>NC_030812.1:27500000-28125000 GCF_001704415.2 Capra hircus
GAAGTGATGGGGCAGTGATGAGGCATTGCTGGGGCACCCAAGACCTTCAAATTTGGGACACGGGCCTACCGCCCTCAGCAGGGACAAGTCACTAGCCTGTCAGACCACAGCCACCCAGTACCAGAGACGGGACTAGGCCCAGCAGGCACGAGTCTGTCAGCGTCTGAAGCACTGAGCATCCTGAGGGTGTGGCCACTTCAGTGCCCAGGACGCACAGCAGTTGCCAGGAGTGGGGCTGGCCACCCAGGCCAGTGCCATGAGCACTTCAGGAGGCTGGATGGAGCGGGTCAGAGGCAGCAGCTGCGTGCAGGAATCCCAGGTTGCGGTCTCGCCACAGTCCAGGCATCTCCCAGGCCGTCATCTGTACTGTATGTGGATCAAAGGTTCCTTGTGTGGCCGGTAGCCTGGAGGAAAGCGGTCTGGGACACACAGCATGCGAGGTTTGGGAATCTGTACTAGATAGCCGCCCCCATCTTTGCTGGAGAGGGAGCCAAGGAATGACAATTCTTTCCACCTCAGGGTGAGACTCAGGGTTTAGAGGAAGAGTAAGCCAAGATGTCCATGCATGTGTGGACCCAGTCTTTCCATCAAGGACAGCGCAGGCTAATGGAGCTTGTTGGGATCCAAACGCCTGGCCTCACTCCATGGCACACCGACCTGCAGTCATCATCCCTGCCACTCCCAACCTGAGTCTGGCAGATGGTGTGACAACAGCACCCATTTCCCAATTTTCTGAATTCTTTCCCTCCCCGTTCAGTCTGACAGCCTTGACCAGGGTCAGAGTTTCTTAGCAAACGTCTCAGGCTCTTCCTCCAGGAACACTGAGGTCCTCCACAGCACACACCATGGGCCAGCTTCCCAGGCACTGAGCTGAAGGGACAGCAAAGACAGGAAGTTGGATGAAGAAAGTCTTTGCCTACCCCCTCTTCTTCACCCTCACTGCACCATCCCCAGCCCTGCCTGGGTGTGAGCGGACACCATCATGCTGGGGACACAGCCTTTCCTGCCGTCAAATCTCCCTACACCCCTAACACCACCCGGACTTGAACCCAAAGGCCAATCCAAGTCATCATCTTGACCTCTGGTCTCTCTGCCCTGTCCACTTGGATTTCCTTAGATGTATATTCCAGCTGACCCTCTGAGCTCACCCCACCCTCATGCTCAGGCCAGAAAAGCTGAGCCCAGCTACCTGGGAGTTGCTGTGGCACCTGGAAGGCCATTCGCAGCAGCAAGAAGGTATCCAGCAAGGCTGCGGGGGAGTAGGGATGGGAGAGAGGACACCAAGGGGGAGGGGTGTTTAGGGTGCCATGTGTGTGGTATGAAGGTTCATTCTTTTGGGGAGAGAGGCCATATTTTGCATCAGCATCTCAAACAGTGGTGAGAAATCAGGGCAAGAGAGAACAGAGCTAAAGGGGCGACCCAAAGGGTCCTCGCTCAGGGATACCACTTCCACCCAGACGCTCGAAATCAATCAGGAGCCCCAGGGTCCAGTTTGAGCTCTGTCATTCATTCGAGCAGGTCACTTTCTTCCCTCTGAGCTTTCCCATTTGTAAAAGGAAGGCCTCACAGCAGACATGGAGACTCTGGCCCAGCTGGAGAAGGAGGAAAGTGCACAGGCTGGAGATGGGAGACAGGACGGAAATACAGCGGAATGTTGTGGGCAAGGGGGCAGGTGAACTGGATACAGTAAAGAGAAGCAGTTCCAGCCCCTCCCCCAGGACACAGCAAAGGGCGGTGGGGAATGTCCCTGCGCCCAGCCCCGCTGCCCTTGGGCCAGGAGCAGGCACACACACCCCTCACTGCCCTGGCCAGGCGTCCCTCCAAGGGGGTGGGGGCGGCGTGCCTGAGGTGAGAAGTCCACAGCTCAGCAAGTCCACTGCGGCACAGCTGCCCGGGATTAACACCAAATCCTGGGCTCCTCTGCGGAGGGATCACACGTCGTCGCCTTCACAGCTGCTTAGCTCCACGTTGCCCACTCAGGCCCCTCACCCCCACCAGCCCCTCCTTGCACACCCCGCCCTCCCCTCTCAGGGGCCAGCCAGGACCCTGGCTCTGCCTTGGCAGACAGGAGCGGGGCTCTACAGTGGAAGGGGCAAGAGAGATCAGAGGCACCTCCAGTGAACAGCCGCACCCACAAAAACCTCCCAGGAACCCCCAGGTGCGACACTAAATAGAGAAGGGCAGAGAAGGCTTCCCTCACTGGCCCCTGTGGCTCAGCGGGAGACAGCCTTGGCCTAGAATTACCTTGTCTTTAGGCCACCCAGGCCCTTCCCTCCAGATGGTTCCTGTCCTTGGGGAGAGAAAGGCAGGAGGGCCAGATGGAGCCCCTACAGCTGGGAACCCTCAGCTCCAGCCTCCTGGAGCAACGTGCTTCTGAGGTCTCGCGGCTGTTAGGAACCTTGTCACCTACCCCCACAAGCACACCCCAAAGCTGCTTGCTCTGGGCCACGTGCATTCCCCCCAACCTGAGGGGGAGGGGCAGCACACCTCTCCATCCCCCAGAGTCATCCAGGCCCCTTGTTCTGCCCTAAAACTCAACCCACACCCCCATCCCTGCCTCAAGAGGGAGGCCACAGTGAGGAATCGTACTCGAATCTCCTCTGGGGGGAAAGGCTTCCGGAAGGAGAGGAGGGGAGAAAGAAGAAGCGGGGGGCCTGGGATGGCTGCGTCTCTGTCACCTGTGAGCACTCTCACCTGTGCGAGCGCACCAGCATCGGGCAGGGCTCCCCGCTGCAGACGTCGGGTGCTGGGGGACGGTTCCCTCAAAGTCTGGCATGGAGTCCACGGATCGCCGGGAGGCCGCGACCCCCGAACGCAGCCGGGCGCCTAGGAGTCGTCGTCGTCATCGACGCTGGCGCCGCCGGGCTCGCCCTCCCGGGACGAGCGCAGCTCTCGGGCCAGCAGCGCCCTTAAACCCTGGGCGCGGAGCAGGAGGCCGGCGGCCAGGAAGAGGACCCCGCACAGCACGAGCAGCGACAGCACGCCCAGCACCGCCGCCTGCACGGCGCGCGGCCCCTCGGGGGGCTCCAGCGGCACCCCCGACTGGTTGCAGCAGGAGCTCTGCCAGGCGCCCCGGGCCGTGGCGCCCTCCTGCGAGCTGTTCATGCTTCGGCGCCGGCTGCCCAGATGCGCTGAGGACCGCCAGATGTGCGGGAGCCTAAGGCCGGCGGGTGGGCGGCGGCTGCCTCGGGGAGGGGCCCAAGGGGCGGATCCCAGGCGCCGTGCGCCCCCACCCCTGGGGCTGAGCGAGGAGGCTCTTTCTAGACAAAGGACTGGCAGCTACCGCCCAGAATCCCGGGGGCCGGTGTACTTCTCAGCCCAAAGGCCCACACGCCCATTCATGTGAGCCGGCCCATGCACCCAACCAGACAAAGCCAGGAGTCCTGTCCCCAGGGCTCTCCCTCCCGCTTAGAAAAGGTCAGGAGATAGCCCTCTCTCAGAACCCTTAAGCCATTCTAGACCACATTCCAGGTGCTGGCCACGGTGCTGCCCCCACTGAGCAAGACACAGGACAAGCAAGGGCCATCCCTGCTCCTAGGCTTTCTGTCCTGGGGCCAAAGTTAAATGCTGCTTGGGCTTCCCTGGTGGCTCAGTGGGAAAGAATCTGTCTGCCAGTGAAGGAGATGTGGGTTTGATCCCTGGGTCAGAAGATCCCCTGGAGAAGGAACTGGCTACCCACTCCAATATTCTTGCCTGGGAAATCCCATGGACAGAGGAACCTGGCGGGCTACAGTCCCTGGGGTCACAAGAGTCAGATACAATTTAGCTACTAAAAACAACCAATGACCTAGGTGCCACTGGGACAGAAGGCAAATGAGCAGTGTCTAGAGCCTTAGTGATGCATAGCCTTCATCACCCCTTTGGAAACCTCCTGGGTCTGGCTAAGCAGGCCAGCACCCCCCTGGTCCCAGGTGTGATGGAGGGGAGGAGGAATTTAAGGCCTGCCCCATTCCTCTGCTCAGGTCTGAGGTCAAGGAGAGTTACAGATCAAGGGGAAAGATCTGAGTCACCAGGGCTCCTGTCCTGACCTTGAATAAACCAGTCCCCTAGCCCTGGGAAGTCACAGTGCCAAAGGGGATAGAGGTGCTACTGAACTGCCCACTAAACGGAGCCTGCTGCCAACTGGGTGTGCCACAGCCCAGCCAGGGTGAAAGTCTGGAGCAGAGCCTGGCTGCAGAAAAGCGTGAAGTCTGGGGAAGCTGGGATGGAGGAAAGACACTCCTGCCCAGGTTTCCTGAGAACTCCTGTAACAACCCTGAGCTCTGTTTAAATCAAAGTCACCGTTAGTAAACAGCTGAGTCAGCCAACTCCTCAGAGGAAATGAGCTGGTCTAAGGAGAAAAAGGCCCCCCAGACTGCAGCAAGCCAGGTAGGATCACATCTCATTAAGGACTTGCTGACAATGGGCCTTCCTCATCTCCAAATCCCTGAGAACCTCCTGAGTTCTCCAATTCACCAGTGCCCCAGAGGCCAAGGGTATGACATCACAAAACTCCTCATGAAATAACACATGGCCAAAAAGCAGCCTGAAATGAGAAAAATGTGCAAACACTTCCTGGCCATCCTGGCACCTATCTCCTCCAGGACCATGGACAAGACCCCCAGAGCGTGGCCATTTCTCCTTTAGCACTGCTGCTTGCTTACACACTGTTCACTTAGTTTGGTTAGAGCTTGCCCCTGGGTAACAAAAAGCATTGTAAAATATGGAAGAATAAATCAATGAAAAGCACACTGATCTTGACAATGTTTGCCTAGAAATGGATGTGAGATACCAAGTGAAACTGTTAGTCGCTCTGTCAGGTCTGACTCTCTGTGATCCCATGGGCTGTAGCCCACCAGGCTCCTCAGTCCTTGGACTTCTCCAGGCAAGAATGCTGGAGTGGGTTGCCATTCCTTCTCCAGGGGATCTCCCCAACCCAGGGATCAAACCCAGGTCTCCTGCATTGCAGGCAGATTTTTTTACTGTCTGAACCACCACAGAAGCCCATGTCAGCCCAAACCAGAAGTGTCACGGGACACCAGTCTCAAGGTGGCCAATCTCTCTCCAGAGGGAGAAGACATCAAGTCAAATGAGCTTTCTGTCAAGTGGGGGCCTGTGTGTGCTCTATGGATAAGAGGAGATATTCTTTGGGGTCAGCTGATAATATAAAAGGCAGGTCATAGCTTCCTTAGGAAGGGAGGAGAAATAGCACAGCCATTTCCAAAAGCAGCAGATCCTGATCTGTGTCATCATTTATGGGACTGACCATGGTCACACCTGCTTATGTGAATGTCTAACAAAGTACAAGATCGATGAGCTTTAATCTATCTTCAATCCCATCATGCACCCCCATCTTGGAATAATGCCCTCTACACACTCATGTGTTCCTCGAAGTTCTGCCAGAAAGCGTTAAAATGTTTCAGGGCAGAACACCAGTCAAGGGAGAGACAGCTCAACCCAAACTCACATTCTCAGCTTTATTCACCATCCTAGTGATGGCTGCTCTGTACAGTGCAGGAAAGGGGAACCCCACCCCCCGAAAACCAGGAGTATGGAGAGACAGTGCAGGCCAGACTTGACCGTCAGTGAAGGTGACAAGGACGACCAAGGACTGGCAACCACACTATGAGGAAGCCAGGGAGCCCCCTCCAAGTCTCATCAAGGACCCGGAGCAGGTTCCAGAGCCCCAAGGGCCTAACAGTACGATCCCCAGAAGCCAAGGTCCATAAGCCATCAAGGAGCACCGAGGCCCTGGAGAGACCTAGAGGGCCAGGGTGTCTTTGATGAGCCTGCGCATGGTGGTGGTGACGGAGGAGCCCAGGGCATCAGTGATCTGGAAGGAAATCTTATAGAGGTAGGGCTGCACGTCCCGCAAGCCCGTGTCAAACACGTTGTCCACCTCTGACTGCGTGGGCATCTTGGGCAGGTACTCGTGCCGGTTCATCACCTCCACGATGTTGATGATCTTCTCGCAGAGCTTCTCCCCCACCTTCTCTCGGCAGATCTGCCGCTCCTGCTCCGTGGCCAGGGCCACCACGTGCACCTTGACCGTCCATACTTCCCAGGGGATGCACTCGTCGGAGAACGGCCAGCGAGACTTCTTCTTCTGGTAGAACTCCAGGGACATCTGCCCCAGCCCGTCGCCCCCAGAGTTGCGCAGAGCATCCTGGGGAAGGAGGAGCAAGAGTGAGCAGGCCAAGGCCCCCACTGGGTTCTCACCTGCAAGGGCCAGCTTCCTACGCCCCAGAGAACCGCTCTCTCTATCAGACCTCCCGGGAGGGCAGGGAACGAGACCCAGAGAGTACAGGATTTGTGTAAAGTGACACAGATGGTTCCTCTTAAGCAGAATCCTCCTTCATTCCCTCGAAGACAACCTAAACTCACAGTTTCTCAAGAAAAGCCCGGCGATCTTTGAATAGAGAGACAGAAGCCAAGGGACAGAGCAGGCTGGGAGGGGAAGGACAGGCCACATCTAGAGCTTCTCCCTCTTCTCCTTGGAGAAGCAAATGGGGCCACCTGGTCTAATAAATCTGCCCGTCCCCCCATGGGGTGCAATGGCCCACACTCTTCCTCCCAGTGGAGCCGAGACCCCAAAGCACCCGTCTACCTTTCTCTCTGAGTTAGGGTCAACCCAAAGGTAAGGATGCCTCCCTCAACTCCTTAACAGCCCATCAGGAAGTAAGTCTCTCCTTTATTGACAAACCAAGCTCCCATTCCCTCTGCTGACAGTAACAACAGCTACCGCTTCTACAGTGTCTCCCGTGTGACGGCTCTCCAGCACTTGACATATTTGACTCACTTAATCCTCATGGTGCATACACCCTATGAGATGGGTACAGCTTTCGTTCCAAATCTACGTATAGTGAAACTGCAGTCCAGAGGAGCAGAGTCACTTGCCCAAGATCACACATTTGTGGGTGGTAGAGCTGGCTCGACTCCATGCCCTTAAGAGTCCACTGTTTCATGTGCTTGTCATAAGCATCTGGAGGACAGGAGTCTGAACACCTCTGCCTCCCCTGAAGGGGTACTGGGAAACTCATGAACGTGCCCTTTCTAGGCTTGGAGCAATGGGAGGGTGGGGAGTACCCTGTGGCTGGTAGAGTCCACCCCTTATGAGGATCACTCGTCTATAGAATGGACGCCAGACAGACAACCCTCCTCCTCCGATCTTAGGAAGGGCACCTTACGAGAAATTTCCTTCGTTACTTTAAATTTTAAAAATATGCACTCACTGAAAGAGTGAAACACTGCAACCCTGAATGAAGACAGAATTAAAAATCACACCTCCATTCCCGCCCCGAGATGACCAATGTGAGCAGCCTGGCGTGTCCCTTCCACCCTTCTCCTGGGCCCTACAGGCCCACACAGACACCTGCCACACCGCCCACAGGACGCTTCTCTGGGACAGCCACTGTCTGAGCCCAGCAGCCCTCCCTCTCAGAGAATCTCGTATGAGAAAGGCCCGAATGTGGAAGCAGAGCAGAGAGGTGTCAGTAGAGAGGAGGTCAAGAGTGCAGAGCGATGATCAGCCCAGGGGCCCTGGCCGCCAGTGCTCCAGGGGCTTCCTGCCCTCCTTGCTGGTACTTTTACAAGGCCCCCTCATCTACCCCCTACCAAGCACTCCTCACCCAGAGGAGCTCTGAACACGCCTGTTCCTGAAAACCTGCAAGAACCTGATAGGCCCACCTAGGAAGGGCGAGCTGGTCCAGCAGCAAGGAGGTGACGACACTCAGCAGCCACCTGCCGCCCACGGCACCCCACCTTACCCTGAATTCCCCGACGACCTTGCGCAGAGCGCGGTCCAGCTCCTCCGAGGAGACACGCACGTAGGTGAAGTCAATGAAGTCGCAGTCCACATCCTGGGTGCCCACGGTGCCGATGGAGTAGGTGCCCTCCTTCTTGTAGTGGAACTTGCCGGTGCTGCGGTGCAGGAGCACCGTGTGCAGCACGGCCAGCATGGCCTCCTCCACCTGCCGCCCCTCGACCGAAACCTCCAGCACCTCCGATCGGCAGTTCATCTTGCAGTCGGTGGCCCACGCTGACGTCAGGGACCAGAGGAGAGACGGTGGAGCTTCACCCCACCCAGGGGCCACCCTGCCAGAGGAGCCAGATCAGAATGAGGACACATTCTGCCTGATCGGCGTGTCACCTGCTCACATCCTTCCAGGCCCAGCCCTGTCCCCTGCCATCGCGGCCCTTCTCTGCTGGCAGAGGGCCGCAGACTCTTGGGATGGGAGATGGGTAGAGCCTCACAGCTACCAGTCCAAACACCCAGCTCCGGCCTGAATTCGGTGACGGCACCCAGGGTGGTTTACAGTACATGCTCACTGCGAACCCCTGCCAGCCCCAGCCCTTGCGATGCTGCCAGGATGGAGGACAGACAGGCAGGTAAACTTCACCAGAGGTGTGAGACACCATGATGGGAGTGAGAAGAAAAGGAAGACTGGAATCTGACCTCCCGGGACCCTGAATGACCAGGCATCCGGACTCTGTCCCGAGAGCGGTGGAGAGTCCACGCATCTCTGTCCAACACTCAATCTGCGCATCAGAAAGTTAACTCCAGCCGACAGATGAAGAACAGCTCGTCACTCTTTGAGGGGTCACAGACTGCTCTGAGAAGTCAGTGAAAGCTAAGAAGACTGAACTTGAAACTTCACTGACACAGACACACCAAATCTCACAGACTCCGAGGTAAAAACTTGCCAATTTAAGGGACTCTCCCAGTGCTCCAGTGGCTAAGACTCTGTGCCCCCAGTGCAGGGGGCCCGGGTTCGATCTCCGGTCAAGGAACTAGATCCCACAGGCCCCAGCAAAGATCGAAGAGCCTGCGTGCCACAACCAAGAACCGGTGCAGCCAAGTAAATAAGTATCAAAAAAAAAGAAAAAAGAAAAGCTTGTCAGTTTAAGGCAGAAAGGGTTGGGCAAGGAGTCCAGTTAGAGGCCACCACCGTCGTGCCATTTCCAGCCAGTGCAGTGGGATGTGGCAGAGTGGTGGCAGAGTGTGGCGCTTCCACATCCAATGGCCCAGGGTCCGAATCCCAGGTTTCCAGTAACTTGCACTCTGACCTTAAGCCAATCACTCAGTCTCTAAGTCTACTTTCTTATCTGTAAATATGGAATAAAATGACACATGTGAAACACAGCAGGCTGGTGGTTAAGAGCAGGGACTCTAAAGCCAGACTGCCTGGGTTGGAACCCCAGCTCTCTCATCAGCTCACTGTGTGATCAAGGGCATGTTGCCTCACCCCTAAGTGCCTCAAGTTCCCCAATCCATAAAAAAGGGATATTCACAATGGCTACCTTGAAGGTGTCCTCTCCAGAGTAGGGTGAGCTGGCATCTGTAAAGCACCTGAAGCAGTTCCTGGCAAGCACTAAGCACTCAGCACAAGCTGCTCTAATTACTCCGTTGTTATTGCTAAGAGATGACGAAAGGCAATGGCAGGACTGGAGGAGCGAGTGGGAAGGGAAGGACAGACGTGAGAACCAGAACTTCACCAGTGACTGCGTATGAGCTGGGAAGGAGAGGGGACCGCCAGATTTCTTAGCTGAGAAGGTTCAGCTTACACACCTCCCCTGACAGGGAATTCACCACCTCTCCCAGCAGGTCATTCCAGTCTTTTCAAAGTTCTACCCAGAGACTCCCTCTACGGAAGGCCTTTGTCTCTCAGTGCTTTAAACTGCTAATCTTAATTCTGATATCAAGAGTCACACATAGAGTAAGTCCCACCCCTTTCCCACAAAGGAGCCTTTCAGATATTCAAAGGCAGCTCTGCCATCACCCCCTTACTCCTTCTACAGGTTAAAGGTCTCCAGTCCCCAGAAACATTCCAGCTTCACATCACATCTTAATTCCTCAGGGACAGGCAACTCTCTTCAAAGTGTACTGGTTTGTCTCTTTGCGCCTGAAGTGAGGGAGGCAGTCCACAGACCACTCGGAGATCAAGCTGGCTCTGCCTCTCACTGGCGGTCAGCCCAAGACTACCTGTATCATCAGTTATCTTTTCACAGGTGTTAATCTTGTCTGGTCTCTCCTGAAGAAGTGAACTCGCTCAGTCTTGTCAGACTCTTTGCGACCCCATGGACTGTAGCCTACCAGGCTCCTCCGTCCCTGGGATTCTCCAGGCAGGAATACTGGAGTGGGTTGCCATTTCCTTCTCCAGGAGATCTTCCCAACCCAGAGATCAAACCTAGGTCTCCCGTATTGCAGGCAGACGCTCTACCATCTGAGCCACGTCTCTCCTACTAGTAGACAATTCCTTAATGGCAGGGACTGTATCCTATTATCAGTGGAATCTCAGTATACCTGGTTCCCAGTACACAGCAACTGCTCAATTCATCCTGAAAGGATTGCTGGACTGATTTATCCTATATATACTCTTAGGGCGAGCAGGGCTTCTTGCTCATTTCTGCCCTCTAGTCTAACTCCATCCAGCAGTTTCCCATCTGAAAACTCCCAGCTCTGGTCCAACTCTCTTTCCTTCCACAAACCCCCGCTGGTATCCCCCACAAGCCGTCAAACAGGCCATCCCTCTTTTCACTTTTGCCCCCAGTCCAGGTTCTTCCCTCATTCCCAGTGCTATTCAAGATTCCACTTCTTCAGGAAGTCAACACGAACCAACCCCAGCCTCCTTCCCAATGCGGCCACCTTTGCTCTGTGATGGGCTTGTCTGCTCCCTCACCCTCGACCCCCCCACCCTCGCCCCCGTGAGCAGGGGACTTTGCCAGGGCAGTGCCTGGGAAGTCTCATCCCTTCGGTGCCCCCAAGGCCCAGGTCTGCAGAGTACCGGGGCAGACGCTGACTGATGCCTCCACTGAGTCAGCCCGGAGCCCAGGGTTTCCCCCAGCCTCACCTTACACGGAGAGGCTGGCACGCGGGTCACTCAGGCTGGATCTTGCCCTTTCTCCTCCTCACGCACAGGTACGCCCTCCGCAGGTACACCGAAACCTCCCCGCGCGCCACGAGCCACAAGAGACAGGCTGAACGCAAAAACACAAAGTTATTCGGCTCCGCATCGAGAGACCCTGTCGGACGCAGGAATAACTTCCCGGCCGGGTTAAGTTTCTCCCGCCGCCAGTGCCGGCGAACCTCCACGGTCCAGGGACGCGGGAGGAGCGGAGCCCCGCGCCCAGCCTGGCCAGGCCCGGGAGTTCGAGGCGCGCCCGCGTTCGCACAGAACAAGGGCCACTCGGCTAGAACTGTCTCCCACCTCCCAGAACCCCCGTCTGGGACCCGCGGGGCAAGAAACGGCCCTCCCGGAGGAGACTAGATCACCTCGGCAAGAGGCGGTGCCGGCGCCGGAAGACCTGGCCCGCCCCTGCGAGCCCGGCCGGCCCCACCTGCTCCATCGGCCTCCGGCGGGGGCGCGAGCACGGCTGGCCGAGCCCTGACACCAGGGCAGCTGCCCGGACCGCTCTACCTCCACACCAGCGGACAAAAACAACCCCATGGAGCTCTACACTTTGAAGGTTGCTTTCTTCTGCATTATTTCTCGGATTTTAAGATTTGATGGTAAGAAGTATCCCCCTCGTTTGGACGAGTCCATTTAACCCCCACCACGGAGGATGTTGTTGTGTGAATAACTCACTTCCGCCATAGAGATGAGAGGGAAGGAGGGACCAGACGAGCTCTGTGCTGCCTCCCTAGGCGGAGAGGAGTCATCGGCAGAGAGCCACCCCTGGGACGGAGACGTGGTCCCCAATTCTGGTCTCAGAGGACTGGAAGAAGTACCCATCCCCTAAGATGAGGGACATGGCATTTGGAGAGGTGCCCTGGAGATGAGCTCAAGCCAGTGTTCTGAGTGGGAAAACTAAGTTGGTTCAATGTGCATGATGGAAGATATCAGGCAAAGAGGGCTTAACCTTACTCGGTTTTCTTCAGGAGCATTTCTTGGTGCTCTGCCATGATGGGTCTGGTGACTGTTCTTGCTTGTAATTCTGCCGTTGCCTCTGTATGGGCCTCTTGATGTTATTCATCCTTTCTGATTTCCTCCTTTATAAATGGGGCCTGGGGAAGGAGAAAGTAGCCGGCCTGACAGGCCGACACCCTCCTCTAGAGCCTGGACTTAACCGGAAGGGAATCAGGATGAGCTGCTGCGAGGGGAGGATCTGTGAGAAGGCAAAGGAGGGAGAACCAGGGCGGTTAGCACCAGCCCTGGGGAGGGGGAGGAAAAAGAGCCGAGGGACTTCTCTGGGGGTCCGCTCTTCTGCGGCAGGGGACGCTGATTCGATCCCTGGTCAGGGAACTAAGATCCCCTATGCTGTGCGGCACGGCCAGGAAAATAGAAAAATAGCCTAACTTCCACCGACTGCCGGAGAGTGTGGGGAGTGACTGAAGGCACTCTGTGCCCTGACACACTCGTCTCAGGAGCTTTCACTGCCACAGTCCTGACAACACCATCATCAGAATTACCTGTCACTGAGCTTTACAAGGCACCATGCTAGCATTTCACACGCACTAGTGTGTTAATTTCTCCAGCTGCCTTGGAAATTAAGTACAGTTTCTCCCCAGTTTACAGATAAAGAAACTGAGGCTCAGTGATACAGAGTGACAAGCTGTGACGGCATATTTTATGGGTCAACTTGACTGTGCCACAGAGTGCCCAGACATCTGCTCAAATATTATTCTGAGTGTGTCCATGAGGGTGTTTCTGGAAGAAAAACATTTGAATCACAGACTTAGTGTGGCTTCCCTGGCGGCTCCGTGGTAAAGAATCTGTCTGCCAATGCAGGAGATGCAAGAGGCATGGGTTCAATTCCTGGGTCGAGAAGATGCCCCCTAGAGAAGGAAATGACAACTCGCTCCAGGATTCTTGCCTGGGAAATCCCATGAACAGAGGAGCCCAGCAGACTATAATCCATGGGGTCACAGAAGAGTTGGACACAACTTAGGGACTAAACAACAACAAAGCAGATTACCTTCCCTACGGAGGGTAATAGTAATCGTGTTAGCAGCTCAGTCATGTCTGACTCTTTGCAACCGCATGGACTGTAGCCCGCCAGGCTCCTCTGTCGGTGGAATTCTCCAGGCAAGAATACTGGAGTGGGTTGCCATTTCCTTCTCCAGGGAATCTTCCTGACCCAGGGATCAAACCTGGGTTTCCTGCACTGCAGGCAGATTCTTTACCATCTGAGCCACCACGGAAGACTCTATGTGCGGGTGGGCCCCAACCAGTCAGTTGAAGGCCTGAATAGAATAAAAGGTTCTCACCCTCCCTGATTACTTTCAAGTTGGGACATCAGGGTTTTTTTTTTTCCCCTACCTTCAGATTTGAACCAAACTATCAGCTCCTCCTGGGCCTCGAGCCTGCCAACATTTGGAATCACCATCAGCTCTCCTGGACCTCCAGCTTGCTGACTGCAAATCTTGGGACCTGTCAGCGTCCATAATCACATGAGCCAATTCCTCATAATAAATCTCTTTCTATATATACACATTCTATTGGTTCTGTTTCTCTGGAGAATCCTGACTAATACATTTGCCAAGGCCACACAGCTACTCTGTCCTAATTCTGCCAGTCTTTTTTTTTTTTTTATCTTTTTATCTTTTGGCTATGTCACACAGCATGTGGGATCTTAGTTCCCAACCAGGGATTGAACTCGTGGCCCCCGCCCTGGAAGGGTGGAGTCCTAACTGCTGGACCACCAGAGAAGCCCGCTGCCAGTCTTTTTTCCCACTCTCCTCCCTGCACACTCATGCGTCCGTACCTGGAGCCTTTCCTGCCTGAGGATGAGGTTGAGACGTCTCACGTCTCCTGTCTCAGGCCCAGATCCTGACCAGTCCTTGCCTCCTCATACTTCCCTGAATCCTTAAAGGGTCATTCTCACAGTAACTCTGACCCTGAGTCCTACACCCATCTGGGTGGTCCTGTCAGGAACATGGCGCGGGGGGCGGGGGGGGGTCTCAGCCCCTCAAAATGAGGCTGTGTGGAATGAACTCTCCCATCCTCCGCCAGCACTCCTGCTGACCCAGATGGAATCATGCAATCATGCTGCACCTGTGAAACTGTCCCCATGCCAGGCCCATGTCCTACCTACCAAGGGGGACAAGTGGCAATCCTGGCCCTCTGAGAAGGCCTCAGAGTCTCACAGAGGAGATGGACCAGGAGTTGCACCTGGGTGGGAAAACACAGCAAAGGGTATGAAAAAATGACAGCAGGTTCTGCAGGGGCCAGAGGGGGCCAGGATGGAAGCCACTGCTGTAATCCCAGAAAGATGCCTGTGGCCTGGAATAGAAAGTGACACAGTCAGAGTGAAAAGGAGTCCCAGGCCCTGCTCTCAGCAAGCTGGGAGGTGATGGCACCAGCAGAAAACCAGCATGACAGCAACCTGAGGAGATGGACAAGAAGCGGGGTTGGCAATCCTGGGAAGAAGTGGGGCCACACGGAATTATGCTGGGGAGGCTTCCTGAAGAAAGAGAGAGAAAGGAGCTAGAGGGAGAGGTCTCAGCGAGGGTGGAAACCGAGCATTCTGAGGCAGGACAGGCCAGCACAGGGGGAGCTGACTTCTCAGTCAGAGTCACGGCCAGCCAGGCAGACAGGCAACTGGCGAAGGCCCTCTGAGGCACGTCTGCGGCAAAAGCTTGCAGAGGGACCTTGAAGGCCAACCCAAGACCTTGGGAGTAGGCAGCTGTCTTCGCAAGGCGACTGTGGCCTCAGATGGCCCCACCCCATCCCAGTGCACCCAGGGGAGAGCTAAGCCCTGAAGCCACCCCCAGCCGCTCCAGAGCTGACCCCCGTGCGTCACAGGGAGTGACTCAAGCCTCAGCAGCAACAATGAGTGGGACTGACGTCAGGCTGGGGGCTCCTGACAGTGGCCAGCTTGGCTGGGCAGCCGGCACCCTGCCTCCCGACCCTCTAGTCCGAGCCAGGATGCGGGGGCGAGGAGGACCAGCTGTCTGCTTCTGACATCTGCCCCCCGGGATCCTGGGCAGGGGCTACTCCACTTCCCACTCTTTCTGGGCTGCCACTCCCAGCACTCCCCCCACCCCCCGCTGGCCCTCCCTTCAAGGCGGAGGAAATGGCTGGGCGGAGGAGAGAGTGACAGAGAGCGTGAGAAAGAGGGGCCTCCCAGCCCAGCCTCGTCAGGAGCCTCAAGACCTGGGCAGGGCAGGAGGTGGCACTGGCTGCCCTTTGCCCCGGGATGCGTAGGGCTCTGGCCTTTGGTGATGGGGAAGGCTGGTGTGTCTGTCTCCTAGAAGATCTTTGTGTTTATCTCTCTGGCCAGCTGGGGTGGGGCTTTGTTTCTGTGTCTGTCCCCCAGAGGGAAGGGGTCAAGCTATCCTTCCTGCAAGGTCTGTGCCTCTGTTCCTCTGGGAGGTGTGTGCATGACTGTTGTTCTTTGGGGCAGAGGATTCTGTGAGACTAACCGTGCAAGAAAGAGGCCTGTTTACCCACCCTTCGTAAGGGAGTGTCTCCACCTACTCCTTGGGGGGGCTGCTTTTCTCTCCCAGGTTTCCCATTTGGCGGGGTTACCTCTGTATCTGTCCTCATAGTACCCCAGTTACCTGGGATAGGTCCAGGTCTTCCGCTTGGGCAACCCTGATGCTAGACTCCCTGGATGGGGGCCCTGTTGCTCTGATGTGCCTGGATGAGGGCAGCAACAGTCAGCACCCGCCCGCCCAGCTCGCAGCTGGGCACTGCTCCCTGCTAACGCAGCATGTACCCAGAAGGGCCCCCCCGCACTCCCCTCCCCGGCCCAGCTGCCACCCCCAGCCCTCCCAGCCGTGCCGGCATGATTTATGATCCTGAGCCAGCACCTGGGTGAGACCTTGAGGAGACCTCAAGTGGCCACCCCCCCTGGCCTGGCAGGGTCAGGGCCCAGCAGGAAGCAAAGGGGAGCAGGGGTGGTGGGCAGGATGGCCGGAACACGGGCCTAGGGTTGGGGGGCAGGAAGCAGACGCCAAGGCCCCAGGGCCCTCAGGCAGCTCTGAGTCCAGCTGGGGACCCTGAAATGTGCCCCCTGCCCTCAGAATGTTCCCAGCTGTGTGGCGAAGGAGATACTGAGGGGGTGGAGAGGGGTTTCCTCAGTCTTGTGCTCCTTCTTGCCCTTCCCACAGTAGACTAGAAGCTTCCAAGTCCCACTGGGCAGCCTAGGCCTTACCCAACAGCCCCCAGCCTGGGACCAGGGCAGGGCTGGCAGCGGCCTGAGCCTGGAGCAGGGAGGAGCAGAGGTTTGGGGCTGCAGGTAACACAGAGCAGCTGCTGGCTGAGCTTTAGGGCTGTAAGACTGGGCCTGGACAGGGCCGCAAGCGGATGGACAGAGGCTCATCCCTTCAGCCTCATGTTATGAGAAGGCCCAGCAGCCCTGGGGTCACTGCTAACGTCAGGGGCTTGGTGAGGCTGGGGCTCATCTAGATTTAAGCTAAAACACCCTGGGAATCCCCAGGCCCAGCTCTTACCTGAGGCAACCCACCACTGCCCTCAACCAGAACAGGCCCAACAGGGCTCCTCACAGCCATGGAAGGACATCACTAGACCTGCGGACTGTCCCCAGCTGCCTACCTCTGAGAAATTCTCATACGCTTCTCTCTGCAGCCACAGGGCCAGCTACCATGCAGCCCGGCGCACTGGACGTTCAGAGCAACCGTGAGGTACCATACAGCTCAAGTATCAGGTGGTTGCCTATGAGGGTCAGAAGCTTCTGCGCCTCCTTGAGGCCGACCCTCGTCACCTCCCTCCATAACCACAGCAACTTCTTCCATCCCAGGCCCTAGTGAAGGGCCGTCAGCCCCTACTCACTCAGACCTTAGACCTCAGAGCCATAGCCCCTTCACTGTGGCACCTCCGGACTGGGGGCCTCTGGGCACGGGGCCCAGCATGGGTGAGGCAGGGGACAGAGGGAGGCAGGCTTCCTGGGTCCCCTGTGAGGACAAACAGAAAGCTTTGAGGCCTCGGAAAATCCCGCCTGGGATTCCAGGCCCTGCCGGCGTCACTGCCTTTTGACTATTGTCCCCGACGGAAATGACCCAGCCCCCAGGCTGCAGGGACAGAGCAGCCATTGTAAGGCCCCACCAGGCTCAATGCCCCCTTGTTCGTCCTCCCAGCCCCTAGCAAGACTCGGAGGCCAGTTCTTCCAGTTGCTAGTTGGAAAGAAAGGGCCTGCCTTCAGGCACCAGGCCTTGGGTGGGGCAGGGCGGGGCTGGAGAAATCAGCAACCTCCCCCCCCACCCTGTACCCCTATCACCCAAGTCCTGGAAAGAAGCCACTGTCCATGGTGTTTCTTCAACTTACAAGGCCCTGTACAGAGAGACCTAGTGATTAAGTACAGTAGTTAGACCCACCCAGCTCAGCCACTTAGAAGTCAAGTGACCTTGGGAAAGTCATTTCCTTTTCTCTGAAATGAATTCTCCTCTTTGGCAAAAACAATAGCTATTATGTATTGGTGCTTGCTACATGGCAGACACTGCTGGAAACAACTTTGTATACATTTACCTTGTAATCATTATAGCAACTTTGTGAAATGGATACAACTATTTTCCCCACTTATAGATACCCAAGCTGAAGCTCCAATCCTTTGACCACCAGATGTGAAAAGCCAACTCATTGGAAAAGACCTTGATGCTGGGAAAGGTTGAAGGCAAAAGGAGAAGGGAGCAGAGGAGATGGTTAGATAGCATCGGCAACTCAATGGACATGAATGTGAGCAAACTCTTGGAAAAGGCAATGGCAACCCACTCCAGTACTCTTGCCTGGAGAATCCCATGGACGGAGGAGCCTGGTGGGCTGCAGTCCATGGGGTCGCTAAGAGTCAGACACGACTGAGTGACTTCACTTTTACTTTTCACTTTCATGCATCGGAGAAGGAAATGGCAACCCACTCCAGTGTTCTTGCCTGAAGAATCCCAGGGATGGGGGAGCCTGGTGGGCTACTATCTGTGGGGTCGAACAGAGTCGGATACCACTGAAGCGACATAGCAGCAGCAGCAGCAGCTGGGAGATAGGGGAGGACAGAGGAGCCTGGAGTGCTGCAGTCCAGGAGGTCACCAAGAGTCAGACACAAATTAGCGACTGAACAACAACATAGATGAAAACACCGAGGCGCAGAAAGGTGAAGTGACTTGCCCCAAATTCCACAGCTAGGAAAAGACTTTAAAAAAGCCAGGTAGTCAGGTTCTGGAGTCCTTGCTCTCTTCACTCTCCTCGGTTGCAGGCTTTCCTCATAGCGTGGTGTCGAGGACTAGAAATAGCAAATATATGAACTCAGTGGATGATGAAGCAGGTGTGGTAGCTGCTGTCCTCACCATGGTGCCTAGATATCGGTAGGGACCAAAATTCTCCACTGCCCTGCCTGCTTCCTGACCCTGGGAAGAAACTTCTCAAGCACTTTTGCCTTCCCCGGGGCCCTGCCATGTGCTCTACATCTGTCTGTGCCAAAGGGTGACCCAAAGGGAGAGAGACTCAATCCCGCTACAGCTGGTGGGAGATTTCCCAGCAAGCTCTGCTCCTAACCAGAGTACTGCCACCAGACTCACCTCCACACGGAACAGACAGGAAACCAAGGCTCAGCGAGGGAGTGGGGCTTCTCAGAAAGCAGCACGGAGTTGGAGGCAGGGCTGAGAAACGAAGCAGATCTCCTGACCACCCCACCCCACACCCCTGTCTCACCAGGTGCTAGGGCTGTGGCAACTCAGGGGCCCTGGCAGGGCTGCCAGGAACATATGCTTGGATGTTCACACACTGCGGGGGGTGGCGGCCATCATGTACAGGGCCCAGGACTCCCCAGCCTACCCCAACGTGGACCCTTCAAAACACCTGGGGCTTAGCCACCATCCCAAAACCTGAGTGAGGGCAGGTGGTGGGGGACTCTCTGGGGAACCTGTAGGCGGGGCCTGGAGCACCAGGGAAGGCCCTTGATTCTGTTCTACTGCGGAGCAGAGCCCTATTTTGTTGAGCTTCCATCAGGCAGGGGCTGCCCTCATCCAGCCAGTTCCTAGGGGCTGTGTGGGTGGAGGTTCAGGGGTCCTGGGTCAAGGGTCCTCCTGCACAAAGCGCAGGGTAGGGGGCCAGGCCCTGCGTGGCAGCCAGCTACCTTGGACTTTGGTATAGGGTCAGTTCTACATTTGTTTCTCCAGAGTGGCTCCCAGACCTCCAGCCTCACAGGCACCTGGGTGCTGGGTGAAAGTTGAGCTCCATGGGCCCCGCCCCTCGTCAAATCCCAGTCTCTGGGGTAGAGCCAAGGAATTTGCATTTTAAGCCAGCTAAGCATCTGATGGGCTTGGGAGCTGGAGAACCTACTTGGGGGCATTTGGGCACAAGCAGGGAACTCAGAACAGTCTTCCTGCCAAGAAGGTCAGGGTTACCATAACCTGGGTCCTGCTGCTGGTGCACTAGGCTTGTGGGGAGGGATACTGAAAGTGGGGATGGGGAAAAACTTCTGAGTAAGGACAGTGGCTACCACCATCCTGGGCTGCCCTGGACCCAGCCCTACACTCCCAGGGGACATGTGAGCTGGGGCTTCAGGTTAGGAACTTCCAGGCAAAGCTGGTGGACGAATTGGCCCCCAGTGCAGGCCCCATCCACAAGCCTGGCCTGTTCACCAGAGGCTTTCTCCATGTCAGAAACTAGTCTGAGTGCTTTGCCTAACAACGCCATGAAGCAGGTGTCATTACTTTCACCTTTTATAAATGAGTAAACTGAGGCCTGTTAGCCAAGTTGGCAACATGCAAGATTTATGGGAGCTAGGGACTTCCCTGGTTGGTGCAGTGGTTGGGACTCTGCACTTCCACTGTAGCGGGTGTGGATTCGATTCCTGGTCAGGGAACTAAGCTCCCATATGCCACCTGACATGGGTTGCCCAAAAATAAAGACTTACAGGAGCCACCTCTGTCTCTATTATGCTGTTTTGGGGGTGGCTGGTATGGGTAGAGGGTGCCAGAGAGAAGATCTCAGCTTCAGCTACATGTCTATTTTTTATTCAATATATTAAATATATTAATCAGAAAAGTCACATACTATAAATCCAGGAAAATACACAAATATAAATGTCAGAATCTGTCATTTGTCTTCCTCCTAGAATGAGTCTATGTACATGTGGAAGGAGGGCGGCAAGAGAGCAAGTAGGAGGCGGCTGGTGGGGGCCCATTCCTCCCTCCCAACCCCCACTCCCACCTCAACCTCTTCCTTCCTGTATTTACAGCTGCATTCGGCTTATTTACAGCATGGCGGTGTGTGTGTGTTAAAAACGGTTTATCTTACAAAAACATGAAGACCAGGGCTGGGCTGGGGGGGTAAGACAAATAGTAAGGGTCACCCCTGTGAATGCATCCCTCTCCCCGAGGCCATGAGCTCCCTGCTGACTTCCCAGACAACAAAGGGGAGGGGCAGCCAGTCTGCAGCTCAGGCCCAGGCCGGGGTGATGCTCGGGGGTCCGTGGGCCATGGGCTAAAGGCACGTGGGGTGGCATTATGAGCGTGCACACCAAGTGCGCGCATGTTCCCGGGCCAGGGTCAGAAGGGCAGTGTGTCCATAAAGATCTTGTCGACGATGGGTGGAGGGGGCACCAAGTCCTCCAGCTTGAGGTAGAAGATGCGCTGCAAGCCCTGGGTGCACAGGGTCCGCAGCTCGGGCAGCTTGCCCAGCAGGCGTGACAGGCAGCTGGCCGGCTGGGGCTCACCCGCCTCGGCCGAGACGTGCTCCTTCAGGCAGCTGGCAATGCGGTTCTGCAGCTCCTCTACCCGGCGAGGCTCCTGCAGCCCGTGCCGGTCTGCGGTGGAGAGGGGGACAAGGTGTGGGATTAGACGCCCTGCCCGGAACCGGACGACCCTCTCCCCCTGCAGAGTCGGCTGCCCCCAGGTCTCTGGAGCTGCTGCTACTGATCATCTCCCATGCCCCCTCTGCACCCCACGCAAGCAGAGGAGCCCCACTAGAAGCCCAGCAAGGCAGCAATGCTCATCATCCTCATCTTCCAAGGGACAAAGTGAGGCCCAGAGAGGTTACAAGACTTGCCTAAGGTCACAAAAAGGAAATAAAACCTTAAGCAGGTTTCACTGACTAGCCTGGTGTTGTTTTTTTGGTTTCTGGTTCCCCCCACCCCAGATGGTAAAGAATCCGCCTGCAATGCAGGAGACCGGAGTTTGATCCCTGTGTCAGGAAGATCCCCTGGAGAAGGGAACGGCTACCCATTCCAGTATTCTTGCCTGGAAAATTCCATGGACAGAGGAGCTTGGCAGGCTACAGTCCATGGGGTTGCAAAGAGCTGGACATGACTAAGCGACTAACACCGCAGACTATTGTGAGAAACCCTGGGTTTGTGTAGCAGCATTACAGATGTCACCTCCAGAGAAAGCAGGCCTCAAAACCCAGGGCTCTTTCTGTAGCTGAAAGTACCTCTGATTCTGTCCTACAGTTTTTTGGTCCTATGTAGCCTTGTGAAACTTAACTTAAATCCACCTTGCAATGCAGGGGACAGGGGTTTGCTCCCTGGTATGGGAACCAAGATCCTGCATGCCTCAACTATCAAGGCCCATGTGCTCTATAGCTCATGTACCATAACTAGAGAGTCTTTGCACCACAACAAAAGATCCCGGAGAGAAAGAGATGGGGCAGATTCTGGTGCTTTAACAAATAAAGACCTGAAAATCTACACATTTAATGCCAAAAACTCGTATCTTGCAGAATTACATTTACATATTCACATGAAGTACACAACCAGCACAGCTAATCACTGCTGTTAGCAGTCAAGGTGGTAGCTACCCTTCGGGCAGCTAATGACTAAAAAGCGGGCACAAGGAAGGGCTCTGGGGTACTGGTCATGGCTGTTTCTTTTTTTAAATATAACTTTATTTATTTGTTGTTGGCTGTGCTGGGTCTCTGTTGCTCCGTGGGCCTTCTCCAGTTGCGACGAGCAGGGGCTACTCTCTAGTTACGGTGCACAGGTTTCTCATTGTAGGTCTTGTCTTATTTGGAGTACAAGCTTTAGAGCAGGAGGGTTTCAACAGTTGCAGCTCATGGGCTTCAACAGTTGTGATTCCTGGGCTCTAAAGCACAGGCTCAGTAGTTAAGGCACACGCACGTAGGCGTAGGTGTTCCGCAGCATGTGGGACTCTCCCAGATCAGGGATTGAACCCGTGTCTCCTGCGTTGGCAGGTGGATTCTCTACCACTGAGGCACCAGGGAAGCCCCATGTCTGTTTCTTGACCTGTGTGTTGTTTATGTGCATACATTTTGTGATAATTTCCATGCAACATGATTCAGTAAGATTTAAAAAAAACAAACTTTAGGTCACACCTGACACCTACACAGTTAGGACCTTGAGTAGTCTGGGCTCCGTCAGAGGCTGATGGTTTGCCGTCAGCCACAGCTAGGCCTGAAACCCGGCTCTGCCAACCACCGACTGCACTGCCCTGAGCCACGTCTGCCCTCTCTGCATCTTGTCACCCTCACTCCACAATGCAGGGGGCCCAGGAAACACCAGATGCTGGTACATCCAGAGCCAGGCCCTCAGGCCCTCCCCATCTCCCTGGGTCTGGGGACCGGCCTCCCACCTGTGATGAGGACAAGCGCGGAGAGGCAGGCGAAGGCAGGGATGTCTACCACCAAGCTGTGCAGGGAGCGAGAGAAGGCCAAGATGCTGTCGATCCAGTCCCCGAAGCCACGGGCACATTGCAGGCGGTGCAGCACCAGGCCTGAGCAGAAGATGAGCTTCCCCTCAGCTGGTTTAGACCTGGCAGGTTGGGTGCAGACAGCCGTTAGAGGGGCTGGAGGGCAGGGCGCCGGCCGAGGGCTGAGCACACAGTGGGACACTCACCGGTAGGCCAGACGGAGGATAAAGAGCTCCAGAAAGGCGGACTCCAGCAGCAGGTCCTGGTCTCCGGGAGACAGTTCGGCAAAGCCAGGGATTTTCTCGGCCCACTTGCGGATCACCTCCAGGGAACCCGAGAGCAGGTCGTAGAACTGCTGCACGTCCCCAGCATCCTCTTTCCCGAAGTGGGGCAGCGCCAGCTCCTGGAACTGGCAGGTGGTCCAACGGGGTCAGACCCAGAAAGAGCCCCACACTCAGGCGGCCGTGTACAGCCGTGTCACGCTCTGGGATGCCAGATCCCAAGGGTGAGAATGGAGCCGAGATCCCGCCCACACTTGCTTGCCAACTCTTGCCTATTAACCCAGAGCCGAGGCTGCTGGAAGAAGCACATTTTTTTCTAATTGGCCACTGCCCAGAGGGGTACATTTTTCCATCTGGTCAGCCTAGAGGGGCCAATCCTCTTTTCAGTCTGTGGAACTGGGGGCTGGGCGGGTAGCTTTTCTCATACATAGGAAGTGCCGAATGTGGGCTGGGCAGGGCCTCACCTTGGAGTAGTCCAGTTTAGAAGTGCTGGGCCCTGAGTCCAGGTGCGCCCGGACCAGGGAGGTGAGTAGGTGGGCTGGGGAGGTTTCTGGGGGCTGCTTGGGCTTTGAAGGGAGCCGACCCCGCCGTCCTTTCAGGCTGTCTGTCCGGACAACTACAGAGAAAAGGGCTGGAGTGAGGCAGGGAGAAAGGGGCCCAGGGAAGGGACTCCCAGCCCAAGCTGTGCACCCCAGTGCTAGAAGCACATCCAAGTATGAGGAGCTAGAGCCCCCGAGAACCCAGGGGACCCTGCAACGATCTCCGCTCTCACAAGGCAGGCAGGTGGACTGGAGGCGGGGGAGGACAGAGGCCCAGGCACACCCTCCCCTGTGGCCCACCAGGACAGATGTCTGGGGCAGAAGGGGGGGGCATCTGCGTGCCCCACCCTGCTCTGGCCCACCTCTGTCCCTCGGGGCCTGTCCCAACCACCCACCTTCCTTCACCATGCCCACGGCCAGGCACTTCTGGAAGCGGCAGAACTGGCAGCGGTTTCGCCGCCTCTTGTCCACAGGGCAGTCCTTGTTAGCCAGGCAGATGTACTTGGCATTTTTCTGCACTGTGCGCTGGGGGTGGGGGGGGCAACACGGAACAGGCTGTCAGAGCGTGGGGTGGGGTGGGGGGGAGCCAGGGGAGGGGACTGTCCAGATCCTACTGCCATTGCAGACAAAAGCACTCTCTGTTCACAACTATTTTTCTAACATTTGGGTGGCAGGGGAGGATAAGATGGATGGGTTGGGGGAGGAAGAAAAAAAGTCTTGGGGACACTGGCGGCGGGTTCGGCCATATCCTCAGGACGCAGGATGAGGGGCGAGGGGCTCCCCAGCAGCCCAGACACTGACACTTCTTAACGTGCCTGTGGTGCCTGTGTCCGCCTGCCCCTTCCCTGAGGCAGACACGAGAGGGCTGAGGGGCCGGGGGTGGGGCTGGGCAGGGAGGCAGGCACCCAGCGCTGGGACAAACACACAGCCTGTTCCCAAGTCCACCCCCAGCCCTCCAGCACCAAGCCCTCTCCTCGGATCCTTTCATCTCATGCCAGGAACAGGAGTGCCTGGGCCCCCCCTTCCCACCAGGACCTTGAGTAGGGGGAGGCCAGGCAGAGGAAAACCAGAGGCTAGCCACAGAAACTCCCCCTCCTGGGTAACCCCGCAGCCTGCACCCTCTGCCCCACTCTCACCCCTCCCTCCATCTCTCCCCCACCCCAGTGTCAGCATGAAAGGTCCCAGGTCCCTGCTCCTAGGATGGCAGCCCACTGGGCCAAGCATGCCCTCTTCCTAAAGAGCAGACCTGTTGGAAAGAGAACCCAAGTGAAGCCATCACAAAGCCTGCTGGGGTGAGAGACCAGCCTGCCCCACTTCTCATAAAAAGCTACACCCAGGGCAGCCCAGTACCTTGAAGAAGCCTTTGCAGCCCTCACAGGTGCGGACACCATAATGCTGGCAGGAAGCATTGTCCCCACACACAGCACAGCGGCCCTCGCTTCCACCCGGAGCCCCACTCCGGGCCTTGGCAGAGGTCACGGGCGCGTCCAGCCTCCCTGAGCCATCAAGGTGGGGAGAAGTGGGCACCAGGCCTGGGAACGCTGTTGGCATGGAATAGCTCTCTCCCTCCCCCAGCTGGTGGGCGGCCTGTGAGGGGAACAGCTTCAGGGGGCTTGGGGCCAGGCTGGGACTGGGGCCGGGGGGAGGGCTGAAGGAAAAGAAGGCCGGTGGCTGGGGGTGCCCAGAAGCCTTGGGCAGCTGCTCTGTCCATGCCCGCAGGCCTTCATAAGTCTGGCTGGGCGAGAAGGGGCCGAAGGAGCCATCCCAGGGAGAGAGCTGGGGCGGCTGGAAGCTGGGCGTGGATGGTGACGGTGCAGAGCAGGGACTGCCATAGTAGTCAGAGCCGCTGGAGGACAGGGTCTCGTCCAGGGGGCCACTCAGCGTGCCAGGGTAGCAGCCGTACACCTGGAAGTCCTCGAACTTGAAGGAAGCAGAGGCTGGGGAGGTGGCTGACGATGAGGACGTGGAGGAGGCTGAGGAGGAGGCCGAGGAGCACGGCTGGGCCGTGCCCGGCAGTTGGTAGAGGAAGGTGTCAAACTCCCCTGTGTAGCCGTCCATGAAGGTGCTGAAGCTGGGCAAGGCGGTAGGGACAGCGGGGGCCGCCTCGGGGCTGGCCAGGTCCATGGTGGGCTTGCTGAGCTCGGGGGTCAGGAGGTCGCCTGCCAGGTGGTCACGGGGTCCTGGGCTCGGTGCTGGTGTCCCATACTGGGCTTGGATACAGGGCATCTCTGGAGAGGGAAGAGACCAAAGTTGGGGGGAGGGGGAAGTCAGTAAGAGAGGCCTGAAGCCTGATCTCTAGGTACAGGTCCCTGAGCGGCCAGGAGGCAGGACTCCCAGCCAGGCATGGGACACTGAGGCGCTAGGGCCACGGCCCACCACAGAACCCAGGAATCCTGGCACCTGGCCTGGGCACCATCTCAGCGTCTATGTCACAAAGTCCCCGGGCAAGGGTGGGCTCAAGTCGGAAGGCCAACCACACCCCGGGCAGCCTGGGAACCCCAGGGAGGGCATGTAGCCAGCATTTCTCTGCTGGAACAGGGGAAAGCTGTGTTCGTCCAGCCCCCTGCTTCTCCCTAACTGGGTAAGGCGCGGGTGGGGGCTGGAAGAAGGGTGGGTGGGAGAGGCAGCCAGGCAAAGCCAGAGCCCAGTCCTGGGAGCAGATATGCCATTCCTCCAACCTGGCACTTCTGGGAATATTCCCAGGCATGGCTCAGCCTCTGCAAAACCCCCACCTCTTCTCCCCCCACAGTGCCTGAGCTGATGAACAACATCCTGCAAATGGGAGAGGAGCTGAGAGTGAAGGCCCAGTTGCCTATGAAAGCAGCCTAGACAGCAATTAGCCTGTCCCTACCGCCATCCCCAGCCCCACCTTCACCCTACATACTGAGCAAAGGCTGTAGATCCCATGCACACCCTAGTCCTGCCATCTGGGGATGGGCACCCACTCTACATTGCCTGTGATGCTCCCAGAAGCAAAGAGGAAAGGAGCTCGACCTCCTTCCCCAGTACCCCAAGGGATCAGGTAACCGGGCTCCAGACCTTTAAAGGCCATATGCTAGAAGGGAGAGTGTGGTGGGGAGAGCAGCCCCTGGACTTCGAGTCCTGAAAACGAACTTCTCTGCTTTCCCGCAGCATCTCCCCCTATTATTTTTACGAGAACACTCAGAGTCTAGCAGACTACTTGAGGGGCTGTGTAGGGCAGAGGAGAAGCCTGCTGGGGGTGATGGAAGTCTGGGTCCCTCCACTAAACAGTTCTGTGCCCTGAAGAACCCAGGAGCTCAGACAAAGGGGATTTACACCCCCTCAAATCTGGAGGAATCTGAAGGAGCAGAGAGAATCATTCGGGGGGAATCTTTAAGTTCACAGACAAGTCAAAAGCTAACTCAGAGAGGCGGCTCTCAACCTACTTGCTTGCTTTGTCTCCATGACCCTGGTCTCATCAGTCAGGGAGGAAGGCTGGGGAAGAAAGCAAGCTGAAACAGGGAGTGCCATAATCAAAGGGGACAGCAGAAGGGGGCAAAAGCTGGCATTACCTCCTGGCCAAGAGCCTGGGGAGTTCTCCCGTAATAGGCTTTCTCCCGCCTTCTTGGGCCCTGGACAGGGCAGCTCCACCCCTGTCCTGACACTCCCACAACCAACCCAGACAAGAGCCCCTAGACACTCTGGACTCACCAACCAGCGGTGCCCATCCATAGGCATAAAGTACCTGCAAGAGCAAAGGCTGGCCCTGTCTGTCCGCGCTACGACAGCCTGGCAGGGAAGGCTCTGGGGTGGAGTGAAAGAGGCAGCAGCTACGAAGGACTGGGCTGGGCACTCCAGCCTTATTCAAATCCCGTTTCTCCACTTGGAAGTCCCACATCCGGATCAACCCCCACCAATCTAACCCCACTCCTGCCTTCACGCAGGTACTCAATGACACAAGATATGGACCTCCATCCAGCCTTTGGCAGGGACACAAGGTGAAGGAAGAGGCGGGGTTGAAGGAAGGAGCAAGGAGAATCCGGCTACAGGCAGGTCTTGGCAACAATGTGGTTTGCACCTGTTGTGCTAAACAAGCCTCAGGCTGCACCCTACCTGTCTGATCCGACAGAGACTGGGGAGGGGGATCCTCTAGGTGGTACCCCACCAGAGACTCCAACATCAACTTCAATCAAGGATCCCCAAGGACGAAGCTTTCCACCTCTCTCTCTCTCTCACACACACACACAAATTCAAGCTACATTAAAAAGCAATCTTCCCTACGCTTCCAGAGACTGTGCTCTGCCATAAGAAGCCTCTTTTATTCCAACACACAGCAGCACCCCCTCCACAGTTCAGTCGCCAATGTTAAGCCATTTGCTTGGACAATCCAGACCTCTCCTAAGATAGTTCAGGCAGAAACTTCCAACTGGGGAACCCTAGAAACTAACCCACAGTATTAAGAATAAGTGTTAAGAAAACAACTAGGAGTATAGGAGTGAGCTGACAAACTAAGAGACCCTTTTGGAAATCCAATCCTGGAAGGAGTCAGATCCCAGCAGCCCCAAACTCTGTGCACCTTTCCCTGCACTGTACTGAGACCCCCAGCAGCAACTAACTCCTGGGCGCCCTGTGCCAACTAAGGGACCTTGGGAGACTGAACTCTAGACAGCCTCCTACTGAACGAGTCCCCACTGCAGGCGCCAACTGAACTCTGCGGCTTCCACCTTGCACAGACCCCCGCCTCCCCAACACACACACACACAGCACCCAGTAGACTCCAGTCCCATCTGGGTTTTTATCTCGTTCCAACCCCTAACCCCCAAGCCAGGGTTGCAGCCTATACTCGCCCTCCTTCATGCTAACCCCAAAACATTCGGTCCTCGCAAACACTCATCTCCTTCATACAACATCCCCCCGCCCCCCCCCCGCCACAAAACCAAAACGGAGAGCCCCGCTGAGATGCACACTTTCCAGGGGGCACCTACCCGGCTGGCTTCTGCTCCCCCTGCCCGGACCGGGACCGGCGCTCCAAGTCGCAGCCTGGTCCCGCGTACGCTCCCGCTGTCTTGCACACTCCCCCAACTTTCGCAGCCTCCACTACTGGGACTCCCGGCCGCGCCGGACCCTGCTCTTAAGCGCTCCATGACGCACGGGGAGGGGCGGGGGCGCCACTGACGCACGCGGCCCGGCGAGCTTTGGCCATACAAGGGCGCGGGGGGCGGCGCGGTTCCGGCGGGAGGCGGCCAGGGGGAGGCGCGGGGCCGGGGAGCCCGAGGGGGCGGGGCGAGAGGGGGGGCCTGGAATGTCTGTGCGCGTGACGCACGCGGGGTTCCATTGACGCAGGGAGCGCGGATTGTTTGATCTATAAATAGCCCCCTCGCGCCCGCTGCGCCGGCTAAAAATAGCAGCTCGCGGACTCGCAAGGCTCCGCTGGCCGGCCCCAAGACCCCGGTCCCCGAGGCAGAAAACAGGCCCAAGGGCCAGAGCCCGAGAAGAGGGCGCTCTAGCTCCGAGGCCGTGGGGCTTCCCCGGCTTCACCCTCCGGTACTCCTGGGAGCCAGGACTGCGCCTGGCTCCGCCTCTGCACCTTCCCCAGCCTTCCCTGCTGGCTTGGGGTGCCACTGCCCGGCTGGGCGGCCCCGGGCAGGCCTTGGGCTGAGCAACTCAGGGACGCGTTCCGGGGGAACCAGCAGGGTCTCGGGTTGAGAGGTTGGCCAGGGACGTCTGACACCACACTACCCACCACACAGATACACTCCCTTCTAGGGACGTCAGACACCACAGCACCCCACCATCACACAGACACACTTACTCCCTACTCCCTCCCCCCAATTTCTTATGCAAAGTATCTTCTAGAGGGCAGGGATTCGCCAGGCCCGAGACAGGCCAATGCTGTGCTTCACAGCTGAACGAGATTTCTCACCACTATCCTCTCTCTAATTGGGAAATTACCGAATTTCAGAACCGGGTGGAGCCTGAGAAATCTTATCGAATTTGTGCCGACTCTTCCCCATTTTATAAATAAAAGGGCTCAGAAACAATGACACTTGCTCAAGGTCACAGAGCAAGGTGGTGGCACACTAGGGTGGAGCCTGCCTTCATCTCTAGGGGATCCCTTCCTCCCACCTCACCTCCAACCTGCAGGCAGTGTGTCTTTCATGTACAGCAGGGCACAGGCCAGGCTGCAGGTGGCTGGAGCCTTCTCTACATGCGGCTGTCACCCCTCACCTCCCTGGGGTGCCCCAAGTCTGGAGAGCCAACACCTTCAGGAAGATAAAAAGGCTAATATTTAGGAGAAGGAGCCCCTCCCCTCCCCCTGTCCACACTGAGCCTGTGACCAAGGACGCCACTCTCGCTTCCCCTGGTCACCCTGCGGCACTTCCCTCTACCCTTGAGGCACTTCCTGCTCCTCACTTCCATTCTCACCTCCCTCTCAGGTTTCCCACACTCTGCTCTCCAACATCACCCATTCTCTACCATCTGCTGTCTCTGCACTCCTTGCCCACCACCAATCTCTGCTTTTGAAGCCTCACGCGCTACTTTTCACTTTCTTCTGAAATCATATTTTGGGTTTGGAACCAAAATCCAGAATCTTGGATCCTCTGTTCCTTTTGCAGCCATGGCCCGTGCCTCACTGGCACATGAAGGCACCAGAGCATCTGAGTGAAGCCAGTGACTTGCCCTTCTCCCTGCCCACACCCACTAAGAACGTGCCCCTTCACCATCTGTCTCCTCTTCACACCCTACAGTCCACGACAGATGGAGCAGGCTCCATGTAGTAACATCAGTATCTTTCAATCAGAACCTAGCATAGCTCCCTCATCACAGCATACGCTCTCAACACAGACAGGCCTTTGTTAAATGGTCTTCCAAACACCCTTCAAGGCCACCTTCATGAAGGTAAAGTGTGGATAGGATGATCTTTAACCAAAGTTTTGTTTTTCTTTGTCTTAGGCTTTTGCATTGAGATATTACTTGGGAAAAACACGAATTCCACAGCTTAAACCTGCTTTGAAACCACTAATATAATTCATGTGTTCCCATTTTACAGATTAGGACCCAAGGGCGCCCAGAAGAGCTGCACCTTGCTCAGAAGCACAGGCAAGTCTGGGCTGGTGAAACCAATCCAGTCATGTCACAGCTGGTTTCCCCACCTAGCCCCTCTCCCCACCCACCCCAGCAGGGCCTTCCTCAGAAAAGAAAACAATTCTAGTATGGTAGCAAAAGTTGATTAGTCAGGTCAATGTTCTTCCCTCCAAACCTCACCACCAAAACACAAAACAAAAACAGGTGTATTAGCTGCAGCCTTAACGTCTCTTTGAAAGCTGAATCAGCAGCCTTGAGCCCTATTCACCCCACCACTTTCCATTTGTAAAAAGCAACACAGACCTTCCCTACTTTCCCTACATGGGAAAGTCGACCCAGGAGCCTCAGGGAACTCAAGTGTGGTAAGCAGCGGTCCAGGTTCCGAGCCTACATCTCCACATCTAAGCATCTAGCCTCCAGAGCTGTGCCGGCAGCCCAGGCCCCACCTGGTTTGGAGACAGTAATCTTGCTGTCCCAAAGGCAGAGGGTGGGAGAGGCAAGAGCAGCTGCCACCTGGCCATGCTTGTGGAGGCAGGGGATGCTGGGGTCTCAGAACACATTACACTCTGAAAATAAGTAAGGAGAAAAGGCCAGAGTCCTTCTATAGGAACACAGCCAGGAGCACCTAGCCAAAGCAAAAGGGAGAAGGACTGGGGGTCCTTGAGCTTCATCCCTGCCGGCCAGATGCCCTCCAGGGAGGGTGGCCTTGGGCTCCAAATCCAGACTCTTAGTAGAATCCAACTAAGGCGCAACTCTTGAAAAGGTGTTAACAGATGCAAACTTTGGGAGGCCTAGAGCATAAGCTGGTCCAAGGCCAGATGGAGACTCCAAGGGACCCTCCAGCCCTTAAGATAAGCAAGGTCAGAGTGAACAGCTCATTGTAGGGGAAATAAGGAGTGGAAAGGGACAGGTAATAACCATGGGAGGAGAGGTATCCACAACTTTGAAGTGAGGACCAGAAAGTAAGCCAGGGCCAGGATAACACGGGAAGGGCAGGGGAAGATGTCATGCTGGAGACCAGAGAGAGCTGCCCAAGGTCAGGCGCCCACAGCCCGGCACAAGCGCTGTGCCACCAGCACCGGGCCCCCCCACTGCCCCAGTACAAAGACCTTGGGCTTCAACTTCCCCACCACCCACTGGGCACATTGTTCCTTCTACTCTAATCCCACCGACCTTCTAAGACTTCAGCTCATGCCACCCTCCTGGATCAGCCTGACTTGTAATAATAAGTACCTTCTCACCAGAAGATTTGGGGGTGTGAGGAGTAGGGAATACCAGTGAAGGGTCAGACCTTGGCTTAGGACACTGCATGGATTCTTCCATTTCACCCTCTCCCTAATCTTCTAGGAATCAGGACTTCCCTGGTGGCTCAGAGGTTAAAGTGTCTGTCTGCAATGTGGGAGACCTGGGTTCAATCCCTGGGTTGGGAAGATCCCTTGGAGAAGGAAATGGCAATCCACTCCAGTACTCTTGCCTGGGAATTACCACCTGCATTTTATAAATGAGGAGATGGAGGCTTAGTGGCCAGGAATCAGTGGCCACCCCTGCTAACTCCCAGCTCTACGCTGGACCCACTGCCCTCAACTCTGAACTCCAGAGCTGTGGCTTCTGACCCCGTGAGCCATGAGTCTCATAAGTCTAACCACAGAGCCAGGTACACACATGGCCTGCAAACTGAAAACAGCAGTGCCTACAAGGAGGTCTCTGCGGGAAACTGGAGGCATCCCAGTTCCTAGTCTGAATGATGGTCACCTGGGTGTTTCACTATGAAAAAGTAATCAAACTATACACTCTCAAGATTTCACATCTATGGTTTGTATGCTTTTTTGTATGTATGTTATACTCTCAGAAATAAAGTGTTTATTTACAAAATGTGCTCAGTTGTGTCTGACTCTTTGTGACCCCATGGACTGTAACCTGCCAGGCTCCTCTGTCCATAGAATTCTCCAGGCAAGAATACTGGAGTGGGTTGCCATGCCCTCCTCCATGCAATCTTCCCAACCCACGGACAGAACCCAGGTCTCCTACGTTGCAGGCATATTCTTTACCATCTGATCCACCAGGGAGGCCCAAATAATCATGTCTAAATGGGAGAGATACATCGATTCAAATGGATGCAGATGCCGCTGGCATTTACTGAAATCACAGAGAAACGGAGGTTGTTTCTCATGTATTTGTTCTATCAACACAGACTCAGCATAGCTACGGTTAGGAGAGCCCACAGTATCTAGCACGAGAAAGATCTCTCCCAGTGTTTTCTGAATCGCTCAGCTAGGCCCTGGTCCCTGCTTGTCAAATCCTTTGCGGCCCACAGACTTATGTGCTCAGACCATCCCTCCCCGCAACCAACATGTGAACATGAAAGCAAGGCCCTGTCTCCCCTACCTTGGCAGGAGGCATCCTCAAACAGTACGTAGCCCAGGGCAGGCCCCAATGGGCAGCCAGAGTGCACCATCATCCCTTAGACAGTGGGGGAACAGGAGATGGAGGAAGTGGAACTGCACTGCCCCTTTCCCACACTGCCCCCCCTCCCAACACACACACAGTCAGGCTGGCTCCCACCCCTGCTGAGCAAAGGGCAGGAACTTGTCCTACTTTCACCAAGACCATCCCCACCCATGGGCCTCCACACCCTTCCCGGGGGGCGGGCAGAAGGAGTGAGCTTTGCCTCCTCCCCACCCCCTACCCCGAGCTTCCCCTCCTGAGCCCCAGGACCCATCACCAGGCCTGACCCAGCCACTTCCTCTTCCTGCCCCAGCATCAAGTAGGGGGATTTGCTCTGTGGGCAGGGAAGCGCTGCCTACTGCCCCAAGGGGCTGCCACGGACGGTTCTGGGAACTGGGGATGTGGGGTAAGGCCCAGGCCTGATCTCTGCCCCCCTGCCATGACCAGGCGTGTTGTTCCCTATGGGAAAACTGGCTCCCAAGGACACACAGGTCAGCCACTGCTCTCCACATCTCACCCAGCCCCCAACAGGGCAAAAGATACAGGAACTCTCAGATGCATCTTTGACCAGGAGCCAACAAGCCTGGTGTGTGACCCGGGCCAGTCCCTTGCCCTCTCCCAGAGCGTTTCCTCATCTGCCCAATGCTGACAACATCACAAGTGCTGGTGCTGTAAGAATTCACTGACAGAAGGGGGAGGCTCCACAGTGAAATGGGAGCGTTGTCTGGGGACCTGGGCTCTAGAGCAGGATCCTGTGGCAAGCCCAGAAAGGAGACACCAGGGCCATCAGCTCGACTAGGGGGCCCCGCACCCTCCTCCTCCAAGAATCGGAGACAAACAGTACCCCTGCCCTGCCTCTCCCCTCCAGGGCTGAGTAAAAGGAAATGAGAGTATGTCCAGAGATGGGGCTCCACCCAGCACCAGGAAAATTCCAGACTGCATGCAGCAAGTGCTCAATTGATACTCTGAACACAACTGATTAATTAAGGAGATCAGATCTCTCTCCACAGAGGTCATTTTCAGTCAAGTAATTTCTCCACCCTCAGCCCCCTCTCAGGCCAGAAGGAATCAACATACAGCATAAAAGAACAAGACCAGCCTTCAGGAAGAACATCCAGACAGAACTGAAAAACACAGACAAGATCACGGAGTTCCTTGGGAAAAGCTGGCCCACGCCTCATTTGCACCCTCCTCAGTTCTCCTTCCATCCCCTCAGGTTGCTCAGATCCTGGCCAGCTCCTCTCTCCCCCACCCTTGGAGGGTCTCCCACCACCTTGCAGAACATCAACAACCCACCAAGTTCTCCTGCCCCTGCCCAAGGTCTCCACCCAGCCTCCTTGGGCAAAATTTCAAATTCCAAAATAAAAACCCTCTGATAACGAGTCCCAGCCGGAAAGACTGATGCATTTTCCTATTGTTAAAGTATTTTTAGTCACAGGCTCTGGATTCGTTTAGAGACTCACGTTCAGAAAGGGAAAAAAAAATTTTTTTTTTCGAGAACCAAGAAGGAGAGCACGGAGCCTCCCACGTAAGAAGCTCTGCTTGTTCCACGCCGGCCCAAGCCCCTGGCCTGGCTCCCGGGGAACGTGTTTGTGGCAAGCTGGTTGGCAGCTCCTCCAAGCCTTGCTCCAGCCCTGCTTCTCAGGCACCCAAGCAGCCGGGAAGCCAGGCTAGGAGGGCAGGGCAAGGGCCGAGGGCTCAGAGACATCAGTCTATGGGTTCAGATCCCAAGTCCCAACCAGCGAGGGGGCCGGGGGCCTTACCCAGGGACCAGTGCTGAGGGACCTGCCTGATCACCAGCTCTCTCCAGCGTCCCTCCCCAGCCTGAGCAGACCAGTGCCCTATCCAGGCCGGGTCAACAGGAGAGGAGGATTGAAGAGCCTGTTGCAGATCTCTGAGGAAGGAGACTTCCACCTCTCCTGGTTCTCAACCACAATGTGGTCCAAGTCCCACCATCCCAGGGCCGTCAAGCTTTCACTCTCATTCCTTGAGAGGACTGACCACCCTTGTTTCCCCCTCCAGCCCTCCTCTTGAGGCCAAAGAAACCACAACTCAGACAGTCATGACGAAAAGAGACCCAAATGGCCCAGCCCCAGCGCCTTGGGTTCACCATTCCTAAGACTCACCAGCTTCCTCCACACGACCTGCTTTGATTTTCAGAGGTCGTGGACAACTGCACCAAGGGAGACTCCCAGGGCTGGTTGGGACCTCTTCCTGGTGGCCTTGAGGAGCCCTGCGGGAAGAAACGTGACCGCCCAGTCAGCCTGTCCTGCCGGCCGCGGCCGTGCACCAGCTGAGTGGGCTTAGGACGCGGAGCGGCCTCCACGGCAGCGTGTTCTCCTCTGTTTATATAGCTGAAACCAGAGCCGGCCTCTGGGGACGGGGGAGCTGCCTCGGAGCCCTCTTGGCTGAGGCCTGACTTTGGCCCGGGTCAGCGAGAGCCCAAAATAGTCAGCTGACGGGAGCCCCGGCGTGAGCATGACCCTGGGCCCATGCCCGGGCCTGGCAGACAGGTGCCCACGTCACAAGACCAGCAGCTCTAGCGCTCATGGGGCCCCCCCTGGCAGCCCCTCAGGGTGCCCCTGGCGGCATATTTGGCATGGGAATTCCACCCAATCACCTCCCTCATCCAGACAACAGACTGAATGCGAGGAATTCTGCCCACAGGAGCCACTGTGTACCCAGAGGGAAGGCCGGGCACTCAGGAGGCCAAGTCAGAGCTGAGGGCGGAGGTAGGGGCTGAGCGGAGGGAAAGTCACCCGGCCCACTGCTGTCATCTTCACTCACGCGCTTCCCGCATCCAGACCTCCGGCTGACCAGGAACACCTGCCTCATCCGTTTACAGTGACTCCTCTCCCCGCCCCAGCCCCGCCGAGGTCGGTGGCCCAGCACCTGCTGCCATCAGGGGGCCAGGTGCACGCCCAGCCCAGCCCCCAGCACAGGAGGCCCTGCTTCCCAGGGCTGTCCCTCCTTCTCTGCAGGCTTGGAGGGCTAGACACCCTGTCCTCTGCACCCTAGCCACCCTTCTAGACTCTCTGGACCCTGAACACCAACGCCACATGAGGCAACAGTGTTTGGGGTTCCAGCAGGGATACTGAACCAGCTCCCAGTTCACCCGGGAGGGTCTCTCAGAGATGGCTGAGAGGGGGCTGCTGCTCAGAGATGGCCCTCAGTTCTGGGGAAGGAAAAAGAGAATCCCAGGGTCCCTGTCCAGGGCACCAAGCTGAACTCCAGCTCTCTCGGGTAAAGGTGTAATCAGGACTCTGGTAGCCCTGGCCTCACCCCATCAACTTCCTGGAACCAGGCACATGCTGCCCTGGCAGCCGTCACTCCCCACAACCCCAAGACACCCAGGCCCAGAGGCCCCCCAAGCCTGTCCTGCTAGGAAAGCCAGGCTTCCCCCTTCCCCACCCCCGCACTACCCCCACTACCGAAGAAATCAGATCTCCCCATGCCTAGCAGCGCCGCCTACTACCTCTGCAGGGCTTCCCTCTCCATCCCCCAAACCACATCCGCTTCAGGCAGCTCCTACACCCACCTTGGCCCCCAGCTACCTACTCAGGAGGCCCCAGGGGCATACAAAGGGCAATGGCAGGGCACTTACCACTCTGGGTGGACCGACGGAACTTAAGCAACAGTTGACCATCCCTAGGACCTTTGGGGCCTGGCAGAAGGGGCCAATACCAGGGAGGGGCTGGGGCTGGCCTCTGTCCGTGGTGGAGGCCTACAGAGGGAATCATGTGAGAGAGGAGAAATCAGCCGGCAGGGCCATTCCCTGGAGACAGTGCAGCCAGAAACAGACATGGGGACAGAGGCAGGACCCAGGCCGCGACGGAGGACAGGCCAGCCCAAGGTGCCCCGAGCTGGGCATCAGAGGTTGGCGGCACACCCCAAGCGAACAGCACTCGGGAACGTGGCATGTGGCCAGGAGCTGCTGACAGCGTCTGGAGCATCTCCAGGCCCTGGAGACACAGCCCCTCAACCTTACACCCCACTCCTGGGTGCAGCAGCAGGTGGTACGTCAACCCAGCTTTCAGCTCCTTGATGTACACAAAAGGACAGCTGGAGGTAGAGAAAAGGGAGCTACTGCGAGGACAGAGCAGAACACCTCTCTCTCCTTAATGGACTCCAACTTGGTCCCCAAAGCTTCACAGGCCCCCACAAAGCAAGGGCTCCATGCTCCTAGCTCTAGGAGGCCCAGCCTTCTCATCTGAGCAATGGGGACTTTCAGGAAGTCTTCTGTGAGGGGAGTCCAGTCACAAAACAGGAAGATCCAGCTTAGGGAAGAGTGGTGAAGAGCATGGATCCCTGCATCAGTGTTGCCTGGGTTCAAATCCTGGCTCCTTCACTTGTAACCTTGGGCAAGTTACATAACTTCTCTGTTCTTCATCTGTGAAAATGATTATCTGTAATTGACGTTTCTAAAATTAACAACCGTAAGGTTATCAGCAGGTTTACAATGATTTCGCATGCAAAGGACTTAGTGCCGGATACACATAGGTGCTACTGTTATTAGGAGGAACTGAATGAAGACACATAAAAGCTAACCCCAGACCCTGGTCCCTATTCCAAGCCCCTTCTGTGAACCTGGGCTCTACTTCCAACACCAGATGTGCGTGCCATTCCTCCAAACTCTTCAAGTTCTCCCCCGATCCTGCTGGTGCCAGAGCCTTCAGCCAGGGCAACCCAGACCCCACTTCTTACCTACCCTTTTCCTCCCTTTAACCAGCCCTCTCCTTTCCTGACTGGGCCCCAAGGTGAGGGCAGGACCAGTCAAGGTGGGATCTTCCCTAGATATCAGGCTGCCCTTCAGGCGGAGATGAAGTCTAGGAAAAGAGAAGTAGATGCTCCCAGGGTGGGTGGTAGAGGAAATGAGGAGGAAGTCCCAGAGGGTAGGTGACAGCCCCTTTACCCTTCTAACTTCTATCCTGGGGTCCATAGGCTAAGGGGCATTCCTCTGGCCCAAAGCACCCAGACTCTCCTCTTACAAAGCTACCAGCACTTCCAATGACCCTAGACATACAGTGGGGAGCAGAGCATGAAGAAGAGGAAGGCAGTCTGGATGAGTCAGAGGGCTTCCAACCCCAAACAGAAGGCAAAGTTCAGTTCAGTTCAGTCGCTCAGTCACGTCCGACTCTTTGCAACCCCATGGACTGCACCACACCAGGCCTCCCAGTCCATCGCCAACTCCTGCAGTTTACTCAAACTCATGTCCATTGAGTAGGTGATGCCATCCAACCATCTTGCCCAGCATCAGGGTCTTTTCCAATGAGTCAGTTCCTTGCATCAGATGGCCAAAGTACTGGAGTTTCAGCTTCAGCATCAGTCCTTCCAACGAATATTCAGGACTGATTTCTTTTAGGATGGACTGGCTGGATCTCCTTGCAGTCCAAGGGACTCTCAAGAGTCTTCTCCAACACCACAGTTCAAAAGCATCAACTTTTCGGTGCTCAGCTTTCTTTACAGTCCAACTCTCACATCCATACATGATACATACAAGGAAAAACCATAACCTTGACTAGATGGACCTTTGTTGGCAAAATACTGTCTTTGCTTTTTAATATGCTGTCTAGGTTGGTCATAACTTTTCTTCCAGGGAGTAAGCGTCTTTTAATTTCATGGCTGCAATCACATCTGCAGTGATTTTGGAGCCCAAAAAATAGTCTGTCACTGTTTTCACTGTTTCCCCATCTATTTGCCATGAAGTGATGGGACTGGATGCCATGATTTTAGTTTTCTGAATGTTGAACTTTAAGCCAACTTTTTCACTCTCCTCTTTCATCAAGAGGCTCTTTAGTTCTTCACTTTCTGCCATAAGGGTGGTGTCATCTGCATATCTGAGGTTATTAATATTTCTCCTGGCAATCTTGATTCCAGCTTGTGCTTCATCCAGCCCAGTGTTTCTCATGATGTACTCTGCATATAAGTTAAATAAGCAGGGTGACAATATACAGCCTTGACATACTCCTTCTCCTATTTGGAACCAGTCTGTTGTTCCATGTCCAGTTCTAACTGTTGTTTCCTGACCTGCATACAGATTTCTCAAGAGGCAGGTCAAGTGGTCTGATATTCCCATCTCTTTCAGAATTTTCCAGAGTTTGCGGTGATCCACACAGTCAAAGGTTTTATCATAGTCAGTAAAGCAGAAATAAATGTTTTTCTGGAGCTCTCTTGCTTTTTCGATGATCCACCAGATGTTGGCAATTTGATCTCTGGCTCCTCTGCCTTCTCTAAAACCAGCTTGAAGAACTGGAAGTTCACGGTTCACATACTGTTGAAGCCTGGCTTGGAGAATTTTGAGCATTACTTTGCTAGAGTGTGAGATGAGTGCAATTGTGTGGTAGTCTGAACATTCTTTCGTGTTGCCTTTCTTTGGAACTGGCATGAAAACTGACCTTTTCCAGTCTTGTGGCCTCTGCAGAGTTTTCCAGATTTGCTGGCATATTGCATGCAGCACTTTCACAGCATCATCTTTTAGGATTTGAAATAATTCAACTGGAATTCCATCACCTCCACTAGCTTTGTTCTTAGTGATGCTTTCTAAGGCCCACTTGACTTCACATTCCAGGATGTCTGGCTCTAGGTGAGTGATCACACCATTGTGATTATCTGGGTCATGAAGATTTTTTTGTATAGTTCTTCTGTGTATTCTTGCCACCTCTTCTTAATATCTTCTGCTTCTGTTAGGTCCATACCATATCTGTCCTTTATTGAGCCCGTCTTTGCATGAAATGGTCCCTTGGTATCTCTAATTTTCTTGAAGAGATCTCTAGTCTTTCCCATTCTATTGTTTCCCTCTATTTCTTTGCACTGATCACTGAGGAAGTCTTTCTTATCTCTCCTTGCTATTCTTTGGAATTCTGCATTCAAATGGGTATATCTTTCCTTTTCTCCTTTGCTTTTAGCTTCTCTTCTTTTCACAGCTATTTGTAAGGCCTCCTCAGACAGCCATTTTGCCTTTTTGCATTTCTTTTTCTTGGGGATGGTCTTGATCCCTGTCTCCTATACAATGTCACGAACCTCCGTCCATAGTTCATCAGGCACTCTGTCTATCAGATCTAATCCCTTGAGTCTATTTCTCACTTCCACTGTATAATTATAAGGGCAAAACCAAAACAGAAGGCAAAAGCAGGCTGCAAACCTGGCCCAGCCCATGCCCTACACCTGCCTCCCAGAATGACACTGTCATCTTCCCATACCCCAGAAACGGTTTTCAGTCAGGCCCTAGCCCTCCGGCTCCCACCAACTTTCCCTTTTCTCCCTTCCAGCCCACAGCTGAGAAGTAAGGGAGGCCAAACACCTTCTATCACAGTCAAGCCCAACCTGAGCGCCCGGGTTTTCCCCACTTATATCTGAGAACAGGGGCCAGAGTCAGAGATCCAGTTGGTTCCCCAGAAAGTGATTCAAAACATCTTAGAGCGGGTATCTGATCTATCTCCAGTCCCACATCCACAGTCCCTCCACAAGCATTTACTGAGGGCCTACTGTGAACCAAATCGTGAACCACGAACACTGGGAGATCCAAGGAGCAAACCGAGACCTGTGGGCCCTAGGAGGTTACAGTGGGGGAATGAATCAAGGTCAGTCACAATCAGCACTGTGCAGAGGACAAACTGAGGGCTGAGTGGGCTCAGAGGAGGAGAAAGTGACTCCCTCCCTAGAGGAATGGGACCATCAGCCCAGACTTCAGTCCCCAGCTCCAGCGCCCACTCCTCCCTGTGCTCCAGCCTCATGGGCTCTGTTTCCCCACTTAGAGCCTGTGCACTGGCTGTTTCCTCTGCCAGGAAAGTCACTGCCTGTGATGTCTGTATGGCCAGTTCCTTCTCATCAATCAGGTTGGCGAACCCATTTCACCTCCACTCCCATCCTGCAGCGTTAATCTGTTTTTATCATCTCCATAGGACTAATACTATTCGTTTACATGTGTGTCCCAATGACTGCAGAGTTCAGTGCCTAAACCTGAGCTCAGCACTAACAGGTGCTCAGTAAGTACTGGTGGAACATGGGAGAGGGCGACTCAACACATGCCTGCAACAGAACTGGGCTGGGAGGAGGGTTGACACTGCAGTTAAGGAGGTGTCCCTTCTATCTGGGGGCATACCCAAAGCCTGAGGGTGTTTCCTTATGTTGAGTCACAATGGAGTCCAGCCCCCAGCCCTGGATCCCAGTCCTACATAGCTAAGCCCATCTGATAACTCATCCTCCCTCCTATGGCATATTTGAGACTTTTCTTATCTAAACTCCTTGCAACAGGACATGAATGACAGACCCTTTGTAGCCCTGGTGGCTTCCTGATAGCATAAACTCTGCGTTGGCTAATGTCCCCACCCAGAAGTAGATATATTACTCTTATCAACAATACCAACAGCAGTTCATATTTGTTGAACACCAAGAAACTTCCCTGGTGGCTCAGACAGTAAAGAATCTGCCTGCAATGCAGGAGACCCCGGTTAATCCCAGGGTCAGGAAGATCCCCTGGAGAAGGGAATGGCAACCCACTCTAGTATTCTTGCCTTGAGAATTCCATGGACAAAGAAGTCTGGTGGGCTACAGTCCATAGGATTGCAAAGAGTCAGAGGCACTGAGCATTAGTCGCTTTCCCTTTCACTTTTTTTGATGTGTTAAACACATCACTAAGCACTCTACACCCATGTACTCTTTTTAACCTCACAGTATGAGGAAGCAATTATTATTAACATTTTAACAAGGAGGAAACTAAGGCACAGAAATGTTAAGCAACCTGCCCAAGGTCACACAGCTAGTTAAGTGACAAAGCCAGAATTAGAACCTGGGCATCCCCCTTCCCTCCCTGGACCCGTTTGGTGGGCACAGAGCAGTTTGATAACCAACACCAGAGAGCAAGTGGGAAGCTCTGGGGCCTGGGTTGCTAGGCTAAACTTCTCAGCTAATTTTCTAAACTCCAGCACAGGCCTCAAAATTAACAATCAGTCACATTCATCCTGTTGGGCTTGGTCCATCCTTCCCCCTGTCTGCCATCGCTTGGAATCTTGGCTTTATTGTACTATACACTTGTCATTGTTCCACTCAGCTCTTGGTCAATACCAAGAGTTGGCTGGCTTCCCTTTCAAGTCTTCATCCAAGTCACTTGGAGCAAGAGGGTTTAGGAACATGTCTGAAGCCACCACTGAAACCTCCCACCAGGCTCTTATCAACCCCCTACTCCACCAGCACGCTTTGGGCATAACTTGTGAACCCACCTACCTCTTCCTTCCCAGCCTTCCTTTTCCCAGCACACCCCCCAACCCAAATTTATATTTCATTGGAAACCACCGTAAATGCCACTTCTGTAGCATTTCTAATCCCAGGTCCGTTCCTGACTCCACGAGACCCTCTCCAGGCTGTTTCTCTGCTGTGACCCACGAAGGGGTTGCAGTGGGCCACTGGGGTCCTTTCCCGGCTCGGCGTCCTGGCAGCCGAGCTCTCGGACTGAACTCCTGGAACCCGTTCCCTGCAGCCAACGGGTAAATGGAAGGAATTTCTCCGGCCTGGACACCTCCAGCACCCATCGCGGGCCAAACCCCACCCTTGGCGGGCTGGTGTGAGAAAGCGCTGGCCGCCTCACTCGGGGACTGACTCGGAGCTAACTGGTTCCTCCGGGAATCCAGTCCCTGACCCCCACCACCCTCATCACCCTGGTCTCCAAGCGGGACTCCCAGCGCGGCCCCGGCCACCCGACGCGCACCCATGCAGACCCATCTCTTCCCGGGCCTCTCCCGGGACCCCCGTGCCTCCTCCCCGGCCCCCTCACCTGGCCTGGCTCGCCCTGCTGGCCTCTCCGCCCCCGCCTTCCGGGGTCGCGCCCCCACCAGCGAGGAGCGGCTCAGCAGCGCGGGGGCGCCCATGGCCCGGGCGGCAGGGGGTCGCGGGCACGGCGCGCGGGCCCCCACGGTGCTGCCGCCGCCTAGCGCTCCTGCCGCCGCGCCGCCGCGGCCCCGTGCCCCCAGCCCTCGGGCAGCCCCCCGCCCCGCAGTTCCGGCCGCAGCCGCGCCCCCCGCCCCCGCAGCCCGCGGCCGCCCGCGCCGCCGTCCCAGCCCTGGGCGCGCCTCCCCCGGCGGGCGGGCAGGCGGGGGACCGTGACGCGCGCCCATTGACGTCTCCGGAATCCCGGCGGCGCGGCCGACGCAGCCTCATCAATGGGGCTAAAAATAGCGGCGCCCGGAATAGCCGCGAGCGCCCCGCCCCGCGGGCCCCCCTCCCCAACCCTCGCTGCACACCCCGTTACATAATCCGCCGGGCTGTGGCCGGGGTTGGGGGAGCTGTTTTTCAGGTGAAGCGTCTGTGGCCTTGCTAACACCTTCCGACAGAGGCTGCAAACCTAGAGCTGACTTCTAAGTAAATTTACCCGGGGCTTCCCCGAGGAAGAGGTGGAAAAAAATGAGGCCCAGAGAGGCTCAGCAGTGGTCCAAAGTCACACAGCAATTAGACTGCTTCGATAGGACAGGACCCCGGCCCTCTGAACCGCGGACACCCCCACCAGCCTCGCTTGGCCTACATACCACCACAAGGGCAAGGGGCCCGGCCAGCAGGGTGTCCAGCATTCACACAAGAAGGCGGCTTAGAGAAAGAGCACTTGCTGGAAAGATGAAATTTCTCTTGGAGAGAAGCATTTCCGGAGGCAGCTCCTCCCATACTGCTGTGTGACCTAGGGCAAGTCACTTCACCTCTCAGCCTGTTTCTTTACCTATAAAACAAGGATACTATTATCATTCTTTTCTGGGTATCAGGAGTCAGGAGGACTGAACAACTGTGGGACTGCCTTGTACACAGCAGGTCCTTATAGTGACTTTCTCCTTGCTTTCCTCTAGGAACTTGACTTTCCCATTCCACAGAATTGCTTAGTGCAAGAGGTGCTTAGCACAAGAGATACTTATGCAGAGGCCCCTGCAGTGGCCAGGAGGCCCTGAGTGGCCCACTCTCTTCTCCCCAGTAAGAACCTTCCTGGGGTGAGAGTCTTGGAAGGTTTCTCTTTCCCACGTGACTGGTACACTCTTTGGAAATGGGAGAACTATACTTGTCTGGAGCAAATCAATCCTTGTCTCCCAACAGCAGCGCACTTTGGAGGGGCTGGTTCAGGGAGACAGGCCAAGGCCGATGCAGTGGGGCTGGGGTTATGGTGTCTACTCCAGTGCTGCTAAGCAGGCAAGGCCCTGGGAGACACTTATCAGGCAGAACCAGTCCTGGGCTCTGTGGTCACAGCCACCAGCCCGTACTCATGTTTGGAGCCCACTTAAATTATCAGCATGCTAATCAACCCAGCATTCAGGCCGGCCCCACGCAGCAAAGAATCTCTTCTGCATTCAAAACTCTCCAGAAGAGGCCCCACGCGTGCCCCCCCACCCCCCCAGCCCTCATTCCGGGGCCACATTCCTCTCCCCACCTCCTGCCCACCCCCAGAAATCCTTTCCTGGACCTGTCCTAAACTCCTGCTGCAACTCACAAGTCTCTTTTCCTCCTTTTGAAAATGATCCCAAGGATCTCTGGTTTGTTGCAAAATCACTTTCTCAGAAACTTTATGTTTCTTTCCCAGATTCAAATACTAGGCCAAGATGGAGATAAAGAAACCAATTCTTCAAAAATGCAAGGTGTGGCGAGGGGTGGGGGGGGGCTATCAGTCTATTTTTTTCCTTCCCCCTTCCCCCCTCCTCTCCTTCCTACCCCAGGAGTTCCTTCCAAATGGGCTTTTTAAAGAAGCCACTAACCCCCACCTCCTCTTTTTCTTTTTCCAGAATTCTAACTTTTGAAATACATTTTAAAAATATTTGCCTGTGTAGGAGAAATACATTTATTTGGACAGGAAGAATAAAATTTTTTAAAAGTCTGAGTTACCACTTTTTCCATGAAGAATTCCAGCCCACAGAGGTCTCTCCCTTCTATAAATACTTTAGCACAACTTGGCTTTATTACATACTCTCCTGTTTTATAATGAAATAAAAATATATTAAAATATGTAATGCTAAAACACACATGCCCATGTCGCTTGTGGTGGCTGACTGAGGTGGCTAAAGGAACATAGGTTCGAGAGGCCTGGGACTGACCCTGGTCCCCACTATTACCAACTATGTGACTTCAGGGCAATTACTTACCTTCTCTGGCCTTCCGTTTCTTCATTGGAAACACAAGGATGACAACATACCGATCTCAGAGTTGTCATGAAGAGTGCATCTTTAATAGTACGGATAGAAAAATGCAGCAACAAGTCTGGGACTCAGTAGCAAACCTGCCATTTCCACACAAAAGAACTTGGGTTAAGGCAGGGCTGGGGACTTCATCTTCAAGCTGCACATCCAAAGTACTCACCCTGGCTTTTCCAGATAGTATGTTTATCTGGAGGTTTGAGCTGCACAGATGAGGGTGATGTCACCTCATGATGTCACGACAGATGTCCAGCAAATTTCAATCCTCTTGTCTCCTTGACCCAGTTAGCCAGTGGCCAAACCAGGGCGACAGCCCCCATCTTCCATCTCCCAGACCAGTACTTGAATTTGTATGCACCATCTTGCGCCTTTTCTTCGTAACTTAGGCTCTCCTCTTTCTACACAAGTTTCAGGAACTACCACAGACCACACACTGCAGACGGGAAAACTGCAGGGGAAAACTGAGGGGAGAGAAGGGCAATTCTTTGCACAGCTCAGGAGATAGGACTAGAGGGGAAAACAGACCCCATCCAGTGCTGTCCCACATTATGGGAAATTCCTAAGGGAGAAGGACAAGCTCTTGCCACAGAAAGCTGGGGAGGCAGGACACAAGACACCTCCCTGCCAGAAGAGAATATGGGCACAGCGTGAAGGGACAGACAGGACCAGGTAAGGCAGAGAGAAGGAAGAGTATTCCATAGAGGACAAAGATTGATCACAAAGTTCACAGGTATGGGGTGGGGACAGGGTAGAGATCTTGGGGGCATAAAGCCCCAGGACTCAGGACAGTCAAACCCTTAGTGGTATTCCCCATATGCCCTTCCATCTCAAAAGTAGCAGAACCCAGTAACCCAACTCTGCCCAGTCAGACAGACACCATTCCACCTTACCTCCACCCTGACCCACTGGGGGTGGGGGTAAAAGGATGTCCAGGGGGTGCCCCAGACCATTTGGGCCCTGAAGGGGCTCCCCTGTCCAGGTCCCAGCCCTCAATGAGGAGAGGGGCTGTGGAGGGGATTCCCTTCGTGGTTCCCTTCCTCACTCTGAGGATGGAGAAATACCAGGCTGGGGTCCCCCCACCCCTTCCCCACGTTTAGGAGCAATTAAAGGGCAAAAAATGGGGACACAAAGACCAGGCCTTTCAGGGGCTGTCCCAGGGATCATGGCTTTCCACGGGTGACCTAGATGGGAATACATGCTCTGAATGACATAAGGAGGAGGAGGTGCCCTGCTGGGTGCTTTTAAAAGTGTCTCCACATTTGCTCTTCCCTAGTTGCCACGGAAGGCCGTCAGGGCCAACAGGAAACAGTGGCCAAAGTCACCAGGCTGGAAGTGACAGAGCTGGAATTAATACCAAGATTTCCCCTAAATCCAAGCCAGGCTCTTTATTATTAAAAACAAACAAATCCTCTGTAACTTATTTTTTAAATTACAAAATCAAACAAGCTCGTTGTAAACAAATGCAAAACGTTACAAAACTGCGTGATGATTTACGAAGTGAGAGACCGGTAATCTATTCCCAGAGGAGTCGAGTTTGGTAATCCTCTGCTGTCTGCTTCCAGATTTCTCTCCACGTTGCCAGAGATCAGATCTGGCCCAGCAGGCCCTCCCAGAGGGGCCGGGACCGGAACGCCGGGCCGGGACCGGAACGCCAGGCCCGAAGGAATAGGGCCAGGCTCCGCTGCAGCGTTGCGGCCTCGGCTGTGCCCCACGCCGTGTTCCCGGGGGCGGCCGTAATGCCCAGCGCCAGGCCGGGTTGGGTCGGGTGGGGCCCGGGGAAGCCGCTACGTCACCAAGCGGACCGGAGGGAGTCCGCGCCGGGTCCAGCCAGGATTCCATTACATCACCCGGCAGCGCGGACCCGCCGCTGGGTAAACACCGCTGCAAACCATTGGCTACCGTGCCGCCCTTCCAACCAATAGCACGAGCGCATGCAAATCAGCCATTGGGCGTTCACTGCCTTTGGGTCTGATGTATGCAAATAGACTTCTTTGCCAGGATGGCGCAGGGCGGCGGGCGTGGGGGGCGGATGCCTCCAGGCTGAGAAAAAAGAGTGGCCCCGAAATCCGAAATCCGTAGCGGAACTGGTTGGGGACTTTCCATCTCAAATATGGTCGGGCCATTCCTGTGGGGACTAGAGGGTAATTAAGGATAAACGCCTATAATTCTTGAGCTATCTTTCCAGTTAGTCCGTGCTTCTCGGAGGTCAGTGAACCTAAGCAATGATGCAAACGTTAGTTAGGTCAAGTTGGAAAGAGGGAAGAAATAAATACAGAGATACACAGAAAACTGAACCGTACTGTGGTGAATATCGGGGACGACTCTCCCGCTGGGGACACAAAGCAAAGAACAAAACAGACACAGTCCCTGTCTCTGCGCCTTCTTACAACCCAGGCTGCCATTAAAACATCTTGCCAATAAGTAATAAGCGCCCTAAAGAGAAAACGAGTTGCAGGATGTCAATGACACATTTAATGAAGAGCTGCAATTTAGAAGTGGGATGGTGGATAAGGAAAGTAATTTTTTTCCTTCCTCAGGAAGTAAAGTTTTCAGCTGAGGAGTATTTATGAGGTGAAGAGGCAGGGGAAGGGCCAAGTGTTCCACGGAGAGGAAACAGTACGTGGTAAAGCTCGGAGGTGAGCAAAAGCATTGTGGAGGGCCACGTGCCAGACACTTTCCTTGTTTTGTCTCTTCCTGCCGTTCAACAGCACTCTTAGTTGGGTCCTGTTTAGTATTGAGGGAACTGAGGCTCCAAGAAGCTAAATAACGTGCCTAACGGCACACAGCTGAGAAATCACAGAACATGGTTTGTATCCAGGTTGGTGTGGCCTAAAGTCTCTGCAGTGAACCGCTGATTGTGCCCTCCTGGTTTAGAATCTGAAAGGTCAGGGAGGTGAAGTGATTTGCTCTGCACTTCATGGCTGACAACAGAGCTCCGATCCCCAGAGAGGTGTGCAGATTTTTCACTGTGCTGTGAAGGAAGATGGGGTTCCAGAACGAGGAGTTGGGTGGGGGAGAGAAAAGATCTTCCCTGCCCAGACCTTGGCCTAGAACTTCGGGTTTGCTGAAGTGGAAATAGGTAGAAGTTTTAAAGCATCTTCCTCTGCAGGGGAGGGGAACAGGGTCTGCTGCTAGCCAGCAGGCAGCTGCCCTGGCGACGGAGGGGTCTGCCAGAGCAGCCCAGATTAGCTGGATCTTGTGTGCTCTCCGGGTTGCCAAGCGACGCTGCTCCTCCAGCTCTCACCAGATGATCCAGCTCTGGTTACCAGTGACAACTCCCGGGGGAGGGCCTGGAGACACAGGGAGGCCGGCAGGAGAACAGTGGAGGCCAAGCCTTCCCTACACAGGTTTACCTGGCAGTGGGGTGGGTGTCCCTTAGCTCTCTGGTGGTCTTTGGGCCTGTCTCCCATATTCCTCTGCCATGAGCTCAGAGATCCAGGCACACAGGAGGCCCTTCTATAGAGTGCTACCATAGGAGTTTGAGGAGGGGGTCCTGCCCCCATGCCTGAGCACTGAGAAGAGCAGCACTGTGTGTGTGTGTGTGTGTGTGTGTGTGTGTGTGTGTGTGTGTATCTGATCATGGAGCAGGGACTCTGTCATCAAGAAGGTAAAGCAACTCACCAGCCCTCCATTGCTCCTTTGTAAAATTTCCCACCGCTCTCTAGTTGGAGGGTTCCTATCCGTCAGAAGAGCTTCTCTGGTGGCTCAGAAGGTAAAGAATCTGTCTGTAATGCAGGAGGCCAGGGTTCGATCCCTGGGTTGGGAAGATCCCCTGGAGAAGGGAATGGCTACCCACTCTAGTATTCTTGCCTGGAAAAGTCCATGGACAGAGGAGCCTGGTGGACTACAGTCCATGGGGTCGCACTAACACTTTCACTTTTCACTCTCTGTCAGGGAGTTCTGAGATTATGGAATAAAGAAGTCCTAATTCCCTAAGAGTGCCTGTTCCACTGAAGGATATTTGCGGGGGGCGGGGGGGGGGGGTGGGAATAATTAGGCGATTTAACTATTAGGTAATTTAAAGCATTTTCCTATTTTTAGGGAGAGGATTTTGTTTTTAGAGGAGTAGGTGTCTTAAAGGCACAGAATTGGAATAGCCACACGAATAAGTCTTACCCCATGATCACCCTACCCTGGGAGAATACCCTGGGGGATCTTCAAAATTCTACCCAAGGTGTTCTGAGGAGTAGGAGTGTATGTGCCTTGTCTCTGGAGGGGGCATGTGACTCTGTCCTTTCTCGCAGGCACCCGAGTGTGTGGACATCTCCCTGGGCCCAGGGGCCATGAGTGTGGTGACAGAGTGAGTGTGACATAGAGGTGTGGGGATGGGAGCGAAGTGTAGCCCTGGAATAATGGAGCCTGCAGCCACAGCATCCTCTTTCCCACCTCCAATTTCTCTGACTCCTCTTGCTCTCCTCTTGGGGCCCTGAGCGGAGGACCCTGAGGGGCAGAGATCCCAGCCCTCCTTGGAGTTGGTGGCAGAAATCCCCAAACACTTTCTCTGGGTGAGGCTCTGGCCCCCAACACTTAGGGAGGCCCCAGTGGGCGCGGTGTATCTGTGAGCTGCCTCAGCCACTCAGGCTTGAGAGTGGGACGATCCCTCAGACGCACCATAAATGTCCAGACACAGAGTCACGGAGGACAGGCAGGGCCTCCTCTAGGGAGGGCTGGGTAACATGAGCCACCCACAGTCCCTCAGGTCACTTCAGGAGAGGTCAGCTGATGTTCTTGAAGACCATTCATCATGCCCCCAGCCCAGCCTGGGCCCTGCCATGGCTATTTCCAGCCCCTGGGTATGTAGCAGCTTATGTAACAGGCTAGAAGCCAGGGGCTGGGCTGGGGGCACTTGTGGCAAGGGATAGGGCTGCTCCCTCCTCCCACAGCCAGGCCAGCCCCTCAGAGCCCCTGTTCCCCGTGTGGATGTGTGTGGCGAGGCTCACAGGCCCAGGTGGAATCGCTGTGGACAGCCTGATGGCTCCTAGCACACTTTTACTTCCTCCTTCCCAAACTGGCCCAGAAAATGACCCAGCCTCCTTCCTCCTGTGGACTTGAGGCCACCGAGCAGCCTCTCCTCCAGCTCTCTGCCCTGCACGACCTCTGTTCTCTCACCCTCCCTGATGCTCAGAGCAAGAGCTAGGTGTGTCTGCCGCTGGCCCCTCTAACTCCCTTCCCTGACTCCAGTGGGGACTGGGAAATATCCCATGGAGGTTAAGCAGGGTTCAAATACGGGTATTCACATTGTGACTTTGGGCTTTGTCAGCTTTCTGAGCCTCAGCTTCCTGTATGGGCAATGCAAAGATCTTATCTCCTTTTCCGTGTGGTTGTGACCATGAGGACTTAAGAACCCATTCTGCCAGGAGGCAGATTGTTCAGGTTTGAATCCTACATTGTCTGTGTGACCTTGGGCAGTTTACTTAAGCTCTCCATGCCTCCGTGTCCTCTTATAGTGTGACACAACCCAGCTCCCTGAATTGTAAAGATCTCAGGAGTTTCTACACATAAAGCATTTAGTGCCTGGCACAGGGTAGCCCTATCTAAGTGTTGGCTATAATTAGACAATGTTTGGAGATCACTTTCCTAAGCCTTGGCTCCTAATAAGCTCTTGGTGAAAGGTAGTTGTTATTTTTAACTTCTTTCTCCTTCACTATTTTAATCCCCTTCATAAACCCACCTTTACTTAGCCTTGCAAGTGCCCTTTAATCTCTCCTCTTTTGTTGCTAATTTGCTGCCACTACCAATAAAGGCGTGTGTAAATTATATTCCCCTGGTGTTTACATTCACAAAACATTTCACACACATTCCTGTCTGGTCTTCACAGCAGAGCCAGGAGCCAGCCGCCCAACTCCTGTCATTGCCCTCATTTTGCAGAGCTTGGGACAGGGTGTGATCTGTCCCGAAGCCTCAGCTGCTAAGGGGTGTGTCCAGGACAGTGGTCAAGTCAGGGTATTCCGACCTCGGGCACCAGAGCCCGCCGGATGAAGCGGCCAGTGCATGCCAGCTCCCCGCTGCCAGGGTAGATTAGCACAGGGGGCCCTCCTGCTTCCGGTTCCAGCCCCACTGAGCGGCCCACAGAGTGGGAGGAGAGAGACTTTCAGGCTTTATAAATATCTCCATTCCTAGCACTAACTCCTAGAGACCCCAAAATGCTATGTAGTGGTGCCCTCTACTGGACAGAAATGGCTTCTACTGGCCTGCTGCCTCCGAAGGGAAGGCAAGTGGTAGATTTATTCATATTCACACAAAAATCTGTCCAGGGCCTACTATGTGCCAGACAGTTTCCTAGGAGTCACAGAGGTGGAGGAAAAGCTCAAAAAGTCCCTGTGTTCCAAGGAGATACATTGGGTGGGGAGATACAGATAAAAACATATGCAAACTTACAAGCTTTTACACAGCAGCTGCTGCTGCTGCTAAGTCACTTCAATCGTGTCCGATTCTGTGCGATCCCATAGAAGGCAACCCACCAGGCTCCCCCGTCCCTGGGATTCTCGAGGCAAGAACACTGGAATGGGTCACCATTTCCTTCTCCAATGCATGAAAGTGAAAAGTGAAAGTGAAGTCGCTCAGAGGAAACCATAAACAAACAAAAAGACAACCTACAGAATGGGGGTGGGGGGGAATATTTGCAAATGATACAACCAACAAGGGGTTAATTTCCAAAAGTATATAAACATCTCATATAACTCAATAGCAAAAAAAGCAAACAACTCATTTGAAAAATGGGCAGAAGACATAAACGGACATTTCTCCAAAGAAGACCTACTGAGGGACAACAGACACATGGAAAGATGCTCAACATCAGTAATTATTAGAGAAACTCAAATTAAAGCTACAATGAGGAACCACCTCACACCAGTCGGAATGGCCATCATGAAGAAGTCTACAAATAGAGAGATTATCCTTCAATTAAAGATAAAAATTTTTTTTTCCAAGTCTACAAATAACAAATGCTGGAAAGGCTATGGAGAGAAGGGACCCTTCCTACACAGTTGGTGGGAATGTAAATTGGTTCAGCCGTTATGAAGGACAGTATGGAGGTTCCTTAAAACACTAAAAATAGAGTTTCCATATAATCCAGCACTCCTAGGAATATATCCAGGCAAAAGTATAATTCAAAAAGATACATGAACTCCTATGTTCATAGCAGCACTGTTCACAATAGCCAAGATGTGAAAGCAACTTGATGTCCATCAACAGATGAGTGGATAAGGAAGATGTGATGCATACATACGAGGGAATACTATTCAGCCGTAAAAATGAAGCATTGCCATTTGCAGCAATATGGACAGACCTGGAGATTATCATACTAAGTGAAGTAAGTCAGAAAGAGAAAGACAAATTCTACTTGACATCACTTATATGTGGGATCTAAGTCATGGCACAAGTGAACTTATCTATGAAACAGACTCACACAGAGAGCAGACTTACGGTTGCCAGGAAAGGAGATAGGGAGGGATGGAACGGGGGTGTGGGATTAGCAGATGCTGTTATTAAGATTCTCCTTCCAGATGCTATTATATGCAGAATGGTTAAGCAACAATAGAATGAGAATGACTAGAGACCTCTTCAAGAAAATTAGAGGTACCAAGGGAACATTTTATGCAAAGATGGGCTCAATAAAGGACTGAAACGGTAAGGACCTAACAGAAGCAGAAGATATTAAGAAGAGGTGGCAAGAATACACAGAAGAACTGTACAAAAAAGATCTTCACGACCCAGATAATCACGATGGAGTGATCACTCATCTAGAGCCTGACATCCTGGAATGTGAAGTCAAGTGGGCCTTAGGAAGCGTCACTACGAACAAAGCTAGTGCAGGTGATGGAATTCCAGTTGACCTGTTTCAAATCCTGAAAGATGACGCTGTGAAAGTGCTGCACTCAATATGCCAGCAAATTTGGAAAACTCAACAGTGGCCACAGGACTGGAAAAGGTCAGTTTTCATTCCAATCCCAAAGAAAGGCAATGCCAAAAAATGCTCAAACTACCGCACAATTGCACTCATCTCACATGCTAGTAAATTAATGCTCAAAATTCTCCAAGCCAGGCTTCAGTAATACGTGAACCGTGAACTTCCAGATGTTCAAGCTGGTTTTAGAAAAGGCAGAGGAACCAGAGATCAAATTGCCAACATCTGCTGGATCATGGAAAAAGCAAGAGAGTTCCAGAAAAACATCTATTTCTGCTTTATTGACTATGCCAAAGCCTTTGACTGTGTGGATCACAATAAGCTGTGGAGAATTCTGAAAGAGATGGAAATACAAGACCACCTGACCTGCCTCTTGAGAAATCTGTATGCAGGTCAGGAAGCAATAGTTAGAACTGGACATGGAACAACAGACTGGTTCCAAACAGGAAAAGGAGTATGTCAAGGCTGTATATTGTCACCCTGCTTATTTAACTTCTATGCAGAGTACATCATGAGAAACACTGGGCCGGATGAAGCACAAGCTAGAATCAAGATTGCCAGGAGAAATATCAATAACCTCAGATATACAGATGACACCACCCTTATGGCAGAAAGTGAAGAAGAACTAAAGAGCCTCTTGATGAAAGTGAAAGAGGAGAGTGAAAAAGTTGGCTTAAAGCTCAACATTCAGAAAACTAAGATCGTAGCATCCAATCCCATCACTTCATGGGAAATAGATGAGGAAAAAGTGGAAACAGCGGCTGACTTTATTTTGGGGGGGCTCCAAAATCACTGCAGATGGTGACTGCAGCCATGAAATTAAAAGACGCTTACTCCTTGGAAGGAAAGTTATGACCAACCTGGATAGAATATTAAAAAGCAGAGACATTACTTTGCCAACAAAGGTTCGTCTAGTCAAAGCTATGGTTTTTCCAGTGGTCATAAATGGATGTGAGAGTTGGACTGTGAAGAAAGCTGAGTGCCGAAGAATTGATGCTTTTGAACTGTGGTGTTGGAGAAGACTTCTGAGAGGCCCTTGGACTGCAAGGAGATCCAACCAGTCCATCCTAAAGGAGATGAGTCCTAGATGTTCATTAGAAGGACTGATGTTGAAGCTGAAGCTCCAATACTTTGGCCTCCTGATGCGAAGAATTGACTCATTGGAACAGACCCTGACGCTGGGAAAGACTGATGGTAGGAGAAGAATGGGACAACAGAGGATGAGATGGTTAGATGGCATCACCGACTCAATGGATGTGAGTCTGAGTGAACTCCGGGAGTTGGTGATGGACAGGGAGGCCTGGAGTGCTGCAATTCATGGGGTCACAAAGAGTCGGACTTGACTGAGCGACTGAACTGAACTGAACTGATATATTTGTTATATAAATATATAGTATACGTGCATGCATGCTAAGTCACTTCAGTCGTATTTGATTCTTTGTGACCCTGTGGACTGCAGCCCTCCAGGCTCCTCTGTCCATGGAATTTTCCGGGCAAGAGTACTGGAGTGGGTTGCCATGACTTGCTCCAGGGAATCTTCCCCACCCAGAGATCCAACCTGTATCTCCTGCAGCTACTGCATTGCAGACGGATTCTTTCCCCCTGAGCCACCAGGGAAGCCCCAAATATACAATATATAATAAGTATATTTAATGCAGATGTGACCATATATATATATCATTTTTTGAAAAGACTGAAAAGCAATGCATCAAAATGTGGTGACTCCCAGGGATGAACTATGCCACTCCTTCCAGAAGGCGGGAGAGGACGCCCTTAGCTTTAACAACAGCCACACCTCGTCTTCAGACGCTCGCTTTCAGTTTACAAAGTGTCTTCTTTCACAGTCCCACGTTTGGACTTCACGACTGCTATTTCACAGGGAAGGAAGCCAAGTCCCAGGGAGGCCGCGACTCTGCCTCAAACAGAATGTAACAGAGCTGGATCCAGCACCGACATCTGCATAGTCGGAGTCCTGCAAGGGTCAGGTCAAGGAAAGGAGAGAGACGGCAGAGAAGTCAAGGAAGGTCCAAAACCAGGCGGGCTAACGGGCAATGGAAGGACGCGGCGACGAGGCGAAGCAATTCCCGGATCTGCCCAGCAGAGGGCGACGCCGCCCCAAACTCCGCAAACCTCCCAGGCCACGCCCCTCCCGGAAAGCCCCTCCCCAGATCCAGGGAGCCAGGAGGTGCGCGTGGGGCGCCTTCCCTCGATTCTAAAGGGTCCGCGGGCCTTGGGGTTGGAGAGGCGGCGGGTGCCAGTGGGGCAAGGAATGAGGGGAGGACACGCAGGAGAGGTTGTCGGGGAGAGGGGGATGGTGTGGGCGTCTGCGATGAGGTCAAAGGTGCTGGGGAGCCACGCGCCGCGGCGGAGCGAGGGTGGGCGTGAGCGGGGGACAGGGTGCAACGTGTCTGTGGGACTTCCTGAGGCGGCAAGATTTGCTGCTCCGGGGAGGCGGTTACTCACTCAGGCTTGGCCACCTGCTTCCCTCCCAGCTCCCAGCCAAACGCAAACCAGAATCCCCATCTCCACCCCCACTTCAGCTAATGGCGGCTGCACCCCCAAGGCTGGGACCTGCCTCCGCAACTCAGCCCTCAGCCTCTCAGCTTCAGGGTGGAAGTGCCCGGCTGACTCCAGTTCGGCACCAAAAATGGCATTCCAGCCCCACCCATTGTAACCAAGCCCAGAACTTGAAGGTCGGCTTTCCTGCGCCCCCAGCACTACGCCTAGTCTCACCTCCCGCTGCTGACCCCGCATTCTGGTCTAGACATGAACCCCAGCTCGGTCCCCCACCTCCGGTCCGGGCCCCTGCCCCTTGAGCATTAGCTACACCCAGTCAGCCAGCAGGTCCTGGATACCTGTGTTGTGTCCCTATGCCCCACTCCAGCCAAGGTGGGGACATAGATGTGTCCAATGGGTTCCCCTTGCTCTCCAAGCAAGGGGAGCAGCTATCTTACACCCCCAAACTTACACCATGAAGTGGAAGGTGGGAGGCCCAGGTCCTCAGCTCCCGGAGGATGACTCAGATGACAGGACCTCAGGCCCCTGAGTTCAGTGTTTGGAGTGCCCTGCAGAGAGGGTAACTTGGTTGAAATCAGTGGAGCTGGATGACATAGATTCTGAATTCATTGTTCATTCGTTTAGACATATCTGCCTCCAGTGTTGTTGGAATGCCTGCTCAGTGCCAGGCCCAGCAAGGGTGTGGGAGAGCGTAAGATGGTTTGCGAGGTTCAAGGAGGGTCCGCTTTGTAAGAGCATGAGGGCAAAGCTGAGCAGATGGGCTCTAAGGTGGAGAGCTGCCTTCAGGGCATCTTAACTGGGAGGAGAACCCTACCTCTGCCCCATTGCCTTTGGGGAGCTCTGGGCTGAGAGGTGCAGTGTTCTGAGGTCACCACCAGGGGTCAGGCACACTTGCTCTGTTCTCCAGCATCTGTCTCATCTATTTTCTTCTATGAGGAACCTTCCTGGTCCCCTGTCTTCTCTCTCACTTCTCTTGATCCATCACTCCCTCCTTTAGGTCATCCCCTCCAGCCTTCAGTGCAGGACCAGGCAGCCTCCCAGTGTGACAGCCTGACATTTTTCTCGACACTCGAAGAGTCCCACAGCCTCTCTCACTTCCCCAGGTTCATGAGTGAGTAATGAACTCGTGAGAAGAAGGTGTCATCTACTGTCTCACCTTTCCCCTCCTGCTCAAGTTCAGCTCAAGTTCTCTGGTTTTGTCTCCAGAGAAAACAGGAGTGTTTATGGGTTCCCTCCTTCTGACAGTTTTTCTTATGTCTTTCCACAAAGCTCTTCTCTAAGCCCCAGTTCCTTTTGTGACCCCTAGAACCCAGTCCCTAGAGCCCCTCTGCCCCCCTTACTCTAGGACAGCACCCAAATCCATGGAACCTTGATCCTGTAGTCCTGATCTCCTCCGCCCTTTGCTGTCTGGCACACCTCAGCTCCTGCTCTCTCGGATTCCACCTTTCGTTTGCCCTCCATGCTCCCACCTTGCTCCCCACAAGTGAGTCCCACAGCTCTGGAGGTTCAATTTCTCAGAACGGTTCCTTGCCACCTTGACCCCGCCCTCACACTCCTTCCTCCAGAAAACATCCCTCTCCCCAGTCTAGGCTCGAGAGACAGATGGATCTGAGAGAATGCAGGCTCAGGCAGGTACCAGCTGGGGGCTATGTTATCCTCTCTAATCCTCAGTTTTCTTCATCTGGAGAATGGGCTGTCACATACGCTGTGAGGCCTGAGTAAGGTGATGGATGTGGACATGCTTAGCATCCCTAGGCGATGCTCTGGGAGACAGACTCCTGGCCTTTCCTTCAGGACCGCTGACACCCCCACTGTCCCCAGCTCCAGCCTGTTGGCAGGGACCTGCCCTTGTCTCTGCGCACTGGATGCTTCTGCTCCCCCTACCACCCCTGGGCAGAGCTCTGGCCTGGGAAGAGGGTGATGAACCAGGAGACTTAGGCCACACAGCCCCCATACTGAGGGGGTGGGGCAGATGAGGGCTCTGTGAGGACCTCAGATCAGAACTCCATCTGCAAGGCTGTGTCCTCAGGCTACCATGCAGGAGGCCTGCAGTGGCATCCACTCTTCCTCCTTGGAGTTATTAGGGGCCCTCCTGGCCTGGGGAGGAGGGGCTCCTGCAGAGTCCCCTGAGGCTTTGAGAGGACCAGAAGGCTGGTGGGAGGTAAAGGAGGGGAGGCAGGGCAGGGGGGATACCGGCCACACAGTATTCCTAGTCTCTTCTCCTTTCCCATCCACCCCCACCCCTCCACCAAACACGATCCCTGGGTTAATTTTTAGCATCGCAGCTCGCACATTAGTCACTCCCTGTCACCCACCTACACGGCAGGAGGCTGCTGTGCTGGCATCGTCATGCCATCAGCTAAGAGGTGGGATCCAGCCCCACCCTGGGCACCTCCTCAGCCTCCTCGGAGCACACACGCCCAGCAGGAGCCCCCTTCGGCCTGGGTGAGGGGGACTGACATCACAGCCAACACTAGCTGCCAGGTGGGGGAGGCGGGAGCAGGCTGGTAGGAGAGGGGCTGGGAATCTGTTCTGGGAGGAGAAAGTCAGAGAGGCCTTGGCAGCCCCCCAACACCAGGAAGGTGCTAGGCGATGCCCAGGCAGCTGGGCTCCTGGCAGCCTGGGGCTCTGGGAACAAAGGTGTGAGAGGGCCCCTCCCCTAGACCTGAGCCCCTGGGAGCGGCTGTTTGTCATCACAGCAGAGCAGCTGTTCAAACAGGGAGCTTGGGGAAGCTCCATTTTCTTAACCAAATGTCCTCCCTCCCCAGGACCAGGGAGAGCAGAGTGGCCAGGAGCAGGTGCCCCTGGCTGGAGCCAACACCCAGCCCCAAAGGAATTTGGTGAAAGGGGTCCAGAGATGCCAGCTACAGATGGAGCAGGGGAGGGGCCTCCCCACCCCACCCTCCAGGACTGAAAGGTGCAGAGGTGGTGGTCAGCCCTGTGCAGGGTTGGTCCCGAGGGGACGTTCTCGTGTACTGAGCAGCTGCTGTGTGCCAGGCTGTGTTAGTCCCTGAAGGTACAGTGTAACACAGTTGAGTTTTCCTGCTTTAGAAAGTCAAAAGGCAGTTACAATGGACGTCAGTATAATTACCAATTGAGAGTAGGTGCTATAAAGAAAAAAAAAAAGAGGTCTCAAGATAAATAATAATGGGGACAGGGAACTGCTTTCGATCAGATCAGGGAAATCTCTTCTCCTCAAGGAGGTGATATTTAAGAGATCTGAAGTTGGAGGCATCAATCCTGCAAAGACTCTTCCAGGCAGAGAGAATAGTATGGGCAAAGGCCAGAGGCAGGAAAGAGCTTGGCATATTTGAGAATAGAACCAGAAAGAGCAGTGTGGCTTAAATATGATAAGTGACATAGAGGGAGAAACAATTGGAGCTTGAAAAGGGCCCAGTTCCAAGAGAGCCTCATGCAGGGCATCCCAGTACAGTTGCAGAGGTTGTGCACTGCACAGAGGCTCACAGTTGCCAAACCATTTGGCCTGTGTGGCTGCTGTCAACCCACAGGAAGGGATGCCTTTTCCTAATTTGTCTTCCCAGAGGGACAACATGTTATGGAGTTTGGGTTTTGGACAACATGATTAAGAGTTTGGATTTTTTTTTTTTTTTTAATTCCAGGGAAAGCCATAATGGGTTTTAAGCAGAGAAGGGTTGTGACCCAATTTCCTTTTTGGAAAGATCACCCCAACTGCTGTGTAAAGCGATGGTCCAAGGGTGAGAGAGGAAGCAGAGAGCCCCTTCAGGAAGCAAGTGCCACAGTGCAGGAAGGAGAGTATAGGAGGTGGCCTGCCTGGGGGAGGGTGCCACTTAGACCTCTCAAGGGCACCCGTTATGACAGTTGCTGCCAGGGAGGAACACTAACACAGGAGTCTCGAGTCTTGGGCCCTACTTTGCCACTTACGTGTGACCCCTAGACAGCTCACTTGCTCGGGGTCACCTCAAAGAAGACGGTGACCACCTTTCGCAGACGCTTTGAGCATACACTGTGTTTATTGAGGTTCTATTATGTGCTCGTATTGTTCATGAAATAAAGCAGTGAGTAGGACAGGAGAGGCCCCAGAGTCCTGCTCTCAAGAGTGTTCATCCTATGGGAAAGGGAGCCAGGCAAAACCCCAAACCCATCCAAGTCAAGACAGTTTCAGAAGGGGATGAGTAATATGATGCAAACCAAACAAGGATTGGCCATATTTTAGACCAAATGGGAGGGCCCTGGGGAGGCCATGCTGATACCAAAGGAGCCAACTGTGGGCAGAGCAAGTGCAGAGACACTGAGGGCGGGACACCTGAAGTGTACCTTGGGCAAGGGGGTGAGAGCAGGGAGCGAGAGGGGAGGAAGAAGAGGCAGCCAGGGGCCAGATGCGCCTGCGTAGGGATTAGCCTCTTATCCTGGGAGTGACGGGACACCTTTGAGGAGTTCTAGAACGAGCGACCCGTGATTTGGCCTGTCACAGGCTGGGTGGATGATGGCTAGGGACTCCTATGCAGGAGACTCCAGATTCCTAGGAGAGAGCACGCCAAACAGTTGTTTACGCAAGGCTGGGTTTAGAGGAACCTCGACCCTACCTGCTGTGGTATTTGGGGAGGGGGGGTTCCAGATGCATTAAACAAGAGGCCCAAGTTCTGAAGCAGTGCGGGTACTCTAGTTCAGGCCCATACATGTAAGTCAGAATCCCCTAGTCTGTTTCCCTGGCCTCAGGCTCCAAGCAAATAAGATGTAAAATATAGTGTGTGTGTGTCTGTGTGTGTTGAGGGGCGGAGTGGTGGAGTCAGAGCTTGCCGGAGCCCTAATCCTCCCCCTCAGGCAGTCACCACACTGACACAGATGCAAAAAACCGTCCATTTTATACAGTTTGTGGTTCAGAAGCAACAATATGCAAAACAGTGGAAGAGGCTGCACTGCCCTCACCCCACCCGGGGCCGACCATTCCTATCTCCCAAGGGCAGAGGACCCAGGACACCTGCCCAGTAGGACCCCACTTAGTTAAGGGCCCCTAGGGGGCCAAGCCCTTAAGGGTCAAGGCTGAGAGGGAGGGGGACCAGCACCTTGGGCCCCCTCAGGCGCCCACTGGATAACTGGAACTGTGTCTGTGTGGGGTGGGTAGGGGAACGACCCGGCGGAGGCCATTTCTCCCCATGGCCAAGGGTGGGGAGCAAGTAAAGCTGAGGAGAGGGCTTCGTGGGACAGGGTCCCCCCACCTAGAGGTGGAGTTTTCCTGGACACCCCACAAGGCACTGCTGACCCAGTTGCAGCATGGCATGTCCCATTTTTGGCCCCCGAACCTCTCCCAACCCCAAACTCTCCGGTTCTCCTGTGCCCATCTCCCACTGTAGTCTGGGGGAGCGCGAGTAAAGAGGCCTGGGGCTGGGTTCACCACTCTGCAGAGACTAGCCAGGACCAGCTGGGGTTGCCAAGGACCCTCTCCTGCTACTCCGGGCTCTTGGGGTCCCCGTGGCGGCCGAGCGACCGCCCCCGCCCCCTTTTTGCACTGCTGGAAAGAATAAATAAATAAATACGTTCCCCCGCCCGCCCCCGCCCCTACAGCTGGCTCTCCTCCTCCTCCAGGGAGCGATTGAGTCCGGGGATGAACTTGAGCAGCCGCCGGCGGAAGCTGCGGTACTTGGTTTTGCGCAGGCCGGGGCCGCACAGGGCCTGCTCGCGAGCCTCAGTCCAGAGCGCGCCCGGCGCGCCGCCGCCGCCGCCCCCGGGGCCCGCGCACCGCACGCTGGCGCTGCGGCTCAGCATCGCTCGGGACCCCGGGGCCGGAGCGTCGGCCGCGCCCGGTCCCGGCAGGCGCGCGAGGGGCGGCGGCGGCGGCGGGGGTGCAGGCGGCTCAGCGCCCCCGAAGAAGCACGTGTGGTAGACAGCATCTTCCGAGTCGCCCCCGGTCCGCCGCGCTCCCCCGCGGGAGCCTCCCGGGGCGGCCAGCAGAGGCCCGAAGGGCAGCGAGCCCGGGAGCAGGCCCGCGCCGTACAGGCAGGAGCGCACCGACTCCAGCGTGTCATAGATACTCGGGTCCTTCACCACGAGACCTGGGGGCAGAAGACACGGGGCGGGGGAGGGGGGGCAGGCGTCAGAGGGCACGGGTAGGGGACCTTTGCTCCTTCCTGATGACCATCAGTGTGGCCCTTGGGCAAGTCAAAACTTTGAACCCTACTTCCCCAGTTTGTAAAACACAAACTATACACTCGGATCCTTCTGAGGGTCCTTATGACACAAGAGTCACAAAAGGGGCCTGAAACAAGCTCTTGGAGCCTTGGTGTTCCCACCTGTAAAATGGAGATGGTTCTGTGTAGTACTTTCCTTCAGGGCAGTACTGTGAGAATGAAAATTCGTGGGCATCAGCCCAGGGCCGCATTGTACCCAGAGTAGTAGTTCAGCAAAACTTGGAGGGGGAAGCAAGCGACTAGTTCCTAGGGGGAAGCAGGTGTGGGGGTATAGGTAGGGGGCACAAGTGACCCTTCCCAACACCGAGCTGCTCACCATGCACCAGCCGCTGCTCCTGCACCATCAGGGACCTGTATTCTCCCCACTTCTCATACAGGGTTTGCTGCAAGAGACACACCCACCTCACTGTCAGGAGTCAGCAAGAAACTAACCAGGGTGGCTACAGACTGAGGGATCCGGGAGTACAGAAGAAACCTTAAGGTTAAAAGGAGGTTCAGGCAGATAAACGACCCCCCAAAAAGAGTAGGAGGACTTCTCTGGTGGCTCAGCGATTAAGACTCTGTGTTCCCAGAGAGGGAACTAAGCCTCTCATGCCATAACTAAAGATCCTGCATGCCACAGTGAATATCCCACATGCCACAACTAAGACCCAGCACAACCCCCCCCCAAAAAAAAACAAAAAAAAAAAACCAGTAGGGCCTGCAGGGGCAGGGGTTTGGCTGGATGGTTTTCAGGCTGCTTTACCTTCAGGTACTGTAGACGAGCCTCCAGTTCTGCCTTCCTAATTGATGTCCCGTACAGAGTTTCCAGTCTGAGGAGATAGGGGAATCAAAGGATGAGTGGGCCCACAGTGGGGAAGAAAGGCTGCGCTCAGGAATCCCCTAGGGACCACAGCACCTGGATGTACCTGAGAACGTTGCCAGATGCCTTAATGATGTCGACAATCTCCCGATGTCGGATGCCTTCCACGTTCAGGCCGTTGACGCTGGCAATGGTATCCCCTGCCAGGCAGAGAGGGAATCAGCGTTTGCTCCACGGGGCATGAGGAAGAATTTCAGTCCCCTACCTTCACCACAAAGGGTAGGGGTAATAACCCCATAGAACTCTCCTGAGCTCCCTACCCCCACTCATGGTTCTGGGGCGATCTTGTGCAGACCTGGCACCTTAGCATAGGGGCCAGGGCCCTCAAACATCCACATCCTCATCCTCATCTCACTCTCAGGAAACTCTGTCCCCAAAGGCTGAGCCCTCCCAGGAAGCCTGGGCTTCCCCCAGAGCTGGTTATTTCGGTCCAGTCCACAGGCTGTCACCAGTGGAACCCCAGCTGAGACAGGAAGGCAGGAGGGTGAGGAGCACCACACCGTGAACTTTAACACTGGCCCCCAAGCTTGAGGCCTCAACCTCTGACACCCTAGGCTGCTGCAGAGCCTCCTGACCTCCAGCGGAGCAGACCACCCTCTCTTAGGACCCACTGCCCAATTGGAAAAGGAGATGTGGGCCCCTGTGGTGGCTACCATGGGGATGTGAAACTACCTTGCAAAGTTGCAGTGTACCACTTAGCTACCAGAGGGTGCTGGTGAATGGGCGAGAGATGAGGACTTTAGGAAGAAAACGGGGATAGAATTGGGGGGGCGGTCCAGTTTGTGCAGTCTCAGGCTGCCCCTTCCTGGGACTTGGGGCTCTAGATTTGGCCAGTCCCAAAGGTCTCCTGGCAGCACCATGTCCTTGTTAGAAGAAGTATCACAGGTACCCCAGTATTGGGCCAGGTTGGGAACACGATGGACTTGCTCTCTCCCCAACTCCTGCCCATGCTGGGTTGCCAGATCGCCAGGAGGAGGCAGAATAGCCGTGGCAACATCTGCCATTTACCAGGCAGGCCCTGGCTTTGTGCCCAGGAAAGCCCCTCACCACACTGATATGAGGACATGTTACTGCCCCCAGTATGCAGATGGGAATATTCAAGATCATATAGCAAATGGTAAATTTGCCTTGATCCAACTCATTCTTCTTTTCTGGCCTTCTCAAAATAGGAGGAGGAAGGGGAACTGATTGGATTTCTTGCCCCCTCTGCTTGGGAGTAAGGTCATACTCCCTTCCTAGAGCCCCGTGTCCTGGGCTCAGGCCCCACCTGGTGTGAGCCCCGCCAGCTGGGCAGGGCTGGATTCATGAACCCGGCAGACAAAGGTCACCATCTCCACGCGCTGTTCTTCTCGGTGGTGAAGGCCATAAGTCTGTAACAGGCAAGGGGACCCTCAGCCCACGAGCGGAGCAGGATCCATCCATCCCTCAGACCGCCTCCCAACCCTTCCCTCCCTCTGCACCCAGCTTCTCCCACCTGGAGCTCAAAGCCAAAGGTCTGGTTCTCCTCCTTCTCCAAAGTCAGCACTTTCCTGCAGGAGACACAGGGGCCATCTCATCAAGTCCATCAGGATTAAAGAGGAGCCTGGCGGGCCCATAGTGTGGCCCTCTGCTAATGCTGGAGTCTGCTCTGGAACATCCAGGCAGGGCTCACTGTCTCCAGTGACAAGCCATAGGCATCCCCGGCTGTCGGAATGTCCTTCCCCATACTGAAATCAGCTTCATCAAGCCACACAAAATCAATCCCCTCGAGTGGGGGACACACTGCAATGGCCAGCCCCCAGGGCCAGTTGAACTAGCTGAGTTTTTCGGCCACACTCCCAGCTTCCTAGTGAGCCCCAGAATACTACTGACTGACTAGCTGAGGCCCCCAATTCGGCCCCAGCCTGGAGCGCTGTCTGCTCCAGAGCCTTGGGGAGAGGGCTGGCCCCACCCCCAGAGGCCAGTCACGAGGCTCAGCCCGGACCCCAGCCGCCCCTCCCAGCTGTGGTGAGGCCAGCCCACCAGATGTGAGGGCTGGGGGGAGGGGAGACTCGAGGCCGCCCCTTCCCGCACTGAAGGCCTGCCCACTGGACACAATGGTCTGGAGCTGCTCCAGATCTTCGCCTGCTGGGGGAGCCCAGAGTTTCCTCTGCCCACTCCCACCCCCTTCCTTCCCGCTCCACCACAAGCCGAGCTGAAGCAGCCTCAAAGTCCCCTTCAAGCCTCTCGGCCTCAGCAAGGCCCTGGAGACCCAGGCCTCTCAGTGCCCAGCCTTACCCACATACCCCCCCACCCCCAAATGCTGATCAGCAACTCCCTACCCCAGCGCGAGCTCCTCCCTGCTTTGCAGGCAGGCCTTTCCCCCTCTGTGTGTATTTGGGCCGTGGTGGGGGTGGGGGCAGGGTGACTATGATTACTCCAGTGCTCTCTGGTTTTCTAAAAGGGTTGGCAAAGTTTTTCTGCAAAGGGTCATATGGTAAATATTTCAGCCTTTCTTTTCGAGACCTGAATTATTTGACAGTCTCTGTCTTATATTGTTCTTTGTCTTTATTTTTACAACCCTTGAGAAATATCAAAACAACTCTCAGCTCAAGGCCAATCTGGCCAGCAGGCCATAGTCTGCTGATCCGTTTTAGAAACCAGGCTCACATCAGGATGGGACACAGGCAGAGCAGGGCTAGTCCTTCTGCCCTCACCCCAGGCCCTTCCTTAGAGCCCACCACTGATGGGACTAGCAGAGCACTGAGATTTTGGGTGCAGGGCCAGACAGTCGAGTAGCCGGATACAGCTTGCCATGGTTTGGGCCTTCAAGGTTTGCTCGGCTGGGAAGGCCCAGGGGAGCTCCCCAAACTCCTCCTGCTTCCCCCTTCCCAGATCCAGATTTCTCCAGGGAGGGGTGACTGGCAGGGACTGGGGGTGGTTTGAGGAGCACCTGATGACTCAAAAGTCCCTCCCCCCTTCCTCTGCCACCCCCTTCACACAGCCCACACCCCCACCTGCCCCTCATTCCTGGTGAGGGCACCGTGCTGAAAGGGTGGGAGCACAACTCCCCCTGGGTGGGCTGAGATGCTGTGTCGTGCTGCCCCCTCCCCAGCACCTCATCCTTTGGGCCAGGGCAGAGGCGGGGGTAATGGTGACTCACCGCTGCTGTTCAGGACTCTGGCTGAGGTTCTTCCAGCGGAATCCTGAGCCCTGGGTGGGAAGGAGAGTCAGGAAGAAGGAGATGAGAGGGAGGTGTCCTGGAGCAGAGGCTGAGAGCCCTCCTTTGGGGGGTTCCTCACCTGGGCTCAAGTCCTAGACCCAGCATCTAACTTCCTGTTGCCTATCTGTCCTGTTCCAGCTCCACACCTGCTCCTCCGATGCTGGGGTAACTAACCCTAGAGTGCCACCATCAGTTATCACTCCACTGCTTTCTCCCTAAGCTTTATCCCCACAACTGGGACCTCGGGAACACAATTTCCTGGGCTCCAGATGCATGAACCTCCAAGTCCTGTCCTGGTTCCTAGTCTGGAGGGGGTGGGGGTTTTTATGACTCTAGGTAGAATAGCCTCTGTCCCCAGGGTGCATGTTTGAAGGGGCTCGGCACCCTAGACCCCAAAAGGGGAAGCAGGGGCTCTTCCTAGATATTATTCAGAGAAGGGAAGGGGCCCCTGGGCTTGCCTATCAAGACATTTCAGAGCCCCCAAGGCCAGTCACATCTCTCCTAATTTCTCAGTCACAGAGAGTGGCTTGCAGGAGCTGGAGTCAGGGGCCCGGGTCTAGAGGGCTGGAATATCAGCTTAAGCATGGAAAGGCAGGGGAGAGAGGGGCTAAGCCCCCTCCCTCAAACTATGGAGTCCAGCTGCAGGTGGCCAGCTGTGCCCAGCTCCACCTGGGTCTCTCAGCATTGTGATACATGTTGTTGCTTTCTAGGACAAAACAAAAACTTAGATCTCAGACTTGTTAAGTTTCACTACACTCAAGGAGAGAGATGGGGAGGTTTTGTTATTGTTTGGTTGGTTTCATTTGCTTTTTGGTATGAGGGATGACAGAGCTGAGGGACCCCTTACCTCTTTTGGGTCCTTGAGAAACTAAAGCAGTGTCTCTCCCTCCCTAAATGACTGATGCTTGGAAGAAGCCCAGTTCCAGACCAGCCCTTGTCCCGTGTGCCCCAAACAACCCAGGAGCTTCCTGGTCAGTGTGCTAGTTAACTCTCTCCCCAGGCTACCCCGAGGCCAGGAAGAGAAGGAAGTCCTCCTTCTCTAGAACCTTACAGATGGGCCTCAAGGGTGGGGACAGTTCCCAAACCGGCCAGGGAGGAAGGACTGGGCAGCATAGAGAGACCCCTTTGTCTTTCCAACCGATTTTCATAAAATGCAAATTCTCAACAAGCTGTTCATTGTGTTGGGGGGGAGCCAGGGGCCAAAGGAAGAGGAGGGGGGGTTGAGCTGGGAAAGGCCACCAGTCCCCTCTCCTTAACCTAGGTCTTAAGTTTCTTTTCTGAGAGCTTGGGTCCCCCTCGGGCCAGAGGAAAAGCCCGGCGGAGGGGGAGACTCCGAGGGCGGGCGCGGCCCGCATCCTTCCTGCCCAGCGGGCGCCCTGCGACGCCTCCCACCGCGTCCGGTCGCGGCTGACGTCCAGGGAGCCGTGGCCTCGCGCCCCGCACCTCAGACGCAGGGTGAGGCGGCCGAGCCCAGGAATCCCGGCGCCCCCTCGGAAGGGTGGGCTCTCGGAGTCGGCGGCGCCGCAGGCACTTCCTCGGCGAGTCCCACCCCGGGCCCGCCGACTCTCAACTTGACTGGACTAGCGGCCGGACCCCAGCTCGAGGCCTCTTGCTCCCAGGGGAGAAGCCGGGGCGGGGGGATCCTGGGGACCTCAATACTCCTGGACCCGGGGAGGCGGGGCTGGGGCGGGGTGCCGATGGCCAGCTGGGGCGAGGGGAAGGGAACTTGGGGAAGCAGCAGGAAGGAGAGCAGCGAGACGGGGCAGCGGCGCATGGGGAGTGGAAAGCCGCCCAGCTCGCGAGCGGCGTGGAGCCGGGGATGGGGGAATTTGCGCTTTCTGAGCAGAAGGTCGAGGGGATCCAGCAGGATCTGAAGGTGTCCGTGGGGGTCAGAGGGCGGGGGAGGAACTGGGGGGCTCGGGGACCCCAGGAGTATGGTGTGGGTGAGGATCGGCAGGCATCCATGGGGACTGTGGCGGGTAGCGCGGGTCTTGAGGAAGGGACACCACAGGGTACCGGGGGCCGAGGGGGTCCGCGGGAGTTGGGGAGGTACGCACCTTTCGGCGGGGTAGGGTGCCCCCGGACACCGCGAGCGCGCGATACAGCTCGGCGGGGTGGTAGTCCTCCAGCGCTGCGTACAGCTCGTCCCCGGGGGTCCCAGGGCCGGCGGCTGCAGCAGGGTGGCCCGAGGCCGGGGTCGGGGTCGGAGCGGCGGGAGCGGCTTCCGAGTCAGGAGCCCGAGCGGCGGGGTCTGGGGTGGCCGCCGCCTCCTCTTTCTGCTGCAGCTTCCTGAGTCGGCGAAGGGTCATGGCTCCGGCGCCCCTCTCTGGCAGCGCTTTCTCCGCGCGGCGGGGCTGGCGGTGGCTCTAGGATGCCAGCCTGGAGGGTGGTGGGTCGCCTCCCTTTATAGGCTCGGGGAGCGGGGCGGGCTGAAGGGGCGGTCGGGGAGCGGCCTCGCAGGGCCTCGCCCCCTGCGCGGTTGGCTCCGCCCCTGGGGCGGAGCCCGCTGCTCCGGAGCCCCGCCCACTGCTCCTGAGACTTGCCTAGACCAGGGAAACACTTGGGGACCTCGAGCCCTGGCCGGTAGGGGTAAAAGCTAGCCGCGGAAAGGAGCGGGGATGGGGGGATGTGCAGGGCATCCCGGGGCAGAGTATGGGTCTCTGTGATACCTGAGGGACGGGGAGCCTGTGAAGGGGCTTGTGCACGAGATTTAGCAGTGGAGTGACAGTAAGGAGTCTTTAGAAGGAGGTTTGGAGGCCCAGAGTAAGATTTGAGGAGACCCAGGGCGCTGCAGGAGACTTTAGGTTAGGAGAAGGAGGGGTGAGGTCTCTTGGGGGGAGGAAAAAGATGGCCCTGAAGTAACTGTGTAGAAGCCACTAGGGGGTGAAAGGGTCCAGAGTCTCCTCTTTACGTAGCACCCGGAACAGTTGAAAAGAGCTGCCTCTGCTCCCCAGGTCAAGAGAAAAGGGAAGAGAGGGAAACCCAGAAAGTAGTAGACTTAATTCTGGCCCGTCAGCCTCACCTCCTGATGTTGGGGCTCAGGTAACCTTTCTCCAGCAGACAGATGCTTACTGTAGGGCTGACTCATGGCAGGGCATATGGTGTGCTGAGGGGGTGCTCAGGATTGGGGGTTGGTGCTCAACAATTCTCTGACCCTTCTTGGGGACCCTCCCCCCCGCCCCGACCCTCGGCTGTGTTGTCTGTGGCGGCCAGCCTATGAGAGAGGTGGGAATGGCCCAGCCAAAGTCTCTGTCGTTAGTGGTACCTGAATAAGAAGTGAGAGGAGGAAGTGGTAGGTCAGGCCTGGCGTCTGAAGAGTGGCCAGCCACCACACGGCGTCAGCACCGCGAGCTGAGGGCTCCACATCTCGTCTGCCACTAAACAGAAGCCAGGAATGCACTGTCCTCATCTGTCCCCTCCTCCAGTGTTCCCGAGTCTGTGTTATGCCTTTATATTAATAACTGACATTTATGAGCCATTTACCATGTGCTCTGCACACTGTTCTGTGTGTTACATCCGTGAATGAACTTGTTTGGTCTTCATAACAACCCTATGAAACAGATCCCATTATCATCTCTTACGGAGAAGGAAACTGAGGCCCGGAGAGGTTAAGTAACTTGCTCTAGGCCACTCTGTGGCAGAGCTGGTTCGAACCTGGACAGCCTGCAGAGCCTGCCATCTACCCACTGTGTGATGCAGTCTTCTGCTGTTTTTCATTCACCTTGGGTTGAAGCCCTGCTCCGGGCCAGGTTACAGAGGCTCTTGGTCAGGTAGGGAGTGATGCCCGCGCCAGTGCTGGGTTAGATGCATGGCATGCGGAGCACAGAGGGGCTAGTGACCCAGCAACCCGGGAAGCTTAGCACAGGCTTTCTGTCTCCTGTGCCTCTCAGTCCATGGGTCTGTCTCCGTCTTCTTGCTTCCTAGTCTCCTGACTCTGTCTGTTTCCCCCACCCCCAGGCCCCTGGGGCCCCAGCCCCTATAGGAGGTGTGGGTGGGAGGGGGTGTTTCTCCACCCTGCAGTGATTACACAAGTCCAGATGGCAGGATGCTTGTTGGGTGGGGGGCAGGGGTGGATTGGGGACGGCCAGGAGCCAAGTACCAGCTCCCTTAGAGCCTTCCTCTGCCTCCTCCCACCTTCCCCCTTGGCACCACCAAGTGGCCATCAGCTGAGGGGCCGAGGGGGAGTTGGTGGGGAAACACGGGACTCTATTGTGAAGCAGTAGGACAGATGGACCCCTGGACCGTCTGCTGCCTGCTCCCGACAGACAGCATCTGTGGTGGGGGTGGGGGTGGGGATGGGGAGGCGAGCGAGCGAAGGCAAGAGAGGCGATGGTGTCTATTCTCTGCACTCCTTGCCTATCTGAAGGGACTCTCAAAAGGGCGTCTTATGAGTGCTTCTGAACTACCACCCCACCGATCCCACAGTGGTTCCTAAGGGACACCTCCTTCCCTAAAACCCGGGGGAGCAGATGCCATGGGTATCCGTGTCTGCAAGCCCTGTTGAGACAGTCCTTCTTCAGACTGACGTGGAGACAGAGCCTTCCCATCAGCATCCAGGCCAGTCTGCCTCTCCGCGACCAAGTGAGAGAACAGCCCCAGAGAGGTGAAACTCAAGTTTCTGCCTCTTGCCAGGCAGGGCACTCTGGAGAATCCCAGAGTAAAGGTGGGCCCAGAAGATGCCATGTCTGTCACAGTCATTGCATGATTTCCTCAAATCCCAGAAGTTCAGAGCCGAAAAGGGCCTTGTGATCCGGAGTGGACACCAAGTGAACCAAGCCCTCGTTCCATGGAGGTGGCAACCTGAAGCAGGGAGGGAAAGATGGTGGCCGAACAAGCATTAGAACCCACAAGAGCCCAGCCCCCTTGGCTCTGGAGACTATTTAATTCAGCTGCTGGTATCTCCGCCTGAGATCTCAGAGATCCATGCCCGCCTCCTCCTCCCAGTATTCCCAGTTCCTCCAGGGAGGCAATGGGGAGCCCAGGATGCCATACTGTGGGGTGGTGGTGCCCTCTGCTGGCCATGAATCTCTTGGAGAATCTTCAGATCAATCTGGGAAGGGCTGTCCAGCAGGCGCTAGAGCCCCACTTTAAGGACCCCAGCCCAGAGGTCCTCTTCCATCTGAGGACTATGTTCAGCTGAGACGCCAAGCTCTGCTTTGGTCACGAAGTTCTGGAGTTTCACACCTGTTAGGAAGCTGTATTTGTGATCTAAGCCTGGCTGCAGGTGACATTCCTCAGGGAGAAGGCAGACAGCCGGTGGGCTTCTTCTGTGCAGGAATCTGCACGAGCCAGACAGTACACCGGGCCCACAAAACTTTGCCTCTTCCAATCCTCCACCACTTCCTTCTGAGCCTGAGTCTCTAGTGTAGCGTCTGCTCCCCTCATCCCATCTTCGACAGCTCCTTAAGGCTGGGGATGGGGGTGGGGGACACACTGCACTCTGTCTGCAGCCTCATACTATGACACCTCCCCACTCCACTCTCCTCCCCAAGGAAGCCTCCTGGTAAAAGCAAAGCCCTGTTGCTCTGGCTCCGCAGACATCTGCACTCAATCTGTACCTTATTCCCGAGCAAGTCCCAGGCTTTCAGAAGAATTTCCCAGGCTTTGCGTCCTTTTGTTCCAGCTGTCCTGGCTCCTAGCTCTCAGGGTACACAGGGCTTGGTCTGTGTTGGGGGGCACAGATGCGGGGGCTTGGCTAATGGACGAGGCCTAGGTGAGACCCCTTCTCTGAGACAAGCCCTTTCCCAGACACCTAACCATCAACAGTCCCCTGAGTCCTGTCCTCACCCACCTGCTTAAGCTCTCGGCTGCCATCAGGAGATCCAGGCACTCAGGGCAAGAGCTGCAGAAGCCCAGCCCTCTGGTGTCCGAGTCGATGTCAGGGCTCTCCCATGGTGGTTTCATCCCAGGACTGGGGGCCCTCTCTGGGTGTTGCCACTGCTTCTGAGTGGGAGGTGGGAGGGCGAGGGCTGGGGACTCAGCTGGCTGTCTGGGAAGGAATGGGGCTGGGCCCCGGGTGCAGGACGCTGAGGGAGGCCTGGGCAGCTGGTGGGCAGCTGACTGGGCAGGGAGTGGTTGTTTTCCTTAATGGCTCCTATTTCCCAACTGTTTCCACAGGCTAGTGTCTGTGTGTGGCACTGGGGTTCAGGGAGGCCCAGCAGCAGGGGCGGGGGGTTGGGGGCAGGTCTGGGAACTGGAGCAAGGCGGATATGGCAGTCTGTGTTGGATACAGTGGCCTCTGAGTCTAGTCCCAGTCAGAGGCCAGGGACCATCTTGCCTCCTAGGTGGGATGCCAAGATATTAGTATCTCAGGCTTGGACAGGTTAGACTGGCAGAAGGGAGAAAGGGTCAGCTCTCTAGTTTCTTTACAGCATCCACTTACCACTTTTAGGACAGAGGGCATGTATTATTTTATCCTGCCTCATTTCAGACAGGTACAGATAGCTAGGAAAGAAAATGACACCTTTCAGGGCCCCAGACTCCTCCCTCTTGGTAAACACAGCTGCTCTGGTGGTCCACCCCTGGCTCCTTCTCCTGGGGACAGCGCTGCACACAAGGCTAAGATTCTCCTGTAGACTCTGAAGCTGGCTCCTCCTCACTGTCTGCATCTGACCATGCTCCCAGCCTGTGCGTCCTACCCACTGTCCCTGTCCTCCAGTGCTTCTTGCTCTACCACTCCAGTAACTGCCTTCTCAAGCCAGCACCGTGTCCTTCCGCAAACACATCACGTGATTCCACTGCTCAGAACGCGCCGAGGGCTTGGTCCTACATGCGACGACAAAGAGGTGTTCACTTATGGGACAACTCCACATAAATATGCTACTGAGAAGAATCTGGAGACCTTGTCGGGACTCAAGAGGGAAAGTGATGGAGACTAGCAGTCTGAGGTGGCTGTCACAGGGAGGTGGTGGCATTGGTGGCCCTCGGGATGCAGTCCTGACTTCTTAGCATATGATAGCTCTAAGAGATTTCCTCTGTGCACCCTGGCTCCCTTGCTCTAGGATATTGAACATTTATGGGTTGTTTTTTAATTACTTACTTTTGGCTGTGCTGGGTCTTCCTTGCTGTGCCTGGCCTTTCTCTAGTAGCAGCCAGCAGGGGTTACTCTTCCTTGAGGTGTGTGGGCTTCTCTTGGTGGGCTTTGTTGCAGAGCACAGGGGCTAGAGCCTGGGTTCAGTAGTTGTGGTGCATAGGCTTAGATGCCCCACGGCATGTGGAATCTTCTGGGACTAGGGATTGAACCTGTGTCCCCTGGACTGGCAGGTGGATTCTTAACCACTGGACCACCAAGGAGGTCCCACCTATAGTTCTTGAATGGTGGTGACACTCTTTTTGACCAAATTTCCTGTCCCGTCAGTAGGCCAATGCCAAACCCAAAAGAGATAAGACATCACCTCTCTTGACCCCATCTTCCTGTGTTCCCAGAGTATTATGTGTCTGCCCTTATCATAGCACTACCTCGCTCCATTGCAATTACCTATTAACTAGTCCATCCCGTCTGGTGGGGAGCCCCTGGAGAGCCGGCTTTCCGTAGGCACCTCACCTGTGCTTCCATGACGTGTTACACACGGCTCTGTAGTGGGACTTGCTAAAACCTGCCCTCCTGTTCTCCGTGTAGATCCTCTCCATCTCGAAGGGCAGGGCCCACAGGTGGTTCGCCCTTCTGTTCTGCCTACTGCTTTACACACTAAGGTTGTTGGACAAATGCTTTTACTTAATGAATTTAGAGCCCAGTCCATCCTGTTGTCCCTTAAACTTTCCTATCCCATTATCCTCCATCCTTGACCTCCAAGGACCATTCCCAGGTGGATCCAGAGCTATCTGCCATATTCCTTAAATCTGATCCTGTCTGGCCATGGGATGCCCAACTCCTCTTGGGATGTGATGCCAGGGGTTTGGTCAAAGACCAGTCTGGATGTTACTATGAAGTTATGTTTTAGGTGTGATTGACTCATTGGAAGACTTTGATGCTGGGAGGGATTGGGGGCAGGAGGAGAAGGGGACGACAGAGGATGAGTTGGTGATGGACAGGGAGGCCTGGCGTGCTGTGATTCATGGGGTCGCAAAGAGTCGGACACGACTGAGCGACTGAACTGAACATTTAAATTAACAGACTTGCAATAAAGCAGGTAACCCTCCATAGGGTGGATGGGCTTTACCTAATCAGTCGAAGGGCTTAAAAGATTGTGGTCCCTTGAGGAAGAAGAAATTTTGCCCCAGACTGTCTTCTTTCCTGGCTCTCTAGCCTGTCACCCTGCTCTGTAGATTTCAGACTTGCCAGCCCCACACTTGTGTGAATCAATTCCTTTAAATATCTATCCATCCATGCTATTAGTTTCATTTCTTTGGTGAACCCTAACAAACCATTCCTGTCTTGATCCAAAGCTTTCCCCAGGGCTTCATTACATGTCCCTCACATGCTCCTGTGTGTCTCTTAAACTTCTCCTATTCTACACCTCACTTTGTTTTGGTTGTATTTAGCATTTTCTCCAGACTGTAGATCAGAAGACACGGTCTGGTGAGAGGATGGCAGAAACAGAAATTTTAAATGTGGGCAACAAAACCCCCAGTCATACACCATTCAAATGAATTCCGGTCTGTGTCATGGGCCTTAAAAGGTGAAATGTTAGTAACCTTCAAGGGCACATGAAGAGGTCCCAGTGTGGTTGCCTTTCTGATTTTCAAAATGATGCAAGTTGAACGTGCAGTTCTTAGCCTAGTGGATTTGGGGTCCATAGTTGGCAAGATGACTCACTGCTGATTGATTAGCTTTTGAACTGGGATGAGGTCCACTATAGGCCACTTCACCTTTCCTTTCGACAAACACAAGAATACCTTGCTACTTCCGCAAGGTGCTTGCGCCTTTGCTGTTATTTTGTCCATTAAATTTGGCCAGGATGCAAGGAAACTTTAGTTAGCGGCTGATTTGGGTTACTGGGATGCATGCCAAACTTAAAAGCCAACTTGTATAGGATAGTTGCTTGATTTTCTCCAGCCCAACAGTCTCAGATGACAGGACAATAGAAAACTCTGGGTAACAAATCAGAATCTCAAAATATTGAGAGGCTGGACCTATTGGCAGATTCTACGGTAAAATTTATGGGGTATACACATAACATCCTGCACTTGAGTTCAAAAATACCGATTTCTCACATACAGGATGGAGGAAGGGGGCTGGATTTTACTCAATCAGCGACATGAGGTGCAGTCCTGGGATGTGACCTGAAGGTGTCAGGCAGTCTGGGATTCTCATCCGTCTATGCTGTCAGTCAATGTCCGGGTGGAGTGCTACGTGCCCTCCACGGCCCCAGGCTCCAGCCAGGTTCTCAGGAGCAGCCAGCACAGGGGAAGGACGTGGCGTCATGGAGACAGGATGTGCTGAGGCTGAGGGGCTGCAGGCTCTGGCCAGGCACCGTGGACCCGAGGTCTTTTCCACCCCTGTGAGCTACGTGCGTGGGCAATTTGTCTTCTCTAACCGTCAGTTCCCTAATCCACAGAGGATAACGACCACCTCATGCTGTTTGAGGATGAAAGCAGTTCATGTATGTAAGGCCAATTTTGGCACACTGCCTAGCACACAGTAACTAAGTATTTGCTGAATACTAATGGGAGAAGCTCTAAGCTTTGCAAGATTCATGATAACGTAACAGCTGCCTTCAAGTATTTTAAGGGACCTTAAATAGAAAGGAGAATTAGTGCTCTGAACCATCTGTGGAGAGAACTCACAGGGAGGCTGCCCAGTCCTATGTAAGGAAGAGCTGTCCACTGAGCAGATGGCCAGCAGGTGGAGGCTGTGGTCCTGAGTGTCACGGCATGAGGCTACGGCCACTTGGCAGGGATGCTGTGGGGGAGTCAAGCACGTGATGGGCGGTGGACCTCTGGAGTCCCGTCTAAACTTGAGATTCTATGATTCTAGACTTTTTCTCTTGGGTTCCTTGGCCTAGAGATTTTTAAAGACATTCACAGCCACCCATACACTGAAGATTCCAGAGTAACCACTGTACATTCCCATTTCAAAGTCCCCTAACCCATCCCCAAATTCACATTTCTACTCCAAGTCAGGAGTTCAGTTCAGTCGCTCAGCCGTGTCCGACTCTTTGCGACCCCGTGAATCACAGCACGCCAGGCCTCCCTGTCCATCACCAACTCCCGGAGTTCACTCAGACTCACATCCATCGAGTCGGTGATGCCATCCAGCCATCTCATCTTCTGTCATCGCCTTTCCCTCCTGCCCCCAATCCCTCCCAGCATGAGTCTTTTCCAATGAGTCAAGCGGGGAAGCGAAAACTGAGGAGGGCTGAGGCTGCTGTTGAGACTAGGTGGCTTGTGACTTACCAGGATCAAGACCCTCTTTTATATAAAGAGAAAACTGCTAAAAGACAAATACAGACAAAGCCCAAGAGAAGGTGTTGAGTTTGTCCTCCACTCCCTCTCCAGGCCAGGCCCTCCCTCTATGAAATGCAGAGGAACAGCCTCAGGAAGACCCCCTGATGCTCCAATCAGGCCCTCTTCTGCCATGCACGGCTGCAGCAGATGTTAATGAGCATCATACCCTGGCAGGTGGGAGGGGACGCCTGAAACAGCTGCCCAACTCCCCTGACGAAGGCTGGGCAGCCAGTCGGCCTATAGATGTAAAACAGATGGCACCAGCGAGGCTCTGTGAATAAAACTTTAATAATGTACAGCAGAAATTGGACAGGCTCATTCTTATATTAAAACAAAAGATTTCCTATATTACAACTTATTTACATTTGCATACTGAAGAGGTAAAGTGTCTAAGTGGCTATTTTACAGTCCATTCTAATAAAATGTACAAAAACAAACAGAAGTACCGAGAATGCCGTTCGGGGGCCTTGATGGCAACGTAAGAACGGGCTTGGACTTGGTCTGTGAATCCAAAATCCAGAGGTGCAGGTAGCCCTATGGATCAGGGTTAGCCTCAGGGAGCCAAAACCACAGCTTTAGTTTCTCCCCAACTCTCTAACTCCTAACTCTTGGGTTAAGAGTGGCGGCAGTGGGGCTGGGAGCATCCCCCCAAAACTGCTCAGTCTTCCCCGGAGGTGGAGGAGGAGTGTGTTGTGAGGACAGCTGGGCCACCTGGGGAGTGGGCTAGTGGCTTGGGAGTCCCTGGGTCGAGGAGTGTCGGCAGATCCCAGAGGCTGGTTGAGGCAGGGAGTGAGGAGTCTGAGTTCCATCAGCTCCCATAACCCGCCAAGCTCTGCCAGAGGGCAGACAACAAGGGGGAAGTGCGTCAGCAGGGGTAGGGAGAGAAGACCCCCCCTAATGACACAATTGGTATTTAAGGGAAATTAGTCAGTAGCCAGTAAATTGGCCCAAAGGGTGAGGGGAAGATCTCCTTTAACACAAGGAAAGCACTACACCGGGAAAATAAATAGGAAGGCCAGGGCACTGGGGAGACGGATGGGAGTGGGGAGAGGGCTCCCCCCCCCTCCACAAGCTTTGGCAGAGAATCGCTGGGCTAGAGGCAGGGATGCGCTGAGGCTGCACACAGACTGTGCCTCCCCTGGGGGGCAGGAAGGGGGCTCTGGATGAACGCAGTGAAGGGGGGTTTCACTGCCCACCACCGGCCTCTTTGGTGGAGGACAGGGGGGCATCCTCACCTCCTTAGTGGTCTTGTATAAGAGCAGTCGCTCCAGGCTCAAAAGGCTCAGAACCAACTATGAAAACTTCTGGTCTCAAGATAGGCACCCCCTGACTTGACTGAGTCCCACCGTCAGTGCTCCAAGAGCAGGACCCAAGCCTATCGTGTTCACAGCTGCACTTCCCAGCACCCAGCATGGGGCCTGGCACCCAGCTGGCACTCAGCGAGTGTCTGCTGAGTGAGTGCCTGGATGAGAAGGTGCAACCTGTGGGCGACGCACAAAAAGCTAGAGTCCCAGTGCAAAACCCACTTTGGGTGGGACTGGGCAGGGAGGCAGGACGCCAGCGAGACCAACCCCCAGGGCAGAGGAGCTCTCGCAGCTGAGTCGGAGGGGGCGGGGAGCAGGCTCAGGTACAAGGACAGATATTTCCAGTGTGATTGAGCTGTGTGCGTCTGATTGAAGCATTTTGTGTGTGTGTGGTTGTTTTTATAGGGATTTCCTTAAAAACAAATGGATTGAGAGGTAATTATCACATAGAGATGGTTTTCCTTTTATAAAAACTTAACAGTATTTAAAAAAAGTTAAAATCCAGACCCTCCCAATAAAATTAAAAAAAAAAAAAAAGAAAGAAAGAAAACCAAACCACTCCAGTTAAGTTATGGCTTCAAAGTTATTATATACCTAAGATATGCTGACCGAACCACCACCCACAACCGTGCTTCTAGACGTCGTTAAATACTACACTCAGGTTAAATAACAGGTTCAGCTCAGGCTGTTCCCTTTAGTAAAGCCCCTGAAGTGGATGCAAGTCTCACATCTTCCCTCCACCATGATTGGATAACCCAGTAAAAGACCCATGCAGATGCCTCCCTCCCCCCCAGCCTCCCCCCTCAGTCCTCATCCCCACTTCCCTTCCCCGCCCTAAACCCACCACCACCACCGAAAATACACACTGCTGTCTCCAGAATCTGGGATATGAAAGACAGATGTGACATTCCAGTCTGAGTCTCCCCAGGTCTGGGCTGCAAATTCCTCGGCCCCTCCTTGCCGCCACCGAGGATGCTGCCCTTAGGCTGGCTCGTTTCCCACGGTGGCTGCTGACCACAATACCCCAGGTTTCCGCCGGGATTCCTGCCCTGCCCATCCCACCCTCTTCCCTCACATTTGGACCCAAAAGCCTCGCCTGGCACGGACAACTGGGCCAGCTTTGGTTCCACAGTCTGAAGTGGAGAAGGAGGGCAGGCGACACACGGGCAGGCGGCGCAGCCTGCTGGGGAGGGGGTACCACTGTGGAGTGGGGGCTCCGGAAGGAGGGGTGGGGAGGGAGCCCCCCGGGAGGGGCGCCAGGGAAACTAGACGCGGCTCACTACTGAACAGAGGCGCCGGCACGCAGAGACGCCGGCACGCAGAGACGGCGTGACGACCACAGCCCCGACCCGCACATGCACAGAGAAGCTCAAGCAGGCAAGTGCGCACCCACAGACACACACGTACACACACACACGTGTAAGGGCGTGGCACAGACCAGGCACAACAGGGGCGCACCTCAGCACATGCACACACGGCTGGACAGACAGGCAGCAGCAGTCCCTCCACCTGGAGCTGCCAGGAGGGGCCATCCTTCCGGCTCCCGGGGCCGCTCGCTGCACTGGGCTGGTCCCGGGGTAAAGCCCTCAGTGCTGCTCAGCACGGGGCCACGCTCAGCTCCTCCCGGGCCGCTTGTCGCCACACCAGGCTCCTCGCCGGGGGCACCGGGCTTTGTGGGACATCCCACGACAGCCGGTCCAGGTCGCGGCATTGAGTTCTCCATGCCATTCGCTCTCAGAGGCTCCATGCCACTAGGAGGTAAATATCAAAGGTGTCTGTGTCTCAAACCCATCGTGGGAGTGAGCGAGTCTCCCGGGCTCTGTCCCTCTGTGGGCCAAACTCCTGGCCACAGAGGGCTGGGCAGAAACGAGAGGTAGGCCTCCATCTGATGCTCGACACGGCCGCTCGGCTGTAGGTCCCGTGGCCTGGCGGCTGTGGGAGGGGCGGCTAGATCTTCACGTCCTCCTGCACACTGAGCTGGGAGAGGGTCTTCTTGATGCGCAGTGCAGTGAGGCGGGCGGCACCGTTGGCGTACCAGCACTCCCGCATCATCTTCCCCATCACCCGTAGCGCCTGCACAGAAACGGTGTCACTGGGGCCTGCCCCGCTGTTGCCTGCCTGATCCCCCACCTGCCCTCCTTCTGACCCTGGGGAAACGCCCGCGAGCCCCACTCCCCCTAGGGCTCGCCAGTCCTTGAGGGACAGTCTGGGGAGGGGCCTTCTCCGCAAGCACAGTCCGCCATTCCCCCAAGTGTGGGTGATCTTGCGAGCAAGACCGGCCACAGCCTGTGATCTGAAAACCACTCCTGGAAGGTCTGAGTATCCATGCTTATGATTGTTTACTGATGGCTTTCTCAAAGTAGCACATGAACCAGGCACAGCAGGGACACCCCCAGCAGGCGCACGTGCGCAGTGGTGACCCCACGTTCACCCGCAGAGACACAGTGGAGGAGGGAGGGGAGGAGGCAGCCCCCGAAAGACGGTCTTGACTGTCAGAGGCAGCAGTCTGCAGCCAGGGCCTGGATGACACAGGCAGCCACGGCGGACAGGCAAGGGGTGGATCTGGAGAGTCACTGGTGGAGGCTACAGAGCTCCCTGACTGCTGCCCCAGGCCAGTGTTTTTGATGCCTTTCAGCAGTGGGACCTGTTTTCCCATGCAGAGTCCCAACCCACGAAGAGCCCTGACTGAAGACGTGTGTGGGGGACAGCTAGAGACTGGCTCTCTGCTTCCCTCACCCTCTGAAGTGAACAGGCCCTGAGGGTCCAAGGAATACTTTGGAAAATGCTGCTCTGTCATGCAAAGAGGAGGCACCACTGAAATGCGCACTGACTCTGGTCCTCAGTGCAGAGCTGCCCTCTAGTGGTGACACGCCTTAAAGCAGAGCCACCAGTGACAAGGGGGCCCAGGAGCACTAGCTAAGCAAATCCCGCGCCCCCAAAGACTCTAGCACCCCGCAACTCCAGGTTTTTTAGCAATCTAGATCATAAATTTGTCCTCGCATCTATCATTTCCACCAAATGTCATCCCCTTCCCACTTCATCCACCACTAACCCCAAATCCAAACCCCTCTGCACCCTCCTCGCTTCTGAGTTTTCAGAAAGCCACCTTCCTCAGACCTGTTTTCTCACTGGGTCCACCTCTCATCTGCTGACCCTCTGTGGATGATGCTTCTGAACTCTCCCATAGAGCTCAGCTCACCCACTATGGCTCCAAAGCCATTTTTCTAGCTGGACAGGTCTAACAGCCCCACTCAGACTTTGTTTTGTCTCTGATCTGTGTCTTGGGACCAAGCCTTCTTCTAGGTTCCAAAGGGGACCCTACAGTGTCCAGGACAATGGCTTAGTATACAACAGCATGTAACAGTAATATAATAACTATTATTACACAGGTAGTAGCCCTGGGGTTGGCCCCATTTCTGGGAAACCCTTCTCTAAGGTAGAGAAATGGGGCAGATAGAAAAGCACAGGAGACAGGGCAGCGTCCTACCTCGTAACTCTGCCACCAGTTGGGGATGTTGGGACGGAGCTTCTGGTCACATACAACCTTCCGCATCTCCTCAATGGAAGGGTCAGAGGGCACTAGGTCATAATATGGCAGCTGATATTCTTCATGGACTCCTAGGAGAAAAGAAAATATCCACCAGAGTTATCAAAAGAAGGAAGGGATTACTCAAAAGCCAGTGATGAGACTCATGTCATGATCAGTAAAACTGGCCTCCCACTAAGAGGAACTAGGGCTCCTTGGAGAGCTTGGTCAACGCTAGGTATGGGACAAGAGACACACAGGATTAGCCAGGAACATCTTTTCCGTAACAAAAAGCAAGGAAACTATCAAAGACTACTAAGGTCATGTCAAAAAGTACCACCTTGAAAAGCTCCCAACTGGCCAAAGATGAGAATATTTAAGCAATAGTAAGACTTATAACATCAATGGAAACAAATATTTTATTTATTTTTTATTTTTTTTTAATTTTTTTTGGAAACAAATATTTTAGATCATCAGTTCATGAGGACACTAAAAAGAAACAAAAGCTTCAGTCACCTTTGTGGGATGATAGAGAATAAATTCATTATTTTGAAAAATGGTAAATAAATGGAAAGAATCAAGTGTTTTTCCTGCCTTTCCTTTTCAAATTAAACACCTTTGTAACCAAAGAGACAATAAAGGGAAGTTTCTCTTTAATTAAAAATCTAGCTAATATGAGAAGTTTGACAGAATTGGAATGCTGGCACTTTTCAACCTCTGATAAATCTGGATTTGGACAATGATCAACGATGGCTGTTATCACAAAAAGAGAAATAACCACCATTATATGTGCCTTTAATGGAAGGATTTGGGGGGGGGAATGATTCTAGTCTTTAGATGTAATTCCCATAGGAAATTCACAGAAACGGTAGAATGTGTAAACTCCATGAAGAAGCAATCAGGAAAATCTACATAGGAAAATCTTACAGGATAAAGGACCTGGATTCTCCAACTTTTAAAACTGCAGAAGAAAAAAAAAAACAACAAATGGAGTGGTAAGCTGTACATCATAAGAGACTTAAGAGGTATACCAATCAATTGCAGTGGATAGACATTTATCACGGAGAAGGCAATGGCACCCCACTCCAGTACTCTTGCCTGGAAAATCCCATGGACAGAGGAGCCTGGTAGGCTGCAGTCCATGGGGTCGCTAAGAGTCGGACACGACTGAGACTTCACTTTCACTTTTCACTTTCATGCATTAGAGAAGGAAATGGCAACCCATTCCAGTGTTCTTGCCTGGAGAATCCCAAGGACAGAGGAGCCTGGTGGGCTGCCGTCTATGGGGTCGCACAGAGTCGGCCAGGACTGAAGCGACTTAGCAGCAGCAGCAGCAGCAGACATTTATCAAGCTGCTTTTAAAACAATTAGGAGACAACTGAGGAAATCTCAACACTAACTAATGTTAAATGATATTAAGAACTACTGGGACTTCCCCTGTGGTCCAGTGGTTAAGAATCTGTCCTGCAATGCAGGGGATCTGGGTGCGATCCCTGGTGGGGGAACTAAGATCCCAGATGCCTTGAAGTAACTAAGCCCGTGAGCCACAATTAGAGAGTCTGAGCACAAGGAAAGATCCTGCATGACACAATAAAGACCCTGGGTGCCACGACTAAGACCTGACATAGCCCAATTAATTAACTAACTGAAAGAGAAATAGCCAGTAAACACACCAAAATAGCTAAAAAAAATTTTTTTTAAGAATTATTGTTGATTTTTACAGTGTAATAACAGTTTTGAAGTTTTTTACCTTCTACAGCTACAAATGGAAATATTTTCCATAATAAAAAGTTATCAGTATTTTAAAAAATCAAATGTAACTTTCTCATCCCTTTTTTCCAGAAAAATTCTACTGTCCTGAGCTGATGGGACAGATTTTTAAATGGAGTCTGACTTGGTAATTAGCTAAGATGCAGTTAGCTTCATCTCTGGCCTCAGTCTGCCAAGGTCCGAATCCTAGTTTATTAGCAGTGTGACTCTGGACAAATTACCTAACCTGTGACTCATATTCTTCATCTGCAAAATGGTGACAATTAACAGTTCCCACTTCATAGGCTTGAAGAAAAGATCAAGTGAGTTTATACATAGCAAGTGGTGAACAACTCTTAGTACAATTATTATATACTTAACCCCAATTTCTGGATGGTATGGAGAAAGAAAAATTTAACTTGTTCACAGTTTAAAATCTGTGTGGCTAGATATATCCTGATCTGTTTTATTTGTATATCACAATCAAAATTTAAGATGTACAATACCTAGATGCCTCCCTATGATTCGGACCTTACCAAACATATCATAGAAGGAAAAAGGCAGTACAACACAGAAAAGGGCTCTGCTGGAACACCCACCAGTTCTTTTTCATTAATTTAATTCACTTCCACTGATCTGGAATCTCTTACATCAAAGATAAATGGCTGAGGGCAGGCTTCTAGTGGCTCTTGAACTTGATCACGTGACAGAATACTTGAAAGTCACCGTAAAATTCTAACATACTAAGTTGATGATAAAGTGTTTTCTGCCAAATCCGATACTGCTTTTCACTGGGTTCTGACATGGTCAAGCAGTTGCAGATGCCAAAAGATTTAAGAAAATATTGCAGAAGAAAAAATTCTATGTGTTAGTAAGCTTTCTCCTATGAATTGAGAAATCACCATTATCAATAAAACCCCACGTTCCCCAGGTATGTGGCTTGAGAGCCAGTGCATCAGAATACCCTGCCTTCTGTGTGAAGGAGACTCCCTGCATTAGTCCTGTGCTATTCCTGCCCAGGGCTTTCCCAACCTCAACAGACCACTAAAGACAGTGTGTTTAAAAAAAAAAAAAAAAAAAAGCCAAGCGAGCCTCTGGGATGGTCACCACAACATAAAACAAGAGTAAACACACTCTTAGCCACTGCTGCTCCCAGGTCGCCTCCCTCCTCCTGGATGAGAATCCTACGTGTGACTCGCGCTAACATGAGGCATCCGACAAGCTGTGTAAAGAAAGGAGGCTGCAGTCAAAACCCAGGCTCTCAGGTGGCCCGGCACTCTGGACTGGGAGGTAGGAGCAGGGAAGGCAGGAAGAACGGTACCTCCAGAGTTGCATCTTCGAGCAATCTCCCAGTACACAAGACCGAGGGCATAGATATCAGCACATTTAAAGGAGTCAAAGTGCTTCATGTTGATGGTTTCATCAAGTACTTCAGGGGCCATGTATCTGCAACAGCAAAGGAAATGTGGTCATGCATGGAAAACAATGACTTCTTTTCCGACTCAAAGCACTGGTTCAAGGGCCCCCTGAAGGTGGGAGAGCCATCACCCAAGACTGGCCCCTGGGGAGGAGGAAGTGACGGACTCTTCTCATTGCAAACTCCCATGTTTTGCAGTCATTCATTGCTTTTTTTTTTTAAAGTTTTTGCCAAGCTGCATGGCATGTGGGGTCTTAGTTCCCCAATCAGGGATCAAACCTGTGCCACCTGCAATGAGGGGCAGATTCCCTGGACCAGTAGGGGAGTCCCTGTCCCTTAGTTCTTTTTCTAAATATTTAGTTACTTATTAGGTTATGCTGGGTCTTGGTTGAGGCACACGGGATCTCTGATCTTTGTTGTGGCATGCAAACTCTTAGTTGCGGCATGTGGGATCTAGCTCCCCAACCAGGGATCAAACCTGGGCCCCCTGCAGGGAACGTGGAATCTTAGCCCCAGGACCACCAGGGAAGTCCTTGTCTCTTATTTCTTACTTTCCTTTTCTATGAAGCAGGAGGGAGGCCCAGTCCTGACGGGGGCCCCTTATTTTCTACGCTGGAGCACCTCTGTTCTTGCTAGATGAAACTGCTCTCTACAGCCCAAGCAAAACATGCGTTCTGTCTCCTCAGGGGTCCTGCACAGGCCACCCCTTCAGACTGCACTCTCCCTTCCCACTAGCCAAGCCTGGCGCCTGGTCCCCTTCCAAACTTTGCTCCAAGCTCCCTTTCTCCGCTGCCTCGCCTGCCCAATGCACTGGTGTCTGTGGGCATATGGTCCTATGGAGGTATGCTGCCAGCACTTGCAACTGCTCCATGCAACCTGTGTGGCTTTCCAGTGTGGGGGCAGGAGTTCAGTGCAACCGCCATCTGTCTGAGACCACACTCCTTCTCCCGCGCACATGGGCAAGGGCACACATGAGCTACTCAGTACAAGTATTGGGCAAGGGCATAGGCCCTGGGCCTTCCTACCGTTTAGTTCCCACCCTCTGGTTAGGGGCAATGTCTATGGTGTCCGTGACTGCATCGTGACGGACAGCCAGACCCAGGTCTGCAATGGCGCACATGCCATTTTTCTTCACCAGGATGTTCTTTGACTTTAAGTCTCGATGAGCAATTCCAGGTTTCCCTGGTGGAGGAGAAAAACAAGGATCTTTAGAGAAAGATGGCATAAGCATTTAAAGCATAGTCTCTGCAGCTGCGTACGTGGGTTTCAGTTCTGGTTTTGCCCCCCACTAACCCAGTAACCCTGTAAATGCAGCTTCATCTGTCTATACACCGGTCGTCTCATCCATAAAATGAGAGTAAACGCCAGTGTGTGCATGCACGCCGAGTCGCTTCAGTCGTGTCAGACTCTTTGGGACACTATGGACTGCAGCCCACCAGGCAGCTCTATCCATGGGATTCTCCAGGCAAGCATACTGGAGTGGGCTGCCATGCCTTCCTTCATGCCGACCTGGGGATGGAACCCACGTCTCTGATGGCTCCTGCACTGGCAGGCAGGTTCTTTACCACCTGGGCACCACCTGGGCACCACCTGGGAAGCCCAAACACCAGTACTTCACGGGAATGTTGTGAAAGTTACATGTATTAATGTAGGTGAGTCAAGCGCTTAGAAGGGCGTGAGGATTAGCTAACATTACTTTATGGATGCTATCGCTGCTCACCTTCCCTGAACTCATATACTCCTATACAGAATAGTTGAGGACTTGAGAAAAAGCTGCTGCACTGGCTAGGTTCTCAGAACCAAACAGGGGAGGTAAGAACCACTACTTTCTCTGCAGAGTCTAGGGATAGTGTCAAACTCTCACGGCTGGTTTCTGATCACAGACAGAAAGAGCTCCTGCCCAACTGACCATGCACCAGGAAGCACCGTGCCACCTGCCAAGACCTGGGAGCTCCCAGAAGGCTGATGCCAGTCCACAAGCAGGGACTCCCGAGGCAGTGTTCCTCCAGGAGAACCCTCCCAGATAGTACAGCCCAGTGTCCAACCATCCAGCTGACCCAACAATGAGCGCGTGCAGTCACTAAACTGAATCTCGGCACACTGGTTCAACCCACCTTCTCAGTCTCGTCATTTACCTGTGAACTGTGGGCGTCTGAGATGATCTCTCAGTTAACACCAGTTCCCCAACCAACAACCACACCAGGACACGGGGAACAAACAGCCAACATTTCCCACAGGACTCCCTTAGGAAGCTCTAAAGGCAGAGGCACCTCTCGTTCTTGCTCAAGTGAAGCTCAAACCCCTCTCCCGTAGACCAGACCCCCGCTCCTGAGGCCCAGCCCCAGCCTGCTCAGTGCACAGGAGTCCCAGGAACTCGGCGGGGACGGGACGGCCGCCCAGCAGGCCCGCTCACCTTGGGTGCCCACGATCTCCATGTGCAGGTGTGCCAGCCCGCTGGCGGCCGACAAGGCCAGCTTGATCATCCCCTCGATGGTCACCGTGTACCGGTTCAGATAGTCAAACAGGGAGCCGTGCTCGTGATAGTCTGACACGAGCCACAGCTGTGTCCAGGTGCCGTTATCTGCGGAGGACCACAGAGGAGTTCCAGAAAAGGCACAACTCCCAGCAAAAAGGGCAAGGGTGGCGAGGAAGAGTGTATGTGCCACGCACACCCCCCGTGACCCCCGAACCTCTGCTCCTCGCCCCCACACCTCTGGGGCCCCTCGGTGCCCTTGCCATCTACAGCTGCCCACAGCTTTGGGCTCCAGGAAGAGAAGAGGAACAGCTTTTCTTACTTAGACGTGCTCCCTTCCGGCAGGGGGCTGTAGGATTCTGAACCACACCTCCCCTATTCCAGATGTGAAATGTGAGGCCTTCAGAAGAAGAGGGAGCACGTGCTTAGGGGGAGTAACAGGGGCATCTGTTTCTTTTGCTTCTGATCCTGACAAGACCTGCTCATCAAAACCATGACTGGCTGTGTCCTCCCCATCAAGGAGGAAGGCTTCGCAGGCCCTCCACTGCGCTCCAAGACCCTTCGAGCACAGCCCAGCCCCAGCGCCAGGCCCATCTGCAGCGCTGCTCTGAAGCCCACTGCTCTTACCAGGCTATGAGCTTTCCATGAGAGGAGGAAAGAGCTCCTTTGTGCATTACTGTGTTCCGGGCCAAAAATGCTTTTCAATACATGAAGAGGACACTTTCCAAGGATTCCAGAGAGGAATCGAATCTTATCATCTTAGCCTCGGAAGAGCAACGGGAGGCAGTGAGCGAGGCAGTGAGCACACACTTTCATCCAAGGGGCTGGGGGTGTGCAGTGTCCAGGGGGAGGGGGGTAGAGGGGTAGGGAGGGAGAGAAAGGAAAACCAAAGCTGGTAATCTAATGAGCTTGTGCTACTGTCAATATGAAGACTGGAAATTGGATTGAGATCTCCCAAATTCCAGGCTGGCCCTAGTTCTAGGGCCTTACACTAAACATATCATGCTAAAAAGACAAGAACAAAGGAGCCTGCTCTTTCTCCTCCCCTGGCCTTGATGTGGGTTTCAACAGCCAGATCCTACTCACACGAGCTGCCAGAATCAATACAGGGAGTGGTTCCTGGGAAGGCACCAACCTTCGCTTCTCTGATTACGAGCAAGGGGTCCATCAAACACACCCCTGAGGTCCAGGGGACCCTGCTTATAAGTTAAAAGGGAAGACATCTTCTTGAGCCTTTAAAATACATGTCAGATTTAAACTAATCATCAAAAGGTAAATGTTTTAAAAAGCAACAAGCTTACTCAGAATGAGCAAGGAATTCTCCCTTCCCTTGTATGAGAGGTCAAGGCTCTTCATTCAGCCTGGGGGCAGCTGAGGCCTCTACAACCCCCACAGCAATGTGAGAAGCAAGCAGCCTGCTGTTGATTTAGGACAGAAAAACAAACACTTAGCATCTTCCGTAGCCTCTGCCAGCAGCGACTTCTAAAATTGCTGGACCACGGAGCGAATGAACCGTGTCCTGACTGCCAGAGACACTTCTGAAATGCAGACACCACCACCCACGGTCTTTCTGTCTTAAGTGCGCTGCCTGCCCAGGTGCCAGCTGTCCTCTCCTCCTGGGCACTGTACAGGCAGGAACTGTGCCTTGGTCTTATGTGTGACGACCCCAGGACCACACAGTAGCCAATGAATATTACTGAGTCAACGAATGAAATGTCAATTACTACCCTCTCTCTAAAATAAAATACAATCCTCTCAAAATGGCTCTCCATAACCTGGCCTCTGCCACCTTTCCACCCATGTCTCTGGCTGGAATGTTCTGAGTCACCTGCAGCTTCCCAAAGACATTACCTCTCTGCACATGTTTGGACTTCTCTTTTCATTGGTTTTTCTTTCTGACCAACTCCCTGCCACCTCTGCCTCAATCAAGCCCAGGTATGATCTCCGTGACCCCCATCTCACCCCCATTTTGCACTCACCAGGATACCTGTTGTTTGATTACTTCCTATAATCAACCATTAGTTTACTTCTCTTTTGCTAGTCCATGAGGCTCTTAAAAATGAGTACATGCCTGGGCACATGAGAGAGACTCAAAAAACTAGAGCAAAACCAGCGGAGGAGGGAGGAGGAAACAAGGAACCTCAGATACAAGCGGATCAAAAGCTGAGCCTGAAGGCCGCGGTGGGGCAGCGCGGAGAGGCAGGCTGTGCCTCTGGGGCGCCTGCTCCACTGTAACGATGCGCGTGATGCTGCTCTGCCAAGGAGTGTGGGCCACAGGCTTTCCTGGGGCTGTCCTTTCCTTGCAGGGGTTGAAGCTTCCCTTCTTCCTTCCAGTTGTTTTCAACGTTAAGTTTACTGAAGCTCCTCTAGGGATTACCCTGGAGGTGGGTTTGGGGGTATCACAGAAGGGAGAATGAGCAGGTAGGATGAGGGCTTATTCACCTGGTTAATAACTGCTTGTTTACTGGCTTAGTAACCTGGATTTCAGTACAAGCTTTTCGTAGAAGCAAAGTTTGAAAACCACTGCCTTACTCTTATTCTCGTTCTACGGGGAGCAACTGCGAAGGCAAACAGAACTGTGCTGTCTCGTGGCTGTTCAGGCTCCCCAGTCATCCCTCCACCGAGCCAGTGGTGGGCTCTGGCACACCTTGTCTGTAAGCCCAGCCCTTTACCTTTATTGTCAGCGGCGATGAACCCAAGGATGTTTTCATGGCGAAGCATGACTGTCTGGTATATCTCTGCTTCCCGGAACCAAGACCGTTCCTCCCGAGAAGAGAATATTTTCACAGCCACATCACCGCCCCGCCAGCGGCCACGCCACACTTCTCCAAACCGGCCCTTGCCAATTATCTCCTGTAAGACGATGGTCCGGGCCACTGTGCGCTGGACGAAGAGGGGTAGCCCTGGGGACCAGAGAAGGGACAGAAAGCCGACACTGTGTACATCTGCTGACCGCTGCAGCTCCCACTCACTGCCACCCTGGAGAAGCCCTTCCCTCCCACAGCGCCTCCATGCTTCCCACAGCGCCTCCATGCTACAGTGGCCCACTGACCACGGAGAGCTCGGGAGCCCCGAGGGGGAAAGGCATATGAAAGGCTGTTCCTCATCTACGCGGGTTCTCCTCCCAGCTAGTATGGACGACAGATCTAACTGTCTAACCGGATTTACTAACTCTTCAGCCAGCCTCCTGTGGGCCAGGCCACCCACAGCCACTTTATGTGGAAGAGCAAAGTCAAGGGGTTGAGTCAGCGGAGCGCCTCTGGCTGCTCTGCTCAGTGGCCACTAGAGGGCAGTGCTGCGTGGCCCATGAAAGCCCACCCGAGCTCAGGGCACACCAAGTTCCCACCGCTCTCCAAAGGGATCACAGTTCTGCTCACAAGAGCCTCCAGATGCAGCAGGACTGGCGGGCGGACGACTGCCCAGGATGGTTCTCAGATTATTTCACTGTCTTTATAGGACTCATTTGTCACCTCATTTGATCCATGCAAGGAGTGTCTCCCTCCCTCTCCAGTCAGCTCCACCTTCGTGACTGACTCTAACTCTCTCCCTCTCCTTGACTGAACAAATCCAAGTGTTATCAACCCCAAGCTGTTTACTGCATGTTTACTATGCATGAGGTGCTTGCATAAATGGCCTCATTTCCTCACAACCACCCATAAGGTAGGTGTTATTATTATGCCCATTTTACAAATGAGAAAACTAAGCCTCAAAGGGGAAGGTTAAGTTATTTACTGGAATTCATACAAGCTGTAAATGGCAAAGCACATAAGACTGACTCCAGAGTTTATGCCTGTAACTCCCACAGCACAGAGCCGCCAAATGCTTCTCAATTTGGCCCCCTCCTCTCGCGGCCCTCCTGACCCGTTCTGACCTCCTCTGGAGGACTTCCAGCAGTCTCTCTGCCTCCCCTCTGATCTGGCTCGCCCCACACACCCCGCACAGCCAGCCTCACCCTGCCCTCCCTAACAGGGGGCTGCTGGATGGATGAATCCACCCTTCACACCACTGCCAGAGTTCTTTCCGCAGGAAAACATGAGCACACGCTTTCTCACACGACAGCCTTCGGTAGCTGCCTCTCCCCTCACCAGACAAAGCACAGCCCTGGTATTTTCCCACCAGGGCCTGGACAACAAGCTGGCCTCTGGATCATTCCCTAAACACTCAGTGAACATTTCTGTCTTTTTGTGCTCTCGCGCAAGGGTTTTCCGGTGGCCTGGAATGTTTCCTGCCCTCTTCCCACTCTCAAAACTTCCAACGCAGGACCCCTTCAAACACGACCTCCTCTGTGAGATCCTTCCCCACAATCTCTTCTATCCAGTCCCGGCTTGGCCTCTTGCTCATCTTGTTTACTCTGTATCACCCACAGGATGCTCAACACACACTTGTTAGTGTGAACTAAAGGTTACACAAGCAGCAAGGACTTACTACTTTAAGGCCACAGGATTAAAACCCCAGCACCTTGGAAGCTTTGCATATTCTGAATTAAGAGTGGATGATACCAACCAGAGAGAAACAGTTACTCATCATTTCACTCCAGATGATAGAGTAACCACCCTAGACCTGCCCTCGCCTCAGCTAATCCCAGTCTTAAAAAAAAAAAGACTCCAGAAAACCCGAGCGACCCTCCTCCAGCAGCAAATCAAGTCACAGAGCCAGTCAGTTCTAACCACTGCCCTACCCTCTTTCAGCAAAGAACAAGCCATGTATTTTCTCTCTTCCTAAAAATATGCAGCTTTTAAATATATCCATCATCTTGGCACTCTCTACTGCAGAGCTTAATAAAGGCAAAACCACGGAAATTCAGAAGATGTCAGAGCTCAAAGTATTCCTGTGCTCAAGAAGGGATGTCTGGCCATGACTGATGGCATAATTTCCCCACAGAAGAGTCTGTCATGGGCTGAAAAAACATACACCAACACACGTGGAACTCTCACGGACATGAGCCTGTAGGTTTGAGCTAGAATGGCAACAGGGGCCTTTGTATCCACATTTTCCTCCATAGGAACAGAATACCACTGTCACTAAAATAATTATTTATCTTCCTAAAAAGACTGCTTTGTACTCACAGCCGCATCTGCTAGCTGGCTCCGCTCTCCTCCAAGACCGGAGCCACCCAACGGTCCTTACCCTAAGTTCTAGTCTCACATCGAGGCCCACCTAAGAAAGGCTCGGTCACCGACAGGCAGCTCCGGAAGTGGTGCTGACGCCATGCTGGAAGCCCTGGCTGCTTTTATTTCAACTGCCACCATAAACCCTTGGGCAACTGCTACGAGTCGATCATTTACCCAAGCCCAGCTCTCTGGCCTTGCTCGGTGTCCTTAAACTCCCCTTGCGGTTGCTCACAGATCAATGATTAGCTGCCACCACCTCGCAGGAACCCGGCACACTCCAGTTTCTCCAAAGGGGCCCTGACACTGAGCACTCTGCTGCTCAGGCGGAACCAGGTGAATTTTAATAGCTGCATGGTTACAAGACTTGAAGAGAGGCAGGGACTCTGGAAGGGAGAGTTTTGCAGCTGATCCTTGGAATTCCAGAGAATGAGAGATTTTCTGTGAACCCCATCATCTTATTACATGTCAAGACTCCCAAAGAAGGGGAATTCTGAAAGCAAATGGCCAGGCTTCTTCCTGAACGTTCCATCGTGCTGGGAGGCAGTGAGGAAGGCTGTGAGGAAGGCTAACGGCTGGCGTGAGGCCTGAAGAGGTGGTACCTGAGCCAGACCCTGACGTGGAGAGGTCGTAGACCAGGTCCTGGAGCGTCTTGTCCTTGGAGAGACACATCTCACACGAGGGGTCCTCCATGTCCAGCCTCTGGCGGTTGTGATAGACGCGCTGGTGATAGTTAATGACAAGGAAAACGATGATGATGATGAGAAACAGGAGGAACACTGGGCCGGCAATGATGCCCACCAGCTCCACGGGGCCCCACATGGAGGGGTGTTCAGGCTCCTTGAGATGACCTGGGGCAGGTGAGAGGGGAGAGGGAAAGAAGAGAGTGAAAACGTGGGACCGCCAAGGCCTCCCTCTCCCTGCTCCTCCATCCAGGTGGAGATGCCCCCTTCCTCTCCCCGCTCTGGCCTCACTGGGCTGGTGGATCTCTCTGGACGCTCTCACATGCCAGCCTCTCTAGTTATGGCACCCGCTGCAGCGGTCAGAGCCACGGCCCGCTCAGTCATTTCACGGCGTTTCATGGTGTCTTCCCACCCCCATGCCCCAGGCACACACCAGGTTCTGCTCCTCCGTTTGTGACGGCCTCTTGAAGCTCGACCCGGTCTCTCCCCGCCTCCTCAGATCTCCCTAGTCACGCCTCTTACGTGGCGGACCTGTGAAGGCTGGTGGCTACCACTCCCCAGCGGAGAGCGCCATCCTCCAGGCCCGAGTCCCTCTTCCCCTTTGCCCTCACCGTCACAGGGCTTACGGGCTGCCTCCTCCAGGATCACCCCAGACCCTCCCATGGGCATCTCTGGCTGGCTCTCCCACTCCCCACCAGCTGCCGACGGCTCCTCAGCCACGACCCAAAATGTGGCCTTCACCTCTGTGGTGCACTCGACGAGTCTGTCTCCCTTTCCTGGGATCCACAGACCAGAATTGGGAGGAATGCCCTCCCACGTCACCTCAGGGAGCATCCAAAAGGCGCCTTCACCTAGCCTCCAACAAAGGGGCGGGGGCGTAGCAGAGAAGGATGAAATGACAGGGGCGCCCTACCTCCACGACGGGCCAATAGTCCAACAAGGGTGTCCACTCACCGCTGGGCACCCTCAGGTCGATCTTGTTGCAGAAGTCAGTGTAGCAGCAGTGTGTGTTGCGCAAGTCCTCGGAGCTCAGGCAGTAGAAGGGCTTCCCGGCGGGGACCAGCTCCACTTTGGGGATGCAGGTCCGCACGTGGTGCTCCATCCCGTCCAGGTTGAAAATGGAGACCATGCAGGCCCCATCCGTCTCACACGTGTAGTTGGCTTGGAGGCAGCTGGTGCACGCACACAGCAGAGCTGTAGGGAATTCGGGAGCGGACACTGATGTCAGTGTGAGGTCTTAGCCTAGGTCCTTCTCTGGAGTTAGAATACAATCCCCTAGCACACTCGTGGTTCCAAAACAAGGTGCTTTTTACAGGGATGGGGCCAGAGATGACATCGTCAGGGGAAGCCCAACCTTTTCACCTGTCTATTCAGATCACAGACAAGGCTTTCTGCTCCGCAACTGTCCCCCTACCACGCCGTTTTCCTCTAATTGCTCGTTTATGTCTTTAAGAAACAAAGAAACTACCTTTTAAACTCTGCTTTAGACTGCTGTATGTTGTTGCTGTTTAGTAGCTAGGCTGTGTCTGACTTTGTGACCCCACGCACTGCAGTCTGCCAGACTCCTCTGTCTGGGATTTCCCAGGCAAGAGTATCAGTGGGTTGCCATCTCCTTCTCCAGGGCATCTTCCCGACCCAGGGAGTGAACCCGTGTCTCTTTCACTGGCAGGTGGATTCTTTACCACTGCACCACTGGGAGGAGGGGGGCTGCTCTAGACTTAGACTCACTTTAAGAAACTGTCTTGTGGCTAGGAAAAGGGTTTTCCTTTGAATTTAGACGCCTAAAGATGAGAGCCAAGCACGGTCCCCTGGGAGAGAAGGGCCCCTCCCCCACATACTCCTTCCACCACCACCACTTCTTAGAGCCATCTTCAACCCCATCTCCTTTCTCTACACCAGAAACGCCTACAGTTTCCTGAATGCAGTGTGCGTGCTCTCTCACACAGGGTTTTGCTGCAATGGTTTTTTCCTGGCTAATTCTTACAAGTTCTTTAAAATTCAGCTTAAACGTCACTTCCTTTGACAAGCTTCCCCTGACTGGTCCAACAACCTCCTTCTCCCTTTAGTTCCCAGCAGGTACCCCTTTCAAGAGGGGAAAAAAGACACCCTCCAAAGAGGGCAATATTAGTGCCTACTTCATACAGTCACTGTGAGGATTAAATAAGCTAATGCACAGAATTGGTGCATGCTATGTCGCTTTACTAGTGTATGACTCTTTGCAACCCTGTGGATTGTAGCCCGCCAGGCTCCCCTGTCCATGGGATTTCCCAGGCTAGAATACTGGAGTGGGCTGCCATGCCCTTCTCCAGATCTTCCCAACCCAGGGACAGAACCTGCATCTCTTATGTCTTCTGTGCTGGCAAGCAGGTTCTTTACCACTAGTGCCACCTGGGAAGCCAACGTACAGAAAGTACTCAATAAATCTAACCCACTCTGAAAGGGCCTTGATACCATCACTTAAAAAAGCACTATATATATATATATATATATATATTCCCCCCACCCCCAAATAGATAGTATACACAATCATCTCTGGGACTAACAAGTTTGGCTGGGTGTGTGTTATCCCTAAGTGTGCACTGTTGACAGGAAATTACTGTAAATGAATTTGGTGCCTCTGAAAGTCAGTTCGGCAGCCCTGGAATCTGAAATCCTTTATTTATCCATCTAACAGGAATAGCACAGACAGCAGCAGCTGGCTCTCCCCAGCACTGCCTCCCGGGAGCCTAACCCAGCCCTGACCTCTGGGCTCGACCCACCGGGGTCCTGAGGCTGGGGCTCACGGGGCTGCACACAGCACTCACCCATCGGGGCTGCAAGTGCAGGGGGACCGGAGTCCCCGGCTGGACACTACGCGCGTACTATCTGGATACCAAGAGGGAACATATTCAAACTACGGCCCCTGGAGAAGAGACATTTATGACCAGTCCCGTGAAAAACTATCCTGTTGTAACGCACCCCTTTCGGCTGTAAACAGTCTATCTTTGTCTCTTCCTCTAAAACACCGAAAGGCATCTCCTGGCCTTTCAAATCCAAAGACAGAATAGAAATATCTCTGCGTCCAACTCCCCACTCCGGCAGGCTTTCTGTAAACGACACGATCCTCGCCATCCCCACCGAGGAAACAAAGTAGAGCGACCTGGGACAGGTACTCTGACAGCATGGATCTTCACCGCACAGCCTGCGGGATTTTTTTTTTTCCCCCACAGTATTTGATCAAAGCCTTTTCTTCTGGGAGAAATTCCAAGACACGCAGCTCTCTGCTGAAGGGCTTGGGGAGTGTTGTATTTTAAAGGCAGGAAGCTTAAAGCAGGTACCCTTTAGACTAGGATCCCAAACACAAAAGGAATTTTAAAAGTAAATTCCTTCTGAATGTCATTCTTGCTGACTGAAATTTACTTCTGCAGCTCTCAGAACACTCAGCCCCAGCTCCTTTGACTCACGCTGAGTCCTGCCTACTCATCAGCAAGTGCGAGCGCCCATTCCTCTCCCCGTCAATGGGGACATTCAGGCACAAAGGGGTCCCCGCGGCATGCACACCTCTCAACACACGCGCCCCGACGGCCGGCTGGGGATGAGCACAGTCTCGGGGCTATTTTCGGAAGCCAGAAGGGAAAGCGAACAACTCCCAGAGGGCTATTCTGAGCACAGTGGGACACGCGAGCCAGACCCGCGGCCGCCTCTGGAAAAGCAGCTCCCTTCGGAGTCCGTCAATTAGCAGCCGGGGAAGCAGAGCCCCTGCTCCCAGACATGCGCTCCCCTCTCCCTGGTTCATGGCCTCTTTCACAGTGATTCATCCTGGAGGACGAGCACACCCACACGTGGCTCATTATTTTTGGGAAGTACTTAAACAATCTTGGTGTAAGACAGGAAAGAACAAAAGTGGTGAAATCTATGCTAGACGGGACGAAGAACGGAACTGGGAGCGGGGCCATGCGGCTTTGTGATAAGGGATTGGGCAAGTCCCTGGCTCTATCTGGGCCTCGGCAGCCCAGCCAGAAAATGCCATTTACGTGACAGAGGCGGTTTGAAGATCAACCCGCATCTGCAGAGTGCTGCTGGTCCTCCGAGAAGGCTGCCTGCATCTGTGTGCAGGTCTGCTCTTTAGCAAGGGAGTGAGAAGTCTGAAAAGGGTATTTCTGAGATAGCCATCACCACTGCCCACGCCCCTGCGAGGTTTCTGTTACTCTCCCTAGAGCCATAGCAGGGGAGCGTGGCAGGAGCAGGTCACACAGACCCAGGGCTCAAACACCAGCTCTATCAGTCACATGACCTTGAACGAGTCAGTAACCTTTCTACACCCCAGCTGCCTAATCTGAATAGTGGGGCTGTTAATTACCTCACAGGTCTGTGTAAGAATTACATGAAATAAGAGATTTATGAGCCAACTCCGTGGAAAAGCTCCTGAGGCTGGGAAAGATTGAGGACAGGAGGAGAAAGGGGTGACAGAGGATGAGATGGCTGGATGGCATCACCGACTCAATCGACATGAGTTTAAGCAAGCTCTGGGAGATGGTGAAGGACAGGGAGGCTGCAGTTCACGGGGGTTGCAAAGAGTAGGACATAGCAACTGAACAACAACGAGACTTAAAAAATGTGAAGCAAAGAGTTATTCAATAAATTTTAATCACTCCCTTCAGTGTAAAACTCAAGTAAACACATTCACATACAACATGTCTCTCTAACCACTAATTAGGAAGTGCCAGGTTACAGCAAGACCACAGCAAGGAACTGCTGTTTGAGTCTCAGCTCTGCCAGTAACTAGTTGCGTGGTTTTGGGCAACTCATTTTAACCTTCCTGAACATCATTTTCCTCATCATTAACCAGAAAGAAGGGGCTGAACCAGATGAGCTCCAAAATGCTCCAGCTGAAATCTGAATCTAGTTTGTTTTTAAATTCACATTGCTTGGATCACTGATTCAACACTGGGAAGTTCTGCTTTAATTCCATACACCTTTTTCTGAACTTTAAAGACTAGTCAATCATTTTTTAAAAATATTTTATTTACTGGTGGGCTTAGTTGCCCCGCGGCATGTGCAATCTTAGTTCCCCAACCAGGGATCGAACCCACATCCCTTGTACTGCACGGCAGACTCTTAACCACTGGACCATCAGGGAAGACCCAAGAAAGACTGGTCTCTAAACTGTCTTCTGTTAATATTTTTCATTGAAACGAAGGGATCATAAAAGTATAAAAACATCTGAATTGTGGGATTCTCTGGCAATCCAGTGGCTAGGACTCTGCACTTCACTGCCATGGGCCTAGGTTTAATCCCTGGTCAGGGAACTAAGCTCCAGCAAGCCACGTGGCATGGCCACACACACAAAAAAATCTGAATTTACTAAAACTTGTCTAGTACACTAAATCACAAATTTAGCTTTTGATTTCTCTGAAAAACTGAATCTGGACTACTGATAACAGACATTTATAATCTGTTTCATAGTGACTCATCAGGTGAAATCAGCCTACACACATGTGCATAAACAGTACATACCTAACACTCTCCGTGTTCCTGACCGAAGAATTAGAAATAACACAATTAGGAAAGCCAGTCACAGAGGAGTCACAAAAGCAGGTTAAAAGTGGTCAGAGTGAAATTCTCACTAGCACAGCATTTTGATACGAACAAGCTAGTCAAACCTGAACCAAAGACATTATGGCAGGATTTGAACGTGTTTTCAAAGTATGATGAAAAGGTGGTCTGTGGCAGAATATCAAAGCAAATTTAATTTGGGAGAGAGGCTGTGTTTGGAGGAAGGCTGACAAGTCCCGACTTGGGCAGACTCTGTCTCGCTGCATATTATGGAGCTGCTAACACCCTGGGTCTGAGCAGAGAGCCCCACGCAGGCCCCTCTCTCCTGCCCACGGCATACTCTGGAGGACACTCAGTCAAGGCTGTTGTCCCAACAACTAGAAATTCCTAAGAACCAAGTGGCTAAACTCACTGCCCTTCAGCCCACATCACCAGCGGACAGGCTGTGGGAGGGGCAAGGTAGAGGCACCAACCTCAGAAGGTAAAAGGCAGCCCAGAACACCCATATTTGTCCTGGTACATGAAGGTTCATGATGTTTTAAAGCTGCAGTATCTATGTATTTTGGCTTATATGTACACACACACACATATACTCCTTGGGGATGGTAAGTTTCATCAATTTAGGGTGGCACATTGTCCTGTTTAGGGATACCAAACCTGCCTCTTCCAAACTTCACTGGGCAACCTTCTAGTTCCACAAGAGCTAAGATTTGGCGCCCAATACAGCCTGTGCCCCCTACCCCCTTACTCTTCATGACTTTACAACTTGATCATAGCTGCGTCTGAGCCCTCCTCTTTCCAGATGACAGCATCCATCACACAGCCCAAACTGATGAGAACAGCCTATTACAACCTGTGATCATTTTAATTCTTCTTCCTTGGACCATATCCAAACTCCCTACAGCTTTCTTGGGATAGAACAAAGACCACAATTCTACACAACTCTGTGACCCTGAAAAGCCAGGATGATCTTGGGAGAGGGAAAAGAAAGAGAACAAAGTTGGAGGACTCACATTACCTGATTCAAACTTACTACAAAGGTACAGCTATCAAAACAGAATGAAACTGGCCTAAGTACGGACTATAAATCAATGAAACAGAATTGAGAGTCCAGAAACAGATCTATATATCATCAACTGATTTTCCATTTCTAAAACATTTTGGGGGTGGGAAGACTAGTCTTCAACAAACAGAAATCCACATGCAAAAGAATGAACTCAGACCCTTCACACCACACACCAAGATTAATTAATGTAAGTTATTACATAATGTAAGTAATGTAATTAATTCAATGTAAGTCAAAGACCAAAATACAGGAGCTAAAGTTTATATTCTAAAAATTTTTTAACGAAAATAAGGGTAAATCTTCATGACCTTGGATTTGGCAATGGGCTCCTAGATATGACATCTAAAACACAAGCAACAAAAGAAAAATAGATGAATTGGCCTTCACCAAATTAAAAAGACTTTTGTGTCTCAAAGGATAATGTCAAGACAGCGTGAAGAGAGCCTACAGAATGAGAGAAAGTATTCAAAAATCATGCATCTAATAATAGTCTTGCATCCAAAATGCATAAAGAACTCACTCTTAAAAACTGATGACAAAAAATAATTTTAAAATGAGCAAATGATTTGAATGGACATTTCTCCAAAAAAGATATACAAATGACCCAAATGTACATGAAAAGCTGGTCAACATCATATCAAATGCAAATGAATTTCAAATTCAAATGTAAACCAAAACCACATATAACTAAATGTGGTGTTTTAGTGACTTTCTGATAATGTACAGGTTTTTTGGTGAATTTATATTTCTTTCTATATTTTTAGGACCAATCTCATTTTTAATAAGGTAAAAAAAGAAGGGGAAAAAAACTAGAGAAAAAAAACTTCTGTTTTTGCCATGTGATGTCCCAAGAGTGCATCTGTAGAAAAGTGCTTGTCAGCTAAATAAAAGTCACATTTGATAAGAAAAACAAAAACAAACAGAAACCAAACCACAATGAGATACCACTTTACACCCACTAGAAAGGCCATAAGAAAATGTTGGTACAGAGTCAGAGGAAACTGGAACTCTATACACTGATAGTAGGACTGCAAACCGGTACAGCTCCTGTATATGGAAAACAGCTTGATGACGCCTCAGTAAGGTAAACACTGAATCACCATATAACCTGGCAATTCCACTCCCAGTACAATATGCCCAAAAGAATGAAAGCAAGTGTTTAAACAAAAACTCGTACACAAATGTTCCTAACAGCACCATTCACAACCATCAAAAGGTGGAAACCAGAATGTCCACTCAACAGAGTGGACAAAGAAAATGTGGTACCCTCATCAGACGGAGTATTAGTCAGCTATGAAAAGGAATAAACGGCTGATATCTACTACAGTGTGGATGAACCTTGAAAACACTGTGTTAACTGAAAGAAGCCACATGTTGTACGAGTCCATTCATATTAAGCATCCGGAAAGCATATTAGTGGTTATTAGGGGCTGCAGAGGGGAGAAGATGGGGGATGCTGGCTTTGTGGGTTACTAGGTTGGTTTCCTTCAGGGTAAAGAAAAAGTTCTGGAACTAGAGAGGTGATGGCTTGCCGAACATTGTGAAGGTACTTCATTGATTTATACACTTTAAAATGCTTAAAAATTCTTATATGTGTTTTACCATAGTTTTAAAAATACCATAAATCTCTAAAAAGCAGTATGTGTAATACAGTCTCAACTACAGAACAAAACCAGCAAAAACCCAACACATGCAGACCCCCCAAAATGAAGGCACAGGGATGTTCTGTGTCCTTCCCAAGTCCGAAGGCTCTCATATGCCCCAGGAACCCATGAACTCCTAGAAGAGGGAACCAGAGTCCTTCTTGTCTTCATTTTCTCACTGGTATCCAGCACAGTGCCCACACACCACATTGTGCTTAATAAATCTCATTCAGCAGCTCTCAGCCTAGCAATCGGAGAGGGCAGGGGGCTCTGCCAGAGAGGACATGCTTTTATCTGTTTTATATGCATTTCCACATTTTCAGTTTTGAAAGGTTTTTACTGCTTTAAGAAGACAGAAAAAAAGAAAAAGTTGTTCAGTAACTACTGATCTAGATAACTGTCAAAATGTTTACGAAAATCCTGAATTGGGCTTAAAAATGGAGGTGTCTGGCACTCCACTATCACAAAGTAGAGGTAATGTCTGTTTCTCCAGAAAGGCTGGGGAGCTGACAACAGCACCAGGCAGGAAAGCCCTGCTGCACGGAAATAAAGTAATCAGGTGCTATTGGTGACAAAGACTCGAAGTGCATTTTCAGTTTTCACAATCATCCAAATTAGATTGTAAAAATACACTAAAATAAAACAAAACAAAAACTCTCAAGTACCAAAGAGCCATAATGAAGTCCAATTTTACAAAGTGTAGCTAGCTGGTGGTACCCAAAAAGTGTACTGGTAAAAAGCACTTCCAGCTGACTTAATAAAGGAAGCTATTTGTATGAGAGAGAGAGAAAAAAAGCACAGATTTAACAATAAGACATTTGATAAGCTCGGTATTTAATTTCAATCTGGGGAAAGGTCTCAGAGTGGGGTTTGCATAAGAGAAAGGTGTTTGAAAAGCCAGCTCCACACTGTATCTATTCTACAAACTGCCTTTCTGACATTCTACTTGGAGACAAACCCAACCCCAGAGAGCTGTTTAAACAAGTTCACCCTTAAGCCTCAGGTCGAGAGAATGAAAGCTTTGTTCTCACTCAAAAGAGACGTTTGATGTTTATGCTAAGGAGACCTGTCATTGCGACTTAATTTATGGCTGGCTGTAAATGCCTGAACATCCAGCAAGGGCCCACCTGCTGCCCAGGGGAATGTCAAGGTAGAGCTGGAAGGAGAGGCATCCCTATGGCAGAGCATGTCCTGCGTTCCTGGGACCTAAGTGTACAAACTCAGCCGTCACATTCAGACTGTCTGCTAGTCACTTGGTATTTCTCCTTTACCCACAAGTTTATATTGACATGCACAACCTTCTGTCTTCTTTGTTGTACTTAAACAGACACACTCCTGGCTCATTAGAGCAGGGGAGAGTATTTATCAGTGGTGTTTTGTATTTGCTTCCTGACCTACTTACTACGCTATGATGTGTGGAGAGGTGACAGCGTACATCACAGTTTCGAGAAGAGGGATAGGAGTGGTTGTTTCAGACAACTAGGACAATGAAGGGGAAAAAAATCAGCAAGGATGGAGAATAAAACTTACGAGGTTGAGGACTTCCCTGGTGGTCTGGTGGTTAAGATGCCACGCTTCCAGTGCCTCTACTGCAGAGGGCATGGGTTTGATCCCTGGCTGGGGAACTAAAGTCCCACGTGCTGCGCATGGCACAGCGGGGAAAAAAAAAAAAAAATCAAAAAACACCAAAAAACAACTAATGAGGTTGAGATCAAATCTATCTCAAGTAAAATGGGCAGGTAGTGGATTCAACAGAGATGAAAGAGGTGAGGTACAGATTATGATGTTCCCAGTAACGCACAAATGTCTGTGGCACTTTTAAGCGACTAGGATGAAAACTGTATATATAGGAGATAATGAAATTACAGCAGGACAGAACTGGAATTATTTACCTAGGATTTTGCTGAAAGGATGGAAAAGAAATGAATGAATTCAATTAAATCGTTAAGTACCTAAAATACACAAGGCTCTGTGATAGAACAAAGACATATAAAGAAAATGCAAGACAGTTCCTAGGATCAACTTTCGGGGCGTAGAAGGTGGGAGAGCGGGAGAAGCAGAAAACTCTAAGCCAGTGTGAACCTCTATGTTACTGATAATGGACCAAAAAGAAACGCAGAGAAGATGGAGTTACTGGCTGGGGGATAGTAGGAAGACACAGAGGGTCCCACACTTGGAGGATGTTGGATTTGGCTGAGAAGGCCAAGACCAAGAAAAGCACAAGGCATGTGAGGTCTAAAGTAAATGGGCAACAGGACAACAATGCCATGGTTCTAGCCAAGATAAGGGCAATAAGCGAGACTAGACTGGACTGCGTGGGCCGTGGTGGCAGGCGAGGAGGTCTGGAGTCAATCCTGGAGGCTACACAAAGGTGGCAGAGCCGGCGCGCTTTCAGGGTTGAGCCCAGTGGTAGGACGGGAAGGCAGGGACTGGCTGGAAAGCTACTTCAACAGTCACCGCAGCACACAGCACGGTACAGGATTTTGAGCACGTGCTGTGGAGTCAGACTCCAGGCCCACTGCTTAACCTCTGTGCCCCAGTTTTCTCACCTGTAAAATGGGGATGCGAGTGGCTCACAGAATGGCTGTACAGAGTTAGCAATGCAGCACAAATGCCCAGTGTGACCCTTGACTAGATGGTACACACTCAGGAAATCTGATGGTTTTATTATTGCTGTCATCCTAGTGAATGAGAAGGGGCTGCGCTCTTGTGTGGTTTTATGGTTATTCTAACAAGCAGAAGTCAGTCTGTGGGCAAACTTCTTAATGGCAAGGACAGATTCTTTCCTCAGTTATCCCCCTCAACACTGAGCTTGAGGAGCTTGAGGTGTGCTCCCTGACATCTAGGGAGATGTTACGAAAGAACACTGATTGGATCTGAATTTATCTACTCCGAGAGTAGAAAGTAGCGTACAAATGTACCCCAAGACAATCCATGACAATCTGGGGACAGGGGCGCTCAACACAATATATATATTTTTTAATTTCTATTTAAATTAAAAAAAATAGAAATCCCTCAAGTCACAGATTCCTCAACACATCAAAATCATTGAAAGCATCCACAATCTTCTCTCTCCTCCAAACCTCACAATGTCTAGGAAAAGGTAACAGGCAGCAGCTGAAAGCCACATGTGGTCTCAGGACTTCTTTCCACATTTAAGTCCATCCATGGGATGGCAGGGTGACCCGGTCTCAAGGAGCCTCAAGCCTATCTTGGGGAGTGCGCTTATCCCTCAATCCTGTTTTCCTTCTCCTCACATAACCATCTGACTCACCCCACATGCATTTTAAAAAACAATACCTATTTACTATTTCAGTTTCTGTAGGTCAGAAGTCCAGGCATAGCATGACTGATATTGACTGGGGCTTTCTCGTCTAGGGCTGGGACCTCTTTCAATCTCACTCATTGCTGGCAAACTTCAATGCCCTGTGGATGAAGGACTAAGGCCCCCCAACGGCCCTACTCGCTGACGGCCAGGGACCACTCAGTTCCTAAAGCTGGCCTGTAATTCCTGGTCACGCGGCTCCCATGGGCAGTTCACACCTGAATGTTTGCTTTCTCCCAAGCTAGCTGGGGCATCCCTGCCTTCCTCTTCTGCAATCAGCTGAGAAAATGCTCTGCTTTCAAAGGGCCAGCTTGATTAGGTCAGGTCCACCATGACAGCATGCCCATCTGAAGGTCAACTGATTTAAACCCTTCACGATACAGTTGACCCTTGAACAACTCAGGGGTTAGGGGCACTGACTGCTACAGAGTCAAAAACCCATGGATAACTTAACAATCACCCCACTAGACCTGAAGTTCCACATCCGTGAACTCTACCAACCTCGTACTGCATAGTACTGCACTCTGGTATTTACTGGGGGAAAAAAAAACCCACCCCTGTATAAGTGGACCCATGCAGTTCAAACCACGTTTACTCAAGGGTCAACTGCACCACCTTCATTCATATCTGAGAACTGAGAACAGGTGTGTGTATACCTAAGACTGGAAATCATGGGGAGAAGGGAGCAGTGGCAAGGACGTTGTGGTAGACATAACCACCTAGTGCTGTTTCTTTATCATCTATTTCACCTGCCAGAAGGTGAGCTTCATGAAGGTTAAGCATTTCGTCTCCTTTTGTTTACTGGTGTATCTCTGCACCTACAACAGTGCCTGGTATATAGTAGGTGCTCAGTAAATCTGTGTTACAGGAACCTTTAGATCACCATAGCAGTTCTCAATATATGTATATATTGATACCTGGTTTATTCGCAAGCTAGAAACAGAACTTAGAACTGTATACACTACACTGGTACAGTGAAACCATCTAGGAGTCCTGGGAATTCCACAGGATATGATTTTCTCTCTGCCACAATCACTGCACTGCTTAAACAAAATACAGTCAATTTTCATTATTCATGGATCCATATGTGTGAATCTGTCTACTTGCTAAAATTTACTTGTAACCCCAAAATCAACACTCTCAGTGTTCACGGACACTCACAGGTGAGCGCAGAGGGGTGACAAATTTGAGCCACCCGGCACACACGTTCCCACGGAGGTTGAGTAAGAACGCTCCGGCTTGTTTCAGCTCTCCTACTGTTAATGTGCATTCTTCTCATGGTATGTTCAGTGCCAAGCTTTCTGTCTTTTTGTGGTTTATGCCGGCGATTTCACTTCAAAACAGCCCCCAGGGTAGTGCGGAAACGCTGGCTAGTGTCCCCAAGTTCAAGAAGACAGTGACATGCCTTAGACAGAAAATACATATACTGAACAAGCTTCATTCAGGCGGGCATTATAGTGCTGTTGGCCCTGAGCTCAACTTTTATGAATCAACAACATATATTAAATAATTTGTCTTGAAACAGAAAGACAAACGACGTACGGTTATGTGCTGATCAGCTGATGAAAGCACTGGAACCAGCAGGAGCAGCGGTCCAGCATTTGCTAATCCAGTGTTCAACTGGGCTTCACAGCACAGTTACCAAAAATAAGGCCACCTGACTGTGTTAGCCCCATTTCACAGATCAAACAATGAAGTGGACGGGGCTGTGACGTGGCAGCCCCCAGCGCACTCCAGCACACCATCCTGTTTTATTTCCTTCACAGCACTCATGACTGATAACTGTGTTTACTCATTTATTTTCAGTCTGAGCCTCTGCAGTCATAAGTTCCATGAAGAGTTAGGGCTTTTTGTCCCTCTTGTTCCCTGTTACCTCCCCATGCCAAGAAGCATTCCAGGCCCACACCCAACCAAATGAATAAAGAAACCTCCTATATGTAATTGTGTAAATATTAGGGTGATTGATACTTTAAAGGGAAAGGCAGTTACTTTCATTATGTTAAATTCAAAATATTTAGCAAGACAAATGAGGCCTCAGACTAAATGGAGAGAGAAAAAAACCAAAAAGAGCACCACAGCTGCCTGAGGTGGCACCGTGAGATGCCCTGCAAGCAGGTAAGACTGCCGGGGAGGCTGGTGGACCAAGACTACAGAGGAAGAAGAAAGGAATGGTATTTACCCGCGACGGAGAAGCTGGAGGGCAGAGAGAACAGGCGAGACCAGAGATGCTGCCTCCAGGCCCAGCTGCAGGTTGAACCATGTATGAGGCAGAGAAACAGGAGAGCAAAACCCGAGAGGCCGGACATGGGACTCAAGAGGAACATGAGGCCCCCTGCAGAGTGACAGCCTGCAGGGGACTGCCCGCTCCAATCCTTTCAAAGGTCTGGGCACTCCCAGGCCAGGTGGAACTGATGGGCTCCAGAGGCCCTCAGCACTTCCAGCATCGGAGGGGGCTGATGAGCAAGAGGACTCCAGGATTTTCTTCTCGTGAACACAGACAGGAAAATGAGGTAAGACCCCTCTTACATCAACTCCTGCTGTAACAGACAAATAGCACAAGGGCTCGAGACAAAGAGGCGGGATTCCAGAATTAATGTTCACCGCGGCTCTGAGCAAAGACTGAACCGTAAACAATAAGGATTTCAAAATTAAAACAAAAGAGCCACTTCAGTGTTCTAATTTAACCTTCCAAAATAAAGAAGATCGCAAGCACCGCGGACTGAGGATTCCATTCCACCTCAACACCCTGTGCTCCTGAGTTATTATGAGAACAGGCTGAGGCTGCAACGCAATTCAACTCCTGTTCCAAAATGCAACAAGCAGCTTCAACAGGCCATGCTGGAAGAAGCAGCACGCCTCATCGTCTCCTTGTCTCCTGATTCATATTTTGGTAGCAAGGTTACAATTAGCTCACCGGTGGCGAATAAACCTATTTATAACACAGCAGTCCACCTGAAAGACACAATCATCTAAAAAGGTTTTTAGAGGAAAACGAAGTGCAGCTGCTTCTTTTACTGACTGCAGATTTCCAAGGTCCTTTCGGATGAAGTCCTCAGTCTAACCTTCCTGTGCTCACAGGCACCATTCCGGCCACCTCTCTGCCTCCATGTTCTTATGTAACATTTACATAGTGCCATAAACATACCCAGAGTTGCGTAAGAATGGAAACGTTGCCAAACCAATAAAGCCTAAAGCAGGTCACTCCCTCCAGACCGTCTTTGATTAGCACAGGTATGCTGCCAGGCCTAGGATGTGAGGGCTTGTCAAGAGACAGAAATTAACTTAAGGAAGTCTGAAAGGGGTCCACAAAAAATGCGACAGAGAACAAATTAACCACATGGTGACATGTGTTGCTTCTCTCAATCCCAGGAGCTACTCTCTGCCCCATAAGATAAAAAGTAACCCAACATTGCCTGTTCACTGAAGTCAGAAACTGTGTCTAAAAATACCACCCAGCCAACTGGCTGTCAGTCAGTCAGTCTCACAAATGTCCCAATAAGAGAGACACAGACCAGTTCCTTACTTCACGGAGGCAAAACTGAGGCAGTCGCAGAAAAGTGAAGTGCCTTACTCAAGGACAACCTGTCAGGGAGCAAAGTTCTGGGGCTGGAGAGCAGCCTCCTCCCCCCACCTGGCTCTAACCTTTAACCAGAGTAGCCATTTTATTGTGTTAACCACATCTGTTCCAGGGGCTCTTAACAAAACTAATCCGAGATTCTCTTTTTCTCTACAAGAGTTCACTTCTGCTGTATTTCAAACTCATGTCCACTCAACAAAAGTATAAGACTTGGCCTGAGATTAAATTTTTGGTTTAATCACAGAAATTCAAAATATTCCCGTCAGAACCTCAAATGTCTCCCTTGCAGCTTTTTGTCTTAAGAAAATGAATGTCATGTTCTCCTGCTACTAATTCGGCTTTACATTTTTAAATACTAAAGTGAAAATGCCAAAGGTAGGCCTTAGAATGTGGTCCACCTATTAAATGGATGCAGTTTATAACCTGGAACTTGCGCTCTGTACCACTGGCCTTTTACTAAGTTGCTACTAGTTCACTATTTAACACAGACACCTATCCCTTGCTGTCCTCACATCCTGTCTTCAGAGGCATCAGGGCTGCCTGGCCCTGCTGCTCCTCCTGGCCCACCTAGGGGAGCACGACGTGGGGAAGACAGTAATCAACTTCTAGTTATCTCACAGCCTCTATGTTCCCAGAACTGATGCTTCACTTTAAGCCTTTTGCAACAGTGGTCTCTGTAGCATGCACTATTGGCAACGAGATGTGTCCCGGAAAAAACTGTAGCGTCTGGCCAAGTTTGAAGGCCTTCGAGAATGTTTGCTGGATACACAACCTAATTTCCAATTAACCAAAAAAAGAAACCAACTCCGTACTATGCCCACCCATCCTCATCCCAACAAACATCCATTTCAGGAAGGTTACAAAAAAATGAACCTGTCCCATTCAGAACCAGATGGATCATCAATCAAACATTCTTAACTAGGCTCATGACAAGAAATATCCCACCAGACACTACACCAAACCAAGAGGGAAATGGCTGTTAAGAATTTCAGATACATTAGCAACAGGATAAAAATTCCTAAGGAAGAAATTTACAGATTTAGTCATACACATGTAAAATGACAAACCTGAAGGCTGAATCTCCTTATTTACTACCCTACTAGTGAAATAACATCATGATACACACTCCAAAAACATGGCCCCAAAGTAAGGCCCAGCATACATTATTCATGAAAACCATTAACTTACCACGAATGTCAGGCTGTGTTCACATACCTTCACCACATCTATCAGACCCCACAGCGCGTTACCTCTGCCACAGAGCAGCGAGATCCAGGAACACACACGACAGCCTTAGCAGAAGCATTAACCAGTGAACAAAGACCCCACCACACAGGCTGCACCACTGGAAACAAACATCAAGGCTGGAGGGAATGAACTTGTTTGTGAGACGCCAAAATGGGATCGCATCTTTGGTTGATTGTCTCATTTCTGAAAGAGATCTGAACCCGCCTGAGAACCATTATTTTTTGGTGGAGAGAAGAGAACCACGGAACACACACTTGATCTCCCACTGCTAGAAGGTTAGGGGCTGCTGAGAAGTCAGAGCAGCAGGCTTTGTACATCGGGAGCAAAGACAGTCCTGACTGTCTCTCCCAGATACAACTGCGGGTCAATAATCACTCCAATATAAAGGCCAAATATAACCTTCCTCTGCTACCCCAATGCCAGCATAGGGTTGAGACGACTCCCTTAAATATTTTAGGGTTTCATCTGCATTCCTCAAGCCCGTAAAGCCTCACAAACGAGACACTCAACTGAGTGTCCCACAGAAAGGCACCACTTTGGTAGTGAGAAGGATGGGGGTGCTGCCAGGGAGCAGAAGGCTGTGGGAGTTGGAAGGTGAGGGGTGTGCAAGGGTGGGGGAGGACGTAGGGGGAAGGGCTGGGAAGAGGGCTGGTGTGGGAAGGTAAATAAATCCTGACCAAGGGCCAACAGCTGGTCTGGTGGTGGGGTCTTTAAATAATCTTGGGGGTGGGAAGCAGGTTCGCAGATGTCACCTGAAAGGCATCCACAAAGTGACCAACAGAATGGACCCCCTGAGGTGGGGTGGGAGTGGCGAGGGAGAAAGCAAATACACCTAGATGCAGATTAACCGTTCTGGAACTAGGTCTCCTAGGGTTAGAGAGATTCCAAAGCCAAGCTCCAGATAGGGGCCTGTTCGTCCCATTTCCTCCACTGAGCTTCCCCGGGGCATGTGGACTGGAGGAGGGGGGTTGGCCCCACTGAACTCAAGGGACTGCCCGAGAGGGAAATGTGACTCGCTTTCCCAGAACGTCACGGAGGAAGGAGAGGGAGGGGAAGAAGCACCCCAACTGCAGGAGGGAGCTGACGGAAAGGTTGAAGACCCCCTTCCCCTTTTATCTATGGTGCGCAAGGGCTCTCAACGTCAGGATACCTTGGAGGAGCAAAGATCCCATCGCCGAAGCCCCATAATCTTGGCGGGAGAGAAGGCGCCCCCCCCCCAACTCCCCGCTGGAGCATCTGGAGGGAGGGAATGAAGACCCCCGCCCCTGGACATGCTGAGCGGCAGAAACGTGGATCTCCAAACCTCAGGGAAGGAAGCCTGCACTCCCTTCCATGGAACATGGGGGTGCTGGGAGCACGACCCTCGAGAGCTCCCCAAATCCAGTCCCTCCTGGGAAAGGGCTCGGGTCCCCAGGGGCCCGGCGTGAGCTCGGTCCCGGCGGGGCGGCCGCGCCTCGGGGATCGGGGGAAGCCGACCCAGGTGAGGGGTCCCCGCGACTCCCCCGCGCCCCCCGCCCGGCCATATTGTGCGCGTGGGGAGGGGGCGCGCTGTAGCCAGGGGCCGCGGCGCGAGGCCTCGCCCTCGCCCGGCCCGCTCCATCCCGGCCCCCGCCCCGCCCCGGGACTCACCCTGGATCCCCCGGGGCCCGGACCCGCCGCTGCCGGCAAGCAGGAGGACAACAAGGGGGAAGAAGGAGGAGGCTCCGGCCGACTCCGCCATAGTAACCGCCGCCGCCGCCGCCGCCGCCGCCGCCGCCGCAGCCCAGCAGCGCCCAGCGCGCGCGCGCGCGCCCCCGGCGCCTCCCCTCCTCCCGCGGCCCGGCTCCCGCCTCCCTCTCCTCCACCCGGCGCCGGCACGTGCGCTCCCGGCGGAGCCGGCGCCGCGGCCGCCGCGCGCGCCCCCGAAGGGCGGGGCCGGGTGCGCGCGGGCGCCCGCCTTAAAGGGGAGTGTCCCCGTTAAAGGGGTGGGAGGGGCTCGCGCCTCGGCCACCCTCACCCGTGAGTGCCAAGCACGGCGCGGAGGCCGAGCCCCACACACGCGGCCTCCGCCCAGTTCTGCACCCCCAGCAGCGCGGCGTGATCTTATCAGCACCGACCCCCATCCCTCGCATAGAACGTTCTACGAGTCCCGTGAGCTTGTTCCCTTTTTCTTCATGCCTACTGCTTAGCCTCAAGCACCCATCACATCCCACTGGGATCGTCGCAACCATCTCCTAATTAGTCTCCCATTCCCAGTGGCCCCCTGCGATCCGCAGGACGCACAGCCACCTGTGTGATCGAATCATGGGATGCCCCTTCTCAGAACGTACAGGGCTTTTTAATGACAGTATTCAGTCTTGGTGAGGGTGCTGCGTTGAAGCACTCCCGTGCTGTTGGTAGGTAGAAACCTTTTGGTAAACAACTTGGCATTGTGTATCAAATGTCTTAAAATGTTCATACCCCAGCCTCCCATCTTCAAGCAATAATAGAGATGAGGACAGGTTTTTGTGAGAAATGTTAACTATTACTTGTTTATCACTGTAAAAGCTAAAAACAAGTAGTATAGAAAACAAATTATGTCCCGTCCATACGATGAAACATTATTTACTAATTAAAAATTATGTTTGTAAAAATAATGATGTGAGGAGATATTCATGAGATAATGCTAAATGAGAAAGCAAAATACAAAACTACTTACAGTATTGTTCTGATTTTGTTGATACTATATAATTGCAAGGAAAAAAGACTGATAGGAACTTAGTCAATATTATCTGTAGTTATCACCAGAATAATTTTTTTTGATTTTTTCTTTAAACATTTCAGTATTTTCTAAATATTTTGCAAATAAGCTACTGTTACTTTCAAATTTAGGGGGAAATGCTTATTAACGGTAAACTGAATCGCTCATATCTTTTTGAAAATATTCACTTTTCTTATCTTGAAAAAGAGTTTGAAATCATGAAAAGGACAGAGTTTTGGACCCAGAGTTCTGGATCTGAATTCTCGTTTTCTTACTAACTGGCATGAAAACTTGGGCAGACTTTTTAACCCCCATTAGCAGAGTCTCATCAAATGAGAATTAGAAGTGGAGAGGATGCCCAAAGGTGGGAGTGGGAGGGTGGAGCTTCTCAAATGGAATCCTCACCTTCAAAGTTATTACCAACCTGAAGAATACCCCTCCTAATATAAAGAAAAAACTAGGCTGCAGACACCCCAGACACCACTCACACACAAACGCACACATGCAAAGTTTTACAGAGGCACTATCTACACATTGGTCAGTAACTGAATGATCAAACACCTCATTTTTATAGTGCTCTGCCTCTATATATTCTTATAAGTGCTCATCCCCCAAAATGGGCGCCCTCTCCCCTCTATTTTATCTAACTGATCTCCCAAACTCTGTTCCACCTGCCCTTTAGGATTCCCAGCTGTGGTGGGCACAGTGTAAGATTGTGTGCTTACATGCTCATCACCCAGTCATGTGGGACTCTTTGCAACCCCATGGACTGCAGTCCACCGGGCTCCTCTGTCCATGGAATTTTCCAGGCAAGAATATTGGAGAAGGTTTCCATTTCCTCCTGCAGCGGATCTTCCCAGTCCAGGAATTGAACCTGCATCTCCTGCACTGGCAGGTGGATTCTTTACCACGGTGCTACCTGGGAAGCCCTACCGTGTAAGGTTACTTTCTAGGACTGTCTCAAAGTATTATACCATGAACCGAGTGGCTTAAAGAACAGAAATCTATTCTCTCAGTACTGGAAGCTTGGCATCTGAAACCAAGGTGTCAGAACCCTATCCTCTCTCTGAAGGCTCTAGAGAAAAGTCTGTTCTTGTCTCTAATTTCTGGTAGTTCCCTGAATTCTTGGTGTTCCCTGGATTGGGGAAGCATAGCTTCAATCTCTGCTTCCATCTTCACATGCCTGTCTTCCCTCTGGGTCTGCATCTGTGTCCAAATTTCTCTCTTATAAAGACACCAGTTAATCCAGTATGAGTTAAAATCATTGTAACTTCATTGCATCTGCAAAAGTTCCTATTTTCAAATAAGATCACATTCACGGGTTCTGAAAAATGGGGACACACTACACCACAGGGCATTCACCAACCCTTGTGGTTGGGAAGGAAAAGCTGACCCCCTCAGGAGCACATCACCAGGCCAAGGCGGGAGGAACTGTCCTCCCCTATACCTTGCTAAGTGCTGTCTTATGGCTGTAAGACCAGGAGTCCCAGAAGGGACCTGTGGTTGCTTTACCCCTGATTTACAAGGGTGGTCCTTAGCTGAAGGCACAACCCAGGGAATCATCAGACTGGGTCCACAGACCGAATGCTAGCTCACTTGAGAGAATTTAACTTGGGCAAGATATTTTACCTCCCTAAACCTTGATTCCCTCATCTGTAAAATGGAGCTGATATTAGTTCTGCTTCATAGAGATATTGTGAGGATGGATGAAGATACTATCTATAAGCACTTGGCACAGTCTCTGACACATAGGCAGTGATATAAAAAGAACAGCTATTGTGATGATGGTGATTTGACCTTGGCTATAATCCTGTGAAGTGGTTGAGGCATGTCAGGGTGTGTGCAATTTACCAATGAAGCCACTGAGACCTAGGGAAGGTAAGCCAGTTGCCCAAGCTCACATCTAATTAAGTGTTGAACTCTAGCTTACTGATCCTGTGCTGCTTCAACATCACAGCATCTCGTGCTTTTCCAGGGACTAGTCTTCAAGAGCCAGCTGATGGTGAGAAATTAGACTTGATGGGGATGGGGAGCAGTGAGTTATATTCTTCACACCCTATTCCTGAGAGTTTGCAGCATCTCAAGTCAAAACTTTACCAGAAGATGCATATACCTTCCCTTTTAGATCCCAAGCTGTATAGAGACAGACCGCCAACTCTCCCCGTGCTCCCTCCCACAGCTTGGCTCTGCTCCCATCCCTGAAGGTCTCAGCAAAGTGTCCATTTCTGTAAGCCTCCTGAATCCTAGAACTGGACCCACATCACATTCTATGAACTACTCAACTGCCTTGCTCTGTCCCTTTGTCATGGAATTCCCCAGAACTCCCAGGATTTACTTCTCCAGGAAAAAGTCTTACTCCCCAGGCTCCACTGATTAGACCACCCAGTGTCACAGCTGCTGACTTGGTCACGACACACCAAGATGCGCCACCTCCTAGGGGATTCAGCACAGTTTGCCTTGGTGAGCAGCAGGGTCATTCATTCCAAGAAGGCAATAGCTCAGCTTCAACCATTCTGCAAGTGCGTATTGAGCACCTACCGTATATATGGCCTAAGTTATAAACATGGATAAGTTATAGTCCTTGTCCTCATGGAATTTACAGTCTAATAGAGATGAGCGTGAGGGAAAAGGCACAACGTGCTCTATGTGCTGTACCACACACACGTGAAGGTTCAGCAGGGGCACTCCAGAGGGCTTGAATGATGCAGCTCTGCAGGGTTAAGGCGGTGGGAAAGATCTCACAAAGAGACCATGCTCCAGCTGACTCCTGGAAGATCTAAGGGTGTTCCTTGGCTAATCAGGCCTATGTGGGGCAGAGGGAGGCAGAAATTATCCCTGGCAGAGGAAGCAGTATGAGTAAGACACCGAGGTGAAATTGCTTGATGTTTAGGCATGGCAGCACACCAGAGGGTACAGGGTGAAGAGGAGCCGGTGGGGGAGCTGAAAGGTAATAATGGGAGAGAGAGACAGATGTAGAAGTCCACTTGGAAGTATCCTTTTCTCTGGTACTCCTGGAAGGGTTCTAAGCAGGGGGTGGGGGTAAATTGATCATATGTGTGTTATAGGAAGACCACTTTGTTGAAGTAAATGAACTTAAACTTTGTGCAGATGGTTGGAGGAAGGCAAGACTGTTGGTAAGGAAACCAAAGAGGAGTCAATTCCAGTAGCTCAGACAGAGAGAGGAGGAAGACCTAACCCTGCGCAGCAGCAATGGAGATGGGGAAAAAAATAAATTCAAGACATTTTAAAGAGGTAGAAGCTACAAGATTGATTGGATGTGAGAAGCGGGGAAGAAATGAAGGTGCCCATCATGTTTCCAGCATAATCTGACTTGGGTGACTGGCTACTTGGTGACTTCATTCAGCAGATTAGCAAGAGCAAGCTTGGAAGAAAGACAGTGAATTCATCATTGGACACACTGAGTTTGTTTTCTGTTTATTTGTTTGGCTGTGTCAGGTCTTGCTTTGGGTCTTAGTTGCACTTGTGATCGTTTGTTGCAATGCATGGACTCTAGCTATGGCTTGCAGGCTTAGTTGCTCCAAGGCATGTGGGATCTTAGTTCCCTGACCAGGAATCGAGCCAGAGTTCCTTGCATTGCAAGGTGGATTCTTAACCCACTGAACCACTAGGGAAGTCCCTGTACATACTGAGTTTGAAGGGCCTCCTGTAAGTAGGAGCAATGGCAATATGGATTAGAAATCAGCAGCATATCATAGTTGTTCAAACAGCTCAAGGGTGTGCAATAATTCTGAAAGTACAGCAACACAGACAGGAAAGAGGAGACAGAAAGTAACAGTCAGAGAAATGGGAAAAGACGTGGGGAAAAAAGCAGGATCATGGAAACCAAGGCAGGAGAGAGTTTCAAGAGATCAGTAGTTTCCAATGTTGAGAAGGAATCCAGTGACTTGAGGACCAAAGAATGTGTAGGATTTGATAACCTGAAGTCCTGCTGTGCCATTTACTTGAACAGGTTCAGTGGAAGGTGGAGTGGAGGCCTAACTTCAGGAGGCTACAGGTGACCAGGAAGTGAAAGCTTAGAAAGACTGAGTGTCATCTGTTTTTTAAAAGAACTTGGCAGTGATGGGAGAAAGAGATTTGGATTTCCTTCAGAAAGATAGACCAGGTTCCCTAAGCAAAACTTCTGCTAAAGAAACAACTCAAAATGCTCAGTAAACTAGCAAGAAAGTGAAAAATAAAGTGGAAAACTAAGGAACAAAGTGAGGAAAGCAGAGAACCAAAGCTGGCTTTCACCTTGAGAGAATTTGTTTGCTAGGTGAATTTGAATTTTCGTGTTCTGAAGGTGAGCAGGATTCAGGAGACAGAAAACAAAGCCCAGGCCTGCCCAAGGTGGAAAAGTCTAACAAATCGCCCTCTGCTTAAATCTGAGACTCACAGGGATAATAACACACTTGGTCAAGGAATAAACTAGATATTATTCACTCCTCTAGAAGGCTGCCAGGAAAATTGCCTGACTTGAACCTTGGCTCTGAATGAGAAAGGGGAGAAATTTTCCCCGGGAATTCAGAACCACAGGTTGGCCTGCATGATTTAATTTCATTCCAAATTAACCCTACCTGGGTGGTCTGAAAAACTATACACTATTTAGATTCCAGTGGGGCTGGGCTGATAGGAACCCTTGGTAGTACCTGGAAAAAAAAAAGAGCAAATAATCTCTAGAGGAATCCATATTTAACTCAGGTTGCAAGGAATTCTCACAGACAAAGTTCCAAGAAATATAATCTATGTAGTAAAAAATCCAAAAATAACTAAATAGGGTCGAGGAAAAAATAACAACCTAGAATTATATACTCATAGAAAATATCTTTCAAAAATGAGGGTTAAATTTTTTAAATGTATGAGTTATATATGAATTCATGCCTACTTTGTTAATTGTCAGATGTTCACTAATAGAAAAGAAACAGAGTATATAACTTCCAGGTTAAGAGAAGGAAAAAAACAGAATAAAAAGGTATAAGCAATCCAAAAGGAGACAAGAAAAGGGGAGGGGAAAGGTTAGTATTAAGGTGGGATAAATAGAAAACACAAAATAAGATGGTGAAAGTAAATTCAAATACATCTGTGATTATAATAAACATGAATGAGCTAAATAATCCAAACTAAAAATACAGATTTCTGGACTAGAGAAGAGAAAGAGAGAAAAAGGAATTTCCAGAGGATATATGAGGTCAAGGAGCATTTGCTGTGTGTTTTGCTGCTTTAGGAAGAAGGGAGAGATTGCAACTTAGAGTACAATAAAGGAGCCAGGAAGAGTTCAAAGATATAGGAAGAAGAAAAAGTGATGTAGCTGGAAGTTGGAGGAAGGGCATGAAACAAAGTTTATAGGCATGAGAAGGTCGCCTAGATGTCCTCAGTCAATGTAATCAGGAGGCAGGACAGCATACGACGGAGGACATGCTTGAAAAGAGTAGTGAGAATTTGCAAAATCCGCTGTGGGAATAGGATGGTGTCCAGACACATAAGACTGCTGCTGCTGCTGCTAAGTCGCTTCAGTCGTGTCCGACTCTGTGCGACCCCATAGACGGCAGCCCACCAGGCTCCCCCATCCCTGGGATTCTCCAGGCAAGAACACTGGAGTGGGTTGCCATTTCCTTCTCCAGACACATAAGACAGCAGAAGATAATTGCCAGAGGAGCAGTGGGGCCCAGCAAGAGTTGCCAAACATCATGCTGAGGCCATGACGAGCCTCTGTGATGCTACAATTTCCTCTAGAAATGCTCGGCATCCTAGGATGGAAGCCAGAGCAGGGATGTTTGGAGGCTGAAGGGGTGGAGGAAGCGATATAGGGTCTAATGGGAGAACGGGTTGGCCGGGGAGTCGAGGGAAGCAGAGGAAGGGCAGCTAAGGCGGTGGAAGGCACTTGAATGTGACGTGGCTGACATCTGAGGATGAGAGGCTGGCTAGAGGCACTGCTGTGGGCCTGAGGATTCCGGAGGCCCCACTTAGCGTTTAGGACCTGAGAGAGCCAGCGGCTGCAGTCTGTGCTCAGGGGCCCCCATGGGATGCTGCTGAACTCTGCTGTTCTTGAAGAAAACCCTCCCAGGATTTCCCCCCTCACTTTCTGCTCCAGAGGCATTGCATGACTGTAGATTACTATAAGCCTCACACTGACCTCGTTCCACCCCAGTGCCTCCTGGGTAAACAGACCCAGTGCCCTCGGCCTTGATGATTCGTACTTCAGTCCTATCTGGGCATGCCCAGAGGGCAAGCAGGGTGGCTCTCCGGGTCATTCCTTTGCCGCGGGCCTCTGAGCTGTTGTCTATTTGTGCCCCTTTCTTCCCCATGCCCCGATTAGGCCCATGCAGAGCTTCATGTCACACACACTGCTCCTGCTGTCACCTCCCCGCCTCCTGGTCACCCTTCCTGCAGTCGCCAGGTATCCCGTGCAAACCCGTATTCCCTCTCACTTTGTCATCTGCCTTACCGAGAGCACACAGGCTCCCTATTGCCCACAACACCAAGCCAAAACCATGGCATGCTAAATCTGGAGGGGATTTTTAGAAATTATTTAGTGTGACCCCATTGTTGTACAGATGGAAAAACTGAGGTCCGTTTATCTCAATGACTTGTCCAGGACAAAACCGGAACTGACAGTCAAGACCTCTACACGCCAAGCACTTAATATTCATCCAGACTTACTTCCCCTACACAGAAAAAGAGTTTACGGAGAATGACCATGTACTCTCCTGAGACCTCTTTGTGGATTATTTATCTTCACAGACTCAGTGGGTGTGGTACTGTTTACCCTATTGCAGAGATAGGGAACTGAAGTACAGAGAGATCAGATAATTTGCCCAAGACTACCCAGTTCTGACAGCTCCCCTCTCATCCTGGCTCCCACCCCCTCTCAATCCCTCCCTCTCTTACACACTTTCAGGCACACCTGCCAAGTCCTAACTCATTGTCCTCCCGCTGCTTACACAGCCCCTGCCCTCTTTTTCTCCACCTGGATCACAAGGGTGTATCACTCTCACCTGCCTACCCCCCCCCTTCTCCTGGATGAGTACACGGTCTGCTGTCTGGCCATAGATGATTGCATCAGTGTTGGACATCGGAACCAAGAGAAAGTGGTAAATAGACTGGCTGAGCTATTTAGCTGTTCTTTCCTGAGCATTTGAACCAAGGAGGCATAGAGACTGAGTTACTCGGATGGTGGCAGAAACTACAGAACGGTACTCGGAAGCCGTGTGGTATCAGGATGTACTGGGAGAAGAGAGTGGAGTGGAGCCGAGGCAGGGAGGAGAGGGGGGTCACCAAGGTGTGCTTGTGCGCACACATCCTCTAGCCGCAGCCACTCTCAACAGCGAAGTTGTCCTCCACACATACTCGGTCCAGGTCCCATGAGATCTGCCATATTTCCCGCTCCAGTTTCTCTGAGATTCCCACGTACCTTTCCAGGAAATCCTCTTTTCTCACTTCCACTGTTTTGAGTGTTGTTGGTTCTCTTAGCCTAGGAGCACTGGCTAGAAAGACGGAGCTCAAAGCCCTGCTCCTCCAGGAAGCCTTTCCCCTTCCCGGGTTTGCTGCCCCTGCTTCCCTAGACAGACCATAAACCCCGCCTCTTCCACTGCCCTCCCCATGTTCAGAATGTACTAACGTTGGGGCACCCAGCTCTGATTTTGCTATCTGAAGCTGGATTATCTTTATTCCTGTCATTTTATATTCTGGCAAATCCATGGGTCCAGCCATCATTTATTCATTCTGGAACATGTTTTGACTGTGTTTGTGCCAGGCACCAGGCTAGACTTTGGGAATGGTTCAGATGCAGTTCTTAGTTCTTTGCCCAACCGGAGTTCACAGGCCAGGAGGGAAGTCCATATTCTGCTGGCCAAACTAGTCACACCAACACCGCCTCCGGTTTCACGATTCCAGACACACACACACACACACACACTCCCCAAATGAGACTATGAGACTGTTAGGTTGTCACACGCAAACCCAGACCTGAGCTCTGTCTTGTCTTCTCCTCCTGGTTCATCCATCCCCTTCTTCAGGTCGAGTGCCCACCCTTCCGGGGCCTGAGCTCACACTTGCCATGCTCTCTGCTCAGGAAGATGCCCTGGAGTTCCCGCTCCTCTCTCCCTCCTTTTTGATCACTCTATGGTACGGGAATTGACACTATAGTCTGAGTGTGTGTGTGCCTTCCTGCTATTTTAAGACCCCAGCACTTTTCAAAAACCTGGTGGAGATTATAGCCAAAGCTAGAGGCGGGGGAGGGGAAGATAAGCAACCTGAGCCCCAGGCGGCTGGGTGTCTGCGAGCCCGGTTAGCCTGGAGCCAGCTGCAGAGGCTCCTCTGTGGACTGCTGGCTGCCTGGCCCGATCCGGCCCAGCCTGACCCGTCCTCTTCCTTCCCTCTGTTATGTCGAGTCCTCTTCCATCCCCAGGAGTTGCTTTGGAGTTTGCACACCAGGCAGCATGTAAAATTGTTTGTGCTACTGGAAACACACTCACACACACACATACACACACACACACACACAGAAGCCTTGAAATTCTTCTTGGAACAGTTCCAGGGATTTATTTATGAAATTCCCAGGGGGTGGGAGAGACAGAAGTCTGGACTTTGCAGACTGAGTGCTGTGCCTGTCATCTCATCAACATAACCAGCGGCTCTGGTGTGCTCTAAGTGCCCGCTGTGAGCCTGGGCCAGGCTGGGTGGGGGCGGGGAGCATGCACAGGTGCCCCGTTCTCAAGGCAGCAGGGGTGCCCTGCCCACCATTCCCTCAAGAGGGAAAAACAAGCATGATATTGACATATTTTGGCCATGGTCCCTGCCCCCGCTCTCTCTTCCACCACCCTGCTTCCTCACTTTCTGGCTCTCTTTCTCCCTGAGCCTGCAGCCTCTCTCCCCCTTGCCCACTCCCCTATGGAGCCTGTGCTGCCCTGTGGTTGGACAGCGGAGTCTTCTAAAGACAGGCTTCATGGCTGGTTTCTCCACAGGTGAGAAGCTGGGCGCTGCCTGTCGAGTGTTTCCATCCCCACATCATTCTTCTCTGATCCCTGACAGTTTGGCAGGGTCTAGGCACAGGCATGGCAGGGTCTGCCAGCTGCTGGAGAAAGGGGGGTGTCCAGGCCTCCTAGGATGGCTTCCAAGTTGATCCCCCTGGACATGCCATGGGGGTTTCAGAGAGAAACTGGATGGAGGCAGATGGTCAGGCTGATAGAGTTGGGGAGAGAGCCTTAATTCTGCTTCTAGTAGAAAAGGCTGCAGAACCTTCCTGCTCCAGACAGGCTTCAGTAGGTCTTCCAGCCCCAGTCAAACCTTCTGATGACTGAAGCCCCAATCAGTATTATAGCTGCAACCTCGTGAAAAACCCTGGGCCAGAACCACCAGTAAGCCACTCCCAAATTCTAGAGTAACAGACATTATGTGAGACAATAAGTGTTTATTACCGTTGAAAGCTGCTACAGCGTGGGGTAAACAGCAATTGATAACTAATATATGACTTACAAGTTTGCGTGATAAATACCCCTCTTTGACCCTTAGACCCCATCTCCTATAACTCTCTCCCTTGTTCATTCAGCACCAGCTACAATTTTTACCTAGTTGGCTTTACTGAGTGATCTCTAAAATCACTTATAAGCCTGAGGGTTTAGAATGCAGATGATAGAGAATAAACTAAGAAAAGAAATCATCTATGTTTAAGAAATAGACTCACAGACAATGAAAACAAACTTATGGTATAGTTTGTTTGTATAATATATATAAAAACACTGTATAGTGCAGGGAACTATATTTAATATCCTGTAATAACTTTTAATGGAAAAGAACCTGAAAAGGAAAATGTATAATTGAATCACTTTGCCTGAAACATGTATCAGTGATGCTTCAATTTTAAAGTTTTTTTAAATAATAAAAAAAGATAGGTTTGAAGTCTATGCCGCTTAGCTGGCCCACCACCTGAGAGGAACTTGACAGAATGTGATGTTCTCTTGCCACCCACCCTTAACTCTGTAGAGGTGGGAACAGGTGGGTTTAAATGTGTCTTTAGTTTTCAGTGCAAATTCTGCCTTTTGGGGGAAAGTTATAGGATCAATATCTGTGCAATGACTGATCTAATGCAAATGTTGTGGTTTTACTTCAAGACCTTAAAGGTAATCTCCCAGGTAAAGCTATGGGATGGTCTGACAGAGATGAGACAGAAGGACAGACAGAAGGCCGCCACACTTACTGCGGGGATTGCAGGACTTTTAAAAATCAAAGACCACTACCCAGAAAATAATTAAATCAGGGGAGAAGTAATTAGATATATTAAAGGGACACTGGAAGAACAACAGGAATGATGTCCTTTAGGGATAACAGAACTTCCCCTTTAAGGAGCCCAGACTCTGAGCTCTGAAGTTTAGGCTCCCCACTCTCTTTAAGAGAAAAAAAAATCCCCAAAAGTCCCAGCAGCCTCACAGACTTCTGGAAGTTTCTCCCTCTGTTGGGAAGCCCCAGCCTGGTTATGCAGCATGAGCTGGGGTGGAGAGACGTGCCTTCCAGCAGCCTCTCCCAGCTGAGGCAAGCAGGTGTGGGCAGGCTCACTCCTGGGAAGACTGTTGTGAGTGGGAGGAGGGCAGCGTAATCAGCCTGCCAGGGCCTGTGTGCCTGTGTGTATATGTGTGTATGCATGTGTGTGTGTGTGTGTGTGTGTGTGTGTTGACACAGTGCTAAAGGCACAGAAACACCCCCACACAAACACACGCCAACCACACTCTCCCCTAAAGCTATAGTAAGCAACCATAACCTGTCTCTCCAGGCTTATGGACAAATGGACCCAGGTGAAGATGTGAAGGTCCAGATTGATTTCCTTAAGAGTAAAAAGGTCCATGGGCTCTGGGTTCAGACAGATCTGAGTTCAAATCCCAGCTCTGCTACTTACTAGATGTGTGATTTGGGGCCCATCATTTAACCTCTCTGACCTTTGGGTTCTTCATCTGTATTATGGGAATAACGAGTTTTATCTTAAAAAATTTGGTGAGGATAGAATGAAGCTATCCTTTATCACTTGCCAAAGGCTGAAGACAGGAGAGTTATGACTTCCAAGAGGTCTTTGATGCAGACACTGAAGTCAAAATGCCAGTTTTTAAACCTCACCATGCTAGTCTCTTAAAAGATGGGCTTGTTCCTTGGAAGAAAAGCTATGACAAACCTAGACAGCATATTAGAAAGCAGAGACATTACTTTGCCATCTGCCAACAAAGGTCTGTCTAGTCAAAAATATGGTCTTTCCAGTAGTCATGTACGGATTTGAGAGCTGGACCAGAAAGGAGGCTGAGCATCGAAGAATTGATGCTGTTGAACTGTGGTGTTGGAGAAGACTCTTGAGAGCCCCTTGGACTGCAAGGAGATCAAACCAGTCAATATTAAAGGAAATCAACCCTGAATGTTCATTGGAAGGACTGATGCTGAAGGTGAAACTCCAACACTCTGGCCACCTGATGTGAAGAACCAACTCTTTAGAAAAGACCCTGATGCTGGGAAAGATTGAAGGCAGGAGGAGAAGGGGATAACAGAGGATGAGATGGTTGGATAGCATCACCAACTCAATGGACATGAGTTTGAGCAAGCTCTGGGAGATAATGAAGGGCAGGGAAGCCTGGCGTGCTGCAGTTCATGAGGTTGCAAAGAGTCAGACACGGCTGAGTGACTGAACAACAATGCTCGTCTCCTCACCTGTAAAACAGGTAAAAGAAAGGCCCTACCCCGCAGGTTTGTCCTGAGGACCAGAGAGGTCAGTACAAACACAGCACACATTTAGTGGTGTCCAGCCGCGAGAAGTACTCCAAACATGTCAGATATTATTCCGTAGACTGCCTAGCACTGAGCCTGTGCTCACACCTCTGTGGTCTTTGTCGCAGGACCTGGCCTCACCACAGAGCCCCTGTCCTAGCTTGCCTTGCCTGTGGCTTCTGATCAGGTTTTCTTACAGTAAAATCTGGTTTTTCCTCAAACTGGTCCTTCCCAGGCGTGCCGTTGTCATGGGAACCTACAGGGGCCGCCTGGGTTTGGGGGAGGAAAGGGTTGTGGATAAAAGCCAAAGAATCCCACCGCTGCTGTTGCAGCCACTACAGCAGTAGGCTGGCCCCCATTCTAGCCCCCAAAATAGATCCTGACAGCGCCAGAGGGTAAGGATCATGGGGGCTTACTCCCGCCCCGACTTGCCACAGGCCACTTGGGTGAAATCCCACGATTTAACATGCTCCACCATCACATCTCCATCCCATTGTCAGGCACGGATTCTGATACTAAACACAAGTGTTTCTTTCTGAGGCTGAGCAAATGCACAGCTTAGAATAGGGCTTTATAATTGATATATTACTACTCCACCTTCAAGACAAACTACAAGACTCTGGAGTAGGTATAATTAACCTTACTTTACAGATGGGAGAACTGGTGAGTCCTCAGAACACTTAAGTAATTTGCCTGAATCATTTAGCCAGTAAAAATTTGGAACTCGCACCTGGAACCCAAGTCTTTTGAGCTTTGCCGTTGCCCGGAAGTGACAGGGACTGGAGGGGAGTTTGCCCCAGAGAGAGCAGGGGAGGAGGGAGGAAGACCAAGAGCTGGTCCCACAGCCCAGTGCTTGCTGCCTGCCTCTCCTCTGGGAGGTGATTCAGAGAGGACAAAACCCCCCTCTCCTGTCCCGCTAAAATTCCACTCAACAATTAAGGCAGCCTTTTCTTTTTTCTTTTTATTGTCCTAAGAATTTCTATATTTGGACCTCATAATTCCACTCCTGGGAATTATCCCAAGCATATTCCTATACTTCTTGATCCTACAATCCATTTGTAGGAATTCATCCTAATTAAATATTGTATTCAGATACCTGCATAATGATTTTAAAATCAGGAATGTCATCACAGCTTCAGCTGAAATAGTAAAATATTGGTAACAAATGAAAGCTATGACAAACCTAGATAGCTCATTAATAAGCATCACTTTGCCAACAAAGGACCCTATAGTCAATGCTATGGTTTTTCCAGTAGTCATATACAGATGTAAGAGTTGGGCCATAAGGAAGGCTGAGTGCTGAAAAATCAATGCTTTCAAATTGTAGTGCTGGAGAAGATGCTTGAGAGTCCCTTGAACTGCAAGGAGATCAAACCAGTCAGTCCTAAAGGAAATCATCCCTGAATATTCATTGGAAGGACTGTTTCTGAAGCTGAAGCTCTAATACTTTGGCCACCTGACGTGAAGAGCTGACTCATTGGAAAAGACCCTGAGCCTGGGAAAGACTGAGGACGAAAGGAGAAGACAGGAGCGGAAGATGAGCTAGTTAGATAGCATCACCTACTCGATGGACATGGATTTGCGCAAACTTCAGGAGATAGTGGATGACAAAGGAGCCTGGCGTGCTACAGTCTGTGAGGCTGCAGAGTCGGACATGACTTAGTGACTAAACAGCAACAACAATAAATGTTCAGAGAGAGAGCTGTTCATGTAAGGTACATCTATATAAAGGACTGTAGAAGATGCAAAGATGTTTATGATCTGCAGTTAAAGTGGGGAAAAGAAGGTTATAAAATATGCAGTATAGTATAATCTAATACTTACTTTTTAATTATTATAAAAAAGATCTGGAAGGATATTTAGCAAAATGTTTACAAGAGTTATCTCTGGGTGGTTAAAATGCAAATATTTTCCTCTTGACTATATTATCAACATGTTCAAAGATGACTATATATTACTTTTATAACTAAAACAATCATTTTATAACTTTAAATGGAATAAAACCTATAAAAATATCAAATCATAATGTACACCTGAAATTAGTATAACATGGTAAATCAATTATGCTTCAACTAAAAAAAAAAAAATCAATGTAAGCTGATTTGAAGTAGCATTTCCGCAAAGATACATATTGCAACATGATTTACAACAGAAAAAAAACAGGAAATATATATATTTTTGGAATGGCTTAATAACTACATTATTTTGGAATGGCTTAATAAATTAATTGCCTAACAAATTACTTAAGACCACCACTGTTCTTATATAAATAAATTACTTAATAAAGTAGCATTTCCACAAAGATACATATTGCAGCATGATTTACAACAGAAAAAAACAGAAAATATATATATTTTTGGAATGGCTTAATAAATAAATATATTTTGGGAATGTTATTAAACATTATATGATTATTAAAATGATTATGAATTCTATATAGAATTATTTAAATGTTTACGATAAAAGTGAATAATACTGGCCACAAAATAGGATATGCCCCATGATTCTAATCATTTAAAGTATGTATGCAAATATTTGCTTCAGTTTGGGAGGATGAGATAAGGTGTAGTTTTTTTCCTTTTTTTCAGAAATACAAAAATATGATACTTTGCCTTTTCAATTAAAAAGAAAATACCCATGGGATGATACAGTGCTAAGCCCTAGGCTCTATTTCTGAGACTGTTCTAGAGAAACGGGTGCAGAGAGTTCTGACATCCCTTCCTCAGTCATTTATCCTTTGAATGTAAAAATAATATTATCATCATTATTTCTTGATTACCTACCGTACGTGTACATACCTCATTTCTAAATTTCACAATAACTCTGTAAGATAGATAGATTACTTCGGACTTCGTTGATTCTAAATAATAGAAATTCAAGCTATTTAAAAAAAAGAATTTTTTTCCTTTAGTTTCTCCCAGACTCAGTGCAGCTGGTCTCAAGCTGTGCCTGGAAGCAGGAGTCAAATGGACAAGACTCTCCATTTCCACTCTCTTCCCCTCCCGCTATTGCTTCATCTGTGCCTGCGCTTCCATCTTCCCTGATGCGGACCAGCGTTCTTTGCGTCCCATCCACAAGGAACATATGACTTCAAGAGAAGTCATCAGGTCTATATTCTCAGGGAAGATTCTGGTATGACGCTCTATGGGTCCCAACTCCTCATTTAGGAGGTAGGGACTGATGATTCAGGTTGGGTCAGGTGTCAACCTCTGGTCTAAAAATCTGTTGGGGGGGCGGTTTGGTCATGTTGTACAAACCTGGCTGCAAGGGACCACCACTGTTCCTATAGAAATAGGGAAGAAAGGGTGGTACCTGAAAAAGTTGGTGAAAGTGGAGAGGTGGAGTGAGCCAGGTAGTTGAAAAGAAGAACCTATTTATGCTAGGTATCCTTCTTTATACAGATGAGGACACATAGGCTCAGAGAGGTTAGTCGACAGGCTCAAGGTCATACATAAAGATTGAAAACAACAGAGCTGGAATTTGAAACCCAGGTCTGCCTCTCTCTGAAGTCCACTTCATCACACCACCATACCCATTTGCAGACAAATTCAAGTAGTCAGACCAAGAGTGTCTTAGACAGAGGGGAGAGCATGTACAAAGGCCCACAGACAAAGGGAACTATGGGTCTAAGGAGTTGAAATCCAGTGTTACTGGAACGTGAAGTTGGAGGAAAGCTGTGTCAAGAGATATGGCCAGAATTGTATGCTGGATCAGATCGAGCAATAGGGGCCTGTTAATAAGGAGCTTAGACTTTAACCTGAGGGCAGCGACATTCAGCAAAGAGCATTATGGAGTGTCCATTTGTATTTTAGAGAAAGTTCTCCAGTTTCGGTGTAAAGTATGAGCTGGAGAAGCTAGACGAATGCAGGAGAGCAGGTGGATGTCCCACTAAACTAGAGGAGAAAAGGGGGCAGAAAGAGGTGGATGGAACTGGTAAGATAATTGGGAGGTAGGATGGACAAGAGTTTGTGTTTCATTGATGAGAAGGGTGATAGGGAGATGGTGGTGGTGATGGGAGAAGGTGGTCATGAGTGAATCTCCTGTGTTTGCTTGGATTGTAATACCATTCTCTGAACATCAGGGGCAAAGCAGGTTTGGGGTGACAGATAAGGAGTTATGTTTTGAACGTGATGAATTTGAGATGTCTGGGAGACATCCAAGGAGATGTTTGGAAACAGCTGGATCTTGAGGTCTAGAGCACAGGGTGGAGGTGGGGGCTGGAGACACAGATGTGAAAGTCATCACTGGAGAGCCTTAGAGGTGTCATGAGCTCACACAGGGGGCTTGTGTTCAAGAAGAAGAGGACCTCAGACAGAATGCTGGGAACAACAGCATTTCCAAGGGAGGTAAAGAGACATCTTCAAAGACATCTGAAAAGGAGCCGCCAGAGAAGCTGGAGAGAGATCAGCACCTTGTGGCAGGAAAAGCCAAGAGGTGGGAGCAGTCAGTGGTCAAATGTTGCCGAGAGGTCGAGTTAAAAAAGGAGAGACTGATAAGGGTGCTCGGGATTTTGCAACAAGGAGGCCAGTGGTGACCTCCAGGAGCTGTTTCCATGACGGAGCCAGAAGGTGGTGGGCTGAGGAGTGAGTGGGAGCTGTGGAAGCAGAGACTTCACCAACAAATGTGACCACGAAGGGAAAGGAGAGAGGTTGGGGTGATTGGAAGGGAGGCGGGGGTGAGAGTATTTTGTTCACAGCAAGTTCACACCCGGGTGGGAAGGACTCCGTAGAGAAGGGCAAGTCAAGGATTCATTTTGAAAAGTAAGAGTGAGGACCTGAGAGGGGATAAGGAGCGAGGAATTCGGATGCAACAAGTTTATGGGTTTGGTGTCTGCAGTTGAGAGCATTCTGGCGCTTCCATTTTCTATGAAAGAAAAGGCAAAATCGATGGAGATCTGAGAGTTGCAACCCTCTCGTTTACACAACTATGATAAGTCCATTTTTGTGTTTTTAACCTCAATACCATTAAATCAAATTCTCAAATTAAAAAAAAAAATCAAAATTTTATTTAAATAGGAGGAAAGTGCAAATCCAGTAGAACTGTGGAAAGGCCAGTTTGAATGAGTGAATATTGGCTGAAAAAAAGAAAAAGAAAGAATTTTATTCATTTCAGGTACATACAGTAACACAAAATATTACCTAGTAGTTGGAAAAGAATCATTTGCAATTAGCATAGAAATTGTTTGGAATGTAAATTAGTTTTTCTGAAGTACTTGACTGTGCTTAAAAACAGTACTTTAGTATTTTAAGAATTCCCCTTGTGGGGTGAAACCACTTTATATCTATTTTAAAACCTTGTTAAGTCTGCTTAAATGTAGTTTTTTTTTTTTTTTCTGGAAAAGATACCAGCTACATCAGAAAACAGTTTCTGGCAAAGGTAAGATTGTGCAACTGTGCGCCGCACAGCACTTTCCAAAGGCCATTTCCACCAGAGAGCAGATCTGATTGCCGGAGATTGTTACTAAGGGAACGGTGGGCGTGAATATAAATTTCATTTCACAAAAGACCTAACCAAAGTATTGATCCAAAAGGAGCAGCCAGTAAGTACAGGATGAAGAATCTTCTTCTTATTGAAATAAGCACACATAAATACCCATACACATGTACCTATATATGTATATGGCTTATACACGTATACACGTATATCTGCAATCACATTTCAAATCTCCCTGGAAGTCTCTCCTCTAGCTGCTTGCCATATGAGGAGGCTGGGCAGATTTGAGAGCCAGCCAGGGCCTGGGGAGAGGGACTGCCTTTGATCTTAGTTCCCTGGCTAGGGATTGATCCTATGCCCCCTGCGGTGGAAGCAAGGAGTCCTAACCACTGGGCCACCAGGGAGGTCCCAGCAAGAGGTATTGACCCCAGGCTAGCCTGTAGCTCTGCAGAACCAGAGCCAGGAACACTACTGGTGAGGGCAGAGCACTCTCAATGCTATTACTATTAATTATTGACCAACAGTTTTGGCCAGGCCCCTTATCCAACATGATCGCGATTCCTCAGAGTATTTCCATTTCAGGATGAGGAAACCTAGTATTATGTGCTGTTTCATGTCCAAGTCACGAACTCCTGAACTGCTGAGTCAAGACTCAGACTCTGTGGTTTCGTCTTCTCCCCGTATATGCGTGGGCCTCAGGTTAATCACACAGCAGCTTGTTATTATCACTGGCCTGTGCAAGGCAGCCAGTCTTCTCTGAGATTTTTTTCCAATCCCCTTTGCAATCTCCGTCCACCTTGCTCCCTCTCCTCACAAGCATTCTAGTGAGCTTGTGTCCTTAAGTACATGCATATCCTTGTTAAGAACGCAGTACTGTTTTGAATATGTATGAATTCTATTATTATTGTGTGTGTGTTAAGAACACTTGACATAAGCTCTCCCCTCTCAGTGTATTTTTAAGATTACAATACTGTATTGTTAACTAGAGGCTCTCTGCTGTACAGTAGATCTCTAGGTCTTGTTCTTCTTGCATAAATGAAACGTTGTACCCTTCCAACGACTGCCACCCCGTTTCTACCTCAGCCCGGCGCTGGGAACCACCATTCTACATGCCTATTTTGTTTTCATTTTGCTGCGCTGGGTCTTGGTTGCAGCATGTGGGATTTTTAGTGTGGCATGTGGGATCTAGTTCCCTAACCAGGAATTGAACCCGGGCCCCCTGCATAGGGAGCACGGAGTCTTAGCCACTGGACCACCAGGGAAGTCCTGAGTCTAACTATTTTAGGGTCCTCATGTAAGCGGTGTCCTGTAGTATTTGTCCTTCCGTGTCTGGCTTATTTCACTTAGCATGCAATCCTCTGTGTTCACCTACATTGTTGCACATGGCAGGATTTCCTTCTGTTTAAATATTAATATTAAAATAAATTAATGGCTGGATAATATTCCTTTGTATGTATATACTACGTTTTCTTTGTTCATTTATCTGTCAACAGACATTTAGTTTGCTTCATGCCTTGGCTATTGTGAGTAATGCTGCAATGAACACGGAAGCGCAGAGGTCTCTTTGGAATTCTGATTTCAATTCCTTTGGATGTATACCTAGAAGTGAGATTGCAGGATCACAGGATAGTTCTATTATGCATTCTAAATTTATATAAAAGGCACTGTGATCTAGCTCTTGTTCTCTTCTGCCAATCAGTTCTATATTTTAAAGATCTATCCATATTGCTGTATGTATATCTGGTTCCATCTGATGAATGACATAATACCCTGAACTATTTGATCCCTGCATCGGGAAGATCCCCTGGAGGAGAGCATGACAACCCACTCCGGTATTCTTGCCTGGAGAATCCCATAGACAGAGGAGCCTGGAGGGCTACAGTCCATAGGGTTGCACAGAGTTGGACACGACTGAAGTGACTTAGCACGCACGCATTCATCCACAACATTTTAGTTATCTGTTCCTCCAGCAATGGACACCGAGGTTGGTTCCAGCTCCCCGCTACCACAAGCACCACAGTGTTAAGCATCCTGTGCATGTCCCCTGTGGCCTTGTATGAGAATTTCTCTGAGATATGGACCCAAAGATGGTATCACGAGATCAAATCACATGGGCACACCCACTTTCACTAAGAAATGCTTAAAAGGCTATACCAGTTTAGACTTCTACAAGAAGTGAGTAAGAATTCTCATTTCCTTGTTTCTTTATTTCCTTATCTCCTTGCTAATACTTGATATTACTCACTTTTCTAATTTTGCCATTTTGGTAGATATTAGTTTTATGTCATTTGAAGATGCATTTCTCTGATCACTAGTGAGTTTTAGCATTTCTTTTTTTTTAAATTTGGGTTTCCTTTTCTGTGAATAAACTCTTCATGTCTTTTGCCCATTTTTCAAAATTGACTTTTGTTGATTGGCAGAAGTTTCTCATATACTGTAGATATCATTCTCATATCTTGTAGAGTTTTTCAGGGATTGGAAATATCTCTTTTGGTCTGCCATTTATTTATTAGTTTTCTTAATTCATTGATGTTAAATTTATGGTGTATCTCTGAAAATGTACTGATGTCATCATGTCCATATAGTTCTTCATTTTGTAGTTTGTCTTTTAAGAGTCTTGTTTAAATCTTTCCCCATACCTGAGTTACAAGGATGTCCTCTTACGTTTTCTTTTATTAGCCTCACGGTTTTGCCTTTCTCATTTTGGCCCTTAATCCATTTGGAGTCCATCTTTGTCTTCACTAATATTTCAACAGCTTTATTGAGATATAACTCATATACCATATAATTCACCCATTTAAAGTGGCTTTTAGTATATTCTCAGAATTGCATAACAGTTATCACAATTAATTTAGAAGATTTTCATCACTCCCCCTGGAAAAAAAGCCACTATACCCTTTAGTTATCTTCTTCACCAAATTTTGATGACATCTTTATCACATATCAGTTCTCGAGTGTATATGGATCTTTTCTGAGCCCTTAATTATGTTCCACTTGTCCATTTGTCTGTGTGTCCATCGTCTGGTACTATACTATTTCCATTACTATGGCTTGTCATGTTTTATTATCTGCTACAGCAAGTCTCCACTCTTCACACTATTTTAAAACTGGCTTGGCCAAATTCATATATCGTTTGACCTAGGCACTTCACTTTTTAGAATTTACCCTATGGGTATGTTTGATGAAGCAAAATGATACACAAACAAGTTTAGTCATTGCGGCTTTGTTTGCTGTAGCCCTAAATTGGAAACAACCAAAACTTCCAATATGGGGGACTGGTTTAATTATGGCACATTCAAACAGCAGAATACCACGCTGTTTTTAAAAAGAAGAAGATGAAGGCAAAGAGGAAAAAGAAGGAGAAGAAGGAGAAAAATGAAGAAAGAATCTTAAAGCTCTCTGCTGGATATGGAAAGATCTTCAAGGCATATTATTAAGTTAAAAAAAAACCAAGGAGTTTTGTAGTGTATATAATGTTACTTTTGTATAAAGATGGGAAAGGACAAGGATCCATATTCAGATTCACTTAAATCCATATAAAGAAACTTTGGAGAGACGGAAGCGTAAGAAACTAAAACCAGTCATTTCTTTGGGGTTCAAGGAACTTGGGCAGATGGGCAACAAGGATGAGAAGGAGACATTTCACTGTCATTTCAATTTTGTTTCCTAACAATGTGAATATATAACCTATGCAAAAAGTAATCTAAAATAAGGGAATACTGACTTAGCTCTTCATGAGTTTATATTTTTCCATATACAATTTAGAATATATTCATTGAATTACAAAAAAAAAATTCCAACTAGAATCTGGACTTGGATAAAACCCTTGGCACCACACTGCTCCTTCCCTCACGGGTCAGAATTACACTGACAGCTTTGAGGGCCTGAAGCCAAGAGAAAGCCCTGGTCAGGTGTAACCAGGACTGGAAACAATTCCGAATTCAGGAGAAAGACCTCAAGTTGTAGATGGCTGTTGGTTTTCTTTTAAACACTGGCCATTTAAAGCCATGTGTTTCACTCCTTTACTTTGGCCTAACTGTTCTATCAAGAAACGATCTCTCTGAGGGGAAAGGAAGAAGTATGGAGTACGAATCTTTAAAACACCCTTGTCCACGATCCATGACTACTTGCATTAATGAGGACAAAGCCTCCTCAACCGCCTGGTGGCAGGTCATCTTAACTGCAGGCTGAGCGCTTGAGAAAAGGGCCTTTGTCGAGCTGAGCTTACAAAGCCAAACCCAGGAAGGGCAGTTGGACCCACTTTGCAAACTTATTTGTTTTCTTTTTCTAAACATCAGTCCAGCTTCTTGTCCCGAAGGATTCCAAATTAGAAGAGTCAAAATTAATGAGATTTTCCAGTAATGAGCCCGAGACCAAAATGATGGAAAATCCACTAATTATAGACTATGCAGCCACCTAAGCACGACTTGGATCCAGGCCTCTGGGGGGAGGAGGAGAAGGGAAGAGTGAAGGTCGTAGATGCAACCTGTGCCTGACAGTCCTTCCTTCCTGCTGCCACTGCCCTTTTCCCTGGACTTGGGGGCCTTGCAGCACCCAGAGCTTCCTGCCTCTGAACTCCTACCGCCTCTCCGCAATCCACGCCCCCCAGGTCAAACAAGGCCCTGCTTCTAAGGGCTCTGTGAGGCTAAATTCCTGGAAACTGCAAATCAGGGCCCATAGTGGAGGTGGGGGGCCTGTTTTCGCCTTAGTTCTGGGAAGCAGTGGGGGAGGAGTGCTGGAAGAAGGAGGAAGGGTAGAAAAGGCAGACAAAAATGCCCATTATACCCAAGCCCTGTCAATTTCCTTTTTTCATCTCTTTATCAGTGTTTGTTGACTAAGCTTCTTATCAACAGGAAACGCCTGCCTAAGGGGACGAGGCAGGTCCAGGGGGACTGGGCGCCAGGGGTCAGGAACTCTGGGTGGTATGGTGCTGCTGTCCAGCCTGCCTGACTGAGCGACCTCATGACTCCCAGGACCCAGCAAGTCTCCCAGGCTCCTTGCCTTGGCATCTGGTGAATCCTTAGGTGTCCACAGTAAGACAGTACAGCGGACAGGCCCTGATCATAGCCTAGGCCCTCACCCTCTGTGACATGAGAATTGCCCTTGCACTTAAAACCCACCAACCCCCCTCTTTCCTAGCTGAGGGGCCAAGGGACGTGCCAAGGTCAATAGACGTCTTAGTAAGTCACCCCAGCTGGCCCTTCCATTCTGTTTGCCTTGCGCCCTCAGAGAATGGTGCCCGTTCTGGGCATGTAGGCCTGGGACAATTAGGTGCTTGGCACCGACTTCTAGAGGAAGGAGTGGAAGGGGACTCTGGCACTGAGTGACCTCCTACTGTGTGCCAGGTGTTTTGTAAACACTGATCATCAGACTAGCTTACTGGCCTCCCAGATGGGGTTCCCAGGAGAGGGACAGAATGAGGGTCAGATTTCACAGGAGGCTAAGATCAAATCTTACTGATGAAAATAAATGTCCAAGAGGGATAGCTGGGCCAAGCCAAGCTTTATGGTGGCTGAGAGGAACAGGTTTATCTAGATGTCTTCCTTCAAACTGGCAGAAGACTAAATCGAGGGTATGGGAACTGGCTGTTCTGGTAGAAGAGGCGGGAGCAGTTTGTGCAGAACAGAGCATGAGCCAGCCACCTTGTTTCCCGTTCCTTGCCTCTGCCTATCGGCTGCCCTTGAAAAGCTCCACACTGCTTTGGGTGGTGGTGGTAACAAAGGCAATGCCAGTGTGCCTTTTGCCCTGCCCCTGTGTCTCCCCGGACAACCTGTCTGCCCCCCACCCTGCCACTGGCTCCTGCAGTCGGGGATCTAGGTCAGTAAGAGTGGGTGGGTGAGAAAGAACAGAGAAGAGACTCATCCAGACGTGACACCCCGCAGGGCAGCAGTGGCAACACTTTAACCTGAAAGCTGCCTGAAAATAGACTGTGTGTCTATGACATTATGCAAATCGTATGCAAAGTCAAGAAGCCCTCTGTCTCTATTTCTAGCAAACTGAATATGGTCCTGGTGGAAGCAGCTCATTCCAAGAGTCGCCCACCCACAGTGACGGCTGCACAGTCAGCATCCGTCCCCCCTCTGGACATGCACCCCTCCACACCACCCCCAGGGCTGAATAGACATGGAGATTTGCTGCCTGTTGGTCTGTTAATCCTGATGTGAGTGAAGCTCTGGAGGAAGAAGAGCCACCCTCTGTGAGGGCAGATGTAGCCAGGACTGAGGGAGAATGGTGACTTCGAGAGTAGGGAGAGCTGGGTACCACAAGGGCTTGGCAGAGGAAGTTGTGGTCATCAAAGCACATGCTCCAGGAAACAAGCTTCACTCTCATTTGGGCATGTTATAGACACTATCACCGCTGAGGGAGCATCCTTACCACTTAGATGATCCCCTCCCTCTTTATATAGGTAAGGAAATTAGAGCCTGGGGTCCCCCCAGGAAAGCAGGACAAAACTGAGGAAAGGTTGATGGAGTTTCTTCTTTCAAAGGCAGGCAGGTTCCCTGAGGCTCTACATGGAGGCAGGGGCTTGGATGCCATGACCTTCTAACTCTGGAGGGCAATGGGCCGGTTCTTCTTTCCCAGATTGCAGCCTGTCTTGTGATTTCTTTTCTGCAATGTACTCACTGCATTTCTGTCCATAGTCAACGGTTATGTGGACAGCAAGGTGGGATGTAAGGATCAGGGTCTGGCAGGGACAGGAGGGGAAAAGAACGCTCTCATTTTCTCCTTTTCCAAGCTGGTTTAAAAGGTCCTCTGGGAAAGAGCACACTGTCCGCTGTGGGGGTCCATGGACAAAGGCTTCTGGAGTCAGCAGCAGGCTCCAGGCATGAGCCACCTTGCGGGCTGCTAGGAGGAGGGGAGGTCCTCCGTGGTAAAAGAGAGGTCATCCTTTGGTAAGGGTACCCCAGTTCTGTGATTCCCTAAGGGAGCCTCTACTGCAAAGGCACAGATTTCCTAGGCTGGGCAGTCAAATGGAAGAGTCACCTCTTGGCTTCTTCCAGTACCTGCCTCCCCTATGGTATGTCCCCACCCTCAATTTCGGGGGTGGGGGGAGGTGCTTTCTGAGGCCTCCCTGGACGCCAAGGTGGGTCCCGAGGATGGCGGTCACTTTCCCATCCTGGGGATGAGGAGTGACTCCTGGGAAGGGAGGGGTGGGCATTTAAAGAGGGAATTGAGAACAACGAATTCAGGCGGGCGTGTCCAAGCTGCCTCTGAGTGAAGACGCAGCTCCTTTCTAGATGTGGTTTTCGGGGGACAGTCCCTACAGAACAGAAGCATGGGTAAGCGCACGCACACTGCCGCCTGGGCGCGGCATTAAGAAGATCGCAGGCAGGGAAGAGCTCGCGGCCCCAAACGCGGGGCGGGGAGGGAGGCGGCTGCTGGGTCGCCCTTTAGCCAGCAGAGGGCGTGCGGAGGCGCCGCGAGAGGGCTGATCCCAGCCGGCGGTGGGAATAGAGATTTGGGCGGCAGCTTGGCGTTCAAGCAGCCCCCTCCAGCAACTTTGACTTCTCTCTGCAGGGCAGAGCCCAGGCAGGATACCCTGGGACCATCTCCTTCTGCATGCCCTGTTGTTCCCTCGGCGAACCAGAGGAAACCAGAGGCACCGACCTGGGAAGACTTAGCCAGAGCTCCGGACTCAACCATGCTTTATTGAGGACCTACTATATGCTAAGCGGCTTCCCTGATAGCTCAGCTGGTAAAGAATCTGCCTGCAATGCAAGAGACCCCAGTTCGGTTCCTGGGTCGGGAAGATCTGCTGGAGAAGGGACAGGCTACCCACTCCAGTATTCTTGGGCTTCAGCTGGTGAAGAATCTGCCTGCAATGCGGGAGACCCCAGTTCGGTTCCTGGGTCGAGGAAGATCTGCTGGAGAAGGGACAGGCTACCCACTCCAGTATTCTTGGGCTTCAGCTGGTAAAGAATCTGCCTGCAATGTGGGAGACCTGGTTCCATTCCTGGGTTGGTAAGATCTCCTGGAGAAGGGAATGACTACCCACTCCAGTATTCTGGCCTGGAGAATTCCATGGACTGTAGAGTCCATGAGGTTGCAAACAGTAGGACATGACTGAGCGACTTTCACTCACTCATGTGCTAAGCAGGAGTTAAGCGCTCCCACAAACAGTACCTCCAGGCTAAGAGACTGTAATATTGAGCCTGGAACACCATCCTGAACTCAGCAGCATTATGCCGACTTCTTTCACTAATGTCTCCAACTTTGGCCATAGCTGTTCTCCCAACTCTGGCCCCTTCTCTCAACCCTCCCCCATCACTTGGCCTCCTGCCTCAGACTTTCTCTTCTTAGGGATTTTCCAGCCTTTGGTCAGTCTCTGGCTTGGAGCCCAAGGAGACGTTTTGCCCCCAAAGTCCAGTAGAGAGAAAATCCTTCAGGGGGATTCCTGGTCTAGGTGGGTTTCAGTGACCCAGGAGACATGACTCTGCCAGGAAGCAAAGTGCCCTGCAATGTTGTGGGAGCCTGGCAGGTTCGTGCAGCTTTCTGTTTCACCCAGTTTCACTTCCTGCTTCTCCTCTGGGCCTTGCACAATGCTGGGAGGCAGCCTGGGAAAGTGCTGCTCTGATGGTGGAAGAACACTCGAGAAGCTGACCAGGGAGGCTGTGCTGGGGCGTTTCCAGCAGGAGGGGAGGAGGCTGTTTCCTTCACCTCCTGTGGAGAACTGAGGGTCCTTCTCCATGCCGTGCCATAGCTGAGGGATGCGAGACCAGGTCTTCCCAAGTTTGGGGCTGTCGTGTTCCCTAACCTGAGCCCAGAGCCTCAGCCCCCAACCCTCAGGCCCTGCCTCCAACCCAACTGCCCTCCACCCATCCACCCACTGAAGGCTCAGGTAACCTCCTCAGCGCATGGACATACACCCTGGAACACCAAAAATTTGTCATTTCCAAATGCTGAACTTTCCATGTGTTTCTCTACAGCCATCAGGTTCTTCCTAGACACATATACTCTGGGGTCTGGCCAAACATGTGGGACTAGGAAGGCCACACAGGGGCCCGTGGGGGAAGAATCTGGGTGCTGGAGGTTTGTTGGCTAGAGCCAGATTTTTTCTGAGCCTTGGATGCCCTGCAGGAAGCTCCCTCGGACCCTCTCAGCCCTGGGGAGAGAAGGTAAAGCCACAGAGCATGTGAGTGGCTGATTTGCCTGCCGGACGACCCAGGGTTGTCTGAGCCCAAGGATGGCCAGAGGCGTGGGTTAAGACAGGAACTGGAGCTTGCAGAATTAGACTAGGAAACATTTCAGATACTCTTGGCCTCAGATAAAGTTATTTTCAAATTTCCATCTTGAGGCAAATTGCCAGGGGCTGGGGCATAAGGAGTACAAGGCACAGAGTTCTGACACAGGCTGATATTTCAAAGAACTTTAGAGCTGAAAAAACTTCTAAGGACATCAGGAGGAAACCTTTCGATATAGAGATGAAGAAACAAAAGTCCTGGTACAGGGAGGACCTCCTTTTTGTCACATAGAGTAAGCACCCGGACCAGACTCTGGGTCTCCTGACTCCCAGATGGGCCTTTCCCCGGCCACACTTGGCCCCAACATCCTCTCATTTATTCTGGAAGTCTTGGGCCTTGCCCATCTGACCTGCCACTTCTGCACTGGCCACACCCACAGTAAGACTCCTTGGGTTTCATGTCACAATAATTCAGCTAGGAAGGGGTGGGGGAGGGGCTGAGGATCAGGCTCCACCTCTGCAGGACAGAGGCAGCGGGGGTGTGGGGGGTCATGTCTAGGAGACAGGGGCCCAAGGTGGCCTAGAGCTGAAATACAAACCCACAGAGAAAAGCTGATGGGCCCTGGGTGTCTGGGGCTTGGGCCAGAGGCTGAAGCCTGGCAGGGCAGGGTGTCTGCTAAAGGCTGGACAGGGCTCTGGGCCACCCTGGCAGCTCCAGTGAGGCAGTGGGGTTGACAGAGGGCAGGGGGTAAAGTGCAGGTCCAGGCTCTGGGCCCAGGACGGTTCCCTGGCTTGACCACTGTGGCTCTGGGATCTCTTGCATCCTGTCCTGAGGGTGGTAGGGGGTGCGTCCAGGGCATGGCAGGTAGGGAGGGAGCCAGGCGGCAGAGAGCCTGCTGCCTGGAGCAGGCCAGACAGTGGGGGATCGGGTTTCAGCCCAGCTGTATTTTTGGCTGGATGGGCTGGGGGCCGAGTTGGACAGGCACAGCTGCCCATAGAGGGGCACCCCCTCTCCGGCACACACACTCACAGAACGTCTACTCAGGCAGGCTGCCATCCACCAGCCACCCCACAGACACTGCAGGCAGAGGGGAGTCAGGCTTCAGCCCCATGGTTAGGGAATAGCTTTGGGCTTCTGGAGACCATTGCTGAGTTTCTGTAGGGTCTTCTTGATCCGCAGCGCAGTGAGGCGGGCAGAAGGGTTGGGGTACCAGCACTCCCGCATCATCTGAGCCAGGCCTGAGAGGACCTGGGGGGAGGGAGAGTGAAGGAGAGGAGAGGAAGTAGAGACATGGGTCAGGGACCGTGGAAAGGAAGAGGCAAGGAGGATGCCCAAGCGGACAGAAAAGTCAAGAAGAGGGAAACGAGAGTGTCGAAAATGAGAGGAGAGACAGCAGTGGTGAAAGGGAGATAGCGTGAACAGGGCAAGGATGAGAAAAGAAAGACAAAAATGGAAGAGGAAGGGAGTGGAGTGGGAAGGGGATGGAGAAAGGTAGGCAGGATGGAAAGAAGATGAACTCAGGCCTTCACGGACACCCTCCGGTGAGTACCACCTGCAGGCCTTGGGGCTCTCAAATCCCTCCTGAGGCCAGACCCCACTGCAGAAGGCAGTGGCTCCCAGTACCTCCACCAACCCTGGCCTGGTCCAGTGGACACTGGGAGATTGGGTGGTAGGTGCTGCCCTCAAAATGCATGTGTCCAAGAAGCTCAGTGGTCGCAGAGTGAGCCAGCCTCACCTCTGCCTTGGAACTCAAGCCAGTTCCTGGCAGGGACTGTATGTGTGTGTGCATAGGAGTGGCTATTTGTGGCTCTGTAATGTTGTGCAGAAATTCACTTGGGTCTGTGTATATATACATGTATACACATGTCAGTGTTCAGTCATTCATTCCATAAACATTGGTTGAGTACCTAGTGTGTGCCAGGCACTGTGACAGGGAACAAGGAGAAAAGTGCCAAGAGAGACAAAAGGTCTTTTTCTCTGTCTTCATGGGGCCAACAGTCTGGTATATATATGCATGTGTGTGTACCTGTATGTACATGTGTGTGTACCTGTGTGTGCATGTGTGTGTACCTGTGAGTGTGTGCATGTGTGTGCATGTGTGTGCATGTGCGTGCCCCTGTGAGTATGTACATGTGTGTTTGTACAGAAGTGTGCGTATGCCTATATTTGCCTAAATATACATATATGTGCATTCTATACAAAGTATGTGGAGTGCTTTGAGAAAAAAGAACAACTAACTTCACAGCAAACAATAGCAGAGAACCTCTGTCTTTGCAGGCAAGGTGAAACATTCTAAAAAAAATCCCAGAATAACTGGAGGGTCTCTGGAGGTCCACAGGCAGGAATGTGGGAGGGAGTACCCAGAGAGGTCCCCTGGGATCTCTCCCCTAGAGCCTACCCAGGGGAAGCAGAGGCCAGACATGAGTTCCTCAGCCCAGAAACCCCAGTGCTGAGCCACCACCCCACACCATCTCAGCACCCCCAGGGGCCTCACCGGGTCTGCAGCCAGCCGGTTGGGGATGGTGGGGGTCTGCTGGTCAACACACACCACCTTCTTCATGTCCTCAAAGCTGGGGTCATTGGGCACCACATCATAGAAGGGTGGCCGGTAGTCCTCCACGATGCCTAGGGATGTAGGACAATGGGACAGTAACTTGGGACCACAAACACATCCCATACCACCCAGAAGTGAGCCTTGCCCACACTTAGTCCCAGGGTCCAGGAAACCAGCTGCCTGCCCATGCTACCTCTGAGAGGGATACCATAATATAATAAATATATTTATAAACAATAATTACTGCCATTTATCTTACACTTACCAAATATGCCAGGCATTGTGCTATAAAATGCACAATCCTGTTAGTCTTCACAGCAAACTGACCACCCATTTTACAGATGAAGAAACTGATGCTCAGAGAAGTTGAGCCCAAGGTTACACAGCTTGTAATGGCAGAGTCAAGACTTAAACACATTGCATTCATAGGACAGATCTTGTTCCAGTCTTTCCACAGCTGCCTCTCACCCAGGGTCTGGGTACTGCTTCCAGGCCCAAGCTATCAGAGATGCCCCAAAATAGCTAATGTTTACTGAGCAATTACTATGTGGCAGGCACTGTCCTAACCGTATGGCATTAGATCCTCACAAAACAACCCTATCAGATGAGGAAGACTATTAGCTCCACTTTATAAGCAATGAGGGGGCTCCCAAGTCACACTAGTGGTAAAGAACACATCTGCCAGTGCAGGAGGCTAAAGAGACTCGGGTTCTGTCCCTGGGTCAGGACGACCCCCTGGAGGAGGGCGTGGCAACCCACTCCAGGATTCTTGCCTGGAGAACCCCACGCACAGAGGAGCCCGGAAGGCTACAGTCCATGGAGTCGCAAAGAGCCGGACAGGACTGAAGCAACTTAGCACGTGCACACGCGCACACGCACACGCACGCACGCGCACACGCACACGCACACGCACACCACACCACACACACACACACAGAAATTCAGGCCAGATTCAGGCCAGAGAGGTTAAGAAGCTTGTCTAAAATCACACAGATAATAAGTGACAGAGCTAGGAGTTAAGCCCAGGAAGTCTTACCAAAGCCCATGCTCTTGACCTCCAAGCTACACTTGAGGGAGGGGGGCAGACTGCTGGGTAAGGATGTAGAATGAGGAGAAGGGGAAGAAAACACATCTTCGAAGGGAAGGAGATTTACCCAGGTCCAGATCACATCCACTCACTCTCAGCGGTGGCCCAGGCCTCTGCTGACCCCCTCAGCCAGCAGTACCCCCTCCCCTCATCATCCCAAGTGTGCCATCCTGAGCAGGATCTTTCTGAAGATGATGCTGGTGGAGCGGCAGTCACTGAGGCAGAAGAGGCCAGACCCTAGAAAAGCACCTTAGGCCCCACCCTTCTTCCAGCCCGAGGCTGGGGACTGCAGCCACACAGAACAGCCACAGCCTCAGGAGAGCCCGAGCCAGCTGTGCTCCCCGTGGCGGGCGTCCAGGCTGGCCCCCGTGCTGCTTGAGCCCTAATCAGTGCTGCGCAGAGGCCTGAGCGTGTCTAATGGGCCTTTAATCAGCGCCGGGGCTGACACCAGATTACAGTGTTTATAATGCGCCGCGAATCTGTGTGGAGCTGACAGAGCTTCCCTCCTCCCCAGGAGTCTGCAATCAGCCTCCTCTTCAGCCCAGGCTGGTCCAGCCTTCCTTTCCTGCCTGTGGCTGGGTCCAAGGGGCCTCGGTTGCTTCCAGGTGCCCCTATACCAGCCCCAGCCTCTGGAGTTTGTGTCTGAAGCTGAGCCCAGCAAGAGGGTGGTCCTCAACCTGTCAAGACTCCTGGCAGCCCCTCTCTGTGGACAGCCTCCACAAAGACTGACCAGCCTCCCTACCTGGTCCAGAGCACCACCCAGCACCCATCCACCCCAGGACTGGGAGGGCACCAGCCACAGGGCAGGCCCTCTATGGGACCGTGAAGAATGAGGCCCCTGCGCCTGCTCCTCTCCGAGCTTCGGTTCTCTGTAGAACCCGTGATAATAATGAGGCAGGAGGGACTTCCTTGGTGGTCCAGCGGTTAAGACTCCACTCTCAGTGCAGGGGGCACTCGTTCGATCTCTGGTCAGGGAACTAAGATACTGCATGCCGCACGGTGCAGCGAAAAATAGTAATAATAATAGTAAGGCATCAATAAGCAGGAAGTGCAGGCACTATTACATCCTGCATTTCTGTGGGAACAAGGACCAAAGAGGTGGAAGTACCACAGTAATAAAGAGCACTGGTCCTGAGAGTCAAAGTGCCTGGTTTCAGACTGGCTGCCCGCTAGCCAGCTGTGATTCTGTGCCTCAGTCCCCCCACCTGTAAAATGGGGGTGCTGCTCTGTCATGTATTTGTCATTACGACAATTGCCACCAATATTTACTGAACTCCACAACAGTTCCAGATACTGCCCTGATTACCTTATTTGGATTATCTCAACAGCTGGGAATTATTTCTCTTCTCGTTTTACAATTGAGGAAACTGAGGCACAGAAAAGTAAAGTACTTCGCACATGGCAAAAATCAGGCACTGAACTTAGTCTGATTTCCCTCCGTTGCTCTTAACCACTAAAGCATACCACCTCCCTGCCAACACAGGACAATTCAGTGGGATAATACATGTACACAGCATGACATCTGGCACGTCCTGAAACTCAATAAATGTTAGCTGCTATTAATATTTCTGTTGTTACCAATTACCCGAGATTTCGCAGCCAGAATCAGACTCAGATGAACCTGCAAAGGTCGCTCAGCTGAGCCAGCTGGTGAGTGACAGGAAAGGGAATTTGGAAGGTCTGACCACAAGCCCCTCAGGCCATGGCCCGGCGAGACAGGAAGCCCCGCCTCCCACCTGTCTGCCTGGGTGTCCTCTGGCCCTGTTCCCCGTCCCACCCTGTGCAGGGGGGTGCCGGAGGCTCACCGTTGACAATGGTCCGGCGGGTGATCTCCCACAGCACCAGGCCAAAGGCCCAGATGTCCGTCCACTTGTAGGATTCGAAGCAGTCGGTTCGGATCTGCTCTTCCAGCACCTCGGGGGCCATGTACCGCTTGGTGCCCACTCGAGGGTTGTTGCCAATGTCCAGGTAATCGCTGCCCTGGGAGTGCATCACAGCCAGGCCTGTGGGCACCGGGCCTGTCACTGCTGCTGCTCACCCGGGCCCACAGACAGGGCGGCCCTGGGGAGGCTGGAATCCCGGCGTGAGGTGAGAGGGCGACAGACGGCAGGACACAGAGGGGCCAGCAACTGGAGCCCGCCCTGAGCTGGGCTGGGAGCCAGCAGCCACAGGGAGAATAACTGTCCCTGTCATACTTGGCCTGCGTGGCGCGCTCTAGGCGCAGGAATCCGGTGAGATGCGAGTAGGCAAGGCGGGCATATATTTCAGAACTGAATCCCAGCGCACGGTGACAGCGAGCAATGTGCTCAGCAAAGCCGGGATGAGAACCCAGGTTGCTGGCTCCCTGCCCCTTTCTCCCCACACCTGGAGCCTGGCTGAAGTGGTGGAAGGAGTCTGGGCTTGAAAATACTGTTAAGGCCGCTGGTGGGGTGTGGGGTTCTTGTGGAGGTGAGACGAGAACACACACACACACACATGCCTGTAAGTTTTAAAGTGCCAATCAGTGTACACACACACACATACGCACAGGAGGTGAGATGAGAACATACACACGTCTGTAAGTTTTAAAGAGCCAGTGTGTATACACACACCCCCACACCCCTGTGAGTTTTAATTCGGCCAGTCAGGCCACTGAAGCCAGGCATCCAAGCAGGCGAAGGCAGAACCGCGTGGAGAGGGCGGGCGCTCGGACTCCACGCCGGTCAGAGGCCCGCCCTCCGCGCTCACCCAGGTCGGCGATGCAGCACTGCAGGTTGCTCTTGACCAGCACGTTGCGGCTCTTGAGGTCGCGGTGCGCGATGGCCGGTTTGCCCTGCGTGCCGAAGATCTCCACGTGCAGGTGCGCCAGGCCGCAGGCCGCGGACACGGCTAGCTTCAGGGCCAGCTGAGGCTCCAGCGTCTGCCTCTGCAGAAAGTCGTAGAGCGAGCCGTGCTCGTGGTAGTGCGTGATGAGCCACAGCTGCGTGCTCGAGTTGCGGGAAGTCATGTCGGAGGCAATAAAGCCTGTGGGCGGAGGATCAGGTGGCTCACCGCGGGGCTAGGGATGAAGGAGGCTGGACCGGGCAGGGTCGGGGCTGGGGAGACAGGATGGAGAGGTCAGGGCAAAGCTGGGAATGGGGTGGAGGCTGGTCTGGCTTAGGGCAGAGAGGAAGCTGGAGTCAGAAGCTGGGGCCGAGCGCAGCTGGGAGTCCTTCAAGGTTAGGTCAGCGTCCAGAGGCCGGGTGATGGGGCAGGGCAACGAGAACCCCGGGTCGGGCCCAGCGCTCCCTGCCCCATCCCCGCTTGCCTAGGATGTTGTCGTGTCTGAGCAGCACCGTGTTGTAGATCTCAGTCTCCCGGAACCAGGACTGCTCATCTCTGGAGGAGAAGATCTTGACCGCTACGCTCTCACCATGCCACAGGCCCCGCCACACCTCGCCGTAGCGGCCCTTTCCTGATCCAGCAACCAGAGAGGAGGGAGAGGGTCACATACTGAACACACAGAGCCCTTGGGCACAGTCACCCTCAGAAGAGGCCCCCCTCCCATTGCTGCCCTGGCTTCGACTGCAGAATCTCTGAAGATTCTGTTTAACTGAATTCAGACCCACGCGCCTCTGGCAGGCCACCTCCATTTGCCTCTTGTTCCACCCCAGCTCCTGGCCAAGGATCAGGCACTGCCCCGTCTCCAACCCCCTCCCTGACTGGCAGAATTCCTGTTCTGACCCAGGCCTGGGCCCACCTATGACTCCCTCACCCCTCCAAGCTCAGTGGGAGCACTTGGTCCCCATCCCCTGAGCTCACCCACTGCTCACCCACACACTCCACCAGGGCGACCTGTCGAGCCACTGTCCTCTGCACCAGGAACGGGAGCCCTGAGCCACTGCCCGTGGTACAGCTACTGTCCAGGAGGTCCTGGGAGTACCGAGAGGCCACTGAGGGGCAGGCCCCACCCACCAAACCCATTTCCCTGTCCTCAGCCTGGGCCCCACTGCCTCATCTCGCCACACTTCTCACTCACAAACCCCTCCCGCCCAGTGCCAGCCAAATCTGAGTGCCTGCCACGTGCCTTTCTCAGCCACCTGCCACTCTGTGCCCCCTCTGACTCTGTGGCTCCTGTCTACCCCCCACCACCCGGTGTCCCAGGTTCCCCGAGGCCCGCACCCCCAACATGCTGTCCCCCTGCTCAGACGGCTTCAGGATGAGGCTGGACTCGCCCAGCTCACTGTTCGCGCCCCGCTGCTTCTCCTTCCTCCGCCGGACATGCCACAGGCCCAGGGCACCCAGGACTACGAGTACTAGCAAGGCCAGCACGGGGCCCAGGATCAGAGGCAGCTGGCCATCTCCTTGCGGCTGCTCCGGAGGAGTCTGGGTGGCTGGCGGAAGAGGGATACTGAGGCCCAGCTTCCACCAGGCCGGATGCCCCCCACCTTCCGCTCTGCCAGTCAGACCCCGGGGCCCTGCCTCCCCCACCCCCCAGGCCAGAGCCTGAGAGGCAAGCAGGGCAGGGAGGGCAGAGTCAGAGAAGCCCAGCAGGGGTTTCCAGGGCAGCCGGACGTACCTTCTAGCACCAGGGACACGTTGTGGTTGCAGAGGGGGCTGTAGCAGCAGTAGTGGTTGACGAACTCCGTGGGGCGCGCCCTACAGACCTCTGGGTGCATGTTCCCGCAGCCCCGGTATTCCCGGAGGTGTCCGTCCTCCCACACCAGCACAACTGTACACCAGGACCCCTGGCAGGTAGGCCCCTTGCAATGTGGGTTCTCACACGTGCAGGTCACCAGTGGGCCCCGAGAGGGTTTCAAGGGGTCACCTGAGGGACACACTAGAAGCTCAGCCACTCTGGGCCCAGCTCTCCAGGAGGAGCCTAACCCCTAAGTCTGCCCAACTGCCCCCTCCCTTCTGAGCTCTCAAACCAGCCCTTTGAGGTCCCAGTCCTTTAGTTCCATCCTCAGCCTTCCCTCTAGTGACATATCCCCACCAGGGGCAGCTGCCACCGTGAGAACCAGGCTTCTCTCCCTTCCCTGATCCTTGGACCTCTCCTCCAAGTTCCAGGCGCAGCAGGCCCCCAGCCCCAATGCTGAGAGCTCTACCAGGCCCCTCTGCCAACAGCCCCACTGTCTGAATCTCCATACACATGTTCCCACCCTGGAGTCTGAAAGAGCTCCAGCCTATTGGTCTGGATCAAGAAGCTAGCACAGGAGGGTTAGGGTAGCTGACAGCTCAGTCTCACTGCACCCTGTCTCCCCAGTCCCTCTCCTCCCAGCTCCTCAGACTCAGCCCAACAAGAGCTGAGCCCAGGCAGCCCTTTCTTTATCCCCTCAGGCCCCTGTTCCCTACCTGCTTCCCCAGTACTCACCCTGGGTCAGGCCCAAGGCCATCAGTAGCATCAGAAGCCTTCTCCTGGGAAGGTTCAAGGTCATGATCCCTGGAGAGGAGAAGGGGTGCAATAACATCTATGAAATGTGATTACCCTCAGTGTTTTCAGCCACTGACTGTGGGTCCCTCCCACCCAGAGGAAATTGCTGGGAGATTTTTTTTTTTTTTTTGTGGGGGGGGAGGCAGGGAGGCCTCCTCCCTGCATCTGGCTTTGGGGCGGGGCCTGCAGGGGAAGTCCTGGTTCACTTCCCCATGGAAACCATCCTGTTAGGGGTAAAGGGTGGGGAGCCATGTTTAAGTGAGTGAGAGCTTGGGGGACTCCCAGCTGTCCTGCCGCTGAGTGCAGACTGGAGGGCGCAGAGAGCGTGGGGCTGGGGTGCAAGGAGCATCTCTTCAGCAGTACCCCACCCCTGTCTGTCCCTGTCCCTTGCCCACCCCTTCCCAGCCTCCACCCCTGCCCACCCCTTTCCCAGTGCGCCACCCCCCCCCCCAGGCCTGGCTGCCTCAAACATAAACAGGCTCCTGTCTTCACTTCCTGCCATTCAGGGTCCCGCCAAGCTGGGAACAGGAATCAAGATTGTTTAGATTGGGGTTTGGATAGAACAGGCAGGAGTCACGCACAGCAGGGAGCTCAGGACATGGTCTCAGGGCAGGCTGGAGTCGCTACAGGGTCTGCAGGAGCCACCTGGGGCTGGGACACCCCCATGACGGAATCCTCATTCACCCTGTGAATCACAGAGCCCAGTTCCTTATTTCAGAGAAGATGGGGGTCAAGGCTCAGCCAGGAGAGGAGGCTTGTCCAAGGTCAAATGGGGTTCAGTGGCAGCAGTAGGAGTAAAACCCAGGTGTCCAGACGCCCAGTCCAGTGCTGCTTCTGCTCCTTATCCCAATCTGGGGTGCCGGCCCATGTCTGAGGTTGTATCAGCCACACCAAGCCTGGACAGAGCCAGGCCGCACTGTCTCTAAGGAACCTCCCTGCACCGTCATTAGACTATACGATGTCCTCTCTGAGCCACTCCCCTGCTTCTCTCTGTCCTTGAGGTCCTGGGAAAGAGTGGGGGGTAGGGCCAGTGATGTGGAAGGGAAGTGAAACATACTTAGACATTGAATGTTTGACCTTCTGTTGTTGGTTAAGATTGAATTTTTCCAAAAGTTTGGTGGGGATTATTAGGGGAGTAATTCTGGTCTATGACAGTCCCATCTCAAGTCCCAGACCAGCTAGTGCTTCAGAAGTGACCTCCATCTTCATCTCTCAAAGACTTAGAATGAAAAGATTAGGACTGAGGCTGCAGCAAAAAGGACTGAGATCAGACAGCAAGAAGAACTTTCTGAATGGTGGAGAGTAGCAGATGTGTGCCTGGGGACAGAATGCCCAGGTAGGGGTAGCAGACATGAGGAAAGAAAACTGTCTTCTGGTGTAACATGGTAAGGCTGGAGGGCTGGGCATAGGGCCATATGGGCTGCAGAAGGCCCCTAGTCTAAGAATGATGCCAAATGAAGATCCATGATGCTGAGACTCTGAGGGCAGGATGACTGGGGGGTGGGGGGTGCTTCGTGGGCCTCGCTGGCTGGTGGCAGCTCTGGTCTTCCTGCCTGGGCTTCCTCTGCCCCAGAGGCCCAGGGCTGGGGGAGGAAACAGAGCCCTGGTCTGCTGCAGCTGTGTCCCCAGCCTCTGCCTGACCTCCTGTCTCATGCCCCTCCCGCAATACAGTGGGGACTCTGGCAAACACTCTGCAGTGGGACTGGTGGCCGGAGAAGGAACCCCAGACAAGCTGGCTTTGCTCACTGGGGTAAGGGCGGGAATCCGTCCTTGGCAGTCTTTGCTCAGAAAGCAGCTGAAGGAGAGGGGATGAAGCAAGCAGGAAAAAGTGGGTAACAATAAGGATGATAGCCCGCATCCTTCTAGAATCCTCTCCCCATGCTTTCTCTTCTCTGTGCTCTGGTGCACCCTCTCACTACACTATTAAGCAGCAGAATCATCTCAAGTGCTTCATTAGAAATGCACTCTTTTTGGTCTCACTCCTGCTCCAGATTCTGGTTCAGTCCACTGGGACCAGTAAGAAACATGCATTAAAAAAAATTTCCCCAGGGAATTCAGATCAGTTTGTGTGGGTACCACACTTTGAACTGGGTCCTATTCAACTCCATGCTGGAGTGGAGTACAGAGGGCAGGGATTCTAATTCCCATCCAGGGACCTCTCCCCCATCTGCTTCCACTGGAGAAGGGACAGAAAAGGCTAAACACTGGAGCCAAGGACTTGGAGATGCTGCAGAGAGAGGGTGGGGTATGGGCTTTGTTCAGGCCATCTCCAGCCTCTGGGGCCCAGGAACAGTGCAGGGAGGGCTTGGCAGCATTTGCAGAATCTGCCTCTGGTCTAAAACTGGGAATGCAGTGAAGGAAAGCTGTGACTGTCCAGTTTTTTCCTGGGCTCAGAGTAAGATTCAGTACAGGAGGGTGCTGAGTCCAGATCAGTCCCAACTCAGAGCTGACCCGGCATAATGCGCCCTGACACCTGACTCCAGCACAGACAGACTCCTGGGGACTGGTGGACTCCTTTCCCACCTAACAAAACTTCTTGAATGATCTCCTGCTGACAGAAGCATCACAGTTTTTAGCCAGAAATCACAAATGCTAGACTAACTTCAAACATTAACTTATCCACTGTGAAATTCTTAGTAATGAGTTAGCCTTCTCTGAGTACTGCTTATGTGCTAAGTACTGAACTTTGATGGATGATCTCATTTAATCCTCACGACAATCTAATAGGGAAACGGAAGCTGGGGGATGTTAGGTTTCTTGCCCAGAATCACCATGTGTGTCTTGATCGACTTAAATTGCTGGTAATACATCCTCACTTGGTCATTTAATTTCTGCAGTTGCTTGGTGTTAGATCGGTCCCTCAAAGGAGGAAAAAGAGCAAGTGGGGGTTGTATTAACAGACTACAACTGTCATCGCCTGGCACCCAACATGCGTTTGTCTAGAAATCATCTATGTGCTATAGCCTTAGTCTTAGGTGGGGAGAACCAGAGGAAGGATGTGCTCAGAAGGTGGAGGTCAGTTTCCTTCTTCCCAGCACACCTGAGGGACTGATTTAATGAGCTCCCATGAGTAGCAGTTTCTCAGCACAGCAGTACTGTCCTGGGGCTCCAAGTGCCTTTCTCTGTACATCAACAGGTCTTACCCACACAGCAGAGGACCAGACTGAACTGCTCATGCTGGGTGGCCCCTTACCATCACAAAGCACTTTCCTCTGCATCACTTCATTAACCCTTCACAGTACTGGACTGGGATGGAGCATCAGGTAGGGAGTTTAGGATCTCAGACGGAATGCAAAGGCAGCACAGTGTAGGACAGCGGTCAGGTTGTCGTCACTGGATCATACAGACCCAGGTTCAAATCCTGCTTCTACCACTTAGGGCTGTGAGAGTTAGGGCAAGTTCCTTAAACTTTCCGAAGCTTAAGACCCCCTATAAAAAATGAGAATAATAACAGTGCTCATTTCAAGACTTTCCTGGTGGTACAGCGTTTGAGAATCTGCCTTGCAATGGAGGGGACACAGATTCAATCCCTGGTCCGGGAACTAAGATCCCACATGCCTCTGAACAACTAAGTCCACTCACCACAGCTACTGAGCCCACGGGCTCTAGAGTCCACCACAACGAGTTCACGTGCCTCAACGAAAAGATCCCATGTGCCCACAATTAAGACCCAACATAGGCAAATAAATAACATAAAAAAATTATAATAGTGCTCATTTCATAGGTATAAGTGTACTAAGTGGTATACCATAAGCGCTTAACAAAAGTTACTAAAAACCCAACTATCCGTGGAGCTTTGGACAAATGACTCACATCTGAATCTCTTTCCTCTTCTATAGGATGGACATGATAACACCTCTTGTTCTAGGTTGCAGCCAGGATTACTTGACAAAAATGTATTATACCTAAGTGTCCACATAGTAAGTACTCAATAAATAGAGGCTGTTTTTAACCACCTGATAGAATGAAAGGACAAATAAACAGTCAGAGGTCAGGGATGTCAGACAGACGTTGACTTAGCCAGAAGCTGCCCATATAGAGAGGGTGAGAGCTACTGTCCACTATCCCCCTGTCCTTAGAAAAGAAAAGAGAGGGTGAGTGACCAGTTCACAGGCGGTCATAACAGCACTGGCCTCCGGGGCAGACTGAAAATCTGGGGCCCCAGACTGGAGGAAGAGTGGGATCCCCTTTGACTTGGATCCTGAAAGAAGTCCATGGCATGGGGGCTATGTGACCATACAGGGCTGGAGGTGAGGTTTGGGGGAAGGGGCCAGAGTGTCAGATTCCTGTAGCAAGACCTGCAAGGGCTGCTCTGGGAAAGATGGGCCTCATGGAGGGGCTCAACAGCGCTGGAAGTGGACACCCACCCCCAGGTCAAGCCAGGAGCCTGGAAGGACATGTGACCCCTTCTCCATAAGTGAAGCAGGGTGGGTATCCTTCTGCCCATTTTATGGATGAGGATGGGAAAACAGCGAAGCTAAGTGGCCCCAGGAACAAAGTTTTCTGAATCCCAGTTCAGGTTCAATCCAATCCGCTGTAGTCTTAGGTGGGGTGATGGGCAGATGTTCGCGGAGGGCGAGGGGCAGCTTGCCCTACGAGGAGCTGGGACTGACCCTACGGCCACCGCTCTGAGGGTCTCTCTAGGATCTGCCGTGGCAAAGGGCCCATTGGGGTGGGGGTCAGCTGCCCCCCTCACCGGACTTCGACTCACCTCTGGGCCTGCCTTGCGGTCGGCGGGGCGCGGACGTGCAGCAGGCGGCCTCCTCCCCTCCCCGGCGGCGGCCGCGGTCACACGACGGGCGCTGGACAGCGGGCAGGGGTCCGAGGTCCGGGCGCGGCCCCAGGCGGGGCTGGGGCCGGGGAGGGGCTCGCTCAGCGCGGCTGGCGCAGCGGACTCCGGGGACTGGGAAAGGGGCCGGAGCAAAAATGTTTCTTATTCCAGCGTCTTCCTGCCTGGCCCGGCTCCACCACTCCCTCCTAATAAACCGTTTCCTATTGCCCAGCTAGCCGACGGCCGCCCGCTCGCCCCTAGCCAGGGCTCAGAGCCGGACCCTCCCTTGCCCGCAGCAGCAGACCCCTAGGGCGGCCTCCCCCTCGGCTGCCCCTGCCCGGGGATCAAGGCCGCGCCCCCGCCTCCAGCCTCCCACATCCGCCTCCCCGAGGGGGCGGGCCTTGGCCTCGGGCTGCAGGGGGTCTCGTGGGGTCCAGGCCCAGAGCCATCGGGGCCACAGCCCGGATGCGAGGCACCCTCCGTCGACCGGCCTGGGGAGGGGTGGAGTTGGAGGCTCCCCTCCCGCCTGGAGCCGCTGAGGGATGCCGGGGAACCCCTGACGAGAAGGAGGCACCGAGGGAAGGACATGCGGGGAGGGCAGATGGACAGAAGTTACCTGTCTTCCCACCCACGACTCCGGATCCTCTGCGTGCCTACGAGGCTCAGCAGCAAGGGCAGACTTTGGGGCTAGCAGCCTGAAATATTTTGGCTCCGCCCTCTGTCCCCCTCCCTCCGAGATTCCCTACATCGTCCAACTCCTTCAGCCTCCTCCCCGGGGCCCCTTCACCCCCTCTTATTCCCTCCCCTCTTCAGCAGCCTCTATCTGCGCAGCGCTCAGCGCAGGGCAAACAGGCCCAGAAGCGGCAGCTGTGGGTCAGTGGTGACCGGCCTGAGTCCTTTCGGAGGCAGCGCAGCTCAGTGACAGGGACACCTCTTCCCACCAGGGGCGGCCAGAATGGAGTGAGAGGCCTTGGACTGCCCCCTTCTAGGCTGGCCCTTCACCCCACCAAATGGACCTCTAGATGTGGGGAGCCCCAGCTCCCTGGGGACATTGCAGGGACAAGGTGGAAAAGATGCGTTAGGGAGGGGAGTAGAATGGCTTCTCCCAGAGAGAGAAGCAAACCCTTCCTCCTAATGGCCTTCCCAGGGATCAGAGCAACCACTGTGAACACCTTGAAGGCAGCACTCCACTTTATCCCTATGCTGTGCTTAGTTGCTCAGTCATGTCTGATTCTTTGCCACCCCCTAGACTGCAGCCTCCTCTGTCCATGGGGATTCTCCAGGCAAAGAATAATGGAGTGGGCTGCCATGCCCTCCTCCAGGGAATCTTCCCAACCCAGGGATGGAAGCCAGGTCTCCAGTATTGCAGGCCGATTTTTTAGTGTCTGAGCTACCAGGGAAGCCCACTTTATCCCTAGCCTCTAGATTATCCACAAAGACTCTGAAATCTGAATCCGGACTAGTTGTGTAACCCTAGACACGTGACACCTCTCCTAATTCTAACCCTCAGTCTCCCATCTGCTAAATGGGCATAATAAACAGTTCTGGTCTCATATGGTTGCTGGGAGAATGAAGGGACGTGATGCTTATCTTGGCTCATAGCAAAGGCACTAGCTGAATGAGACTGACACAGGCTGGCTAAGCCCTCCATCAGAGAGTATAATTAAGTTAATGAATGAAAGGCTGGGGAGAAGATGGCCTCAGAGTTAGGTGGAAAGACATGGGTGTTAGAAGCAGAACAGACTTCTAAGGTGTCTTGCTCTAATATGGGGATTCTGTAAGATGGGCCAGGACATCTCCAGCCACCCCCTCCACACACACACCCTTTGACAGGAATAGAGGCTGGGGGAGACAATGACTAAAGGCTCAGACAGGCATCAATTGTTGACTGACCTCACTTCCTCCGCTGAAACCCTCCCCAGCCCCACCCACAGCAGCTTCACAGCTTGCAAGCATTGTGAATTCCAGAACCAAGGCACACCCAAACTTCAGTGTCAGGGCAGAACTGTGTCCTGCAGCCAATAGGAAGTACTATGGGATTACAGTATCTACTCTTTCAGATTATAGCAGCTGCTTCGGCACTCTATTAGCTAGAGAACTGGGAGTGTGGCTGGTGTCCATCCTTCATACCCACTCTCACCTTGCTATGGCTTCTGATAAACCCTTCTCAATCCCAACCCAGCGATGTCTGTCCTGGGAGATGGAAGTGGGGGTTCCCCCAAGGGAAGCATTCAGTCTGAAACACACACGGAGAACAGAAACATGGAGATGAACTGAGCACCGCTGGGGAGAGTTGGGGGATGGGGGGCTAGGAAGAGCTCTTGAAACAGATAAAAGGAGAGAAGGGTTTGGAGGAGGAAGTCAGGGTCCGAAGCGGGGGGGTAGGGTGGGGGGAACGGCTGTTCCTCAGTGCCTGAGTCTCCCCATCTCTCCAGAGCATGGAACCTTCTGGACTTTGTGTTCTTTGGGGCTTCTTGGGGACTCTGTACTTCCTCTCCCTGGGGAAGACATCAGAGGAGGGATGCAGAGTTGGAAAAAGCGCTGGAGACTCAGCCCAATGAGGAAAGGGAAAAGGAATTACAGACTGTGTCCAAGTCTACAAGAATTAATTACTCAAAAGGACCAGCTGTTCCTTATATTCAGTGAGGACAGAACAAAAGGAAACAGGCCTGAAGGGCTAAGACTTATATTTAGACATTTAGAAGGATTTCCCAGCAGTGTGTAAAGCTGAGGCCCAGAGATCCTAGGAAGGGTAGGTGGGGGTGACCTCTCAAGGAGATTCTCACCATGCAGGAGATGTGGGCCTGGCATGAAGGCAGGGGATTGAACAACCTGGCCTTTCAGGATCAGCTGAGTACTGAGTTCAAGCATTGCTTCTGACACTAGGGCAGAGCCGACTTTGTGGGTGTCTAACCTGTGCAGACCCACAGTGCCCTACACTGGGTTTAATGCTCTGCTGTTGCCATCTTAGAATTCTTACTCATGTTTGAACAGAAAGCCTAGCATTTTCATTTTGTACTGGGCCCTACAAATTATGTAGCCGGTTCTGCACAGGATGAGTAGGAAAGAAAAGCCAGGCATAGGAGGTAGGGGTGGATGGGGAGTTAGCAGAGGGTAAGGTGGGTTTGGTTTCATTTTAATTGTAGAGTGGGAAATTAAAGTCAGACAACCTAAGGATTTTTCAAATGTGAGAGACATGGAAACATTAGAACAGGGTACCAGAGAAGGAAGAACTATGGGTCTCTTCACGGAAGTGGGGTGGATCCCTGTGAATTCCATTTATGCACCTACTCAACACATAGGAGAGGGTTTCAGCTCTGTGGGCTTCAGGGAGAGGATATTCCCTCCCTGGGCCTCCTCTGCTGAGGCCAGAGGCACCATGGAGTCCTGGCAAGAGAGGTAACCCTGGGGAAGTGGGGCCTCAGTGCCAGCCTGACTTGGACTGGATACCCCCAAAGGCTCTTCCCAGCTGAGTGCTGTTTTCTTTGATTCTAAGATTCAGGAAACTGCCTGCTCCCAGGATCTGACACCATAGCTCAGGTGAAAAGGCAGTTTGGCCAGTGCTAAGTTCGATGAGGGTGGGGCGGCCAGAGCTCTGCCCAGCACCTCAGGAAGAGGTTGGCAGACAGGGACCACATTTGAGTCACTGAATCACCTTCCTTTTCCTCTCCAGCTCCTCCAGGATGTCCCCAGGATGGCTTTGTCCACTCTTTGCCCACCCAGACCCAGAGCCCCAAAGATGACTCATCTCAGGAGAGAATCTCTTAAGCAACGAGAGCACGTCAGGGCAGGAGTTTGTGACAAGATGGTGCCCGCACGATGCCGGGGGGAACTGGGCTCTGTTCAGAGACTGCCCCCACACCACCTCTTGGCAGTCCAGCCACCTGTGGATTGCCCCTTCCGATGAGCCTCCTTGAGGATGACTCTCCTCCACCCAACTGCCCGTGTTGGAGGGCAGCATCCAGCCTCAGAGTTGGAGGCCCTGCGTGTGAGCCTCAGGTTCCATATCTGTATGAAGGGGATGCAAACTCCGTCTCTACCACATTCTCCAAATAAAAGCAAAAGACCCAGGACTCCCCTGGTGGTCCAGCGGCTAAGGCTCCATTCTCCCAGTGAGAGGGGCCTAGGTTCAACCCTTGGTCAGGGAACTAGATCCCACATGGTGCGACTAAGATCCAGTGCAGGCAAATTATTATTATTATTATTTTAAAGGCCTGTAAGCTTCCTTTTCCAGATGTAAAACCCTCACAGACACCTGGTTTTGAGAGAGGGAGGCTGAGCTGTGGGGCAAGATAAACAGCATGAACGGAGAATGAAGAGGGCGGAGGCTTGGCTGTGTGGCAGGGAGGTGAATTTCCTTACCTGTTCAAATACCAGGGCTAAATGTTGCCTGTCTATGAATAGCACTCTGAGGGGTTGTTGTAGAGATGAGTGTAGAGCCGCTGCACAGGACTTTGAGGGATGAGGCAGCCATTCTGAAAATAACTCAGGAAATCCCAAATAGGCACCAAGTAAATATATATATTTTTTTAATTCTGCGGAAGAGTTTACCGTGACAAGCGACTCTCATCCCCAGACCCTCCTGCTGGGGCCAATCCCTTCCCAAAGCTATTAATTTCTCTGACATTTACTTCGATCACTCTAAATAATACGCATACACTTGGTATCTCTAGATTTTTTTTCAAGTTTATTGAGGCATAACTGACAAATGTAGTTGTAAGATATTTAAAAAATAAACACTGTAAATCAACTATACTTCAATGTTTTAAAAGATGCAAGATTTTTTTAAGAGATATTTAAAGTGTACATCATGATGATTTGATGTACATATTCATTGTGAAAGGATTCTTCTCATCTAGTTAATCAACACATCCATCACCTCACATATTCATCTTTTATTTATTCTTTTTTGGTGAGAAGTTTTTTGGATAAGTAAAATTTAAGTTCTATTCTCTCAGCTAATTTCAGTTATCCAACACGGTATTATTAACGACAGTTGTCACTGAGTGAAGGGTTCCTGTGCCCACTGTGCAGAAAACCCAACTCCGACAGTGGGAGTTTGCAGCAAAGTAAGGAATTATTGCAAGGCACCAAGCGAGGGACTGGAAGACAAGCCTCCCACTTGGTCTTTGAGTTAGGGTTTTTTTAAGGGGAAGAACAAAGAGGCTGGGATTAAACATCGTCTTGTGACAGTTCTGTGACATTTCTTAATCGTAGTATTGAGAATCGGGATATCTCTGGTTTATGATTCTCTGGCCAGGTGGTTCGTGGCTTTGGGGTCTGTTAGTTCGTCTTGCCCTGGAGAAACAACCTGAGTTTGTACATTAATGATGATATTTATATTAGCAATTTTAGTCATGAATGATGTTATCAGCAACAGCAGTTTTAGTCATCTGACTGATTGATTGGTGTTCAGTTAGCACAGGATTGAGATCAGAGGGAACAAGAAAGGGAGCAAGTTTTGGATAAAGAGATTGATCATAAACTTGGTAAGGGAACTCTGTTTTAGGAGGCCTCGGTGTCACAGTTGCCATGTTATACATTAGATCCTCAGACCTTACTCACCTTAGAGCTGAAAGTATGTATCCTGTACCAACCTCTCTCCATTTCTCCACCCCTCTGCCTCTGGCAAGCACTTTTCCACTCGCAGTTGTTATGAGTTTGACTTGCTTTTAGATTCCACATGTAAGGGATCCCATGCAGTATTTGTCTCTCTGCTATCTCTAGATTTTAAAGCTTCAGAATTAGGTCACTTAGGTTCTCTTCCTTCTAATTATTAATCATATGTCATTCTTTTTGTAAATTTAACAATATACCTTTGTGCTTAGTCGCTCAGTCGTGTCCGACTCTTTGCAACCCCATGGACTGCAGCTCACCAGACTCCTCTGTCCATGGAGATTCTCCAGGCAAGAATACTGAGAGGTTGCCATGCCCTCCTCCAGGGATCAAACCTAAGTCTCCCACATTAGAGGTGGATTTTTTACCATCTGGGCCACAGGGGAAGCCCAATATACCTTTAGTTCCTGTTCTGTTTGTATCACACAGTGTCTCTTGACTTTTCAGTGCGTCAGGAGAGTGAAGCTACGATTCTGCCACAGTAAAGGAAGATGTGGGGTCCAGGGGCTAAGACTCCGTGCTTCCAACGCAGAGGAAGTGGGGTCGATCCCTAGTCGGTGATCTCACACGCTGCCTGGCATGGCAAAGCTGAAAAGGGGAAGAATCCACTGATTTTGGTTTGGGAGGATGCTCCTTTGAAACTCAGGACATGAAGATGCCCTGCAGGTCTGGCTGAGCGTTTTGTATGCCACAGAAGTTCCCAGGGCATCGAGGCTTTTGCCCACTCTAAACAGAAGCAGGGCCTGAGTTTGCTGGAGTGAGGGTGGGCAGAGTTGCCCAGCAAGGGGAAATGGGCCTGCCAGGCTCTTGAGTGGTACTAAGGGGATCCTTGCTGCCGGAAGAGAGAGTCTGAGGGGCTAAGGGAATCATTCCCAATGGGGAGGGTTTGGTATTTGTACAAGGAGGGGGGTCTCTAGGAGAAGGGGGAGTCCTCCTTGTACACGGAGGCTGGGAGAGAGATTGTTTGAAAGAGACGCCGAGTGGCTGGGTGAGGCCAGAGGCCAGCGGGATTTCCTTCAGCTCCCGCCACTCGGGTGGGTGGGACCGGATTGTTGGATCGAGACACAGGAATCTGCCTTTGTTTCCAGCTGGAGGGGAAATGCCACAAATCCTGCCCCTTTCCTACCCCTTCCAGCATCCGTGCCCAGAAGCTGCCCTTCCCAGCGCCAGGGGGCCTGGCACTGAGGGTTCCCAGCGACCTCTTGTCTCCAAGACTCCCTCATCCGCAGGCTCCGCCCCTTGTTCCCCAGGGCAGATCCCAGATGTAGGACGAAGGGGAGGGGGCTAGCCAAGACTGGTGTGGAGGAAATAACCATACAGCTGGATTTAGGCTTCAATCTGCCCACCTCTCTCCTTCCCCTGAGAGGACCATGGATTTCACAGTTGAGGAAGGTACCTAGGTGTGTGGGGAGAACTCGAGGGTCAGGCTGGGACCTCCCTCGACCCCCCAACTCCCACTCCCCACGGTTAGACAGACTCTGCAGCCTCCAACACAGTCACACAGGCCATGTGTGGAGCCAGGTGGCTGGGGGACTACACAGTGTTGGGGAGCAGTGGGGATCAGAAGGGGAGGGGTGGGCCAGGAACCTCAGGGAGTAGGGGGACCCTGCCTTTATTTTTTCCTTTGTCAGTGAGCAGATGGGTTTTGCAGCTGTGTGAAGGGGTGTTTGTGTGTGCTTGTGCGGGTCCTTCTCTGTGTGTGACTAGGAGTTTGTGGACCAATGGGCCTGTGTGTCTTTCTGTGCCTGAGTGCCCACAGGCCCCCGTGGGCCCTGGCTGACTGTGTGTCCGCATGTGACGCTGCGTGTGCGACGACGAGTGATGCAGAGTCTATCCAACCCCATGCCTTGCAGTGTGGTATCTTCCTTAAACATGGGAAGCCATGGGCCCTCTGAGGCAGAGAGAGCATGACTGGCTGTTGACTGGTGGGGTGGATGATACATAGAAGATGTTTTCAACCATTTGGAAAATAAGACAGCTGGAGAGGAGGGAATCCTGTCCAGGAGCCCCAGGTGGGGAAAAGCGGGACAGAAACCAATGAGCCCCAACTTGTCTTTCTGTCCTCCCCACATAGATGCACTCCCTTGCCTTCTCTTGACCTAACAGGGGTCTCCTAGGCTGTTTCCTGGAATAACCAGGGGCACTGCCACTCCTGGAACCAGGGCAGCCCCTGAAAAGAAGAGGGAGATGATAACGGCACCTCTGAGCATCCCAGAGAAGGGTCAGATACAACTTAGCAATAGAACAAGCATCCCAGGCCTTGGTGGAACCTATACACATTCACTGAACCTGTATGGGTCAGGCACAGAGCCAGGGGTGAGGAAGACAGACATGGTTTCTGCCTTTGCAGGAGTGAGGGGAGGGTTTCCCAGGAGTCCCCACAGCCTGGCTGACACTCCAGTGAGGACAGTCAACCTGCAGTCCTCTGTGGAGGAGCCAGTCTGCCAGGCTGGTGGGCCATGCCTGCTGCAGTGTTGGGAATGGGCTTAGGCTGCAGAACTGTGTGTGGGAGAGCAGGTCTGAGAAGGTCATCTGGGAGAAGTGTGTGTCCTCATTCAAGGGCCACCAGAATAGTATCCAAGACTCACAGGGGAAGCCATGGGGTTCCAAGGACACATCCACTGGCCCCCTCCACGGAACTGCCCCCTCGGCCACTTCCTTACCCATTGCCGCCAAGTGCAGTAACAAAAGCTGCTGTTTACCAGGTGCTGACTGTGAGCCAGGGCATGCTCTATGCCTGGTGTGCCTCCCACTGTTTAGGCTGCACAGCAGCCCTGGGAAGTAGCAATTGGGTATTATCACCATTGGATGTTACAAAGGAGGAGACCAAGGCTGGAGAGGACCTGGTCACAGAGATAAGAGGCCAGGCCAGGAGTCAAACCCAGTTCTGCGGGTTGCAGCAGGGCGGCTCTGATGTGGCCTGTGTTCTTTATCGCCAGGGGCCTTGTCCTGGGCTCCTTGGCCTCTGCTGACAGGGACTCAGTTGGGAAGCGTCAGGAGCCGGGCTAGGGTGTGGAGAAGCTGGGATGCTAGTGGAGGGGTTGACTCAGGGCGGCACAAGTAGAATGACCCACTAGGCTGCTTTTCTCACTGGTGACCTGAAGGGCTGTCAGGAGCTGCTAGAGGATTAAAGAGAAATGGCTTGACCTGGGACTCTGGCTGCCCTGGAGATGGCCAGGGATGGAGAGGCGGGTATTCTTCAAGGTGGAAAGGCTCCCTCTGCTGGAAAATGTTGTATGACCTGTGGCCCAGGTGTGAGTGCCTGCCCATGGAACCTCCCAGCCCAGATGTACCCCAGGCCAGCCCGCTGGGAGGGAGAACCACAGGGGATAGTTCTCTGGCCCTGAGGATGCCACGGTCACTGCTGCACATTTGTAAAACTCAAACCGGTTAGAAGCCGGGGGGAGAGTCTCAAGATAGCCGGGGAGCCTGGGCTGTGGGTGGGGGCATGTGCTACAGTGGAAGGGACATGGGATCCAGAGCCCACAGACTTGAACTCCAAGCACCACTTAGCCACTTACCAGCTGGTGACCTTGGGCAAGCAGCTTAACCTTCACCTTGCTCAATTTTCTCAACTGTGAAAGAGGAAGGCTGCAAGAATCAGGCCAGGCACAGGCTTCCCAGGTTGCACTAGTGCTTAAGAACCTACCTGCCAGCGCAGGTGCCATTAGAGACTCCTGGGTGAGGAAGAGCCCAGGAGAGAAAATTTCGCAACCTACTCCAGTGTTTTGGCCGCGAGAATCCCATGGACAGAGGAACCTGGTGGGCTGCAGTTCATGGGGTTGCAAAGACTCAGACATGACTAAAGCAACTTGTCGCATGGTGCAGACAGCTGCATTTGTTCATCTAATTCTCACAACAGCCCCACGTGCTAATGTTACCTCCACTCTACATATGAGAGTCTTGAGGCTTAGAAAGTCCCCATAACTTACCAGAGCCCAAAGGCGAGCTCCTAGGCTGAAGCATGTAACCCCCATGCTGTTCCAAGCCTGTCACGTGGTTCCTCTCCTGGCTGCAATGCCCAGTGCCAGGGCTGGCTTCTTGGGCTTTGATTACAGCAGTGGTCGAGGAGGAAAGAACTCTAGCTCCATTCTGGAGGTTTGGAAGCAACTCAATCAAACTCAGTTCTCCAAGGCCCTTCCATAGCACTTCAGCTCTTGGCAGCACTTTACAGTACATAGATCCTCTTTACCTTTATTAGCTAATGCATCTTTCTAATAATCCTGTTTGCCCCCAATTAACCGATGAGAAAAAGAGAGGTAAGAGAAACTTAAGTGTCTTATTCAGGATCACACAGGTAGGGAATGGCAAAGTTAGCTTTGAATCCACTCTGGTCCACCACAGTTTCTAGGAGAAATCACAATCTAACCCTAATAGTTGCTGTCACCTCAGCATGGGTGTGTGTTTTCCTCTGTTTAAAGAACAAATGTGTTTTATTTATTTTAAATTGAGGTATACACATGTACACCCATGGCTGATTTATGTCAATGTATGGCAAAAACCACTACAATATTGTAAAGTAATCAGCCTCCAATTAAAATAAATTTTAAAAAATAACTTGAGGTATAATTGACTACAATATTATATAAATTTCAGTTGTATAAATAGTGATTTACAATGTTAAAGGTTATATTCCATTTATAGTTATTTTAAAGTATTCGCTATATTCCCATGCTATACAGTATTTCCTTGTAATTTTATTTTACACATGGTAGTTTGTACCTCTTAATTGCCTAACCTTATCTTTCCCCTCCCACTTCCCTCTTCCCTTGGGTTACCACCAGTTTATCCTCTTTATCTGTGAGTCTATTTCTTATTTGTTATGCTCACTAATTTTTTATTTTTTTATTTTTCACACAGCATTTGTCTTCCTCTGACTTATTTCACTTAGCATAATACCCTCCAAGTCCATTCATGTTGTTGCAAATGCCAAAATTTTATTCTTTTTTCATAGTGGTGTTCCATTGTGTGCGTATGTATATATACACAACATATTTTTATTCATCCATCTTTTGACGGACACAAGAGCAGATTCATTTTTAAGTCTTTCAAAATTTGGTAATACACGACTAAAAAGTCAAAACATTTTGTGCAGAAGAATTGCAAACAATTTTTGTAGATAGTCCACCCCCAAGAGAATGCAGTATACTTCCCCACTCCTTAAGTGTGGGCTTCAGATAATGACAGTACAATATAGAAAGGCAGGGCAGAGTAAGAGTACAGTGGAGAACCTGAAACAAATACCACCTTAGCCAGGTGATCGAGTCATGTTTCTAACAGGGTATGTATCCTGGACATAATGTAAAGAGAATGGCACATAACCTCTGTGGTCTTCTTCCCCAAAATCCACAACCCGGTCTATTCAGAAAAACATCAGACAAATCCCAGTTAAGGAACCACCTACAAAATACTGACCAAGCATCCTCAAGACTGTCAAGGTTATCGGAAACAAGGAAAATCTGAGAAACTGTCACAGTCAAGAGGAATCTTTGGAAACATGATGGCTAAATGGAAGGAATCCTAGACAGACAAAGGATGTTCAGGAAAAAACTAAGGAAACCTGAATTAAGAATTCAGTTCAGTTCAGTTCAGTCGGTCAGTCGTGTCCAACTCTTTGCGACCCCATGAATCGCAGCACGCCAGGCCTCCCTGGCCATCACCAACTCTCGGAGTTCACTCAGACTCACGTCCATCGAGTCGGTGATGCCATCCAGCCATCTCATCCTCTGTCGTTCCCTTCTCCTCCTGCCCCCAATCCCTCCCAGCATCAGAGTCTTTTCCAATGAGTCAACTCTTCGCGTGAGGTGGCCAAAGTATTGGAGTTTCAGCTTTAGCATCAGTCCTTCCAAAGAACACCCAGGACTGAACTCCTTCAGAATGGACTGGTTGGATCTCCTTGCAGTCCAAGGGACTCTCAAGAGTCTTCTCCAACACTATAGTTCAAAAGCATCAATTCTTTGGCGCTCAGCTTTCTTCACAGTCCAACTCTCACATCCATACATGACCACTGGAAAAACCACAGCCTTGACTAGATGGACCTTTGTTGGCAAAGTAATGTCTCTGCTTTTCAATATGCTATCTAGGTTGGTCATAACTTTTCTTACAAGGAGTAAGTGTCTTTTAATTTCATGGCTGCAGTCACCATCTGCAGTGATTTTGGAGCCCCAAAAAATAAAGTCTGACACTGTTTCCACTGTTTCCCCATCTATTTCCCATGAAGTGATGGGACCAGATGCCATGATCTTCGTTTTCTGAATGTTGAGCTTTAAGCCAACTATTTCACTCTCCTCTTTCACTTTCATCAAGAGGCTTTTTAGTTCCTCTTCACTTTCTGCCATAAGGGTGGTGTTATCTGCATAATGGACTTTACTAATAGTAATGTATTAATATTCACCCATTAATTAACAAATATACTATACTTATGTCAATAAAAGATGATACTGGGTGTGAGGTATATGGAAACCTTCTGCGCAACCTTCACAATTTTTCTGTAAATCTAAAACTGCTAGAAAAAAATTAACTTTACTTTTCAAAGAAGCTTGAAGTTTCAAAAAAAAAAAAACAAAAAAACTCAGTGAAAAGTCTCCCTTCTACCCTTGATCATCTGCTCAGTTTTCTTCCCCTCCAAACCGCCATGCCTCTTTCCAGGAGGGTTCCAGTGAGGCAGCATGGTTTTGTGTTAAGAGTCTGGCCCCCACAACTGGAATAACTGGCCCTCAGTCTTGATCTCTGTTGGTTTCTAGCTGTGTGACCCTGCAGTTCCTTACCCTCTCTGTGCCTTGTGCCCTCAAAGCTAAAATCCTCATAAAATTATTGGGAGTGTTAAATGTATTAATGTATCTAATAAGCATCTTATAAGTGTTTGCTTTTATTATTGCATATAAGTAAGCAAATATATTTATGCAACAAATATGCTAATAAAAAATATCCAAAACTTGCAAATAAGGCACATCAAAAAAATCACTAAGTGCCCTTTCAGAGTAATTTTAGACCATTGGCTAATAACCCCACCTATGGGTCAGCCGGGGGAAGTAACTGCTACATGATTTGCTATTGATTGATTAGTGTGCAGACTCTATAAAGAGGTTAACTTGTAGAAGATTGATGAATAGCAATTCTTTTTGCCTGGTAGGAAAAAAAAAAAGTTATGGTTTTATTGCCAAGTAGGAATTAATTTCTTTGTATCTAACTTTGTAATCTTATTCAAGCATTCCTTTTCCCCCTGTCAATAATAATTTTTCATTTCTTCCTTTTTTCTAAATTTAGTTTTTTAGTATTCGTTTGGCTGTCCCAGCACATGGAATCTTGTTCCCTGACCAGGGATCAAACCTGGGCCTCTTGCATTGGGAATGTAGACTCTTAATCACTGGACCACAAGGGAAGTCCTCATTTCTTCCTTTGATCCATCCTGCTGGTTTACTCATTAAGTAGTTAAAAAATCTTGGTTCTCACTATATATCTGTATTAGTCAAGTTTACCTTGGTGCAAATTTTGTTCTGACAAATCGTACCATGCCATATACACGGTCCTACCCTTTGTTTTTTTTTTCACTTAATACATCTTGAAGGTAGTTTCACATCAGAATATAAAGAGCTTCCTTACTCCTGTTTTGCCACTGTATAGAATCATGATATGGTTATGCAGTATTTACACTCTGAATCAATGTAGCCAGCCCCCTATTGATGAACATTTAGGTTGCTTCTACTCTTTTATTGTTGCAAACAATGCTGTATGAATAGCCCTGTGCACAGCCAGAGACAGAGCCTCTCAGAAGCGGATGGGAAGGCTGAAGGGCCTCTAGAGCGCAAAGGAGCCTAAGGGAGGGGCCTGGTTACCTGCTCCCAGCCCAGCCTAGCCGGTCTTCCCCTGGGTCTGTGCCAATCCAGCCTCCTCCTGTCTCTTCCTCTCCATCCTGAGCTCCTGGTATCTCCAGACAGGAAGGGACAGCCTTCGGTTCCCTGAAGACCTGAACTCTGGCTTCCACTGAATGCCAGTGGACGGTGCCTTGGAGAGGAGGATCTTGGGGGCTCGGGGCCTGGGGCTGGTACTATCCCTGGGCTGGAGCCACTGAGGGCACATGCTTAACACACCCTGAGGGCTCTGGTAGGGGATGAACACCCGGGGCCCGGGGACTTCCTGAGGGGGCTGGGGGTCAGGGGGAGGGGGCGGGGCAGTGCCTAGCAGCTCTGGTACAGACTTCCTTCGGGTTCCCAGTGCAGGGGGTTGGTCAGGGCACAGGGTGTGGCAGGCGGTGGTGAGGAAAGGACTGGCCAGGCTGGTCGTGATGGTCACAAGGTGGTCCAGGACACCCCCTTCCTGAGGAGACTGGACAAAAGGGAGGGTCAAGGTGGCCTGCAGTCGCTCCAGGAGAGACGGGGCGGCCTGAGCCTGGGCCACGAGCCCGGGCAAGGCTGGCCACTCAGGCTGATAATGCCGGCTGAGCTGCTCCACTTGGGGCCGCCGCAGCAGCTGCCGGATCCTCTGCACCGTGTCGAAGCTGTCTGTCAGAAATGCCCACTCCAGGGCAGTCTTGCCCCGGACGGGATCCACTGCTGTCAGGTCAGCACCTGGGGGGTGGGGGGCACAGGAGTGTCATGGGGTGGGACAGGGAATTGCTGACTTGCAGAAGGACAGTTTCTTTAGCAGTAGGACTTAGTGTCTCATCCTGTTGCAGCTGGAAGCTGAGGATCCTCAGTGGCTACAGCCCAGGGTCAGTACCAGCCCCAGATTCAACTTCTGGTTTAGGACTGATGAAGAAATTGGAGTCCAGTGAGGGGAAAAGACTTCAGAGAGACCTACTGGGGGATCTCCAAACCTAGAGTAGAACAGAGACCCCCTGAGCTAAGGCACTGACCAGAGGGATGGTGTGCAGGTTGCCCAGGATGGGAGGGTCAAGCTGCATCCCCTGGAGCAGGTGGGGGGGATCCTGCTGGTTCCCACTCCTGGTTCCTCCCTTCACCACCACACCCCCCTAATCCTGGGAAGCAGGGAGTGGCTGTCACTTTGAAACAAAGGAGGGGGTGCAGACCTTCCTCCCTTCTCACCCCAAACCCAGTCTGATGCAATGGGGAAGGGAACAGCTGGAGGCTGGGGGTCCCCAAAGTGAACAACAGAGGGTAGACCCACCTCATGGAGTAACGAGGGTCTGAGAATCCACAATGTGGACTTCACCCCAGGACAACTCTACACTGCCCCTAAGTCTCAACTGTCCATCACTGCATCCCTGGAATTCTGGCTCCTCAGAGCTGGAAATCAGCCCAGAGAAGGCCATCACTTTCGTTACACTGGGGAGGCTCACAGAGGGAAGCCGTTTGCCCACAGTCACTCAGCTGGTGGCAGAGCTGGGATGAGAACTCGAGAATCTGGTTCCAGACTCCAGCTTTTTTTTTGGTATTAGGTTATCTAGCTGGTCCAGTTATCCTCCCAAGCTTTTTTTTCTGGGACCATCATTCACAGTGTAAATAGAGCTCTCAATAGCTGGACCCTTTGTCAGAAGCCCCAGCACACTCTCAACTGCAGGAGGTCAGCCTGGATTGATCTTCCTTCTCCATCTCTTTCCTCATTGCAACTGTGACAGCAGGCAGTGCTGGTGGGGAGGGATGGGGGAGGGACTCGAGGCCACTGATCCTGCACCTGCCATGAGGAGGGCAGCGACACATTCCGAGCGGTCCCGCATGGCGGCCTTCATTAGCGCGGTCAGTCCCCGCTGGTCCCGGCGCTCCAGGTCAAGGCCTGCATAGTAGTTGATCAGGTGACTCACCAGAGACACGTGGCCTACAAGGCACCAAGGGCTGAGCTTAGCTACTCAAGAAAGGGATGACAAAGCCCCAAACCCACCCTCCACCCAACAAGGCAGCATCTGGGGTGTGAGAACATCATTGCAGACAGTGCGGGGCTATGGTCGGGTCTGGAGCAGGGGTACTGAGTAAGGATGGGGTTAGCAGCCTCTCACCTGCTTGGGCAGCCAGCATGAGGGCTGTGTCCCCTTCTTTGTCCTGCTGGTTCACATCCAGGAAAGGACAGCGGCTGAGCAGGGCCACCACACTTTGGAAACCACGGTAGCAGGCGACCATGAGGCCTGTCTGGAGGAGGGGCAGCTCAGCCCCTGTGGTTTCCTCCAGGAGCTCCTTGGGGGCCCTGTGTCCTCTAACCCACAACTGTCTCAGAGATGTCCCAGGCCCTCGGAAGACCCACTCTTACCCACTCCCTCCTGAGGACCCAGGTGATGGGTGCTGACCCTGAAGCTCACAGCACCCTTGCTGCCCTGCAAAGCCCCCTGGGGTGGCTCACCCTCCCGTTGCCATCCACTGGGTGGCTTCCTCTGGGGAGACCCCATCATCCAGCATGGCTTGCAGCTGGGCAGGGTCATTGCGGACACAGGCCCAGTACAGGGCCCCCAATGTGCAGCTTGGGGTAGAGGCCTCACTGCCCAGGCAGGACGGGGCCTCAGACGTGTCCAGCCCTCCCTTCTGCCAGGTCGGCTCCTGGTCTTCCATCTTGGAGCCAAGAAGGTGATTGGCTCCTTCTCACGCAGTTTGCATCTATAACACAAGATGAGGGGAACAGTGTCTCCCTGGACCCCAGGAGGGATCCCAGCAGTTGTGACTGCCCACCTGGCCCTGGGGAGAGCTTTTTCTTGCTGAAGTCTCCCGTCCCATTCTTCTTGGAGAGAGGACAAACCCCTGGCAGAGAGTTGCAAGAGTCTTAAGAGGACAGGAGTCCTTCACTATTAAATGAGGATCCTAGTGAGATTCAAGGAGAGGGGCGGTCTTCTCTTTCCCATGGGACCTTACCTGGGGTTCGCAGGGTCCCTAGCAGGCAGTCACTGCTGGGGCCCAGCCTGGAGCCCACAGCAGCCCCCAGACTCCTGGAGCACACTCACCGAGTCTCTGGAGTGTCTCGAGGTGGACTATCCGCCCCAGGAAGCAACGCTGGTAACAGATGGCTCGACTTAACGGAAAAAGCTGCCTGTAACACCTCGGAGCTGAGCTGGATCAAGCCGGGTTAGTTGAGGGTAGGCGGGGAAGGGGGGGGGAGCAGGGCGGGGCCGGCGCTCTCCTGTCCAAGATGACAGAGACCCGCCCCCAAAGCCTGCCCAGAGTGGGCGGGGCCCGAGTCAGGGCAGCTCCGCCCCCGCGGAGGCGGTTCTGGGAATAAGCACCCCGTCTCCTCCGAGGCACTCACCTTGCGCCTTAAGGGGGGACTGGCTGTCTCAGAATCTGATCCTTCGATGGTGGAAGGGCTACGACGTCCCCAAACTCACTCTCAAAAAGTCCCTTCTTCCTTGGTGGAGCGGGGTCTTGGTGAGGGGGTGGTGGTGGAAGAGGGTGCTAGTGATGACATCTCACTAAACAGGGGCTGGAGCAGAGATGGGGGTTCCAGGGGTCACCCGGATCTATTTTTTGAGGTTCTGGAGAAATTAAAGTATAAAGAATTGCTAATTAAGGGTACGAAAATTATGATATAGAAAGTTTACTGGATTAGTTTGTTGTGGTAAATTAAATATGAAATATTTAAACTGTGTTGATATCTAAATGAATTCATTTGATTATGTAAGCCGTTTATTTATAGTTATTTATCAAATTAATAATGAAGTATTGTTAAACCATTCTTTAAGTTAAATTACTATTAAATATCAAGTTTAATGAATTGGTTTTGGGCCTCGGGTGTAGGAAATGGAGCAAGTCATATTCCTCTGCTTATATCAGTCCAATTATAAGACTATATGAGCTCTCTCTTGTTTTACTATACTTTATTTGGTTTATCTCTTTCATCCCTGATCTCCAGAGCCCATTCTCCTTTCCTTTACCAATTGACACAAATATCCTTGAAAATGTACATTTCATTGAGAAAGGTAGTGTTGATTTGTGTACGTTTTAACTAGCACCTTGCTTCCCTTGTGGCTCAGCTGGTAAAGAATCTGCCTGCAATGCAGGAGACCTGGGTTCGATCCCTAGGTTGGGAAGATCCCCTGGAGAAAGGAAAGGCTACCCACGCCAATATTCTGGCCTGGAGAATTCCATGGACTGTATAGTCCATGGGGTCGCAAAGAGTCCCACACGACTGAGGGACTTTCACTTTCACGTTAACTGACACCCTGGATTGTGCTAAGCTCATCATGTTTCTTCTTTTCGCTCACAGCTCTGTTTTCAGCTTCTGTCCTTGCTGCATTCCTTGCGCTGTATCGGTCAGGAGTGTCTTTGGTTGTAAGTAATCAAAAACTGACCTCACCAGTGTGATGTCTGCCACAGACTGTTCAACATCCATCCAAAACTACAGATGCTGAAAAGCTAAAATGACACCTCCCAGATTCTCGTGAGCTAGGAATCTATGATTTATGTTCTGCTCTTGTGCGAGACATAAATTTGGAATACAGCTAAGTAGCACGGGACATCCGTTTTGCTGTCGCAGATCATGATAGATGCAGGGGGATTCTGGTGAGTAGCTTCCTGATTCATCGGCTTCCTGTAGTAATGACTGTTGTTTTCCCCATCACAGGCAGAGGTCATGTGCCTCTCGAAGCTGGGAGTTGTTCCTGGACCTAAAGCCTGCTTCTCCATTTAAACTAGCCAGATTTATTTATATTGTCTGCAATTGAACAGACACTCTGACACATGTGGCTCAAACAAATAGAGATTTATTCTTCATACAAGATAAAAAGTTCAGAGATAAAAAACTGTTGGTGTTGATTTAGTAAGTTAAGATGTCAAGGTCTGGGATCCCCTGGTAGCTCAGTGGTAAAGACTACGCCTACCAATGCAGGAGACACAGGTTCGATCCCTGATCCAGGAAGATCGCACATGCTGAGGTGTGCCACAACTACTGAGCCTATGCTCTCCAGCCTAGGAAATACAGCTACTGAACCCATGTGCCTGGAGTCTGAGCTCTGCAACAAGACGGTGTACCACAGTGAGAAGCCTGCAAACCACAGCTGGAGAGCATCCTCTGCGTGCCACAGCGAGAGACAAAGTCTGCGTAGTAACAAAGACCCGGCACAGCCAGTAAAGAAAGAAAGAAAATGATATATATATATAAAGATGTCAAGGTCTTCTCTAGGAGTCTCTTGGCTTTCCCTCATGGTCACAAGATGGCTGCTGTACCCATAGCCATCACAGCAAAATGTGGTGAATGCACACTATGGATTTTGTGCAGCAGCTGGAAGAAATCGACTGGATTATTTGTTAGACATCACTGATAGATAATGCAGTTCCTATCCACAACCCCCCATTCTCTCTAGTCACCTTTTAGTTAGGTAAGGCAAAGTAACACAATTTTGGCCAATGAAATGCAAGCAGCACTCTGATGGGTGAGGATCCTGGAAAAATCTTTGTTCTCTTGATAAAATATGTGCAGTGTACCTTTTAACCTGTCTTTCCTCCCTATTCCTGCTGCATAGAATTCTATAGAGTGCATCCATTGCATTTTACTTATCTCCTCTTCCAGTGTTGGATACATATGTTGTCTCCAACCTCATGCCACTGCAAATAATGCTGCAGCGAGCATCCTTGTACATCTCTAGTTGTAGAGCTGAGAAAGAGCTTCTCTGAGACTGCTAGGTCATAGGACATACACATACTTATTGACCAGGTCCTGCCAGATTGCTCCCTATCTTGCAGTGTACCCACCAACAGTGCACTGAAGTATCCCAAATCCGTACCAACCCTTGTACTTATTTGGCCTTTTAATTTAAAAACATATATATATTTATGTATTTGGCTGCACCAGGTTTTAGTTGTGGCACACGGGATCTTTACTTGCGGCATGCAAACTCTTAGTTGCCACATATTCCCCGCCCAGGGATCAAACCCGGACCCCTTTCATTGGGAGCACAGAGTCTTAGCCATTGGACCACCAGGGAAGTCCCCTTCGACTTCTAATTTTTGTCAATCTGATAGTACAGAACTATAAAGGGATACGGCTATTTTGCATTGGATTTTTCTGATTATTAACAAGTTGAGCATCTCTACATACCTGACAGTCATTCTTGTTTCCCCTCCTGGGAATCACCTGTTGATAGTATTGGTCCAGTGTTCTATTGGATTTTCCTGTCTTTTTCTTATTGAATTTTCAAGAATTCCTTTTAATATTCTAGATAATAAACACATAGTTAGACGGGTTTTGGGTGTGGCAACTATATAAAACTTTCTGTCAGCTTTATCTGTTGTGAACTTTATTGATAGAAATCCTAAATTTTGATGTGGTTAAATTCATAAAGTTTTCTCCTTATACTTGGTGCTTTCGAGTCTTGCTTGAGAAGAATTTCCCATTCCAAGATCACAAGAATCTTCATTTCTTTTATTAATCTTGCAGGTTTTTTCAGTATTTAGTCTTTAATCCATCTGGAACTTACTTTTTTTTTTGGAATTTACTTTTATATGTGATATGAGGAAGACTCTGTTATGAACTGAATTGGGTCCCCCTTAAATTCATATGTTGAAGCCTTGACCCCTTACTGTGACTATATTTGGAGATGGGGACATAATGGAGGTAATTAGGATTAAATGAGGTCATAGGGTAAGGCCCCAATCCAATAGGGGTCTGCTGTCCTTTTATTTCTTCAATTAATAAAAATTTTTGGCTGCACTGGGTCTTTGTTGTGGTGCACAGGGTTTCTCTAGTTGCGGCGCTTGTGGCCTTCTGTTGCCCCACAGGGGTTTCTCCTTGCTGTGCGCAGGCTTAGTTGCCCTGTGGCATGTGCAATCGTGGTTCCCCAACCAAGGATCAAATCCACGTCCCCTGCATGGGAAGGCGGGTTCTCAACCACTGGACCACCAGGGAGGCCCTGGGACTGCTATCCTTTTAAGAAAAGGAAGAAAAAAAGAAGAGGAAGACAGGAAGCGATGTTGGAGCACGCTCCCTCTTTCTTTGTCTCCTTCTTCGTCCCCCTGCCATGCCAGCCCCTGTGTAAGGACAATGGGAAGGCCATGAGAAGATACAGTGAGAAGACAGCCATCTACAAGCCGTCTACAGGAGAGACCTCCTACAGGAAAGCAACCCTGCTGACATCTTGATCTTGGACTTCCAGCCCCCAGAACTGTGAGAAAATTCATTTCTATGGTTTAAGTCTCCTATTCTCTGGTCCCTTGTCATGGCAGTTCAAACAGACTAATATAAAATCCAGCCTTTTCTCCAACTAGTGAATAACCCCATCTATTAAGCAATTGTCTTTCTCCTGATTTGTAGCATCATCTTTACCATCTATAAACTTTGAGTTCTCTTTAAAGTTTCACGTTGTGTTTAAATTCTCTTTTATCATTTTATTAGAGCCTTCCTCTGCTCATGCAACACTGATTTTACTACATCAGTTTTGCAGCGTGTTTGACTACCTAACGGGGTGAGCTCTCCATCTTTCATTTCTTTTTCAAAATTGATTTTTATCTTTTCATATAAAATTACAAATCAGTTTGCTGAATTCTTTAGAAAAGAATTTGCCAGCATTTTGATAGGAATTGCATTGAATTTATAGATTAATTTGAAGACAGTTGACTGCTTCACAATGTTAAATTTTCTCTTCCACAGAACAGGGTATATTTATTCATTTTCCAGATTTTCCTTTATGTCCTTCAATAGGGTTAACTTTTCGTCTTCTCCAGCACAGTCTTATACATTCACTGGTAGGTGGATTCCTAGATTGTTTCTAGTTTTTCTTGCTACCATAATTGAAGTCTCATGTTTTTGTTTTGCTTATTGTTGATGTAGATGCAACTTTTTCTTAGCCTTCATGTATGTTGAATCAGATTAAGCACAATCCCCAGTTAATGACATATTCTCCTTATTGATGCCTGTATAATCTGCTTTTATTTTATTCAGTTCAGTTCAGTTCAGTCGCTCAGTCGTGTCCGACTCTTTGCAACCCCATGAATCGCAGCACACCAGGCCTCCCTGTCCATCACCAACTCCTGGAGTATACCCAAACTCATGTGCATCGAGTTGCTGATGCCATCCAGCCATCTCAGCCTCTGTCGTCCCCTTCTCCTCCTGCCCCCAATCCCTCCCAGCATCAGGGTCTTTTCCAATAAGTCAACTCTTCGCATGAGGTGGCCAAAGTATTGGAGTTTCAGCTTTAGCATCAGTCCTTCCAAAGAACACCCAGGGCTGATCTCCTTTAGAATGGACTGGTTGGATCTCCTTGCAGTCCAAGGGACTCTCAAAAGTCTTCACCAACACCACAGTTAGGTAATTATTTTCAATAAGGCAATAAGCACCCAGAATAACAAGCAAAATCTCCATGCAAAAGCTAGAATCTGACATCACACAACACGATTTCTTCAATTACCCTCTGTCTCTCCCCACTCAAGGCAGCTATAATCCTGAATTTCATATCCATTATTTTGTTGCTTTCCTTGATATAGTGTTTTATTGAATCTTTAGATATTCCTTCAAAGTATATACATTATGTATATTATACATGTATAATTCAGGTATTTTAGTTTGCAGGATGTAAATGCTGTGGTAGTCACTTGCTGTCTGCTTTTATCATTGAATAACATTTGCTAAGAGTCACTCATACTGTTGCGTGGTGCTACAGTCCATTCATCTTGGTTGCTATGTAATACTCTACTGTCTGAATATACCGCAGCTATCCTACTGCCTTATAGATGGATATGGGGGTGTTTCCAAGTTTCTGCTACTATAAATTGTGCTTGAGTTTGCCTAACTCAACAACTGTCCTCAGACTAAAGTACATTCCTTGCTCTGTTTCCCTGAGTTTCTACCTTCCCTTAGATTTCAACCTAATAAATTCTTGCTCTCTGGCCAATTCTCCTGGCTTTTAAACAATTTACACTTGTATTTTAACTAGCATTTTTACTGTTTTACTCAGAAAGATTAGCTCCAAGTCAGCCAGTCATATTATTGGAAATAGAATTTCCTCTAATCCTAATTAAAAAATCAGTCTAATAGGAAAATGGGCAAAAGACATGGTAATTAATTCATAGAATAAATACAAATGGCCAAAATAAATATATGAAAAGATGCTTCATTTCACAAGTAAGCAGGAAAAGGCAGATTAAAACAATAACGAAATATTACTTTGGACCATCATTTCTGCAAAAATTAAACATTAATAATATTAAATGCTTACACTGTTGGAAGAATGTAAATTAGCAGAGTATTTTTGGAAATTATTTTGACAGTGTCTATCAAAATAACAAATGTACGTACACATTAACCCAGCACTTTGGGAAAGTGCCTTCCCAAAACAGCACTTGCATATGTGAACAAAGATATATGGGATATACTTTGCAGCATTATTTGAATTGAAAATGTCACTCAGTCATGTCCAACTCTATGTGACCCCATGAACTGAAGCTTGCCAGGCTCCTCTGTCCATGGGGTTTCCCAGGAAAGAAAACTGGAGTGGGTAGCCATTCCCTTCTCCAGATCTTCCTGACCCGGGTCTCTGACATTGCAGGCAGATTATTCATATTAATTTTTAAAATTTTAGAAACAACTTTTAAATGTTCATCAGTAGAAGAAGGGCTTGAAAAAATATGCACATTCAAATTTTGCCTTCATTAAAAAATAATAGGGTACATCCCTATGGACTGCTGTGGAAACAGCTCTTAGATGTGTTAAGAAGAAAAACCCAAGGTAACATATATGTGGTATGTGTATGCATGCACACACACAGTTGGCTGCTTGCATGTATGTAAAGGCCTGAAACAGTAGTTCTCAACATCGGCTGCACAGTGTATTTTAAAAACAGTGATACCTGGAACCACCCCAGAGATTCTGAGGTAATTGGTCTGGGGCACAACTTGGGCAATGGGATTTAAAAAATCTCCCCATGTGATCCTAGTGTGCAGGCAAAGTTGAGAACTGCTGTAAAGAATGAAGCTCATTAAAATGTTGGCAGTAAGGAACATCCCTGGTGGTCCAGTGGTTAAGACTCTACGCTTCGAATGCAGGGAGGGTGGGTTTGATCCCCATCAGGGAACATGCCACACACACACACACAAAATGTTGGCAATAATTAACTTAAGGAGGGGGGTAGGAATGAAGTGAAAGGGGACCTTCATATTTTGTTTTTCAATGTTTGAATCTTCCACCAGGATAATTATTTCTTGATGACAAAAAGGGGAAAGAAAAGAAGCAGAAATAGTTCCTCCTCTTCTTCCCCAGCCTTTCCTGTATAGAGTTCATCATTCCTGAGTGCTCTGTTCTTCATTCACTCACGATTCATTCATTCAGTAACTATCGTTAATCTTGTACTTGGCTGTTTCCCGCACCTGGGTCCCCTCTGTCTCCTGCATGTGGGACAGTGTCCACCACTCCGAAAATTCATTCACCACATTCATGTGAATTTCCTGAGTCTCTCCTTTGATCTCAACCCCTCAGCACCCCTCAGGAGTGACTGTAGAGGGCTAGGAGCCTTTAACCTGCTCTGAGAGTCCCATAGCTAAAACATCTAGCTAGGTGAAAGGGGCTTTCACATTTTGCTTTTTCAATGCTCTTCCTTCCTAGAGAAAGTCTAAGCAGTCCACTACACTCCACCCCCAGCCTCTTCAAGGGTCCTGTTTCTGCAAGGCCACTCTCAGCCAACAGGTGGCAGCCCTGTGCAGGAATTGGGAGAGCACACCCAGCCCAAAAGAATGGAGGGTTCTGGGGTCAGGGGCAGGGGCAGGTCTTGGCAGGACAGGTGCACAGAGGGAGAGGGGTGGGGTTCCATTTTTGGCACAAAGTACAAAGGACAAGAGAGTTATTTTTGTAGGTCAACATTAACCAACTGGTCTGGGTACCCAGGTTTGTGAGGTTTCTTTCCCCTTCCATCTGCAGCAGTGCCCCCTTTGGAGGTGTCCTCTCCAGGCTTTGTCCTCAAGAGGACTCTCTGTTCCTCCCCAGCCCCTGTTCAGCACCCCAGCCTGGGTCTTGACTCTTCCTGCCTGTATATGTCTTTGCTGATAGAGATGATTATGGCGGTGGGAGAATGGAGCTTGCTGGTTAATGTGTAGAATAAGGATAACATCTTGGGTGATACAGGGACCCTCTGTCAGGTACATTTCCTTCTGGAGTCTCATGTGGCAGACTTAAGGATTAACAGTGAAGGAACTGTCCAGGTTATCCTGCTATTATCTCTGAGCTGCTGAGGTCTGACAAAAGTTCTCCAGAATGCTCTTTTCTTGCCACTCCGGTTTCTCTTCAGCCTGGCTCTCTTCACTGCCTTCTGTCTGTCTGTCTCCTTTCTGTCTGGCTTCACTTTTTATCCATCCTTTCAGCTTTTGATCTTTCTCATCTTATTGTCTGGATCCTTCTTTTTATCCTTCTAACTCTCTCTCAAGTCCTGATAATATACATTGTTTAGAACACAAGCTTGATTCTCTATCTCGCTCTCTGACTGTCATGCCATATCTCCAGCCATCTAATCCTCTGGGCTGGGGTTTTCAGGAGTCTTGACTTGTGGAATTCAATCAGGGAAAAAAAAGGGGGGGGGCGGTTAGGGAGAGCACAGTCGCAAATTTGCAGAGAAAGAGCTCAGCAAAGTCTTGGGTGCAATCTAGAACACAGATCAGTCACCTGTTGGGAGTCAAATGTCTTGTCAGCTCCTCTTCCTTTTTTCCAGAATCTTTCTCCAGCATGAGCCCCTCTACTCCCACCCTACATGCTTAGTGGCAGGTACAGCTAGGGCCAGAGGTCAGTAGGGAAATGGGCCAACCCCGCTTAAGGACTAGACATGGAATGGGACTCAGCAGGCTGGGGCGGAGAATGGAGGAGGTGGCCTCTGACCCCAGCTCTGGCCCCTTCTGGGGGTCCTGTGTGACCTGCCATAGGTCATGGCCCCTCCTCCCCAACGACAATCTACATCACAAAACCCACAGCTCGTAACTCACTGCCAACCAGGGAAGTCTGGGATTGATTTAGGGCCCACTCTGATCAGTTCACCCTCACTAGACTGTGGCCCCTGGGGTGGGGGTGGGGACGAGGGTCATGGGTGAAGTTCAGGCAGGGGTATCCTGGCCCAGGACTACATCATACCTGTGGCACTCTTAGTGGATTTGTGGGGGGAGGGATCCAGGCACAGGAACTCAAGTTTCTCACCCAACCAGCCCATCCGCGCTGGCTCAGCCCAGGGCCATACTGAGGGAGCAGCGTCCATGGCTTATTAGGTTTGCAGGGTCGGCGTCCTCAGGATTCAGGTCCCTGGCATCTTACAAAGCAAAGAGAGCATTCTCACCCACCAAGGGATTAGGTAGCTGAGTCCTAAATAAGCCCCTCCACCCATCACCACAAACCTCATGTATACTGCTGGGCTCAGGGGAATCTTCCCAGGCTAGGGTTCCACAGTCCACTTTCAATTACATGTGTGTTTCACCTGGTGCATTTCATGTTGTTAGTTTCCATCCATCCACTATACATTTCTGGAGATAATCACTAAGAATCTCCTCCACTTGGAATGTTGCCAAGTTTTTTGAGCATCATCCACAGTAAATATGGGCTTCCCTGGTGACGCAGATGGTAAAAAATCTGCCTGCCAATGCAGGAGACCTGGGTCGGGAAGATCCCCTGGAGAAGGAAATGGCAACCCACTCCAGTATTCTTGCCTGGAGAATCCCATGGACAAGAAGAGCTTGGTGGGCTACAGTCTATGGGGTCGCAAAGAGACACGACTGAGCAACTAACACACAGTAAATACATCTACCTCTGGCCCTAGGACACATGAATATGCATACAGCTAAAAGCAAAGTATGGGGCTTCCCTGGCGGTCCAGTGGTTAGGTCCAGGCGGCTGCCAAAGCAGGGGACACGAGTTCAATCCCTGGTCCGGAAAGATCCCCCATGCTGTGGAGCAACTAAGTCTGTGAGCCACAGCTCCTGAAGTCTGTGTGCTCTAGAGCCCATGTTCCACGACAAGAGAAACCACCGAAATGAGACGCCTGTTCCCCTGCGAGTAGGGAGACCCTCACTCTCTGAAAACTAAAGGAAGCCTGGGCGCAGCAATGACCACCCAGTGCACCCATCAATACATAAACAATTAAATAAATAAAAGCAAGGTGTAATAAAACTGTGTTTGGCACTGTGATGTTTTCTACTCCATTTTAAGAAACATTAAAAAAAATACTTTTATGAACCACTAAGGGGCTGACAGTTTATAAGTAACTTCTTACATTTTTCACAGCTTCACAAGCTGTTAACGCCCATTTTACAAACGGGAAAATCCGAATCATCTTCATAAAAGCCGGTGAGGTCGTCAGGAAGGGTTCTCTCATTGACCCATTTTATAGATGAAGAGACACAGACTCTGAGAGGTTCAAGGACCTGCTTGGGATCACCCAGCTGGTGAGTGACAGAGACGGCCTTCCAAGACAGTCTTCCCTGGGCAGGGTGGGTTTGTGGTCCTCACACACCGTGGCGCCCCTCCTCACCCCTCCCCGTTGATATCTTTGTCTCTTTCCAGTTTGAAGGCCATCTCTTCCAAGGGGAAGATGGAGGGCCAGAACAGCTGAGTAATTCTGTTTTCCATGTCATCTGTTAACCCTGCACCATCTGCCAAATCTACTCTCAGCCCTGACCTGCTCTCTCTGAGTGGCTGGAGTGGGGGAGGAGGCGTTCTCCTGGGGTCTGGACTCAGAACACCCACAGAAAACTCATTTTTCTGCTCAGAACCAACAGCAGTGGCCTAGAATTACAGGGCGTGTCAGGGAGTGGAGCGAGAGGGGAGAAAGGATTTTCTGACATCAGAGGGACACAACAATAGCAGTCCCCCGCCCCCTCCTCTTCAGGGGCTTGTCTTCACGCCCCTCACACCTTCACCTTGGTGAGGCTCTGGACCTGTGGGGAGGGTGAGTTGACCACAGCAACCGGAGCTAAGACGTAAGTCCATCTTACAGGGAGCTGAGGCAGATTTATGGGGCCTCGGGTGTGGCCGGCTGTTACTCAGCCTCTGACTTTTTAATTCCCCAGCCTCCTCACCCAGCCCGCCTCCTCCCCAAGAAGGCTTTTGTGCAGGACAATGAGGAATCTATAAATTCCGGGGGACATGGACGTGGGGGAGGGGAGCACTGGTCACTTCGGCTCAGCGTAGACAGCAAAGGGGGGGCTTCAGGGACCTGCCGCGTCTCAACTGTTCCACACAGGCCCAGAGAGAACGGTGGGGCCAAGCCTTACCACTGCCTTTGACAGACAACAAGCTGAGCCTCCCAGGCGAAGGGTCTCTAGTCCCTGCTTCGTTCACTCCGTCTTTGGGTTCGGGTGTCAATACATCACTGCATTTATTTATCCTCCCTCTCTTCCTCATCCCCTAGTCATTCCCTCACCCGGGCACTATTCACTCAGCACACACGCACTGAGTACTAAGTGTCCAGGTCAAGGATGGGGGACACAACGGGCAGACCTTGGCTGGCCCTGGAGGAGCACACAGCAGAGAGCTGTGGCTCAGAGGGGCCAAAGTGGAGCTCTAACCTTAGTTTTTCAGGCTGGCAACCTTCACCCTCCTCTCTTTCCTCAGCAGGTCCTCTGCAGGTGATGTACTTCCATTGGCTTTTTTTTTTTTTAATATATAGAAGCATAGTTGATTTACAATGTTGTGTTAGTTTCGGGTATACGGCAAAGCAATTCAGTTACACACGTATCTTTATTTTTTTCAGATTCTTTTCCCTTATAGGTTAGAGCATTTTTAACGTACCTGCCAAGGGCTCTGGGAGTTATGGATTATGTAAGTGTCCCCGGACACTTTGCTAATATGGCGCTGAGAAGGTAAGTGGTTGCCCTCTGGCAGGGAACAGCACACCAGGACCCAGGCCCTTACCTCTGCATCACAGCTGCACCTCTGGGTGCTGTAGGGACCCAGAGCAAGGGCATGGGCTGTGGCCTAAATGTCCTCTTCTACTCACTTGCCCAAACTAGCCCTGGGCCACCATACTGACCCTTCCTCAGTTTTCTGTTCTTCTGTTCTGTTCCACCTTCATGCAGTACTAAATGCCCCATGCTCAACCGTGTATTTACACACCTCACCCTTCCATTGTATGATAATAATGAATGAATCCAATGCTTATGACGCATGTGTATGTTTGCTGAACAATCACACATCCTGTGTGTCTTGTTGTGTGTCTACTTGTAAACTGGGGATATTTGTACGGACTTCGTCATACAAATCAAGCCGTGTGAAGCACTTAATGCCTGGCACATAGTAAGTGTTCAGTAAATGTGGTTGCTAAGATTTCTCTTACTGGAAACCACAGGCTGGTCCACATGAATGAGGCATATGGGTGAACACAGCGGTTTGCAGCAGGTCCATCTCAAAGAGTAGCCCCTGAGAGGTGAGCAGGTGGCCCACAGTCCAGTTCATTTCCCAGGGACTCCCGCATTCCTGAAATGAATGGAGATGTTGAGCACTTTCTAGGTTTGTGCTGGGTGTCAGGCTAGCAGACAACAAGAAACATCCCCAAATTCATGGAGCTGGCCTTCTGGTAGATGAAACAGACTACAAACCAAGTGAATGAAGAAGACAGTTACAGAAAGTGCTACGTCCTGTGGAAGATACAGATAAGGCTAAGTGACACAGTACATCGGCAGATGGCGCATGGGGCTGCTTCAGTATTGAGGTCAGGGCTGATGAGGAGGTGACATCCCTGTGAAAAACCTGGGCAGAGCGTTCCGGGCAAAGGGATCCTCATGGCCAAGGCCAGAGATGGGGGAAAGCTTGTCAAGTTCAAGGAGCAGAAAGGCAGCCAGTGGGAGCAGAGCCCAAGCAGAACATGGAATGATGGAAGAGAGGTCGGCACAGGCAGGGGCCAGGGTGAGAAGCTGGGGCTCTCCTCCAGGGGAAGCCACGGAGGTTGTTTAGCAGGAGTGACATGCTCTGATTTGTTGTCTGATTTGTATTTTTAACGGGCCCCTGGCAGCTGGGTGAGCTGACTCTTGACCCAAGAGGGAGCTTCTGCAGTTGTGCAAGGAAGTAGGAGTAATAGGGGCTTGCACCCTGGAGAGAGTGGCAAGCAGGGGCTGATCCAAGATACATCTTGGAGAGAATTCCCTGCTGGTCTAGTGGTTAGGGCTCCGTGCTCTCACTGCCAGTGGCCTGGTTCAGTTCCTGCTTGGAGAACTAAAATCCCACAAACCCAGCAGTGTGGCAAGATACTATCTTGGAGGTAGAAAAACATTTGCTAGTGGACTGGACAACGGAAGGACGGGAGAGAAATTCGGGGAGGAGATAAAGAGCTAGAGAACCCAGGTTTGCAAAGTTGTCTGGGCCCTGGATCTTGAGAGCCCTTTTGCTCTCTCTGGCCCTGCCCCACAGAGGTTATTTGCATTCCTTCACACTGTCGGCTGCCCTAAAGCAGGGGCAGTCCAGGATCGTTCTTTCCATCCCTCGGTGAGAAAAGGTGCCCCATGCCTTCCTCCAGAGTCAACACCTGCCAAAGTGAAGCTTGGATTTCAGACCATTCACTCCCGGCCATTGTTGAGACCACAACCCGCACAAGCGCACAGCTCCCCTCTCCCCAGCCTGGACCACTGGCCCGGCCTGAAACATCCTCGGATCTCAGACCTACAGGCGACGGGCTTGTAAGGACACCGGCCTGAGACGACCCAGGGCAGGAGCGGGAAGGGAGGGCTTGGCCTTTCCTAAGGGAATCTCCCGGCCGCGCTCCCGGGGGAAGGAAGTCCCTTCCCGGACCTGCGCCCCCGACCCCGCTCCCTGCCGTGGAGGCCGCTGCCCCTCCCGCCCGCGAAAGCTCGAGAAGCCGATCTTCCGGCCTCGGGCTACGGGCGGGGGAGGGTCCGAGCGGTAATTGCTGCCATCTGCTCCCTCCTCCCCTCCCCTGCCCCCAAGCCTGGGGGAGGGGTGAGGCGTCCCAAACAACCCACTCTTACGCGCACCCTCGGCAGGCGGGAGTTCAGGGGTGACCGGCGAACGCGCCTTCGGGCAAATGCAGGGGGCCCACGAGAGCGCCCCCACCCGCCTCTCTGGCAGCGGACGAGCGATGCCCTCCTGGAATCCCCCCGAGTTCAGGTTGTGCTCCTCTGGGATAGGGACTTAGGAAGCATCCGGGGAGCTGTCCTACCTCAACTCACTATCGCAGGCTCTGGTCCGTGGTTGAGGCTTGTTTTGGGATACTGACGCGTCCCTCTCAACTGCAGGGCTGTGACTGGTGTTGGGGGGGGGGGAGGGTGTGGAACTCTAGGCTGGGTCTGGAAGCAAGGCGGCTGGAGACCGAACTTGGCTCTCAGACTCCTCCCTCCGGCTGGGTTCAAATTCTGGAAGGGTTGCTCCTCAAGGGTGGCTCATCCTGAATAGGTTCCTCCTCTGTGCAATGAGGATACCCCAGGATCTACTTCTTGGGTGATTCCACCCAGGGCTGCTTGTTAGACCAGGAGCATCAGGCCTGCCCCTGGGCATGGGGAGGCCCTGAGCAGGGGAGTGATGACAGGGGAGGGTGTGTGACCCTGTGGAAGGTGCTGTGACCCTGGGGAGGGGACCCTGGGGAGGTGCTGGGGACCCTGAGGAGGTAGGGACTCTGCTGGGGAAGAGGGAGGGTGGGCTAGGGACTGGAGGCTGGGGAACAGATTATGGGAGCAGCCTTACTGGTTTCACACCCATCACCTGGGGTCTCTGCAACTTAGGTCGTTTAGATATTGTTCACCTGACCTCTATCCCTGTACTGATGACAGCTCTGAGCACTGGGGATGCTCTCAGGGCAGAGTACCCCCACTACCCTGCCACCGGGAGCCACTGCCCAAATGCTTACACTTCTTCACACCTACCCGCAGGGTCTAAACAACCACACAGGTGCAGAAGCCCAGGTAATGGTCCTGAGTGAGATTTGTTCAGTCAATAAGTCATGTCCGATGCTTTGAGACCCCATGGACTGCAGCACACCAGGTTTCCCTGTCCATCATTATCTCCTGGAGTTTGCTCTAACTCGTGTCTATTGAGTCACTGATGCCATCCAGCCATCTCATCCTCTGTCGTCCCCTTCACCTCCTGCCTTCAGTCTTTCCCAGCATCAGGGCCTTTTCAAATGAGTCAGTTCTTCACATCAGGTGGCCAAAGTATTGGAGTTTCAGCTTCAGCATCAGTCCTTCCAATGAATATTCAGGGTTGATTTCCTTTAGGATTGACTGGGTTGATTTCCTTGCTGTCCAAGGTACTGTCAAGAGTCTTCTCCAGCACCACAGTTCAAAGCATCAGTTCTTCAGTGCTCAGCCTTCTTTATAGTCCAACTCTCACATCTGTTCATGACTACTGGAAAAACCATAGCTTTGACTAGACGGACCTTTGTTGGCAAAGTAATGTCTCTGCTTTTTAATATGCTAAGTTTGTCATAGCTTTTCTTCTAAGGAGCAAAGGTCTTTTAATTTCATGGCTGCGGTCACCGTCCACAGTGATTTTGGAGCCCAAGAAAAAAAATCTGTCACTGTTTCCATTTTTTCCCTATCTATTTACCCTAAAATGATGAGACCAGATGACATGATCTTAGTTTTTTGAATGTTGGGTTTTAAGCCAGCTCTTTCACTCTCCTCTTTTGCGCTCATCAAGAAACTCTTTAGTCCCTCTTCATTTTCTACCATTAGAGTGATATTATCTGCATATCTGAGGTTGTTGACATTTCTCCCAGCAATCTTAATTCCAGTTTGTGATTCAGCCTGGCATTTCACATGATGTACTCTGCATAGAAGTTAAATAAGCAGAGTGACAATATACAGCCTTGACATACTCCTTTCCCATGTTCCATGTCCAGTTCCAACTGTTGCTTCTTGACCTGCATCTAGGTTTTTCAGGAGGCAGGTAAGGTGGTCTGGTATTTCCATTTCTTTAAGAATTTCCCACAGTTTGTTGTGATCCACACAGTCAAAGGCTTTCGTGTAGTCAATGAAGCAGAGGTAGAGGTTTTTCTGGCATTCTTTTGCTTTTTCTATGGACCCAACAGATGTTGGCAGTTTGATCTCTGGTTCTTCTGCCTTCTAAACCCAGCTTGTACATCTGGAAGTTCTCGGTTCATATACTGTTGAAGCCTAGCTTGAAGGATTTTGAGCATTACCTAGCTAGTATGTGAAATGAGCACAACTGTAGGGTAGTTTAAACATTCTTTGGCATTGCCTTTCTTTGGGAGTGGGATGAAAACTGAGTTTCCAGTCCTGTGGCCACTGCTGAGTTTTCCAAATTTGCTGGTGTATTGAATGGAGCACTTTCACAGCATCATCTTTTAGAATTTGAAATAGCTCAGTTGGAATTCCATCCCTTCCACTAGCTTTGTTCGTAGTAAGGCCCACTTGACTTGGCACTCCAGGATGTCTGGCTCTAGGTGAGTGACCACCCCACTGTGGTTATCCGGGTCATTAAGACATTTTTTGTGTAGTTCTTCTATGTATTCTTGCCACCTCTTCTTAATCTTTTCTGCTTCTGTTAAGTCCATACCGTTTCTGTCCTTTATGTGTCCATCTTTGCATGAAATGTTCCCTTGGTATCTCTAATTTTCTTGAAGACATCTCTAGTCTTTCCCATTCTATTGGTTTCCTCTATTTCTTTGCATTGTTCACTTAGGAAGGCTTTCTTATCTCTCTTTGCTATTCTCTGGAACTCTGCATTCAGTTGGGTATATCTTTCCATTTCCCCTTTGCCTTTCGCTTCTCTTCTTCTCTTAACTATTTGTAAGACTTCCTCAGACAACCATTTTGCGTTCTTGCATTTCTTTTCTGGGGGGATGGTTTTGGTGAGATTAGGCTTCTAGCTACACCAAGCCCATACCCACCTCCTCTTGTCAAGGTCCCCAGATGGCACAGGTATCCTTCCTGCCGAGAACCTAGGACCTCACTGTGGAGTCCTATCCTTGTACCAAGGCCACAGACATGGAGCCCAGAACCAAGGTCACCTCCAGAATTGACTGAGCCCCTTTGTAACCATTACCAAAAGCCCCCCAATCCTCACCAGCAAGCTTCCTGACTCCATATCCAGCAAGAATGGCCACCTTGGTATTCACCCTGTAGCATCCTAATCACTCTCCTAATGCCACCCTTCCAGCAGAAATTTTTTTGTCTTGAGGCTAAACAAACTGGCTGCTAACTCAGGAAAAGTGTTGCCTCTCCCTTGAGCTGGCCCACTGTTCTAGGAGTGTCTAGTTGGCTCTTTCGGTTCTGTCAGGAGATCAGCTTGCTGTGTTTTCTATGCCCACATCGTCTCTGCTCTTTGTTGTTAATAAACTCACTCCTTTCTGAAATGCTCTGTGTTTGGAAATTGTTTTTCATCCTGTGCTCAGACTGCCACGACACACAAATTCAGCACAGAATCCCTGCTACCTCCCCTCCTACAACCTTGCCATGTTCAACAAACTTGTGTTTGCCACTGAGGCCAGCTCTGCAGGGGTGGAGTTGCAACTTCCTCCCCCCAACCATCTCTACTTCTGGCCTGATGGCCTGATTCCTCAATGCAGGTGAGTCCTGGGGATGCCCAGCAGGCCTGCTCCCAGCCCTCAGGAGGCTCTCACCGCAGAGCGGGGATGCAATGTGAGATGTTCCAGCATCCTCAGGAGCATTGGACAACCCGACAAGTCCTGCCTGCTTAGAGGTGTCAGGAGGATGACTTCTGGGTTGGGGCTGGAAGGAAAAATAAAACTTCATGGGGCAGGAAGAACAGCATGTGCTAAGACTCGGGAGTGTGGAGGTAATGATGTAGCAGGAGTGTTGGAGGGGAGGAACTGACTGGGATAAGCAGCAGAGAGGTGTGTGAAAGGAGGCTGAAGAGGCATGTACCTTAGACTTGGGTTTGTTGTAGCAATTTGACGTGTCAGCACAGGGAGGGACAGACAGGAACAGAAGAGGCTAGAAGAAGTGAAACTGACAGAAAGTAAGATTAAAAAGTGGGCTTGCTGATGGTTCATACGGTAAAGAATCTGCCTGCAGTGCAGGAGACCTGGGTTTGATCCCTGGGTCAGGAAAATCCTCTGGAGAAGGGAATGTCTACCAACTCCAGTATTCTTGCCTGAAGAATTTCACGGACAGAAGAGCCTGGAGGGCTACAGTCCATGGGGGTCACAAAGAGTCAGACAGGACTGAGTGACTAACACTCTCACTTATTTTCAAGATTAAAAGGTGGGTACTCGCCCCGTGATTAAAAAGGCCATTCATTCATCTGGGCCCCAGACCTAGAAGACAATAGAGACTAGTGGGACTCTGGCTCTCATGTCAGCCCCAGGGATTCCCTTCTGAAGACCATAGTTGCTACTCACCTCTGGCCAGTTGTTGCCATGCCAGCTTCCAAGTTTACTGTTGTCAGCTATTTTCAAGAAAAATTAGAAATGTAGAGCTTTACGGGTTGCTTCCTGGTTTATAAATGTTGACAACTCTTTTAAAACTTTAAAATGGTGTGTGTGTCTAAAACACATGTAGCACAGATATATCTGAGGATGCAAACAGTGACAGCTATGGAGATGCTGGAAAGCTGCTGGAAGTTTTATAAAAGGGAAATGATCTTTATAACAGGCCTGAGTTTTAGGCCCACTCAGGGGCATTATGGAGGAAAGTCCTGGCCAGTGAGGGCAGTTGCAAGTGTTAGAACCGGAAGAGCTGAGGCCTGAACACAAGCAGCTGACCTGGAAAGGAGGGAAGGTTCTGGGCATACCATATGGGTCTTCAGGAATTAGCCTCCCCTTTAAGACATTATAGAACATCATATAGTGGGTGGGGAGGCCTCTCTGGAGTGGGATGCCACAGAAAATCCCCAAGGTTGCACTTGGGTAGGCAGGCCACTTGGCAGAACTGGGTAAGACATTCCAAACAGCCCCATGAGGGAGGGGCTGTGTTGGGGGAGGGGCTCAGGAATCCGCCTGGCCTTCAGGAAGACCCCAGCCAGTCCTAATGGGAACCACACGTGGGGTGAGCTGAAATCCTGGATTGCCTGTGACGTCTGGCTTTGGAATCGGACACTTGGCTCAGGTCACTCCTGACCCGCTCAAGTCTGAGGCCTCCCTGGCTCCCTTCCTAATCGCTGCCAGACACATTCTGCCCTGCACCCAGCTCTGGGGCCTGCCTGGGTCTTGGAGAGGAGGTGCTTCCCAGTACCTCCCCCCTCCCCAATTTCCTGCTGGGAGAGAACCTAAGCTCTGGAAAAGTATGGATTCTCAGATCAGAATCCTAGGTTTCCTGCTGGGCCAAGGGTTGATGCTCTCAGAATATCAGAATCAGAAGTCCTTTACATTGGCCCCCAAAACAATGTGTCCCGAACTTCACACCCCTCCTGGAGCCCTGAGCTGCTACTGGCCTTGTAGAAACTGGTGCTGTCAGCCTTCATCTTGCCCCTGTAGCATCCATGAGCTCTCTGTGGCTCCCACAGGGATAACTTCCTGCAGGACCTCAGACACCCGGGGCAGGGAGCAGTCCAAAGGGCAGGGCAAGAGCCTTGTGAGCAGGTGGTTTGCTCCCAAGGATTCCCTGTAAAAGCAGGTTAGGGGAACAGGTGTCTCCTAGCATACTTCCTTGTGCTCTCTCTTCCCCCTAACTCAAACACCTCCTGGCCCAGGGACTGGAACTGTGTCACAAGCTGTCTTAACACAACACAGCAGGTGTAGGAAAACTCCTAGTCTTTATTCAAGTGGGTTGCTCCAGCCTTATGGCCATGGCTGTCATCATACCTGCTAACCCCTCTTCATAACCCTCTACCAATGGTGTGTATGTGTGTGGGGGTGGGCGTGAGGGGTTCACTTCCTGCTCAACTGCAGGACCCGCTCAGTGGTCCCCTACAGGCCCAGCCCCCTTCCTCCTGTGTCTCCTCCTTGAGAAGTTCCAGGCAGCCTGCTCAGCATCAGGCCAGGGGCCCAGGAGCTTGGACAGGCTGCATTCCTGGAGGAAGGGGAGAGGAGAGCAGGACTGCACAGAACCCCCTCCTCCCTTCCAACACAGACCCCAGGCTGCCCAGCCTGGAGCTCTCTTCTCCAGCCTGCTGAAGATGGCCAGAGCAGTGCCAGCAAAGCTCCTGGCAAAGGCAGCAATGCCAGGAACCTAGGAGCTTCTCCTGGGCTCTGCTGAGGAGTAAGCCACCTGTACTTGGAGCTATTCCATCCCTGAGGGAACCTAAGGTTTTCCAGCATTATAATGACCCACAGGGGGCACTGGGTAAGAGGCCCATGGGGTGAGACGGCAGGAATGCAGGGAAGAGGGACAGGGCAGCTCTTGGGTGTAACTTAGCACCACACTCCTGCAAGGCAGTTCCATCTCCAGGGCGCAAGATCTTAGGGACTTGTAGAGAGAAATCAGGCCCAGCAGAATGGTGGTCAGACAGCAGTTGTAGGAGATGATAAAGAGTGCTGGGGAGGAACAAGGAACCTCCTCCCGAACTGTAGGTTCGGGTAGTTCCTCCAACCCAATCCACCCCCATCCTCCAGCCAGGTTTCGGGAAGCTCTCCCAATGAATATTTAATAGCTCAGCGCTGGGCCTGATTGAATTTTAATGCTGGCGACCCGAGAGCTCCAGCCGAGTTCAGGCAATTAGTCAGGAGCTATTAACTGCTGACGGAGCTGATTTATGGGCGGGACTGGTGGTGGGTGGTGGGGGAGCCCAAGCTGCGAGGAGGCCCCGATAGGGCGACAAAATCTCTAGGGTCAGCCAATCCCTACGGCTGTCTTGGCTTGGTTTGCATCTCATTTGCATAGCACTCCCACTAGGCAAATCTGGGTGGTTAGGAAACCCAAGGGTAGGGGCATCTGTCTGAGAGCTGGACCCAGGCTTGGCCCTCTTCCTGAGGCCTCACTGGCATTTATGTCAAGGAAAACCACGCTGTGTTTTGCACGTGGAATTTCATTATTCAAAGGCCCTCTTCCCCACACACTCATATCCAGGTAAGGCCCAGTTCTGGGGGAAAATTCCAAAGGAGAAGCAGAGGGGTAGAGAGCAGGATTGACCTGGGCACCCTGGGCAAAGCTGAGGGGCCTGGGGACCTAACAAAGGACTCTGGGTTAAAACAGACAGGAAAACTAACTGACTCTGTGCATTCCATGGCTCTCCCACCTCCCTGAGTCACCGCCCCTGCCGGTGCTAGGTACCTCCTTTGCTTCTCAGAAGGAGGTTCTGCACTGATGCGGATGAGAGTTGTGGGTTTTCATAGGACTGAATTATGCCTCCGAGACCTGGGAATGAATTCAAGGGGCTCTTGGGGGAGATGACCCTCCTCCCTTACTACCCCTCATCCCCCTGACCTGTGTGAATGAGCTGGGACTCAGCCTGGAGTGCTCTATTGAACTATGCCCGACCCCTTAAATCGCAGGTCAAGGATTTAGCTGGCCTGTCGGCTGCCACTCTGGCAGGTGGCCTCCTCCTCACCAGCCCCCACGCCTGTCTGAGCCTTCAACCACTGAGGATGTGGTGGAGAGCAGAATCCTTCTCCTGGGGTCCAGGCCTTATCTGAGCTGGAGTGATCTTTACTGAGGGAGGGGCAATGGAAAGGAATGGAAAGAGCTCTGCGCTGAGAAGCCAGTCCCTACAGGGAGGCTTGTAGAGAGGCTGGCAGGGAGAGGGAGGATCATTAGTCAAGGATGGCTTCCTGGAAGAGGGAGGGCAGAGTAGTGCCTGGGAGGAAGGGAGGGACGGGTCAAAGAAAAAGAAAAGGAGAGGAAATCTACTGCAGGGGAGCACCCTGTTGGAATCAGGAGACGGTGAAATGTAAGCTCAAAACTGTCCATCCCTATCAGCAGCAGCGCAGTAGGAGCCTGCCTGCTTAGGCAGGTGAGGTGGAGTGTGAAGAGAAAATGAAAATTCCTATCACTACTGTGTGCCAGGCACTATGCTGAGCACTTTAAATATATTGTTTTATCTAATCTTTATAGCATTTTCAGTAGGAGGGTGAAAAAACTGGCTTGAAACTCAACCTTTAAAAAAAAAAAAACTAAGATTATGGCATCCAATCCCATCACTTTAGGGCAAATAGAAGGGGAAAAAGTGGAAGCAGTAACATTTTATTTTCCTGGGCTCCAAAATCACTGTGGACAGCCATGAAATTAAAAGACACTCCTTGGAAGGAAAGCTATGACAAACCTAGACAGCGTGTTAAAAAGCAGACATCACGTTGCTGACAAAGGTCTGTCTAGTTGAAGCTACGGTTTTTCCAGGAGTTGTGTGCAGATATGAGAGTTGGCCCATAAAGAAGGCTGAGTGCCAAAGAACTGATGCTTTCCAATTGTGGTGCCTCAGAAGATTCTCGAGAGTCCCTTGGACTGCAAGATCAAACCAGTCAGTCCTAAAGGAAATCAACCCTGAATATTCATTGGAAGGACTGATGCTAAAGCTGAAGTTCCAATATTTTGGCCACCTGATGCGAAGAGCCAATTCACTGGAAAAGATCCTGATGCTAGGAAAGATTGAAGGCATAAGGAGAAGGGGGTGGCAGAGGATGAATGATGGTTAGATAGCATCACCGACTCAATGGACATGAATTTGAGCAAACTCCAGGAGATAGTGGAGGACAGAGGAGCCTGTCTCACTGCAGTCATTGGTGTCCCAAAGAGTCAGACACGACTTAAGGGCTAAACAAGTTTTCTTAGAACTCCCAATTTACGGATGAGGACTCCGAAGCTCCAAGAGAAGGGGTAACTTGCCCATGATCACATAGCTACTTGTTGGCAGAGTCTTTGCTCTTGTCCACCGCTCCATCCTGCTTAGAGGCATCTCAAATTCAACTTATAACTCTTTTTTATGCTTTCCAAATCTACTTCTTATCCCATTTTTTTTGGCTGTGCTGCACAGGATCCTAGTTCCCCGACAATGGATAGAACCTGGGCCCCCTGCAGTGGAAGCACAGACTCTGAATCACTGGACTGCCAGGAAAGTCCTCTCCCATGTTTCTTAACTTCCCTCTACCAGCTTCCCTCTAACTGGTGATAAAAACAGATACTGCAGGTAATCTTTGCCAAAATCCTGAGAAACAATCCTATCTACACTGTTACCCAAGCCTGAGTCCTTGGTGTAATCAATGATTTACAATTCTGGGAACTACTTCCTAAAGATTTCTGAATTCTGTTCCCACCTCTTCCCCTTGGTTCATCCCAGGTAATTCTCAGGCCAGGTGAGGTAAGACAGGAGCCCTTACTATGTGCCAGGCCCTGTGCTAACAGCATTCCTGCATTTTCTCTTAATTGATCCTCATCAGAAGTCCAAGATCACTACGAACAAAGCTAGTGGAGGCGATGAAAGTCCAGTGGAGCTGTTTCAAATCTTGAAAGATGATGCTGTGAAAGTGCTACACTCAATATGCCAGCAAATTTGGAAAACTCAGCAGTGGCCACAGGACTGGAAAAGGTCAGTTTTCATTCCAATCGCAAAGAAAGGCAATGCCAAAGAATGCTCAAACTACCACACAATTGCACTCATCTCATACGCTAGTAAAGTAATGCTCAAAATTCTCCAAGCCAGGCTTCAGCAGTACGTGAACCGTGAACTTCCAGATGTTTAAGCTGGTTTTAGAAAAGGCAGAGGAACCAGAGATCAAACTGCCAACATCCGCTGGATCATGGAAAAAGCAAGAGAGTTCCAGAAAAACATCTATTTCTGCTTTATTGACTATGCCAAAGCCTTTGACTGTGTGGATCACAAGAAACTGTGGAAAATTCTGAGAGAGATGGGAATACCAGACCACCTGACCTGCCTCTTGAGAAGCCTATGTGCAGGTCAGAAAGCAACAGTTAGAACTGGACATGGAACAACAGACTGGTTCCAAATAGGAAAAGGAGTACGTGCAGGCTGTATATTGTCACCCTGCTTATTTAACTTCTGTGCAGAGTACATCATGAGAAACGCTGGGCTGGAGGAAGCACAAGCTGGAATCAAGGTTGCTGGGAGAAATATCAATAACCTCAGATATGCAGATGACACCACCCTTATGGCAGAAAGTGAAGAAGAACTAAAAAGCCTCTTGATGAAAGTGAAAGAGGAGAGTGAAAAGGTTGGCTTAAAGCTCAACATTCAGAAAACGAAGGTCATGGCATCCGGTCCCATCACTTCATGGCAAATAGATGGGGAAACAGTGGAAACAGTGTCAGACTTTATATTTTTGGGCTCCAAAATCACTGCAGATGGTGACTGCAGCCATGAAATTAAAAGACGCTTACTCCCTGGAAGAAAAGTTATGGCCAACCTAGATAGCATATTCAAAAGCAGAGACATTACTTTGCCAACAAAGGTCCATCTAGTCAAGGCTATGGTTTTTCCTCTGGTCATGTATGGATGTGAGAGTTGGACTGTGAAGAAAGCTGAGTGCTGAAGAATTGATGCTTTTGAACTGTGGTGTTGGAGAAGACTCCTGCGAGGCCCTTGGACTGCAAGGAGACCCAACCAGTCCATTCTAAGGGAGATCAGTCCTGGATGTTCTTTGGAGGGAATGATGCTAAAGCTGAAGCTCCAGTACTTTGGCCCTGTCATGCAAAGAGTTGACTCACTGGAAAACACTTTGATGCTGGGAGGGATTGGGGGCAGGAGGAAAAGGGAATGACAGAGGATGAGATGGTTGGATGGCATCACTGACTCAATGAACATGAGTTTGAGTGAACACTGGGAGCTGGTGATGGACAGGGAGGCCTGGAGTGCTGCAATTCATGGGGCCGCAAATAGTCGGAGATGACTGAGCAACTGAACTGAGAAGTTCAAGAGTGGGTCCTTTAATTGGTAGGTCATCATGTTTCAAACAAGGTGAAGAAAGTCAAGAAATGGTCCGAAGAAACCCCTAGTGGTACTGGGCTCACTATGATGTTGGGGTGGGGAGGAGACCCTACCAGATGACACAGAGCTCCAAAATCTCTTGCCCTTTTCAGCTGTTCTTAGAAGTTCACAGTTTCCTTGACTGGCTCTGTGTCCTGACTTCAGGGTGCTTCTCCCGGCTTTGACAGAGGAATTGGGCTTCAAGTGACAGAAGACCCCACTTAAATATGCCCTAACCAGTAGGATGTTTGTTTATTTTGTTGCAAAGCAAGACTTAATATATGGGGCTGTTGGCTAATTCAGCGACACAGCAATGTTGTCAAGGAGCTACGTTTCCTTCCTTCCTTGTTACTTTTTTCATTCTTTACTTCTTTTATTTACTCTACTGAAATTACATGCAGTAGAATGCACATTTTAAAAATACAGTTTGATGAGTTTTGACAAATATATACCTGGTAGCCACCATTCCAAACAAGATATAGAACATTGATATCATGCCAGAAAGTTCTCTTGTGTCTACATGTAGTCCCTTCCTCCCTTATACTCATAGGTAAGCCTTGATCTGATTTCTACCTTCATAGATCAGTCTTGTATGTTCTAGACCTTCCTATGAATGGAATCATATTATATATACTCTTTTGTGTCTGACTGTTTTGCTTCAGACAGTGTTTTTGAGACTCATCCATTTAGTTGTATGTGAGAGTCGGACACAACTGAGTGACCTCCCTTTCACTTTTCACTTTCATGCACTGGAGAAGGAAATGGCAACCCACTCCAGTGTTCTTGCCTGGAGAATCCCAGGGACGGCGGAGCCTGGTGGGCTGCCATCTATGGGGTCGCACAGAGTCAGACACGACCGAAGTGACTTAGCTTAGCAGCATCACTAGTTCATTTTTATTGCTGAGCAGGATTCCATTCTCTGAATACTCTACTGTATTGCATTCTTTTTTCTCTGCCATTTTTATCATGTTGGTTTACATCCTTGTACTCTAACTTTTCTTAAAATCACAAGATGGCTCTGCAATACTAGATACCATGTACAGACAACAATATTCAGAGTACAAGAAAAGCTGTTTCTCCTTTGGCTTCTGAGAAGTCTTTCCAGAATTCTCCCAAAGAACATCCTCTCATGCATTATAGGCCCAAATCATGTAAGTCATATTACATGTCCATTCTTTTTAAAAACTAATTAATTTGTTTGGCTGCTTCCGGTCTTAATGGCAGCACATGGGATCTTTCATTGTGGTGCAAGGGTAACTGAGTTGCCCCAGGGCATGTGCGATCTAGTTCCTCAACCAAGGTGTGAACCCATGTCCCCTGCATTGGAAGGTGGATTCCTTTTTAATTTTATTTTACTTATGTATGTGTTTTGCCTGTGCTGGGTCTTTGATGCTGCATGGGCTTTCCTCTAGCTGTGGTGAGTGGGGGCTACTCTGCAGTGGCAGTGCCCAGGCTTCCAACTGCTGTAGCCTCTCTGGTTATGGAGCACAGGCTCGAGGCACACAGGCTAGTAGTTGTGGTACACAGGCTTGGTCGCTCTCTGACATGTGGGATCTTCCTCGACCCGGGATTGAACCTGTGTCTCCTGCATTGGCAGGCAGATTCTTACCACTGAGCCAGCAGGGAAGCCCAGAAGGTGGATTCTTAACCATTAAATCACCAGGGAATTCCTTACATGTCCGTTCTTAAACCAAACACTGGCAGAGAATAGAATTCCCACAGGTTTCTCAGACTAATCCAGACTCACCCCTGGGGCTGGGGAGGGGCTTGGCCTCCCCTAAAGAACCTGGCAGCCTGGTCCCTGAAATAAACCAAGGCTCTGTTAGCAAGAACTGGGGGGCAATGATTGTCGGTCAATAATCAGTAGTCTCTGCTTTATCTGATTCTTCAATGTTAACAACTCAGGTTTTGTTCAGGGATCCACCTCTCAAGAAATGTAACCCATTTCCAACAAAGGGGTAAACCCAGATGGAGTGAATCCTGATATGTCTATGTTAGTCCTAGTAATCCTGCCCACCCCCGGCCCCAACCCAACCAGAGGTTGGTTTAAGTATGAGAACTGTGGAAGACACTGATTGTAGCCACCTAACATCCATTCTTCTGTCTTATTCCTTAATAGTAAAGAGCTGCATTTTATTTAGGGTGACACAGTGCTCTGCTGAAAAAATATTTTCAGTTTTTCTTGTAGCTACATATGGCCCTGTGACCAAGTTCGGACCAAAACGATGTAAATAGAAACGCTGGTGGAACATCCGAGAAGGTTGCTTACAAGAGCTGATTCTGCTGAGGAACAACCTCTGGCCCTTCATTTTTGCTACTTTTGGTCTACAACATGGATCCAACACGGTCTACAACCTGGAACTCCAGCAGCTATTTTGGAACATGAAGTGAATTTGAGAATGAAATCATGTGAGATATACTGGGCCTCCAGTGACACTGAAACTTTAGAGCCAGCACACCAGCACCATCCATTTTCAGACTTTATTTATTTATTTATTTTAGGTGAGAAGTGGATTTATTCAGAGAGAAGCACACTCACAGACAGAGCATGGGCCGTTGTCGTAGGGTGGTGAGTGCGGCCAGACTTCTTTTATATGAGAAAGAATAAACTTCAATATTGTTTGAATCACTCTGAATTTTGCCAGCATCTACAACTGATGAACATAGGCAATAACGATTTCTGGTCAAAGAGACGAGAGGGAAAATCTTCTGGACGTCTCTGGGAGAAGTTTCTTTTTTCTCAAAAGGAGGTACCAGAGAGGAATAGTTGGGCCCATGAGGGATGATTAGAACTACATTCAGGCATTTTGTGACTTGAGGAGCACCATCTAGGGACACAACAGAGATGGTGAGAGTGTTGGATATGAAGATGGAAGGAACCTGGGTCCCTGAAGAAGGTGCTGAGTCTCTGAATTAATCAGCTCTGGAGTTACCATTTCTCATTCTTATGCAAAGTATTGTGTTTGGTCAATTCAGAAACGCACATTTGGTCACATTGTAGCGTTTCTGAAGTCAGTATACATCCGACTCTGAGCGGTGCCTTAACCCGCTGTCAGCCAGGTAGCAGGTGCGCTTTACAGCTGGACACGTGTCCTTGCTGCACGTGTACACATTTTGGTGACTTTCCTGCTGTCATGATTGGACAGTCGCAGCCCAGTGATGTTTCAGTGAATAAACCATATAAGGACTCTCTGGGTTCTGATTGATATCTAGAAATTTTTATCAACTATCTGTCAAGATCATCTGCCAGCATCAAGGCTTCCAGAATGAATATTGGGGGCTTAAAAGGAAGCCTCAAGGTTAACAGCGGATATGGTAGAAACCTGCAGAATAGTCCCCAGTGGTCATCACCTCCTGCTAGTCACACCCCTGTGTAGCCCCTTCCCACAACGTTCTGGTTTGGTCTTTGTGATCGGTTAGCATAGGGCAGAAATCAGGACACTATGTCACTTTCAGTATTAGGATATAAAAACGCTGTGGCTTCTGTCTCTGATGACTGACTGAGTGGGAAGTAGATTCTGCTGCCCACAGCTTGAGGGCCAGCTCGTAAGACTCTGCCCCAGAAACATCCAGCTAAACCACTCCCAGATTCCTAACCAATAAAAATGATAACATAATAAATGTTTGTCTCTTTTAACTGTTGAGATTTGGGGTACATTTTTTTTAATAGAGCAACGAACACTTAATTCAGTGGAGCAGTCATTTAAGAAATATTGTCTCACCAGTCCTTAAATCTACCCTGATGAGGAAAAACATAGGCAGATCAGAGTTGAAAAGTGATTCCAAGAATCAGACTCTGGATGTAATAAACTGAAAGAAATTCGTAAGTAATTTATTTCACCCATGTCTTCCTTGTTCAATAGGTGCAAAAGTAATTTATGTTTAAAAGTAGGGACTTCCCTGGTGGTCCAGTTGTTAAGAATGTGCCTTCTAATGTAGGGGATGCAGGTTTGATCCCTGGTCAGGGAACTAAGATCCCACACGTCATGGGGCAAGCCCGAGCATCACATCTAGAGAAATCTCATGCATAGCAGCAAAGAATAAAAAAAAGTCAAAGAAAAAAAAAAAGTGTATTTCCACATAAGTTCAAAAGGACATTTTAAGTAAATGTAAAATACAAATCTAAGTGATAAGAAATCATTGTGTGTGAGTATGTGTGTGTTAGTCGCTCAGTCGTGTCCAACTCTTTGTGACCCCATGGACTGTAGCTCACCAGCCTCCTCTGTCCATCCATGGAATTCTCCAGGCAAGAATACTGGAGTGGGTAGCCGTTCCCCTCCTCAGGAGGTGTTCCTATCTCAGGGATTGAACCTGGGTCTCCCATACCACAGGCAGATTCTTCACCGTCTGAGCACCCTGGGAGTGAAAGTGGCTCAGTCGTGCCTGACTCTGCCACTCCATGGACTTTGGAGTGGGTAGCCTTTCCCTTCTCTAGGGGATCAAACCCAGGTCTCCCGCATTGCAGGCGGAGGATTCTTTACCAGCTGAGCTACTACGGAGCAACCCGGGAAGCCCTAAGAAATCATGATGTCAGTTTAATTGGCAGTGCTTTTTCTTTCTAATGGTACATAAAGTAACAGTGCTTCTTAATATCAGTGGCATCTAAATTGGATGAAATATGATCACGTGTTTTGCTTACTGTACAAACCATTGTGAGGCCAGTTTTCTGGGATTTGCAGTTGAAGATCCTAACTCAGCTGTATAGGAGAGGGTTGAGGAGGAAGTGAGTGAGGAGAAGGAGAGAACAGTGTGTGAGGGAGACTAGGAGGAGGTCTGGCAGGGGTCTGTAGTCAACAGCTCTAAACTATTTACGGGAAACCATGTTGCTCACTATTTTAAGTGTATTAGTCCTAAGCCTCCAGTGTGTTATTAAGGTCCTAGCAATTGCTGGCTATGTTGGAAATACTTGCATTTCCCAAAAAAAGTAAAGACATGTGACCTGACACAGTAATTTTCCTATATTTAAACTTTTTTTAACCCACCCGTACCCACCCTCCCCCACCCAAAGCCATGCTTTTAGTTTTACAGCCTTAGGGCTCATACAAGGGCAAGTGGAAACATGCCAGACAGAGGCTTCCCTGGGACATAGGTTGCCCCTCATCTCCCAGAGCAGCGGCCAGTTGTGGGGAAAATGTCCAGGGGCCAGAATCTCAACTAGGCAAGAAAGGGGACTGGGGCTAGGGATCCAGATAGCTTTAGAGTTAGGTGTGAATCGCGATTCCTACATCCTTGACGACTCAATCGTTTGTTTCATGAACATCTCATCCTTCCTTGGGAAAGCTGCGTGAGGACTGGGCATCTATCATCAACCCACTTTACAGATTGGAAAGCTGAGGGGAGAGGGTTAATTTACAGGGTGAAGGACACACCAAGATTTGAATTCAGGCAGTCTAGCTCCAGAGCCTGTGCCTGTCTCAGTCACTGCCTTAGGACACTTTAGATCTGTGGGAAATTTAGCAATCGCTGATCCAAACCCTTGATTTTACAGTTGAGGAAGCAGCGGTTTCACAGAGGGTGCAAGCCTTGCCCAAGATCTACACTGAAGCGTGGCTGGGCGGACCCGGGCTGGGGCGCTCTGGATTAGAGCTGGTAAATGAAGGGGGCGGAGGAGGGGGCTGTAGGCACCCGGAAGCACTGCCCCTCCCCACCTCGCCCCCAGTGCAAAGCGCCCCATCTTTCCATCTTGAGAGCGGGTTTTACTTGGTGGGAGGAGGGGTGGGGGTGGCCTCGGAAAGCCACCGGCCTCTTTCATTCCCGGGATTCCCTGAGGGAGCCATTGTCCAGGAGGAATGTTCGGCGGCAGCCCCGAGGGGGCGGGGCCTCTCTGCGTGCCCCAGACAAGCCTGCTTTGTGCTCTCCACTCAGAGCCCCTCCTGGCCTTCCCACAATTTTTCAGGGCTTCCAGGACAGGTCGCTAAAGGAGGAAGCTGTTGGAAAATGCCTGGGCCTTGGGAGAGGCACTGGGCCCTGAAACGCAAGTCTAGGAGGGCTGCCTGGAGGAGATGTGAGGGTATCACCCAGAGACCTGGGGGTAGTGGCTCCTCAAAGCTAAAAATTTGCATTCCCAGCATCTTATTACTAGAATTTGACCCTAATCGGACACACGCACAAAGGTGAGTGTTACAAGTCAGTTCATCACGCTTTTATTTCGGGGGGGGGGGTGCGGAATTGACAACAAAGGAAATTGTTAAATTAATTCTTGCATGTCCAGATGATGGAATATTAAACTGTCATTAAAATTATGTGATATAAACAATAAGGATTAATCATATAGCACAGGGAACTATATTCAATATCTTGTAATAAACTATAATGGAAGAGAATCAGAAACAAGAATATAGATATATACATATATATGTATTGCAGAGTCACTTTGCAGTACACCTGAAACTATCACAATATTGTAAATCAACCATACTTCAATAAAAAATTATGTGATATAAATATATATATATATAGGAAAAGATACTCAAAATACTTGTTTATTGAGAAAAGCAGCTTATAAAATAGTATCAATCTCTCTATATACATACATATCTAGAAAAATAGTCTATCTTATTCCAAAATCTTACTAGTGGTTTTCTCTGAGTGGTAGGATTAAAGAGTGATTGATTTTGAAAACAAATTTTTGTTTTGTGCTTGTCTGTATTTTCTGATTCTAAAAGATACTGTAAAAAGATGTTTTGTGTAGCTAAAGTAGTGTGTGTGTGTATGTTTGTGTGTGTGTGTGATAACTGCCTGCTGCTTAGGCTGGGTTCCCCCCACAGGAGAAGTTTCTCCAGTTCTCAACGGTAGGCAGGGACAGCTGTTCAAGCATCAGAAAAAATGAAGTGAGCATCAGACAGGCAATGTGTCTGAGCCCAGTAATAATAGCAACAACTTGCTTAGCACTTCACACAGTGCTTCCACACACACAATCTTATTCGAATGCTACCACAACCCTCTTAGGACACATCCTTCACCTTTTACAGGTGAGGAGCCAGGCTCCAGCGGCTAAGAGCTCCTCCTCTGCCGCTGGCAGCGACAGGCAAGTAGAGGAGCTAGGATTGAATCCAGGGTCTCAGATCTCCAGTCACCGCATCCCACTGCCTCCCCACGCATGCCCACTTCAGCCTCTGCATTGTCCCTGCACCTGTCCCCCTCCTCCTCTGACTGTGAGTTCCTCTGGTGCACTTAACAGTGTTATTCAAGTCTCTGTTCCCAGGACTTAATACATGGTAGGCATCAGTACATGCTATTGAATGAACAATGAATGAACAAACAAACATTCAAACCTGGAGCCCTGGTGAAGTAAGTTTTAGTAGTTCCCAAACCAGTTCTTTGTAGCCCATGTCTCTTTATATTTGCTGTTCTGTATTTATTTCCTTTTTGGTCTTTAATACTTGCAAAGCCTTTTGGAAAATGGCTGACAGAGAGTGTGTGGGAACAGCTCTTCGTCTGGATCTGAACCAAAGCTTTAAAAAGGCTCCCACTACCCACTAGGCAACAGTAACTGGAGGCAGCCACCCTACAGGCCAAGGGCACAGAGGCGAAGCCCTAGGTGAGCTCTCCCTGCCTGGGGGGAGGGTTTCTATCCAGGACCAGTGCTTGGAAGGGATGGGGCTCCTCACTTTGAGTACAGACCCTTCCAGACCCCAGACCCAGAATGGTGGACGTTCCTTCGTTGGAGAGAGGGCTGTGGTTACAGAGGCTGGGCCAATCAGGGAAGGCATCTTGGAGGAGAGACCTGGGAGGCTGGTTTAGGAAGGGGAGAGGCCAGGGCAGAGGGGAGAAAAGCAGGGAACATGCCTGAGCAGTTGGGCGCTGGATGATTTAAGTACAACCAGATGTGCTGGGGATCTCCTGTCAGGCCCAGCCCCAGTGAGGGCAGCGTGGGGGTGGGGGAGATCTCTGGGCCACTTGGATTTCCAGTTCCCCATTCTGCCCTGGATCTGTAAGCTTTAAGGAAGGGAGAAGCCAGTGGAGTTCCAGAGGAGCTGGCATGTGAGAGAGTGAGCCAGACAGGCTTGGGTGGAGTCTTCTGCCTTTGGATAGGGTATAGGAAGGGAAGGGTTCTTCCAGGAAGCAGGATATTTATTGGGCTCAATCCCTGTAACCTAGAAAAAAGGATTAGGAGAGCCCTGGGGTAGGAGTTACCAGCTCTGCTGGGAGTAGGGGATAGCTAGGGAAACTTACAGAAGAGGACATATCTAAGTTGGGGTTCTGCAGGATGAATAGGAGTTGCCCAAGCAGAATAGGGGAAATGATACTCCAGGGTGGAAGACTCTGTGGTTTTAAAATGGTGTGGGTGCTTAGCGAGAGGTTCTGTGGGGGTATATCATAGGGGTACGTGGTGGGATGACAGTTCCGTTTGGGGTGCTGTCCCAAAGGCCAGGATGGGGGTGGGATGGGTATGCTATTGCTCACAGACCAAATGGCAGAGCCAGAGGAGGTATGAGGATTTTGGAAGTGGGTCCCCAAGTGTTGGGCCTCTGGAGGAAAGGAGGGGACTGAGAGCCAGCCCCAGCTCCTCCCCCAAGTCTTAAGTGGTCTGGCACAGAGCTGTGTCTGCCCAGAGGAAAGGGTGCTTTTTTTATTCTCATGGAAGCTCTTAAGAGCCCTTGGCTAGCTGTGAGGTGGGGATTGGACCCAGACCCAGACTGTAGCTCACTAGGAAGGCAAAGTTGGTATAAGCACACAAAGAGTAAGTGAGGGCATGAGCAGGGTTGGGGAGCCACTGGGAACTGGGCCTTAAGTCCAAACAGCCAGTAAGAGAAGGGCTAAGGCTCCACTTGCAGGGGAGTAGCCTGAGCCCAGGGTGGGTGGGGGGTGTGGTAGCCAGTGGGTGTGGTGTGCTCTGGGCACACACCCTAGTCCCCCAGCCTGGACACATTTCCTTCCTTTCTTGCTTCTTAATGACTCCTGAGTGGCTGATCCAGAGGACTACAAAGAGAGGTCTCTCCGCCCTGCCCTTTCCTCTTCCTCTCTTCCATTTCTTTCTCCCTTCCTCCCCCTACCCCCATCCTTCCCCAGGCCCTTTTCTTTCCTTCCTTCTCACCCCACCTGCTCCTCCCTCCCTCTCTGGCTTCTGCATCTTCCCTAACTTTCTTCTTTCTCCCTTCAAAACCCTTCATGCTGATTCTCCCTGGGCCAGCAGGGGTTATTTTCCTTGATGTTTTCAGAAAGGCCTTGCTGCAAGCAAGTCTCTGGGCCAGGAAGATCACACAGACACACCTCTGCACACAAACCCATGTCTCACACCCACACGCACACGTGCACGCCTTTTCAGCATGCCCAAGCATAGTGTCTGCCTCCTCCTTGGATGTCACATGAGCAAAAGGGCTGGGAAAGAATGGAGGGCTCTCTGCAGAGGCCAAGCAGAGCATTACCGTCAACACTACCACTATCATTATCCAATCCATCGCCAGGCACTTGACCTAACCCGGGATGATCACAAGACCAGCCAGAATCTGTCCTCAGCAGGGGGTTCTTAGGGCACAGATCCCTCGCCCTCGACTGGGGACAGTCAGGAGTCCTCAGAGAACAGACCCTCCCCCAAGGCCCCGCCCAGGAGGGCAGACATGATGAAGGGCCATTTGCCAGGATTGAGTATTTGTCAGCCCAGGAGGCTGGATGATGTATTAACAGGACTTTAATGAGCTTGGGGAGGAGGAGCCACACTTCACTGCCTGAGCCTGGTGGGCAGAGGAGTGACCAGATCAACCTCACCTCCATCTACTAACATAAGTCAACCTATGCCTGTTTGCCCATCAGAAACAATTCAGTGCCTCCAAGTTGCAGCCCTTTCCCTCGTGAAGTCTGGTAAAGGCCTCTCAGTATGCTATCTTAGGGAAGGCCTTCCTGAGGTCTAACCTCATCTTTCATACCAGCTCTGGAGGAATGGGGGAGGGGTGTGTATGAAGGAGAACCCCATTGCTGCTCCAGGGGAGCACCTTATCAACTCCTTCCTCCACCCGCACTCCTGTCATCCACCCCACCCTGGAGCCTGGAGGAGCATGGCCTCCACTGACATCTAGCCACACTGCCCTAGCAATGCCAGTCTTGGCCTCCAGGCACCAGTGCTGCTGGCTGGGGTCACTCAGCTCATGTGGACATTCCCCTTATTCCTGCCCCTGACCCTTGGGGACCCTGACAGATAGGGTGGAAAGAGTACGTCAATTCTAGATTCAACTTTGCTGTGTGACCCCAAGCGTGTCTTCTCTCTGGTCCTCAGATACCCCATCAGTAAAGAAATTCTCAACAAATTCCTTCTCCCTCCGTTGTCTCGGGTTTGTCCCTTCAACTTGGGGTTCAGTTTTCCGACAGCAGCTATGGCTCCATTTCTTCTGCCTTTCCAATTTTGAAGCCAGAGTTTTCAAATGCCCCACCATTCTGACCCTGTGCCAAGGTGTGGTCCTAGGGATGTAGAGTAGAGAGGAAGAGAGAGTTCTGGGGTCCGAGAAGATCCTGACTTTGGTGAATTCCAGAAACTGCCTGGGTTCTAGTCTTGCTTTCTTCTGTGGATTGGGGAAAATATAGGAGCCTCCTGGTTTCCCTTAAGGGTACTTACTTTGGGAGATAAAAAACCCCGAGCTACCAGAGAGGGCTGGTGAGACCCCAGAGGAACCACTACTAGCAGAAGGGAAGGGGAGAGTTTAGAATTCTACAAAACACTGAGGACAGAACACTACCGGGCAGCTGGAGTGAGAGCACAAGGGTAACTGTCCAGCTAGTGCTCAGAGAGGGTGAGCAGCGCCGGAAGGAAACAAAAAACATCTCAGAAGACACACCCACAAGCACTGCCCTTGCGTGGGAGCACAGGCGATCTTGGGACCCGTGGTGCTCAGTATCTCCTAAGGAGGAAATGTATCTGGAATTTCCAACCTAAGCTTGGATCTCTCTCCTACAACTTCTGGGGCAAAGTGGGTTCTGCGGGCTGCTCGCTCTGCAGGTTTCCTTTCCTGTCTGGATCGCTGCTGAAGCCTTGAGTCACTGTGTCTGACAGAATTCTACCCTCGGAGGTGCTGCCCCGGGAGAAGGATGTGCCTTTGGGACGCTAGGTGTTCCCAGCACAGAGTGGACGCTCGCAATGTTTGAATGAATGCACTCATCAATGAACGCCTTTGGACAACTCTTAAGCAGATCACAGGTGCGGGATTCATCCTGCTTGGCTCAGTGTGGCTGCTGTCTTCTTGGGGAAAGCCCTCCAGTGAAGCTCACAGTTTAGACTCACATCCCACCCTCCATTGCCCACCTCCTGGGCCCTCGGTTTTCCCCTCGAACCCACCCCACTTGGAGTCCGCGCAGAGCAGTGGATTTGCTGAGCTGCGTGTATCCCACCCACTCTGTGCATCCGGGCTGGCAAAGCCAACAGTTCACCTGGGGCAGGTGGGAGGGTGGGAATGAAAGAGTGAGTCCACCAGGCTTTGGCCGAGAGGCCGAGGCAGTCCAGGGAGTGGGGGTCGAAGGCAGCTAGCGGACGGGGCGGGCCGGGCCTGCTGTTTTCCCCTTTGCCCTTCGACCCAGGAAGCCACTCACACCCGGCGGACACGCTCGGCCGCCCTATTGCTCAGTCCCGGCCTCCCCCTTCGGGGACCGCTCCCCACCCGGCCCGGCCTCCACCCCCACCCCAACTTCCCGCTCCAGAGGCCCAGGAGAGGCGGGGGCGGGCCTGAGAGTGGCGCAAGGACACTCCACACCAAGGGTCATTTGCTCTTTTTTCCCCCTCTGTGGCTAATTTATTTTAGAGCTAGGGGAGGAGAGGGGCGGGGCCAGGCCGGCTGGTGGAGGGGAGGGGCCCGGCGAGCCTAGGGGAGATGGGGGCGGGGCGGGGGCGAGGAGGGGAGGGCGGGGAAGTGGCCGGGGGTGGAGAGGGCCGGGGAAGGGGCGGGAGTTGGGGGAAGGGAGGGGCACCAGGGGAGGGGAGGAGCAGGGAAAGGGGAGGGGAGCAAAGGCCTGCGAGGGAGGGCGCTGGGGGCGGGCGAGGGGAGGAGGGGGTGGGGGTGGGGGTCCTGCCTGCGGGGGGAGCCGGGGCGGCCCCTTGTCCGGCCACCCCCACTGCCCAGTCCTGCTCCCGCCCGCGGCGGCCGCAGCAGCCGCAGCAGTAGCGGCTCCAGGATGGTGAGCGCCGCTGCCCCCCAGCCCCGGCCAGTCGCCCCCGGCCCGCGCCCCGGCCCCGGGGCCGGACGCCCCCTCAGGCCGCGCACACTCACCTAGGACCCGGCCGGGATGCCGAGGTACGAGGCCGCGGGCCCGGCGGGGGCAGGCACGGGAGCGCGCGGGCGGGCCGAGGTCAGGGGGTGGTGACCGTTCGGTCGGGGTGTCCGGAGCTTTGTCCGCGGGCGCGGGGCAGTGCGAGGGCCGGAGAGGGCGGGGGCTGCTGGTCGCGGGTTTCGACGAGGCGGGGGTCGAAGGGCAAGGCCAGCGAGAGACCCAGGCGGGTGCGTGGGAGCTGCGGGTCAATTCCCGGGGGGAGGGGGCGGGCAGGGAAGGGGCTCTCCTCTCGCCGCCGACGGGCACCCTCTTCGCCGCCCCCTTTGGTGTGGAGGCTGCAGCAGTAGCGAGCGGCAGGCTCTGGGGGGAGCCTGCGGGATTGGGGGGTGGGGACCCAGAATTTGCAGGTTCGGGTCCCAGAAGGATCCAGTGTCCGGAGCCCGAGGACCGGCCCGAGGCCCCTCCCACTCCGTCAGGTCTTTGTCCGGCGGCCCCTGTGTGTGAGGGAGGGGGGTGGGGGCTGGGTTCCAGGCCCGGAGATTCCCCAGCATCGTGACGGGGCAGTGACAGGAGACCGAGGCCACTTGGGGCCCTGCGTCTCACGCCCACCCGCTGCCTTTCTTCTCTTCTGGCCCGGGAGAGCATAGCCCCCATCTCCGAGTAAGGGAAGCCGCACTTACCTTTACCCCTGGGCTACAGGCTGCTTGGGAGACCCTCTGGCTCTCTCCCTAGAGCCCTTTAAACTTCCCCACTCCGAGAGCCCTCTCTTGATCTACACAGAGATTCCCTTACTAAGGACCCCGCTCTGTAGAGGGTCCTCCGCTAGGGTTGGGCACACAGTAGGTGCGCAGGAAATGTAGGCCTCCTCCTCGGGCCCCTCCAGTCCCGGTGGCCTCTTGGGCGGAGGAGGCCTGGGAAGGGGTCTGCGCGGGGGCGAGTGTAAGCGGCCTGGAGCCTGCGCCCAGCGGCAGCCAGGAGCCCAGAGCGGAGGGGTGGGTGGGCTGTTAAAGGGACGGTCACTAAATCAGGATTAGGCCGTGGGGCTGTCAGGCTGCCAGGCCCTGTCTCCATGGATACCTAATTTGGAGGAGAATAGAGGACGGAAGAATGTTTGCGTTGTCGTCCGCCAGGGCTGCAGAGGCTAAGCGGACTCCAGCCCTCGGCCTGGCAGCAAGGAATGGGGACCCGGTTCGAACCCCACTCTGGGCTGCGGCAGGGCGGGAGAACTTTTCGGTCTGGGGGCCCAGAGCCGTCCCTGAGGAGTTGCTGTAGTGGGCCAGGCGGTGCGGTGGTCCAAAGAACTCTGACCGTGCACAGGGAGCCCCAGACCCTCCCCGAGTCCAACCTGAACCCCGGTGCATCCTCCTGGGAAAGGCCGGGCTGGGGTTCCTCAGAGCCCCCCTCCCGGAGCTCCTAGCCGGGAGCAAACACCGTCCTCCGCTGCTCCGTAGGCGGGGAGGACGGACGCGCTGGGCGGCTCGAGGTTGAGCGCGGCGGGACCTAGGCGCGCGCGGGTACCCGACGGCCGCCCGAGCCGCGGGGCAGGGGGCGGGGCGGACTTCCTGGGGTGGGCGACAAAGGGGCGGGGCTTGCCTGCCGGCCTCGCTCCGCCGGGTGACAGGCCTCGTAAATCCCCCTCTCCCATATTTAACGCCATTTCATTTATTTCCACTCGATTCCTTGGGAGTCCGCAGCAACCACCGCTGTTAAGGAGCGACCCTTGTGCCCTCCCTGTAATGTCTTCTTGAGGAAAGTCCTCTTGGGCCAAAGGGAATTAGCTCTGTGGGGACAGTGGAGTGGCTCCTGGGGGAGGCCCAGTGACCTCCACTTTTCAAGGGGACCCCCATCTCCTCAGGGGAAGAGGAGGGCTGAGAGACACATGGATACGTTTGGTCTCCGAGGGCCTGGCCATGGCCTAAGGGTGGGCTGGGCTGAGGATGGGGTGAGTGGACAAGTCCAGTGCTCCGCCTGGAACGGGGCAGGAGAGGGACCCGACCCAAGTGTAGTGTTCTCAGAGCCTTGCTCTCCGTCATCCATGGCCGCAGCTTTTTATGGAGCAAGAATCCCCTCCCCTCCCCTGCCTGGGCTCCCGCTTTATTGAAGAGACCTCAGACTCTCCACGCAATTTCACGCCTCTCTGCCTTTGCTCTTGCTGTTCCCTCAGCCAAATGCCTTCCCATTGTCCCTGTCCCTCCGCAGCCTCCTCATTCTTCAAGGCCCGACTCGGATGCCACGCTTCCCCCATGTAGCCTCCCCCAGAGCCCCCAGCTCTAGGCACTCACTCCTCTCTGCATGTTCTAGCCCTGCACCTGTGCCTCCCCTCAGCCTCGGAGGCTGTATTGGCACAAGGCTTTGCCTCCAGGAGGCCAGGGGTGGGGTGTATGCTTCCCTGCAGCCCATCCCCATTGGGCTTGGCACTTTGTAGGTGCTCCATAAATATTTGTTGGTTGAATAAAAGGGTTTTCATAAGGGCAGCCTGCAAACCATGGCCTTCCAGGCAAATAGCTCCGTGCTCCTGGGTGGGTGGAGGTCCCTGGGTGGGTCTCTTCCTCCTCCTCCTGGCCAACCCTCCCCCACCCCCAAGTCCGGGAGGACTTTGCCCCTTCCTTTCCCCACAGACCAGCATTCTTTCTCTGCCATTATCATCCTGTTAAACAGAGAGGCCAGTCAGGATCCATATGGATCACATTAACAATTGCTTATTATCTGGGCCAGGACTGCCCCCACTCTCCACCCCCAGCTCCTACTGCTGCAGTTGCTGGACCCTTAGGAACCCAGCTTCCCCCTCCCCCACCATTGGTCAGCCAGGGATTGCAGGGGACAGCCTGATCTCCCTTACCCTCCATATGCATTCTATTTAATTTGCTTCTTCTTGACTTGGCTGGCTCTTCTACCCGATTTAATGAAAACTAGTTTCCCCATGGGAGCATGGCTCAGTGAAGTTCCAGGGTTGCTGAGGAGAGGGGTGGACCTCAGTTCAGATACACCTGTGGTCCAAAACACCGAGAGCCTCTGCCTTCCAGTGAACAGAGGCTGTGGGCTGCAGTACTGCAGAACACAGGACTGACCATGGGGTATACTGGTGTATTCTGCCATCTCAGCCCTGGGCTGGCCCCGCTCCCTTTTGGGAGCTGGCAGGCTAGCAAGGAAGATGAAGGCAGGAGAGACCCTGCGAGACCGTTTGGGTCCCCACTTTGTGTTTCAGTTGAAGAATCAAGAAATTCAAGAGTGGCTGCTGAGTTAGCCTTGAAGGATGAGGAGTGGAGTTTCTGTTTAAATGCATATAGCCCAAGAAGGAATGGGAGGGATCTTCAAGATTACCAGGCCTCACCCCAACCAGGCCTGGGTTCATAACATTTTTTGGTTTACAGACACCCTCAGAAGGACTGACAAAAGCCATCCTCAGAAAAATCCACGTTTATCAGTTGACACTAGACTTTGTATTCTGCTTTAAAGGGCTCTTGGACCCCCTGAACCCCATGGAGTCTGTGCATCAAGAACCCCTTGCCCTAGTCCAGATCCCCCTGAAGGGCTGAGAGCAGAGTGAGGCCTAGAGCCCAGCATTCTTGCCCTTCACTCTGTGCTTTCTCCTTGGCAGGAGGACAGGATAAGCCAAGAGACCAGGGGTATCGGATAGAACTGCTGGGCCCAACTTTGAGTGGGAAAGGTTCACCCTGCCTGGGTCCGGCTATGGGCCAGTCATCTCATCTCTGAATGTGTCACCTGGAGTGAGGAGGTCCAGGGGTTATTTTGTTTCAGAACCCACTCATCCCAAGGATGTTAGCCTTGAAGGATGAGGAGTGGAGTTTCTGTTTAAATGCATATAGCCCAAGAAGGAATGGAAGGGATCTTCAAGATTACCAGGCCTCACCCCAACCAGGCCTGGGTTCATAACATTTTTTGGTTTACAGACACCCTCAGAAGTGACAAGAGAGTCTAGCTCTTCTCTGAGCATTCTCTTAAGTGTCTTGATGAATCATAGCTAGCACATAGAACTTATGTGTATATCTTATTCTAAATATCTCATCTGTGAATTGCAACTATCACAGAGAGTCGGACACGACTGAGCAACTTCACTTTCACTTTTCACTTTCATGCATTGGAGAAGGAAATGGCAACCTACTCCAATGTTCTTGCCTGGAGGATCCCAGGGATGGGGGAGCCTGGTGGGCTGCCATCTATGGGGTCGCACAGAGTCGGACACGACTGAAGTGACTTAGCAGCATGGCACCCTCCTTGTAAGCATTTTTGTGACAGTTAAATGAGGCAGGAGCCACAAGCCTTGAGCTCCATTCTTGAAGGACTATGGGCCTGTGAGGGTCTGGTCAGAAATGCAGTGGACAGTGCTCAGGGCTATACAGATCTTCCTTGACTTATAATAGGGTTATGTCCTAATAAATGCATTGTAAGTTGAAAATATTTTTAGGTCAAAAACACATTTAATACACCTAACCTACTGAACAGGCTTCCCTGGTAGCTCAGATGGTAAAGAATCCACCTGCAACATGGGAGACCTGGATTCGATCCCTGGGTTTGGAAGATCCTTTGGAGGAGGGCATGACAACCCTCCTTGCCTGGAGAATCCCATGGACAGAGGAGCCTGGTGTGCTACAGTCTATGATGTTGCAAAGAGTTGGACATGACTGAGCCAGAGCACAGCACAGCACAACCTACTGAACATCATAGCTTAGCCTTGCCTACCTTACAGGTGATCAGGAATACTTACATTAGCCTAAAGTTGGGCAAGATCATCTAAGACAAATGTATTTTATAATAGTGTTCAGTATCTCGTTAGTTATTGAAGACTGTACTGAAAGTGAAAAACAGAATGGCTTAATGGGTGCAAAATGGTTGTGAGTATCACTTGTTTACCCTTGTGATGGCATCACTGACTGGGAGCTGCACCTCATTGCCACTGTCTGGCATCACAGGAGAGGATCCTACTGTGTATTACTAGTCTGGGAAAATATCAACATCCACAATTCGAAGTATAGTTTCTACTGGATGAATATCACAGCATTGTAAAGTCAAAAAGTTTTAAGTCAAACCATCATGGGTGGGGACTGTCTTTGATTGCTACTGATGTTGACATTTTCCTGCTTGAGCCAGTCAAGAAGAGACTGCAATGGAGCCACCCAGGTACCTTGCTCTCTTTTCCTTTAGTACTGAGGAGGCATGGACAGTCAGCCTTTGCAGTTCACCTTGGGGACTGGTGGTGGGGTGGACAGTTCTCAGTGAATGAGAGCATTAGTCAGTGGTTTCAATCCAGCCTCCATAGGCCCCATCCCCAATTTATGATGATAATTCTTGCCTCCCACCCAAGGGCCCAACCCCTGGGCTGCAGTGATCCTGCCAGTCATGTCCAACTCTTTGTGACCCCATAGACTGTAGCACACCAGGCTTCCCTGTCTATCACCAGCTCCCAGAGCTTGCTCAAACTCACGTCCATCGAGTCAGTGATGCCATCCAACTATCTCATCCTCTGTTGTCCCCTTCTCCTCCTGCCTTCAACCTTTCCCAGCATCAGGGTCTTTCCCAATGAGTCAGTTCTTCAGGTGGCCAAAGTATTGGAGTTTCAGCTTCGGCATCAGTCCTTCCAATGAATATTCAGGACTGATTTCCCTTAGGATTGACTGGTTTGATCTCCTTACTGTCCAAGGGACTCTCAAGAGTCTTCTCCAACACCACAGTTCAAAAGCATCAATTCTTCAGTGCTCAGCCTTCTTTATGGCCCAGCTCTCACATCCACACGTGGCTATTGGCAAAACTATAGCTTTGACCAAACCCTGCCACTAGACAGGTCTAATTGCTTGGACAAGTCACATACTCCGTGTCTCAACATCTTTATCTGCAGAAGGGGAATAAGAACACTGGTGAGTGAGTTTGTAGGTAACAGAGGCCTTGGTTTCACATAGTGTGTTCTTTGGCTCTGAAGTACATGCCTACCTCTGGTGACCTTTTCAATGACTCGGAACCCATGCAGGGAACCTCCTCCCAGGGTAGGAGGAAGGAGAAAAAGAGGACATGTATGTGAAAGTTCTGGCCCAGGGCAGGGCTTGCCCTGGATATCTTTGAAGTCCTCTCCAAAGCTGAGTCCAAGCAGTAGGGGGCTCAGGAGTGGGTGAGAGGAGAAGCGGCTTGGCTGCTACCTCTGGAGTCCCTCCAGCTCCCCTTGCTGTCTGGGAGACCCAGGCCACCTGACCCCAGCCCGTTGCTGGGATTAATCAATCAGGGATGGAGGAGAAGATGCGACAAAGAGACTACTTTTACTCTAACAAACCTGTGTCGAACACCTGCTGGGTCCTGGCACTTTGCCAGGTCCTGGGTGTATCTCCGCCAGGCTCCCAAGGGTGCCCAGCCATGGCCAGGATTCCTGGGCCCCTGATGGTCCCCACACACTCGCCGTGCACTTGAGTGGGGCTATCATGCCTCACATCTCCCGGAGCCACCCTCCGCTTCCTGTGTGGCCTGGGAGGAGCAGAGCACATCTGCAGGCAGCCCTGACCCTGTTCGCTTTGCTGCAGGCCCCTGCATGAAGCCCGGCCACACTCGCCATACACTCTGCAGGGCCCTGAGCCAGGCCTGAATACTTGATCCGGGTAGCCATTCATCCAGCGCTTCCCTGGTGGCTCAGACGGTAAAGAATCTGCCTGCAATGCGGGAGACTCATGTTCGATCCCTGGGTCAGGAAGATCCCCTGGAGAAGGGAATGTTAACTCAATCCAGTGTTCTTGCCTGGAGAATTCCATGGACAGAGGATCCTGGTGGGCTATGGTCGGTCCATGGGGTTGCAAAGAGTTGGACACGACTGAGTGACTGTCACTCACTCACTCAGTCTTTCATCCAGTGAGGGTTATTTCTAACGTGGTCCCACTTTCAAGGAGGTTACAAGACAGTCAGGGACCAGTGGACAGGCCAAAGGACAGGCTGAGCTTTGAGAGCCACACTCCTGGTTTTCTCCGCATAGAAGGGAGCTGCTGAGGGTGGTTGAGCTGGGAGCGGTGGACGGGCTTCAGGATGGGCTGAGGGGAGACTTGGGCAAGAGACCGGTTCCTTCACACTAGGGCCTTGCATCATCAGCAGACTCCTGAAGAGACTTCTTTTCCCCAAGGGGACCTTTCATAGGTGACAAAGGTGCTAATTTAGTGGGAATTAAAATGGCAACCCACTCCAGTGTTCTTGCCTGGAGAATCCCAGGGATGGTGGAGCCTGGTGGGCTGCCATCTATGGGTCGCACAGAGTTGGACATGACTGAAGCGACTTAGCAGCAAGCAGCAGCAGCAAGAAACTGGGAGAGTCCACCTGCTGCTGACTGGCCTGCTGGGCCCTTGGATGCTTGAGAGTTTGAGGTGTTTGTTCTTCTTTCAGGCCAGCAGGGGAAAAAAAAACTAGTGAGATTTGGGTTATACTGAAAAATGACACCTTCCCACCTCATCGTGTTCTTCCACACCTACCCAGTCTGCCCGAAAGTTTCTGTCAGGGCAGAGGGCCTCCAGGGAACTCTGGCCATCAGAGGGTATCACCGCTCCCATCCATCTCCTCAGAGAGACAGTAGCCACTGGTGGCCAGTGACACTCATCCCTCTAGGAAGGGGCCCCTTTTCCAAGTGGACTTTGTCTTATGTGTGATGGCTCTTCTCCTATCTCTGTCTTCCACACTGTAGCCCTCTTTAGGCCAGAGTCTTGGGGCCTGAACCTCTTGTTGGGAGAGTAGAAACTGTCTCATAGGGGTAGGGTGGCCAGGAGTTCAGTTTTTTGACTTGCTAGGTTTGCCATGTCTATTAGACATGTAAATGGGGATGACCCAGAAAAACTGCAAAGGAGCCCATCAACCTGCCTGGAAGTGCCCCTCCCAATAGACAGTCTCTCATGTTGAATGCCTCTACTGATGGGGAGCTCATCACTTTTAGAGAATCCACATGTTATCAGACAGCTAACATTAAGCCCCAAATCTTTCATGGCAAATTCAACTCATTTGAGGATGGTGGGAAGAGGGACAGGCGGGGAGGGGCTGCATAGAGCTGCCACTCAGAGGTGGCTTAGGTATTCAGAAATATTTGACCCCCAGAAGTCTCTCTTCCTCCAAGTAAACACTCCCCATTCCCTAGTCATGGTCTGCTGCAGCTCGCTGCCTACCTCTCTGATCCCTCTCCTTAGGGCTGTAACCAGGGTTTGGGGTCTCAGACCTGCAAGGAGCGAGGTGCCAAAGTAAAGTATGGATAAAGTGTGGGTTTGTGGCTGAATCTAGGGGGGGCAATCAAGGGAAAAGGAGCTAAAGAGGGGAGGGGGAGGCTGATGAGGGTGGTGGGAATCAACATACTGTTTCCTTAGCTGTTAGATGGGAATAACATCGGCTGCTCAAGTGAGAGGCAGAACAGCCTCTGCAGCCTTACTGCCCTGGAGGGTGGCACCAAGTCCTAGCTTGGTGACCTCGACAAGTTAACTGTGCCTCAGTTTCCTCCTCTGGGAATTGTTGTGAGGATTACACCAGGTCATGTTCTTCCAGCAGTGCTTGGCTCTTGTGTTGGGATCTCAAACTGGCACGGACAGGAGTTGCCGTAGTTGTCTGGTTTTTGCCTAGCACCGTTCCCCCAACCCCAACTCCTCTTTCTCTCTCTGTTCCTGTGGCCCTGCAGATGTCAGGGCCACCCCCTTGAGGACAGCCCTGCCCACTCACACCCAGGTAGACCGGCCAGGCTGCATAGCTGGAGTTACTTAGCTTGGCTCCCCCAGGGCTGGGAAGGGAGAAGGAGCAGGCAGAGGCAGCCACTGGGGAATCCAGGGTGGGCTGCCTGGGCCTGCCCCCTTACCACTGCTCGCCAGGCGGTGGGGGCATCTGCTCTCACCAACCCCTATGCAGGAGTGGGGAGGCTATATATGGGGCCCCAGAAGGTGGGGTCACCCAGACTTTAAAGCTTAAGCTTTTTGGAGATCATGTGCCACCCAAACTGACTCAAGTCAACTTTGGATCCTAAACCAGGCTGTGGGGAGGAGGTGGGGTTTGAGATGGGGCCCTTTGTCTGCTGGGCTGAGACCCGTGGTCCACGATCCTTGAGAAGTTCATGAATGGAGCTGTATTCCAATGTTATTAGTTCCCTTTGTAGCTCCATGTTTTTAAAAGTTCTACCCCCTACAGCTTTATTAAGGTGTAACTGACAAAGTAGTCCCGGTGTATCATTTTCTAAAAATTGAAGTATAATCGACATAGATCACTGTATTAGTTTCAGGTATACAGCATAATAATTTGATATTTGTGTATATGAAGAAATGGTCACCACAATAAGTCTAGCTAACATCTATCACCATACGTCGTTACACCTTTTTCTCTCTTGTGTGTTTTTATCTTATGCATTGACAAGTAATTTTGAGAATAGGCCATGGGTTTACTAGGCTGCACAAGGGGCCTATGACTGAAAACTGGTCAAGAGGGCTGCCTAGGGACAGGAAAAGTATGGCTCAGGATGGAAGTTGGATCTGGCATGGAGGGCTCTCAAGAGGGACCTGAAGGGGCATGTGGCTTATCTAGGCAGTTTCTACAAAGGGCAGAAGAGAGGGCAGGGCCCTGGGGTCCCCCCCTTTATTGGCAGAGGTGAGAGGTGCCCCAGGACACAGGGCGGCAGGGCCAGGGGTGAGGCTAGGACATCCAGGGAAGCTCTGGTCCCCCCGCCCCCACAGTCATACCTGAGAGTGGAGGGGCCTCACACCGCAGGGCAGAACCGCCTGCCTGGGGAGCCCAGCTGGGAGGCGGCACTTCTCTCCAGGGGGTCCCTTGTTCCACTCCTTTTGGTGCCAGAGGTCCTCCCCAGCCCCGCCTTTCCCAGGCTGAAGTGCTTGGCCAGCCCCCTTGGGATCCACGTCTGAGGAGTGCCTGGTGTGTCGCCCCCATCCCTGGCCCTCTTCCAGGCAGTCTTGAAAGCTCCACTCTTCTTCCATTGCCTTCACACCGGCTTGGGGGCATGCTGGGACATGCTGGGTCCTCACTTTCACAGTGGAGGAAACAGAGAGGTTTAGACACCTACCCCCCAACTTAGAGGCTGACCCACTCCTCGCATCATCTGAGCCCTGAAGGAGGTGGGACTGTGACCTACAGATGGACCCCTGGGCTCAGAGACCTCCCCTAGTCCCAGGTCAGTCCAGATACCTGAATAACTCAAGTCACTAGTGCAACCAGGCTGCATTTGAGGGTCCCTGGAAGCAGCCAGTGAAGATGAGAAAAGGAGAAAGAAGGGAAGGAGTGTGTTCTGCTGTCCAGGGGGCTTGCACCATAATCCCCTCCTAGCAGTCTGTTGGGGGTACTGAATGACGTCATGAAGACCAAGACCCCGGCCCAGGATGCAATGACCTCTGGAAGAGAACAGCCTGACCCTCCAGCCTTGGAAAACACAGACATAGGGTGGGCCCTCCTTCCCTTTCTGTCCTGCCCCAGGGCCCAGGAGTTGAGGTCCACCTTGATCTGCTCCAGAGCAGCTCAGGTAGTGAGAAGGGCATGTGGTGGGTGGACTGTGCTGTCCTGAAAGCAGCTATCAGCCCCAAAGATGCGCTTTCTTTGGTTTCCATGAAAACTCTATTTGCTCAATACGGTGCCTCACACCGACCTGGGAAGAAGCCCATCGGCTTTGCTGACCTTCACTGAGGGGCGAGCAACTGATACCCTGGGACCTCCCAGAGCTGTAGGTGGTTTAAAAGAGGATGCCTATTAACCAGAACGATTTTCTGTTGCTGAAGTTTCAGGCAGCCTAAGTGAAGCAAACAAAATTGAGGCAGGTAGAGACAAACTGGGTTTTCTTTAGAGGAAGGGGCAAGGGTGATAACTGGGCCAGTTCTCCCTACCTGGTGTCTCCAGGGAGATGAACTGGGGACAGGAAACCAGTATCCCCTGCCCCATGTTTCTGGATATCTCCCAGCCCGGGGAAGGGGTGAGATTATGTGGCTGGAAGGAAAGGGCTCTGAGCATCTCCCAGCAGCTCCAGCCGCCAGAAGGGTAAGAGAAAACGTGATGGAGGCGCTGTCGGAAAGAAAGGGGTGGCAGCAGAGTAGAGCTGGAAAAGCGATCAGCAGCTCTGTGATGAGGCTGAAATTAGCCCCGGCAGCCCCAGGGCCACTCAGGAGAGAAAAAGAGCTGTCATTCATGGAGGGCAGACCCGAGGAGCTCCCCCAAAGGCAGCCAGGTCCCAGGGAGTACAGGGTGGTCCCCAAGCCCTGGGGACAGATGCCCTTCATTGGAGCTGGGAGTAGGATTCAGTCTGCTACTCATATAAAGCACTAGCTGCCCCCTGTCCTGGTCCTGCACCCCAGGACCTTCTGCAGCAGTGAGGCAAGCCTGGGAGCCATGCCCAACCTTCTCGGGGAGTAGATGGGCTGTTTGATCAGTGAGTGTGTAAATTGGGATTTTATGGCTCGCTTATTCACTGCTGGAGCTGGGGCCCCCAAATTCCTCTGTGTCCCAGAATGCTTAATTTAGTCCTGAGCTTTCCCCTGGGAGAGGACAGAGGACAGCTCTCCACAGGCCCCCTCCCCTCCTGCCGTGTCTCCTCCCAAGGCCCCAGGCTTTGTCATTGCAGGTTGAGCGGTTCAAATGTGCTAATACACTCCCTGGGGGTCGCTGGACAGTGGGACTTACCCTTCAGTGCTGTGATTGGAGGTTCATGGCAACAGCTGGGAGTGTGTGTGTTTGTGTGTGTGCACTCACACGTGCTTGCTGTGCGCCTGTTTGAGGGGAGGGGTTTGGGGGGTGTCCATCCTGCTCAGACCACTGGGCAGAGACAAAGGATCTTCATCTAACTTGCAACAAGGATTAAGTCCAGAACAAGCCACATGCCTACCTGGTCAAGCTGGTTAGGGAGCCCACCTGTCTGTCTTTACATCCTCTTATTACATCTGGACGTGGTGGGACTCACGCAGTGTGCACTGAATGGGTGGATGGATGAGCGGCCACAAGATGGACTGCATTTTTAACTGGGGTTGTGTGTGCTCGAATAATTCAGCATCTACAGATTCCTAAATCTCCCCCTAGGATTCCTAAGTATCCCCCCTTCCTCTCACTGCTGACACAAGGCCGGGCCTGAAGGACTGACCAGGCCTCGGGGGACACAGCTGTGACCCCCCGACTCTGTTGCCGCTGGAGACTGCTTTCGCTGTGGCCAGGTTTTCCCCTGCCGGCCCCCATCTGTCCATGGCATTTGATGAGGATGAGGATGGTGGGGGAGGGGTGAGGGGTGTTGAGCCGCTGATGGGGGAAGGAAGGCGGCACAGCCCGAAGGGCCAGATGACAAACTGCCCTGTCCTGTCCTCTCCTCTTCAGCCTGCCCCTCCTCTCTGGGTGGCAGGCGGGACAGGCTGAGCTGGTGGGGAGTGCTTGGCCTAGTCAGTTGTCTGCCCTTCCTCCCTGGCTCCTGGGGAGGCTGGAGTCCTGAGCAACAGAGTCCCAAGTCCTAGGGATGTCTTACCTGGAGACCCTAAGAAATGAGACTCCATTCAAGTTCGAGAGAAGCCGGCGGAGGCTCTAGCTATCGCGGGAAGCATTCACCAGAATCGATCCTGGCTGGAATGAAAGCAGTGCTGTCCCAGGGAACTTTCTGAACGCTTGTGGGCACACCACCCCACGTGACTAGTGAGTGCTTGGGGTGTGGTGAGCGCTATTGAGGAACCGAATTTTTAATTGAATTTCATTTTAGTAATATATTTTTATTTTAAAATAATAGTAAGAATACATGATTTCACTTAATTAGCATATTCTAATGAATTCACCTTTAAATGGTTCCCCGTGGCTAACGGCTGTGATGTGGACCGCGCAGGAGTGGAGGCTGTTTTCAGCCCTTGCTGCCGGTGTGTGCCTTAGGCGGGGCTCTTGCGAGTGTGCAGTGCCTTCTCCCCAGCCTGTCGGAGGCCTCAGCCCCAGGGCAGATCCTGTGCTCCTGCGGGTAGCTGAGTGGCCCTTGGGAGGTCCTGGCCAGTGAGAGGGCCCAGTACCCAGGGACAGACCGACAGCCCGGAGTGGGGAAGGAGTGCCTTCTAGAGCTCTAGACTTTGAGGCATCTTAGAACTTCCTTGGGGGTGTCAGTCCTAGAAGGCTTCCTGGAAGAGGGAGTGGGGAGCAGGCTGGGGGTTGTGCCTCAGAGCCTAGCCGTGTTTTTGGTGCCCAGACACCTTGGCCAAGGCTGGGAGAGGGAGGGGCTGGCAGCATAGGCTGAGAGTCCCAGCTTCCCTGCTTACTAGCTGTCATGACCTTGGGAGAATCACTCTTCTTTCTCTGAGCCTTCATTGTGTCTTCTGTAAAATGGGGAGAATGTGCCTATCTAGCAGGGAAGCTGTGAGGATAAAACTGAATGGCAGTTATTAAAAATTCTTTGCAAACACTTAAAGGCTGGTGGAGAAGGAAGGTGTACCCTCAAGGGTGCTGGGCCCCTGGCCTGGCCTCTCAAGATCACAACAGATGGTCATAGCTTGTCTGTGGCCCTGACCGCGGACACAGGCAGGGATTTCTGCACTCTCCCCTCCCCCCAGCGCATGTGCACACACACAGCCCAGATGGGGGCCACTTGGCTGGCCTCCTGCTGTTTGGCATTTGACATATGAGGAGTCCAGGGCCAGAGCACACCCTCCACCCCAGCCACCCCCATCCCAGAGAGGAGCCAGACTGGCGGGGAGGCCTTACTACCTCAAGGAAGCAGGATCCCAAGGGCCCTGATCTCTTTACCATGTGTCCGGTGGCCTTTGATGGGAATTCCATTGCCCCTTTTGTCCCCTCTCAGAGGCCTGGCTGGGGAAAGAGAGAAGGAGGATTTTTTTTGGCGGGGGGGGAAGCCAGGTGGGGTCCCTGGGGGCTGGGCTGAGTGCCCTTCAGCTCCAGTCAGATCAGGGCTGGGTATTTCCTCTGGTGTTCACAGACACGAATTCCCGTGTCCGCTCCTGAAGAAGTTCCCTGGCTTTGCCTCTTGCCACTCTGAATAGCTGGTGTGGGCTCACATTTAGTCACCTGGATTTTTTTTTTTTTTTCTTTATTTGGACACAGAGGTTCTTTCAAGCCTCTTTGGTCATTTATCCATCTACCCGTCCATCCATCTACCCATCCATCCATCTATTTATCCAGGTATCCATTAATTCATTTATCCAGGCATTCATCCATCCAGGGATCCATTCATCCACACTACAGAGTCTATTAAGAACTTACTGTGTGCTTGGCACTGACCTAGGTTCTTGGGAAATGAAGTGAACAAAACCAAGTACCTGCTTTTATGCAACTTTCCAGTGGGTAAAAGACAATAAAGCAACAAGTAGGTCAGATTATGATGAGCACTACAGAGAACAAGTTAGGGGGTCTGGGTCTGCTGCAATGACAGCTAAGCAGAGGCCTGGAGTGAGGGGGGGTGAGTCGTGTGGAGATCTGGGGAAATAGTATCGAGAGCACCAAGCCCAGCAAGGCCAGGGCCTCTGACTGGGAGCAAAGCCAGTGTGGAGGGAGCAGTAAGGAAGCCGCTGTGTTCGGAGGGGGTGCCCCAGGGAGAGTGGCGGGAGGGGAGGACTGCAGGTGAAGGGAAGCGGATCGGAAGGGCAAGGTTGGCCCCTGGGAGGACTCTGACTTTTATTCTCTGTGACATAGGAGACTCTGGAAGTTTCCAGGTGGAGGAATGACATGCTCAGACATATTTTCAAAGGTCCTCTGGCTGCGTGTTGAGACTGGAGAGTGGGGGACAGGGGTGGGCGTGGGAGGGGAGATGGCAGGCTGCTGCCGTCCTCTGGGTGAGAGGTAGTTGCGGTTTGGAGAGATTTGGAAGCCAGGGCCAGTCTGATCTGCTGGTCTGAGGTGTGAAAAGAGAGTGGTTAGAGAAAACCCCACAGTTTCTGACCTGAGCACTTAGAAACGATGAGGCTGCCATTTTCTGAGGTGGGGAAGACTTGGGGTAAGGGAGTGAGAAGCTCAGAAGTTTGACTGGGACATATCAGTTGTGCCCATTTAAGTGGGAGGGTCAGGGAGAAGTTTGACTATGTCATTTGGGTGTGTGTGAGGGGAAACCAGGCTGGAGAATCCTCAGTGTACAGCCAGTGGTCAAGGCCATGAGCCTGGATGGGGTCTCCAAGAAATTAATGTGGAGAGAAGGATCCAAGACAACCCTGGGCTCAGCAAGGCTCAAAAGGGAGGGGGTGAAAGGAGGGCATGAAAGAAATAAAGGAGGAGAGGGGGTGGGGCACCCAGTGAAGAAGCTTCAGGAAGGAAGGGTGATTAGCTGAGTCCAGTGCCGCTGAGCTGAGGACTGGCCCTCAGACTGTCAGATTTAACAACATGCACGCAGGCAGCTGGAGTGCTGGGTGTGAAAACCTGGTTGGAGGGGGTTCAAGTAAGAACGGGAGGGGAGGAATCAGAAATTGTAGTATAGGCATCTTTTAAATTCTTTTTTTGTTTGTTTTTTATTTTGGTAAAAAGCAAGCAGAGAGCAATAGGATGTAGTTGGAAGAGGATCAAGAGATTCTTTTGAGCTCCCTTGACCCTGAGATGGGAGAAGGAGCAGCCTGTTTGTGGGCTGAAGAGGATGAGCGGTAGAGGGGGAGATTGATCACGCAGAAGAGGGGAGACTTGAGGGAACACAGTCCAAGCTTTGAAAGGGGATGGGATCCAGGAGCAAGAGGGAGAACAATCTCTGTTCTTGTTGCCAGGAGGGACTTTCTGTGGCTCCCCCAAAAGGCAAGGGGTCATTAGGACTGGAGTGGCCAAGGAGGATGCGTGAAGGAGGAAGGGACTGTCGTGGGCCCTGAAAGATGGGAAAGCGATGGTTGGCAGCGGGAGGCTTTCCAGTGGGTGGCCCTGGGCAAGCAAGGCCCTATAGGCCAGAATGAGCAAGCAGGGCTGTTTTCTAGGTTTCTTTTGGCTCCAACCATTGCAACCTCCTGGCATGCATCCCCTTCCTCATCTCCCTAGGCCGTCCTGTCTCCCTTCCCCAGCTCCAAGTTCTCCACCATTCTCCAGCCAAGAAGCAAATTTAGGGACCCTTACCCCTTGGGATCTGCCGCTACCACCAGGCTGGTTGTGTCAGGACTGAGTCAAATGTGTAGGACACCCCGCTGGTGTCCCAGAACGGGTTGGTGTGTGGAAAACGCTCACATCTGGTGTCAGAAGGGGAGCACCGAGGTAGAGGTGTGTGAGAGAAAGGGGGCACCTGCAGGAGGAGTGTGTTTCTCCCTCACGCAGGCCTCTGAGGCAAGGAGAGTGTTCAAATCTGCTGACTGGACGCCTGCTCCCCTGGGATCTGCTCCTCAGCTGATATCCTTGCCTTCCCACAGCCTGTGGGGGTGGAAACCAATGGCCAGAAGGAGGAGGCCCTCTTTCTGAGCTTGGGCAAATGGGACCAAACCCTGGGACTCAGTTTTATAATATTTTCTTGGGTCGGATGTTGGGCTTCCCTGGTAGCTCAGCCTGCAGTGCGGGAGACCTGGGTTTGATGCCTGGGTTGGGAAGATCCCCTGGAGGAGGGCATGGCTACCCACTCCAGTGTTCTTGGCCTGGAGAATCCCATGGACAGAGGAGCCTGGGGGGCTACAGTCCATGCGGTTACAAAGAGTCGGACACGATTGAGTGACTAAGCACAGTGGGTGGGGTGTTTGTGCAGCGAGTGATGACAGGGACTGGCCAGCACTCCCTGCTCAGCCCCGCGCCGCGCCGAGGACACACCCCAGTGCTCTCTGCCTGCAGAGACCCATTTTAGGTGCTGCTCTAACCCCCCGCCACTGCCGAAAATAGGCTCCACTGCTTCCAGAACTGATTCTTTTCTTTCTGGCTCTTTAGACTTTTCCCTCTCTTTTTTTCCTTTTAAGGTTTTTTTTTTTTTTTTTTGTATGTGAACCATCTTCATTGAATTTGTTACAGTATTGTTTCTGTTTTCTGTTTTGCTTTTTTGGCCCCGAGGCATGTGGGATCTTAGTTCCCCAAAAGGGATGGAACGCATGCCCTCCGCATTGAAAGCAGAGTCTTAACTACTGGGAAATCCCTCCCCTTCTTTCTCTTTCTTCCTTCCCTTCTTCCCTTCCTTCCTTCTTTCTTTTCCTTTCTCTTCATCCCTCTTTCTTTCCTTCTTCCTTTCTATGGACATGATCACTCTCACCTTATCTTCCCTGTTAGATGATAGAGTCATGAGGAAGGGTCACAATCTGATCCATTTTTCCCCTGACAGCTGCTGCTCAGTGGCCAGCACTCTGAGGGTATTAATATATGGAAGTGTTTTCTGGCTGGATGAGAGCAAGACAGTGAACCTGCAGAAAATGGGCTCCAGCCCCTGGACCGCAGAGCTCTGTAGCTGCCTTTCAGGCCTCCTTTGGTTCATCCCCTAAGCACTTCTTGAGCCCTACCTTGTGTCTAAGGCAGGGTGCTGGGGTCCCAGCTGCGCTGGGGCTGCTCTCTGACCAGACTGGGGGAACAGCTTCCTGAGGTGGGCACAAGAGCCGAGGCAGGCGACCCGTCCTGTCCTCCCTGTCCTCTCCTCTTGCAGTAACTGGGGGTTGGCACGAGGTGGGGTCAGGGCCCAGTGGATGGGAGAACAGTCCCCTTCAAGCTCTGCCAGGCAGCTAGAGAACCACTGCACCCCCCCAGCCCCCCAACCACCACCACCCAGGGCACCAGTTGTGAGCAGGAGACAAAAAGCCGGCACAAAAGGCCTGTGGGAGCCGTGGCGGATAGATTAATGAGATTTCCATACGAGGCCGACAATAGGATTCTCCACTCCAGCCCCTTTGTCCCAGGCTGCGGTAATGGAGCCCGAGGAGCTGCCCCAGGAAGGCGACATCCACACGGGCCCTTGTCCTCACACGCCTGGAGCTCCAGCACAGCTGCCCCTCCTTCTGGCCCTGCCCCCAGCCCCATGGCTGAGGGAACTCTGAACCAGAGAAACTCTATGAGTAGGGAAGGGGTGTTACAGGCCTTCTGAGGGAGTTGGAGGGGTGTATTGGCGTCCCTTCCATCTCAGCCTGTATAAAAGTTCCTAGTGAGAGAAAGTTTGCTGTCTACCATCTATACGGTCTCACTTGACAGCTGAAGAAAGTGAGGCTTGGAGAGGTTAGGTGTCTTGCCGGTGGACACACAGGGACCGCTCAGGGTATCTGCTGCCTCTTGATGCCACAGTGGGGGCGGAGGAGCGTCAGAGACCTGCGTGAGGGAGAAACACACTCCTCCTGCAGGTGCCCCCTTTCTCTCACACACCTCTACCTCGGTGCTCCCCTTCTGACACCAGATGTGAGCGTTTTCCACACACCAACCCGTTCTGGGACACCAGCGGGGTGTCCTATACATTTGACTCAGTCCTGACACAACCGGCCTGGTGGTAGCGGCAGATCCCAAGGGGTAAGGGTGGCCCCACAAGACTGCCCCCTTTAGGCACCAGCCACACATCCAGGCTGTTACCAGTGCTTCTGGCTGATAGGCGTAAATCAAGAGGTTCCTACCCTCTTCTCGGATTGATGAATTTGCTAGAATGGCTCACAGATCTCACGAAACCAGTTTACTTACTAGATTATCAGCTTATTATAAAAGGATGTAAGTCAGAAGCAGCCAGATGGAAGAGATGCACAGGGCAGGCATGTGGGAAGATGCCCAGAGCTTCTATGCCCTCTCCCAGCAGCCCCCCAACCACTCCTCCCCAGAAGCTCCCAACCCCATCTAATGACTAAACCATTGGCCACTGGTGATTGAGCTCAATCTCCAGCCCCTCTCCTTTTCCTTGGAGGTGGGGGGTAGTGTATGTGTGGGGGGTGCTGAAGGGTCCAACCCTCTAATCATGGCCGGTTCCTCTTGCCACCAGCCTTCATCCTTAGGTTTCCTCGGAGCTTTCCAAAAGCTCATTAATACAAACTCAAGTGTGGTTGAATGGGGCTTGTAATGAATAACAAGACACTTATTTCATCTTTATTGCTCTGAAGCTATTTCAGGAACTGAGGACAAGAGACCAGATATTATGAAGGATGCTCCTGTCGCGCTTATGCTTAGGAGATTCCAAGGGTTTGGGGAGCTGTGAGCCAGGAGGAGTGGATAAAGACTAAATAATACATTTCCTTTCAAAAAAATATTTGGTTTTGGCTCTGCTGGGCCTTTACTGTTGCATGGGCTTTCCTCTAGTTCAGCGAGCAGGGGCCGCCTTCTAGCTGCAGGGCATGGGCCTCTTACTTTGGTGGCTGCTCTTGTTGCAGAGCAAAGGCCCTAGAGCTTGCAGGCTTCAGCAGTTGCAGCACGCAGGCTCAGTAGTTGTGGCTCGAGGGCTCCAGAGCCCAGGCCTGATAGTTGTGACACTCGGGCCTAGGTGCTCCGAGGCATGTGGGATCCTCCTGGATCAGGGATTGAACCCGTGTCCCTTGCATTGGCAGGTGGATTCTTTACCACTGAGCCACCAGGGAAACCCTACATATGTATTTCTTACTGTAAATTACACTACCACAGCCTGTGTCAGGCCTGATGCTGTGTCCTGGGCCTGGTCCACAGGGATGGGAGAGGCCCATGAGGGCCGAGATCAGTGCACTGAGTGCCTTGGCCATTTGTGAAGGCCCAGACACTCCCTCTTTGATCCTGGAAGACTTCTTGCAAATGAGGAGGAGGATTTATAGAATTCTTTTCTCCTCTTTCATCCAACAATCCTTTCTGTTACTATTTATTGATCACCTATGAGTTAGAAGGACTGGACTCTGTGTGGAGTCATGCAGAGTTCCAGCCTTCAAGAGTCCACAGACAAAAAGCTTAAGTGACATTTTCTCAACAGAGCCCCAGCCACCCCCAGTGAAGGCCACAGCCTCAAATAAGGAACTGTCTGCCCAGCCTAGGGGCGTGGATGCTTATCAGATGACGAGTGTGCTGGGAAAGGACAGCTCTCCTTGGGCTGCTTTGCAGTGAGAGGACGCACATTCTCCTGCCTGTGGGGGTGGGGTGACTGGGGCTCCCCAGGGGAAAATTGCAGGTTTGAAGTGTAAATGAGCAGCTCTTTGAGGTGTAGCCACATTTCCGAGCAAACACAGAAATGTTTCCATAGGGCCAAGGGAATGGGCCTTGGAGGCTGGGCCGTGTCACGGCCTCAGGCTCTTCCCTGGCTGTAAGTACCAAGGACTGGATGAGGGAGCCAGTGCAACCAAAATGTATGGGCCTGGGGTCTGTACTTAACACTGCTGGGGTCTGAATCGTGCTCCCCTTGGTACAAGCTGGGTGACCTTAGGATGTACCAATTTCTCTGTACCTCAGTCACTTCACCTGTCAAATGGGGATTGAGACAACAGTATTTCTCATGAGGCTCTTATGAGGGCTACACCAGATAGCGCATAAAGCAGAGTCGGGGCTGGCTCTCCCCCAGTGGGGACAGTGGGGAACCAGCATAAGGACCAGTCTGTTAAATTAGAGCTGGAATGAACCTCCCTCACAGAGCACTCTCCACATTCCCCCAACCTCAAGAAGTGACTTGTTCAGGTTCACTCAGCAAGGTTGGGCCCCTGCTCAGGTTTCTAACTGTAATATTTATCATACTCCTTTGTACCAGACTCAGGATTCTGTATTTATTTATTTGGCCACGTCAGATCTGGGCTCTCCAGTTCTGGTGCTTGGGCTCAATAGTTGCACTGTGTGGGCTTATTTGCCCCAAGGGATGTGGGATCTTAGTTCCCTGACCAGGGATCGAACCCTTGTCCCCTGCATTGCTAGGCAGATTCTTTAACCATTGGCCCATCAGAGAAATCCGTATTTATCTTTTTAAATCCTCATGGCCACTGTGCAGGGCAAATGTTCTACTGTTTTTTAACAGATGGAGAAACTGAGCTTCAGTGACGTCCGGCAGTCGGCCCAGCCGAACACTGTAAGGGTCAGAGCCTCGATTCAAATCCAGTTCTCTGATTCAAAACCCACATTTTCCTTCAAGTCCCTGGGGCATGTCTTAATGTCTAGCTCAGCTGATATAGGGACCAGAGTATGCCCTATGAACCTGGGGAGGAGGTGGGGTACCTCTTCAGAGAAGATCCCTCCTGCCCCTGAGGGAAGCAGACCACAGAAAGGCCCCCGCCTCTCTGTGAGAGAGGGCTGTAACTGGCCTGAGGGCAGGGACAGGGAGACAGCATGCTCCGCCTGCTCTCACTGCAGATAATATCATGCAGGTAGATGGTGATGCTTCTGGGAAGAATGAAGGAGGAGGACAGGAGAGATGGGCTGGTAGTCAGTGGAGGGCTTAGGGTCAAGGAAGTCTTTCTGAAGCTGGGAAAGAATTAAGCTTGCTGTGGGGGCAGAGCCAGGGCATGGTAGTGGGGAAGGATAGTCAATTATGGAGCAAGGTCCCAGCCTAGGCTGGAGAGGTTGAGCTTGAGAGACCCTCAGGCCTCCTAGTCTCCAAAATGGATGCTGATGTAGATAAAGGTGAAAACAGAAGGCCGGAGGTGATGGAGATGTGCCCCCAGCTACAATGGAAGGGAACTGCCTGGAGCAGAAGGCCTGTGTCTAAGCAGATTGAGGGTAGAGATCAAGTGGGTAGGATGAGCTACAGGGGCTGGGAAACCTCAGAAGGGGCTGAGTGCAGAGCAGATGAGATAGATGGGTGTGGAACTGGCAGGACAGGTTTAGAGGGCCAGAGGTAGTGGGTTTCTGGAGTCCACAAGGACTGAGGTGGGAGTGATTCAGTGCGGACCACGGTCTGGAGAGTGCGGACCTGAGTGAAGACCACTGCCAGCCAGGGCAGGAGCTGGTGAGAGGGGCTGGGAAGATACCCCATGACGCTGAGGAGGAGCAGCAGATCTGGCAGGTGAAGGAAATGCGTGTGAACAAGCCCAGACCCAGAGTCTTCTTTGCTGTATCTGTGTCTGTCCTTCCAGGAGGGACCACCTTTCCTTCCAGCATGCCTGGGTAATAAGGTTCAGGGAGAGTGCTCTGTCAGGTCAAATCTCCTTTCTCTATGTTAAGGAGCCAAAGCATATGTAATAATGAACAAAACAACAGCAAAAAGCAGGTTTCGGGCCCATGTCGTAACACAATCTGTACAATTCTGACGTTACCACATATGACCCTGCAACGGGAACCACTTGAGATTTCTGATGTCCCAGGAAATTATCTCCCTTGACAACAGGTGAAGCCTCTGTTCTTTGGCAACCCCGCAGCAGGAGCTGCACACGTGCCTCCCTCACACGCCGCCCGCCCCCCACCCCTCAGTTCTGCTGTCTCTGCTTGCTCTCTTGCCACTGGTGGCCAGGAGCACCTCTCAGATGGAAGTGAAACAACCCTTAAGAACTCCCCTTTGGGGACGTCCCTGGTGGTCCAGTGGTTAAGACTGGGCGCTTCCAATGCAAGGGACGTGGGCTGGATCCCTGACTGGGGAACTAAGATCCCACATGCTGTGCAGTGCAGCCAAAACAAACAAAAAAACCTCTTTTAAAGCTCTTCTATCTATGGCTCACACCTTCCCTAGGGCGTGGGGATGAGGGTAAACAGTTTTATTTTCAAAGACTGACCTCACCTCACTGACGTCAGGTCAGTCATAAGAGGTGGTGCAGTCAAGCTACTACAAGTAAGGGCAATTGCTGAGAAGCAATCTGATAATTTTCAAACTCTTCTTGTACCACTGCCCCCACATATACCCACTTCCAGGGTTCTGGTGCCCCAGCAGTTCTTGGTACTCCCCCAAGGCTTGCAGTGTATGGTTACATAGGTTGTGCACTGCACATAAGTCCTACTTCTAAAGGGGCACAGGTCACATCATAGACACAGATTTGTTTTATCAGTTTCTCAGAAGGTGGCGGTAAGGCATCTTGAGGTGGGGAAGAGGGCATATGAGCTATTCCAGCCCTAGCTTTCTCAGTGCACTGTGCTCCGAGTCTTTGAACTGCTGGAATCCTCTAGCCTGTCAGGTCAACTTGGCCTCTCACCCTTCAAGTTCCAGTAAAGACACCCTTCAAGTTCCTCCCTGGCGAGCCCTTCTTGACTAGGCACAATATGCTCCCCGGAGCCCCAGAACTCTGGACGCACACCTCTGATTTTCCACCTCATATAGGATGTCGTCTTTTCTGGCTGAAACATCATATTCACTTTTCAATCTGCTCCCATGCCTGGCACAGCTTTTAGTATGTGCTCAGTAAAATTCCGGAGAAGGCAATGGCACCCCACTCTAGTACTCTTGCCTGGAAAATCCCATGGATGGAGAAGCCTGGTAGGCGCCAAGAGTCGGATACGACTGAGTGACTTCCCTTTCACTTTTCACTTTCATGCATTGGAGAAGGAAATGGCAACCCACTCCAGTGTTCTTGCCTGGAGAGTCCCAGGGACGAGGGAGCCTGGTGCGCTGCCGTCTATGGGGTCGCACAGAGTCGGACACGACTGACGCGACTCAGCAGCAGTAAAATTCTGTTGAAGCAAGAATACTGACCTGTAAGCTTAACTTATCAAAAGCTTAGGACTGAGAAATAATCATTAGCAAAAACTGTCTGGAACGTCATGGGCCCAGTTAGTTAGTCTTTGAGCAGTTATTTTCAGATCAAGCAAACAAATTGGAGCCATACAGTTGGAGAGTGCTTTCCCCAGGCCTTGAATACCTTTTACCAGTTTGGCCCACGCCTGGACTGGTGCTGAGGGACAGTGTATGAAATAAATACTTCTGCAGTGTTTACATCATGACTACCTAAGAGGCCGTTTCCTGAGGTCCATGAAAAAAAGTTCTATGATCTCTATGCCAGGAATATTTTTGCTTGTTTTGAGTATCATAGTGTGTTTTATTCAGCAGAGTTATTTGGTTCCTGGGAAGTGCAGATAAACTTGTGACCAACTTTCTGTTTTGTAATATTCATTTTTATTCATTCGGCTGTGCTGGGTCTTAGTTATGACACACAGGATCTTCGTTGCCACAAATGGGACTTTTTGTTGAAGCATGCGACCTCCTAGGTGAGATATGTGGGACCTAGTTCCCTGACCAGGGACTGAACTCAGGCCCCCTGCATTGCCAGTCTTAGCCACTATACCACCAGGGAAATCCCATTTCTATGATGGGCACTAACTTTGTCCCATCTTCTCCAGAAGACATTTATGTTTATTCGAAACAACCTTTTTGTATTGTGATGAAACATTCTGGGAATGAGGCAGGTGGCAGCAACCTGCTCTGGGTATGCAACCATCTCAGGCAGAGTTGGGTCTGGAACCCAGGTGTTCTAACTCCATCAGGCAGATACAAGAAACCACGTGGAAAGGAAGTGATGCTTCTGGGTCAGCCTCTGGGGTTTCCCAGGGACAGTGAGACTCTGCCACAGACACCATCCTTCACTACAGCAGGTCTGAAAGTGAGGACCATGTGTCCTCTAGAGTGGATGGCTGGAGGCACCAGGGCAAAATAGTCATTGCCTAGGTGAGGTTAGGACTCAAAAACCATCATTTTCAGATGCATCTTGGTTCTGAGAAAGTATTTTCAGACAACTTTAATAGTGGGACAAGACAAATACGGTGATTTTGGTGCCTGAAGATGGCCCGGGTAGGGTGGAACGCTGTGAGTGGATGCGGGAAAACCAGCCTGTCCCAAGCTATGGTTTAAGAAGGTCCGCCTGCGGCTGGCAGTCGGTGGGGCCTTAGAGGCTCTTCAGGATCTCACTAGCCGCTTCTCTTGCCTGCAGCTCTGTCGAAGATGCACTGGACACCGGAACACGCCCAGCCCCTCAACCAGTGGCCAGAGCAGCACCTGGACGTCTCCTCCACCACCCCGTCGCCGGCCCACAAGTTGGAGTTGCCCCCTGGGGGTCGCCAGCGCTGCCACTATGCTTGGGCACACGACGACATCTCTGCCCTCACTGCCTCCAACCTCCTCAAGCGCTACGCCGAGAAGTACTCGGGGGTCCTGGACTCGCCCTACGAGCGCCCCACCCTGGGCGGCTACGGCGACGCCGCCTTCCTCAACGGCGCCAAGGGGGACCCCGAACCCTGGCCGGGGCCAGAGACTCCTTACCCCCTGGCCTCGCTCCACGAGGGGCTCCCGGGAACCAAGTCGGGCAGTGGGGGCGGCTCTGGGGGTCTCGGCGGTTCCCCGGTTTTAGCCGGGAACCTGCCTGAACCCCTCTACGCCGGCAACGCGTGCGGGGGCCCGTCGGCGGCGCCGGAGTACGCGGCGGGCTACGGCGGGGGGTACCTGGCGCCGGGTTACTGCGCGCAGACAGGCGCCGCGCTGCCCCCGCCGCCCCCGGCCGCGCTCCTGCAGCCCCCGCCCCCGCCGGGCTACGGCCCCTCGGGGTCTCTGTACAACTACCCCGCGGGGGGCTACGCCGCGCAGACGGGTTACGGGGCCCTCCCGCCGCCGCCCGCTCCGCCCCCGGCCCCCTACCTGACCTCCGGTCTGGCGGCGCCCACGCCCCTGCCCACGCCGGCCCCACCCCGGCCATCACCCGCCGCCTACGGTTTCCAGGGGGTAGCGGAGGCCGGGGTGTCGCTGAAGCGCAAGGCTACAGACGAGGGAGCCGAAGGCCGCTACCGCAAGTACGCCTTCGAGCCCGCCAAAGCCCCGGCGGCCGACGGCGCCTCGTACCCCGCCGCGGACAACGGCGAGTGTCGGGGCAACGGGTTCCGGGCGAAGCCGCCAGGAGCGGCGGAGGAGGCGTCAGGCAAGTACGCTGGTGGCGTCCCCCTCAAAGTCCTGGGCTCCCCCGTCTACGGCCCGCAACTTGAGCCCTTTGAGAAGTTCCCGGAGCGGGCCCCGGCGCCGCCTCCCCGCGGGGGCTTCGCGGTGCCGTCAGGAGAGCCTCCTAAAGGTGTGGACCAGGGGGCTCTGGAGCTGGCGACCAGCAAGATGGTGGACTGCGGACCGCCGGTGCAGTGGGCGGACGTGGCGGGCCAGGGCGCGCTCAAGGCGGCGCTGGAGGAGGAGCTGGTGTGGCCATTGCTGAGGCCGCCCGCCTACCCCGGCAGCCCGCGCCCGCCGCGGACGGTGCTGCTCTTCGGACCGCGGGGCGCTGGCAAAGCGCTGCTGGGCCGCTGCCTGGCGACGCAACTAGGCGCCACGCTGCTGCGCCTGCGCGGAGGCACGCTGGTCGCGCCGGGCGCTGCCGAAGGCGCGCGCCTCCTTCAGGCCGCCTTCGCGGCTGCGCGCTGCCGCCCGCCCGCGGTACTCCTCATCAGCGAGCTGGACGCGCTGCTGTCCGCCCGGGACGACGGCACGGCCGCCGCAGGCGCGCTGCAGGCGCCGCTCCTGGCCTGTCTGGACGGCGGCTGCGGTGCGGGAGCCGACGGCGTGCTGGTCGTGGGCACCACTTCGCGGCCCGCGGCCCTGGACGAGGCAACCCGCCGGCGCTTCGCTCTCCGCTTCTACGTGACGCTGCCCGACGGCCCGGCCCGCGGGCAGATCCTGCAGCGGGCGCTGGCCCAGCAGGGCTGCGCGCTGAGCGAGCGGGAGCTGGCCGCCTTGGTGCAGGGCACCCAGGGCTTCTCTGGGGGCGAGCTGGGGCAGCTGTGCCAGCAGGCGGCGGCCGGGGCAGGCCTCCCGGGTTTGCAGCGCCCCATCTCCTATAAGGACATGGAGGCAGCGCTGGCCAAGGTGGGCCCTAGGGCCTCACCCAAGGACTTGGACTCGTTCGTGGAGTGGGACAAAATGTACGGTTTCGGACACTGATGGCGCACCAGGAGGCCGAGGGAGCTGCCGCCCACTACCGGCCCCTCGGTTGTGAAGGGTCTTCTTTAACCCCACCGGGCTGGGCTGGGGCGTGCCGGAGTGAGGGGTGTGGGGTGAGGGAGCGGAGGGGGCTGCCGGTGGATTTTTTTTTTTTTTCCCGTGGGAAGGAAAATGCTTGTGCTAGGCAGAGAGATGCCATATGAGCTGTGTACTCAGGTTTTTTCCTATTTATTGTGGAGGGGAAGCTCGCCATCTCTGCCCCGCGGAAGACTGGCCCCGGGGCTTAGGGAACTCCTGCTCTCTCGCCACAGTCCTTTTGTCTCCTCGCTGCCTGAATGGCTCCCTCCCCCTTCTCCTTGTCTCCCTTTCTCTGCTTCTGGTGGTTTTCTTTCTCCGTCGCTTTGTCACTGACCATACACCCTTCTCTCGCTCCCGGCTCCAGCCCTGGTTCCCTTTTGCTCCTCCCCGGCCTGTGTCTCATCTGTCGCCTTCAGCGCTTCTGTTTCTATCCCTTGCTCTCCAGCCTCTCTGTGTCTTGGTCCCTCTCCCTGCCTTCTGTCCCTCACATTCAAAGACTGCAGTGTCCCTTTGCAGAAGATCTGGAGGTTAAGGGGCTGAGGAAGAGGAGGTTCCCTTCACCCCTCATCCAGCTGAAACCTTAGGTCTGTGGGAGTCAAGCAAAAAAGAAAAACACCCAATGAAGGGGTTTTTGTTGTTTTTGAGGAGGAAAACTCCAGAAATGTAGCTTGTTTAATATTTTAGGCCTCTTATTTTTGTAAGATGTGTAGAATTTGCTGTTTTTCTTTTGATGACTCAGGAAGAAACTGACCTCAGAAAGAATGTTAGATTTTGGCTGCTTTCCTGTGTGTGTTCCCCCCGCCCCCAGCCCATCAACCCCTTCAGCCCTAGGGAAGCAGATTCTCTCAGAAGACTCAGACAGTGAGACCTGAGGGGAAGGGGAGAGGAAGACCGAGAGGCCACACTCCAACCCCTGCGCTTCTTGGGACAGAAGCAGAATGTATTGCAGGGGCCTCCTCCTCAGGGCCAATGTTGTAGGCAGAGGTGATGAGGACTGAGTTGTGGCATTTGGAAGGAGGTAGGTCTTGCTCCCTTCCTGCTGCTCTTCCTGTAGGCGCCACCCCTCAGCTGAGTAGCGTGTTTTGTGTGCAGGGTTGGTTATCCAGAGTTGGGATGCCCTTGCCCACTGCCTGCCCCAGAGCTAGCAGGTAGGCTGAGAGGGCCCAAATGGGAAGATGACCCGGGTCGAAAGTCCCCAGAGAGGTCATCCCACCTGGTCCCTGTCTAGGCAGAGGTCTCCTGTACCTTCTGCTAAGAAGATTTCCTCCGGAGGGAAAGTAGTCTGGCTACAGGTCTGATTGGGCACAGAGTTCATTGCCGACTCAGCCTCCATGGTCTGCTGGGAGGCTTTGAGGAGGGGTGAGTGAGTGGCCGAGCATTGCAGGAGAAGGTTCTGAGGGGACTCTTGCCTCTCCTGTTCCTTAGTGCCCTAGGCCTAGGGCTCCAGGGGCTATGAGAGGGTGGAGGAGATGGGCAGCTGTGTTCCCCTGAATAAACATTGGACTTTTATTCTCAGTCCCACCCAAACTCTCCACCAGAAGCCCAGGCTTAGGCACCCTTCCTTGTGAGAACTGTATTCTTCTTCCCACCAACTTTCCTGTGATGGGGCTTTGGAGTATTTTGTACCCCCCCCTCTGCTGGGGAGCCCATTTCACAACTCTGACCTTTGGTCCAGAGGTGGGGGGACAAGCCACCACCCCACTTCTCTCTCCCACCACCCTAGCCTGCCTTGTTTCCCACCACCTTGACAGCTCCTGGAGTGTCTCCCACCTCCCACTCCCAGCTGGAAGGAAGTCCAAGGGGATGTTTCAGGTGCCAAGGTGCTGAGGGTCTGTGCTGGCCTAGGAGTGCTAACAGGAAAGCTGCTCTGTTTTCTCTTCCTCCCTGCCTTGGTCCCTGACCTTCCTTGTGCTCCTTGGAGCTGGCTGACTGAAGGGCTACGGTGCCTCAAAAGCAGTGGGTGCAGGGTCTTGGCTGTGAGAAGCCCATGGGGGGAGCAGCGAGTGAGCAGGTTCTCAGGTGTGTGTATGTATGGGGGGGTGGGGGGGATGGAGGGCATTGGGGAGGGGGTTTGGGATCTCAGCCATCCCTTCAAGAGGCAGACAGCTCTGGGGGTTGGGGGGAGGAGCTCACTGACCGAGACCCAGGGCCCCCACCACCTCCTCTACTGGCCTTGGGGAGCTTTGCACAAGGAGACAGCCCCCAGTCTACTAGCACCTACCTCATGGGCACTGGGGCGAGTGGGAGAAGGGCAGGTCCAGCTCTGGCAATGTTGGGGGGGGCATACCAAAGAATCCAGGGGCAGGGATGGGGGGAGGGCAGGCTGGCTCTCTTCTTCCTTTACCCACGTTGGGGTTGGGGTCCTCCCCTCTAGCTGTAACCATTTCTACCTCATGTTGATGCGTGTTGTACATGGATATATTTATCTCCTGTCTGATGACGCTCTGCAGTTCGGTCTGTCTACCTCAGAAGAGACTGTATTTTAAAAGAAAAAGTATGACACAGTATTAAAGCGATGACACGTGGTTTCCAGAGGATTTCTTGGGGGCAGCAGGATGTGGGGAGCCCTCTGGGAAATGCCTGGGCTTCCAGGTCTGCTGGTGCCACGGATGTGGCTCTGTGGGTGTGTTTGTTTCTTCAGCAAAACATGACCATTCCTGTTACTCTGGCACTGTTGAGTGCCTACCACATAAGTGAGACCACCAGGGGGGAAAACCCCTCGATAGGGAAGGCCTGCCTGCAGTTCTGAGCTCCCAGAGGCTCAGTGTTGGGGCTGATTTAGCCTCTGAAGCATTAGGGATGAAGGGTTCGTGTGTTTGCCGAGTGAGTGAGTGGGTGAATGAATAGATGAGTGCTGAAGAGGAAGTTTCACTTAGAGCCTGGCCAGCAGCCCTTGGCCAGAGCTAGGATCATCCTTGGATGGAGGGAAAGGGGACAGAGGGCAGGGTGGGGACACAGTGTGTTCTAGTCTTTTAGGCCACTTGGGATCCTTCGTCCACCACCATCTGCCAATCCCCACACTGACAAGTCAGCATAAACTGGGACACAGAAAACTGGGGAGGAACATCTTGTTAAAAAGGCTCTATGGAGATACCCATGAGAGGTTTGGACCCACAACTGCCTGAGGACTTGAGTGTGCTCAGCAAAATGATCAAAAATGCATGGAAGGGACAGGGAAGCAGGCCCCCTGGCTCCCACTGGCCCAGGCTTAGAGCCTATCCAGGGCTTTCAGGAGCCAAAGCCCGCCCATGGCCAGACTATGAAGCAGTTTCCGCTGGGAGAGAAACAACTGGTGTGCCTGGGTATGAGGGCTCCAGCACGATGAACTACGGCTCAGTGAACCCAACCCTCTCGGCCCTTGGAGGTCCAGATCCCCCTTGCTCTCTAGTTGGTTTATTGCACACCTACTCTGTGTAGACAGCACTCAGGATACAGAAGTGGTTAAGTACAGCCTCAGTTCTGGAGAGCCCACATTACAGGATGGGAAAAGGTCAACAATGGATCATTTGAAAATACAGCTAGATAAAGCTGCTCAAGGAGAGACCTTATCAAAATTTTTATATTCTCGCATCTGGCACAGTGTTTGGTGCACATAGGAGACCCTGAATAAGTGTTGACTAAATCCTCGAATTCACTTCTAGGAAGCGTCCTGATGGAGGATGCACAGGTTATTTCGAGAATGCCCAGAAAAGACCCTAACTCGTGGTGGTGGTGGTAGTGGTGGTGGTATTGGCGCTGGGTCAGAACAACTTCCTGGACGGGTTTGGGTGGGTTCAGCTTGACAAAGCTATGGAAGCTGGAAACTGTACCATACCTGTGACTATAGTTACAGGAGCACAGAGTGAGGGCGAGAGTGAGGGGAAGGGAGAGGAACAATGGGGTCGCAAGGCTGCACCAGGAGGCTCTTCCATGCCCCTGAAGAGCTGAGGCTCCTCCATGAAGCCTGTGGGGGTGGGGTGGGGAGGGGGTTAGTCACTGGTGGACAGGGGCTGATTTGCAAGTGAAGAATTCACACACCAATTCAACAAATCTTTAACTGAACACCTGTTATGCACTAGTTGCTACGGGGACAACAGGTAGCCCTTATAGTCAAATGGGGTCACTTCCCAGGCACAGTGGTAAAGAATCCACCTGCCAATGCAGGGGACGCAAGACAGGTGGGTTCGATCTGTGGGTCAGGATGATCCTGTGGAGGAGGAAATGTCAACCCACTCCAGTATTTCCTGGAGGATCCCATGGACAGAGAAGTCTGGTGGGCTACAGTCTGTGGGGTCACAAGGAGTCAGACATGACTCAGCACACACACACACAGTCAAATGGGGGAGACAGTATGAAGACGGAGCTGTAGGGTGCTGTGGGAGCAGATGGGGGTGCCTAGAGAAGACATAGGGCCAAGGGTGTGGGTGGGAGGCAGGGAGGGCATCCCAGAAAGGACTTGTCAGCTGAGGAGTGACAGGCAGAGCGGGGAGTGCAGTCCAAGACCTAAAGAAGCACCTGAGCTGAGCTTACTTGGGGAAAGGAAACGAGTTCAGTCCCCGTGTGTGGAGGCGGCATGGGGACTTGAGGACCACTTACCGTATCCAAACAGAGCATGAGGGTTTGGATGCACCTGTGGGAGGACAGGAAAGGGTAGAGTCTATCCATATTCAGTAGGTAATAAGGCTTCCCATGTTGGCTAGTGGTAAAGAACCCGCCTGCCAAAGTAGACGTAAGAGACTTGGATTCAACCCTTGGGTTGGGAAGACAACCACTCCAGTATTTTTGCTTGGAGAATACCATGGACAGAGGAGCCTGGTGGGTTACAGTCCATGGAGCTGCAAAGAGTCAGATACCATTGAAGCAACAGCAAGCAGGTAATAAGAAAACTCGGGAGTTGATTGGATATAGGAAATAAGGAGAGTAAGGGGTCTAAGGTGGAGGGTGAGGGGCGGTAAATGGGAATCAAGAGATGTTGGAGACCTGCTAAGTTTGACAGAAATAGGCCAGCCAGGAGGCCTCCAGCGGGCATTTCAAAAGAAGGGCCCGGGATCCTAGCCTCCAGTCCCCTTACCGATCCCTGGGTATTGAAAACTCACTTCAGCCCCCGGGGTTTTGTGAGATCCTCCCCTCTTAAGTTCTGTTTCTGGGTGTTAGGAGATCCTCCTACAAGTTGTGTTGGAGGACCTCCTTCTCATCCCTGGATGCTTCCCCCGCCCCTAGTCCCTGGATGTGGGAACCTCCTTCCTGCCACCCGTCCCTGGATGTTGGCGCCCCTCCCCCGCCCGCGGGCATTCGGAGCTCCTCTCCCCACTGTCGGTGGATCGCAGTCACCGCCCGGCGATGGCGGCACGGGCTCCGGCGGGGGCCCTGGCGCTGGCGTTCTGGGGCTGGGCTTTGGCTCCGGCGGGGGCCGTGGACGCCATGGGCCCTCACGCGGCCGTCCGCCTGGCCCAGCTGCTAACCCCGGAGGAGTGCGGCCACTTCCAATCGCTGCTGAAGGCGCCGGAGCCGGACGTCGAGGCTGAGCTGGCCAGGCTTTCGGAGGACCAGCTGGCTCAGCCCGAGCCTGTGCCCACGTCGGCGATGCCAGGCCAACGGCGGCGGAGGCGCGAGGCAGCGGGGAAGCCGGCGGCCGAGGCTGCCGACGTGTCCGACGGCTGCCGGGAGGGGCTGGCGGCCTGGCTGGCTGCCGAGGCCCCGTCCTTGTCGTGGGACCGCGTTGCCCGGGCCCTGCGGCGCAGCGGCCGCCCAGACGTGGCCCGGGAGCTGGGCAAGAACCTCCACCAGCAGGCAACAATACAGCTGCGCAAGTTCGGGCAGCGCTACCTGCCCACAGCCGACGCCCTCGCTGTCCCCGCCCCGGCCCTGCGTTCCCGCCGCTCCTCGGTTCCCGAGCCCGATTGGGACAAGCTGGAGCTGATCGTGGAGCGACTGCCCCAGGGGCCGTATCAGCGGAGCCCCGCGGGCTGGGCCGGGCCGCTGGCTCTCGGCTTCCTCACCGGCTTCGCGGGGGCGCTGGGCGTCGGGGCGCTGCTCATCCTACTCATTCCGTGGATCACCGGCGGCGATGGCGACTGGGTGCGGCTGGGCAGCCCCCGGCCGCCCACCCCGCCCCTGCTTCGGTCAGCCAGGGCTCCTGGCTGTGGGGAAGCGGAACCACTCTTGACTGCAGAGCCGCTGGCGTCCCCGGCGGCCTGGGCTGCAGGCGGGGCCCATACCTCCTTGCCTCTGTGACCCCCGCTGTGCAATGGCAGCACAGACCTGGTGGCGCTTTTGACATATAAAAGTTACAAAATACGTAAAGGTGGGAACGACAGTTTATCAGTTGGTTGGAAATGACTGCATAGCCAGTGGGGCTGCCAGTGGAAGAGGAGGGGCTCAGGTGCCAGTCTGCCGGTTAGGGTAGGAGAGGCAGGCCCCCCCAGTTCGTGTCAGCTTTAGTTCGGTCATCTTGCGCTTACTCTTCCACTAAGAGCTACCATTGAGCACTGTGTGCCAGGCCCTAGGCTAAGCAGTTCCATAATTTGTTACCTACTCTTTAGAAACCCAAGAAGGAAGATATTATCTACATTACACATAAGGAAACTGGTCACAACTAGATAGTGGCATAGTCAGGTGTTTGAATGCAGAGCTCCTTTGAACCAAAAGTTTGAGCGCAGAGGGAATGATTTGTGAGCAGCAATGGAGCTGGGGAAAAAGGAGGAGGACACAATGAGACGCAGAGCTTCAGTTTACTCTGAGGCCCTGCTGGAGCTGTGCCCACTTCCAGGGTTTGCTGTCCCCAAGCTGCTTTCTCCACTCAGGCAAGGCCTCCTGAAGCTCTCCCTGGAGTCCCAAACTCTCCCTACCCACCTGAGTGGGTGGGGCATTGCCAGCCCCACTGAGGGAGCTGAGCCTGGGTGAGCCCCCACACTGACTTCACTCAGACTGTGCTCCCACCACGGGGAAGGACAGCAGATGCCCTGGGGTCCTGCTGGGTGGGCATCCCTGGGCCGAGGGGCTCTGGTGCGAGAGTAATGACAGAATGACAGGCCAGTCCAAGAGGAGAGTTGAAAACAAGATTGACGTAACCCTTTATTGCAAATTCTAAAGTAAAAAGATGTACAGTACAAAGTAAAATTGAAATTTCAGACTATAAACTTCCAATCCACTTATACATTCTCATTTCTCAAGCATTTCTGCCATTTCCGCATAAACGGAACAGGGAACAAGTCGAGTGGGTGAGGGAAGAAGATACAGCAAGGGTAAAAGAATTGTGTCTAGAACAATCACAAACCCCAGAAGCAAGTGAAAGGAAAGACATTTTCTCGACCTGCTGTCCTGGTGATGAGAAGCGGGGGTGGTTGGAGCAGTGCAGTTTAAAATGGCTCTCAGAATAGCAGCATTTATGGTACCATTTCATCTTCCGCAAGTCCAAATAAATACTTTGCCCTTCCCTAGTGCCTTTGCCTCTGTATCTCAAAAAACACTTTACAAAACATTTAGTTAAAGCCTCACAACACCCCTGTGAGGTAGGTCAGTATTATTATCCCCATTTTACAGACGGGGAAACTGAGGCACAGAGAGGTTAAGTGACTTGCCCAAGGCCACACAGCGAGTCAGTGGTCGAGCTAGGGATGGAACACAGTTCTGTCCCTTTTCTGGAACCACTGGACCGCGCTCCCCTTTACCTATATACATTCTTCACACACACACACACCACACGTGCACACCTGCCCACCCCACCCCACTTAGCCTCTATGTACAGCAAACAGCAGTGGGGGGCAGGGGCAGGGGGTGCCTCAGGAGTGTTTTGACAGGAAATCTTGGTGCTCTTGGAAGGGGAATCCAAGAAAGCAGAATGCTGAGCCACAGCCCAGATGGCAAAACTTGGGCCCCTCCCCACCCAGACTCCCTCTTCTCTCCTGATGTCCCCCCTGGCTGGCTAGCTGCAGCCAGTTCTTTAGGGGGTGGGGGTACCTGAAAATGAACGAAGCTTTTTGCAAAACTTTGGGCAACATCTGAGAAAAAAAGAGGCATCATTACAGAAGATGCCCAGGACTCAGTCACTAAGTCACAACCGTGGCCATCTAACCTCCACAGCAGGCCTGGAGGCTGGGGGCCGAGAGGGGAGGATGGGGACTGACCTACCAGCCATCTCTCTCCAGAGCGGAGCTCCTGGAGCGGACTAGAGTGGGCACTTCAAAATCCTCCTGAGTGTTCCTGGACTGGGAGACGTGGCCTAGAGAGGGGTGTCCCCAAAGCGGGGCAGGGGTGGTGCCAATGAGACCAGCCGAGTCTGCTGGTTTGTGGGTGGGGGAGATGGAGGGCAGGGCCCAGCAGTAGCTAGCAGAGTGGAGGCTGTTGGGCATTGTGCTCGCCCGAGCTGTGGGGCGTTGGAATGGTTTTCTTCTTAAAGCACTGGTGAAAAAGGCAGGAGTAAGGCCAGCCTAGCTGGGTTGGCTGGCATCATCTCTGGGGGATCTGCTGGGGGCGGTGAGGAACAGGTATCATGGGGCTGGAAGCAGCGGCCCAGCAGGGGAGGAATGCCACACACAGTGGGTGGGTGGGGACCTGGGGAGAACAGGACTTTCCTTTTCTCTCCAATCTTGGCTTTTTAGCCAGAACTTAGTGAGAAATCCTCAATTCTCTCCCTTTCGTTCCCCTCCTTTCCCCAAATGTGCTAAAGTCCCACTTCCCAGGTATAAACAATATTGGGAGGGTCAAGCAACAAACGCACACCAAGACAGGCTTCCCTTGTACAGTGAAAAGGGTTGTTTTCATGTTGTTTCCTTTTGGCTTATAGAAGTGATGTACTTTTCATCACCTCTTGGTTAGAGCAGTGCTGGCCTCCATGCATTCACTAATACACTAGTCTTTACTATTGGTCTTTTACAAGCTTACGTTGGTTGCAGCAAAAAATGAGAGAACTCTGGGCATTGCTGTTCCAGGGGCTTTGACCGGGAGTTTCTGTTAATCTCTCCTCAGTCAACTTCTGATGCCAAGAGTGGCTCATTCAGAGGGGTGGGTGCAAGGCCGCCGACTTGGGAAGTGCCTCCTGCTCTCGCCCTCGGCTTTAAATGACGGAGTCTCCTCATCCTAAGCAACGAGGAGCTTAAAGAAAAGAAGAGGGGAAAGTGTTTTTCACACACAAACCAGCAACCATGTCAGCTGCTGCTCGGTGGCTTTGGCTCTGCGTTTTAAATTAACAGCATCACACATGTCTTTTTGCTTTTTGTCCTTTTTTTACAGGTGGATTCTGGAGTATAAATACTGCACCAAGGACCTGGCTACAAAAAATAAATATTTATATCATATTTATATATCTATATATATATGTGCAGTGATACTGTGGCTGCTGCTGCTTTTTGATTGGCTTCGTTAGTATTTGGCAAAGCGTTGCCACTTATCCACTGGGTGAAGACGTGCGAGAACGCCTTCACTGACTCTTTCAGTTCAATGCCTGTTAACCGCGGGTGTAAACTGCTGGTGATGGTGTCACTTACTACCAAAGAAGTGTGGAGGAGGGCGGGTGAGTACGAGAGTGCGTGAACGAGTGGGTGGGTGGAGGGCCATCAGGTGAGGAGAAAGAAGGTGGGAAGAGTTTTTAGAAACAAACAAAAAAAGTGAAACTTCAAATAGAGTGGAGGTGGCTTCTTCCCTATGAAGCTGGCTGATGGGTGTCAGATACCAAGGCCTGTGTGTGTCACTGAGGAGATAGCCTGCTGGGTGGGGAGACCAGGGCCTGGGGGAAGGAAAAAAGGTCAGAGCTCAAAAAATCTCATTAATATGCTCTAGTAGCTTAATGACATCACTAGCACGAGCACTTGGAGGACAGAGCGGGATCTTATAGCTCTGTGGCCCATCTCAAGACCTAAGAACAAGAACAATTATGAAGTTTAGCCAAATCTTGCATAGAAGTGGTTAGAATTTATTGCACATTGGAACAAAAATATATATATTTTTTTGTTGTTTTGGAAAAGACCATTAGCGATAAAAAATTTTTTGTCTGTCTGTCTGGTTTGGGGATGTACATTGGCTGACAGCATCTAAATTCTAAGAAGAAAGAAAAGTATAAAAAATAAAAATAAACATGACAATGGCATAAGCCAGAAGCCATTTCCTATTTAATAAGTTAGTACTTTGTATTTACAAAAAGGCATGCCAATAAAATAAAATGATATATTACAGTATTTATAATTCTCTTAAAAAGAATAACCACACGTCAGCTTCTGTTTTGTGCTGTTTACGATATAGCCTGTACATGTTACTATACATTCATCCTAGCAGTTAGCAGGGTCACTGAAGAAAATGCCTTTCCAACCTGGAATCGGGTGTAGTACAAAAAGTTCTACAGATGATGTCGCAGAAGCAGGCTTCTGAGAACTGGACAGAGTTTCTAGTGGTCCAGCAAGATAGAAAGCTCTGCTTACTGACTGGCTGTGGTTTGTTCTATGCAAAACTAGTCAGGTGGACTGTGAAATTACATCCAAAGTGCTCCTACTGCAAGGCCGATTGGTGTGTCTGACTATGGGTTGTTTTTTCCCCTCTACCATATGGTTCAGGAAGAATTCATTTTGATTTGGTTTGCATGCTGAAGTCTCTCCTCATTCTTTGAATCGACTTCCTGACACATTCACCTGCAGCATCTTAGCTCTGAAATCTAGTCATCGGATGAGAAACCCCTGGACTAAGAACTCTCTTTCCGGAAGTGGGAGATAGAACAGAAGCTATGACGCTCCCCGCCAAAGCCACCCTCCAATGACAATGTGCAGGTCGCTAAGCAGATGGCGAAACTGGCTGAAAGGGAATGCGCTGGGGGAAGCTGGAAGTTCTTAAGGATTCATATTAAATCGCTTTCTCATGAGAACCAGTGCAATAAAGAAATCAAGTGGGCTGGGTTCAGAAGCGGCTCCATGTCTCCTGAGGTCCCACGAGTGACCATCTATTCTAAGAAGAAATGAAAGAAACCACAGCCATAGCTCAGGGCTGCTACCCGCACCCACCTCTGTGGGTAAAGGAAGCCCTACATGGTGCAAGAATGTGACGCAGGCAAGAGGAACTGTGCAGCGACTGAGCTTGTGACAACCACTCCATGGAAGAGAGAGGCCCGCTCGGAATATCTAAACCCCTCTCCATGTGGACCCCAGCCCGGAGAAAGCCACAATGCAGAAGGACATGATACTGATGAAGTGAGCACCCCTTTACCCCCAACAAAAGGTGGTTTTAAGTTCCCCAAATGACCTTCTAGAGATAACATGCTACTCTGAATAGCACTTTTATCTCTACCCCCAAAAAGTGTCAGTTCTCCAGTATGAAGGCTAAACAATCATCATAAATATTGCAAGATATAAATGAAAAAAAAATTTTTGATTTTTGTTTTTAGCCCTAAGATTTGGTTTTACAGTGACATTAATACAAGCCATTCGAGATCAAAGTTCCCCCACGTACGGGACACAGAGCAGCATTAAAGAGTTCATCTTTCAAAATGTGCAACAATGGCTGTATGTTAGAGATGTCTGTTAAACATATACACACAACGGATCCATCTGCTTGTTGGACTGGGTTTGTTTTTTTTGTTGTTGTTGGTGGTGGTGGTCAATTGGTTGGTTATGTTTCCCTACCCAGAAGGTGTACGAAAGACTTCTAAGAATTCAGAAAGAATTGCAGCGGGCATGGAATGCTTACCATTTTTTCTCCAAATACAGTGAACGGTGCAGGGCTGGGTCCTGTCCAAAGGCTGACCCAGTGCAGGGGACAGGGTTAGTAGTGTCCTGTGGTGTATGGTTCTCATGCATGACTCCTGATCACGGCATGCCATCATGCAAATCATTTCTACGCATTGAACGAACACAATGTTTGGAATCGGCCTGAGCAAGTCCTCCTCAGCCTGAAGAAACCTGATTGTTTTCCCCCACCCATCTCCAAACCACGTGAAGCCCATGTGGAGAAGATGCGGCTTTATGTCAAAGAAACTGACAAGTAAATGACATGGGCTAAATATGAGTGTGTGTGTTTTTTCTTTTTGCTGCTTAGCTTAACTAATGTAAGAATGCAAATAGAGTTTGCATGAACAAACAAACTTTTAAAGTGATGCTTTCTGCTTCTGAGAATCAACAAAATGAAAAACAAACAAAAAAAATCCATCTGGCTGCAACGGAAATACACTGGTCCCGGCAGCCTCACCTCTGTTTTATGTATCCTGTTAGTTTTGTCCTAAGTTGCATTGACGGATGTGGAACATGCAGTAACCACCTGCCCAAGCATTAGAAAATCTGTGAGTCCAGGGAGCAGGGTCCTTTGCCCTTGGCAGGTCACTGCTCAAGATGCAACCATGGTACGTGGTAAGCAGACTACGTTTGGTATAGATCTTCGGGATAAAGTGTCTCCACAGCTGTTCTGCATTGATAATATTCAGGAAGTTTGTAAACAATCTTTCACTTGCAAGTTTTAAGTCTGTACAATGTTGAATTTTTGCTTTCCTCTAACACTTGGATTCTCTGACCTCTTTTTGTCTTTTGGCTCTTTCCCTTCGTCCTTCCTCCGCCCGTTGCTGTTTCTCCTTCTCGGGTTTAGTCACACTGTCATAGGAGGGGAGGGAGGCTGTGGATGGGGTGCTCTCTTTTTTCTCCCGGTGGGTGCCTCCATTCTCCAGCTTATTGGAAGTTGTCTTTTTGCAGATGAAGCCCCGCCTGGCTAAATGTCCCCGGTAGGCGCGCTGCAGGACCACTGCTGATACCTCTTCCTGCTTGCGCCGCAGCGTGGTCGTGATTGGCTCATAAGACACTTTGGAAGGATTGGACGCCACGAACCTCTCCTCCATCTGTTGCCGAAGGATGTCCAACTCCCCGCTATCTCCCAGGACCCGCTTGGTGAAGGCAAAAAGGATGTCCAAGCAGTGGATGCGATCCCCGCTGACCATTGGCAGATCCATGGCGATGAGCTCAATGGTGTTGGGCTTGGGCACGCGGAGAGGATGCTCCAGGGCATCTGCAAAGTCTGCCAGCTTACAGTACTCGATGAACTGGGTGGCATCGGGGTCGAACTTCTCCCAGATCTCATAGAAGGTCTCAAAGTCGTCCTCGCTCAGAGGGTCTGCGCTTTCCTCTGTGGCTACGCTGAAGTTTTCCAAGATGATGGCAATGTACATGTTCACCACAATCAGGAAGGAGATGATGATGTAGCTCACAAAGAAGAAGATGCCCACTGAAGGGTTCCCGCAGTCTCCTTTAAAGCCACTCCCTGGGTGCTCCTTATCCAAATTACAGTCAGGGGGGCGGTTTAGGATGGGCAGCAGGAGGCCGTCCCAACCAGCCGACGTGGTGATCTGAAAGAGGCAGATCATGCTGTTGCCGAAGGTCTCAAAGTTGAACATGTCATCAATGCCAGCCTCGTGCTTCACGTATGCAAAATTAGACATCCCAAAGATGGAGAAGATGAACATGACCAGGAAGAGCAGAAGGCCGATGTTGAACAGAGCAGGCAAGGACATCATTAAGGCAAAGAGCAGGGTACGAATTCCCTTGGCGCCTTTGATCAGACGCAGGATGCGCCCAATACGGGCCAATCGGATGACTCGGAAGAGGGTCGGGGAGACAAAGTATTTCTCAATGATATCAGCCAGGAACATTCCTAAGAAGGGGAACGGGAGATATGTTAGTGAGATGCCCTTTCTCTTTACTTATGTCACCTGGCACTATGGAACCCTTAACTTCAAAGGACTTTACAGAGTGAGTGCCTTACCAATCAATCTGAACTCTCATAATAGAAAAAATTTTCTCAAAAGAAAGTCACATTTTTCAAACATATAGAAAAGCAGAGAAAACAACAGAGACCATGTCTGCTTCCACTCATCACCCCCAGAAGCAACCACTATCCTGCAGGTGGCACGCATCGTCTCAGCGTCTTCATAATTTTGCTGTGTGTGAAATATACAGGTAGCACCCTACACGGTTTAAGGAATTATTCCATATCTATCTTTCTGGATCTCTAATTTGCCTTAATTTTTTTTCTTTTAGATTTCTAATTTTCTTTTGAAACCTAACATTATGTTTGTGAGACTGATCTTTGGTGTTGGTTTTTTTTTTTTTTTTTTTTTTTTTCAGATTTGTCTGTGCGTGACTTCCTGAGATGTGATGGATTCTTCTCCAAAATGCTGTCAAATTGCCACATTCACAAACAGTGAATGAGAAGTCCTGGCTCCACCCTGTGGTTGCAAAATCTTAGTCTGCTAAGGTCACCAATTCTCAGGGCATTTTCTTCCTAGCTCTGGAAAGACATTTTCGGTTTCTCATGGCCCCATGTCCTTACCCCACCAAACTAGCCTGCAAACTAAAGGGACTTCTCAGCAGTGGCTTTTAATTCACAGCTTCTAGATTTGGTGTTTAAAGTCATAAATCAGAAACCAGTATCAGCAGGTAAAAATGTCAAGGCATTAATAGGATATGAAAGTAGGGGGCGAAACACACACATCAAAGGGCCTGTTTCTGTTCACATTCCTCCAGGGGTCCACCTCCACCAGACCACTTGCCTTTAAAACTACAGAGTGAAAATGGGAGGGTCACGGAAGGAAGAGGCAATGAAACGGCTGGGAAATGACAACTGAAGGGCGCAGTGACACCACATGCTCTTCCTTCAGCGTCCTCTCCTGCTGCGGAGCCCCCATGAGCAAGTGTAAGCTTCAGCCCACAAGAGACTTCATTTAAATAAAGAAATATTCCCCCAATCCTGGGGACTCAAACCCTGGGGCAGTGAACTGCAGAAGACTTAGCTGAAGGTTTTATGCTAGGGAAGAATCTTAGCGCGCAGGAGGGGGCAAGGCGCAGGAGTGCAGAGGAGACAGACAATGTGTTGGGGTCACTTGTCTGGAGCTAGAATCTCGGGAGGCGTCTGAACTTTCAAGAAAATCTACCTCAGCTGGGACCCAAGAGGACTTTCTCAGCTCTCCTCTTTTTACCTCTCAATTAAGTCATAACCAGCGACCTTGAGAAGTCAGGTAGTGCAGGTGATGTTTGCATTCCATATATGATGGAGAGGAGGCTTCAGAGAGGAGACGATGCCCGAGTAAGGTTTTGTAAGACGAATGTTTTATTGCGCCAGAGAAAAGTGGGGAGAGATAAGCAGGCAGCTATCTAGGCAGTGGAGTCAACTTTTAAGAGGTTCTCTAGGAGGTGCCTACAAGACCCAGTGCTGGGCTTCCCTGGTGGATCAGACGGTAAAGAATCTGCCTGTAACACAGGAGACCTGGTTCAATCCCTGGGTTGGAAAGATCCCCTGGAGAATGGAGTGGCTACCAATTCCAGTATTCCTGCCTGGAGAATTCCATGGACAGAGGAGCCTGGCAGGCTACAGTCCATGGGTTGCAAAGAGTCGGACACAATTGAGTGACTAACCCTTTCATTTTTCACTTTCTAGGAAGTGCCAGGGTAAGTTTTACCCCAACACCTCTTAATTTAAAAAGATTTTTTCCTACACTTTTGTTTCTGAACAAATTAATGATATTAAAAAAAAATCCCAAGCATCAAGAGAAACACTTCTTCCTACTTATTTTCAAGTACCATCTGAAAATAGGGGGCATGGTTTGATCTGTGGGTTTTCCATCCCACTCAGTGATGGGTGGGCAGAAAAAGTTCAAGAACAGTGGTCAAGGGCAGCATTATCCAAAGTGTGTTTGGTCGGAGGTTTCGAGTGTGGAGCTGAGGCCAGGGGCTGGGCTTGCTTGCTCATCAGCTGCATGTCTCAGTAACTGCTCTGTGCCTTGGTTCCCCAGGATATTTACAGGGCTGTTGTGATGACTACATGAATTAAAACATGGAAAGCACTTAGAATGACGACTGGCACAGAGTATATTCCACTGAAGTCTGAGAAACATTATTATTACTTGAAAACAGGGTATTGTGATTGGATAAAGGTGGGACGGCATTTTAAACAGAATTCTTTACTCTAAGACTTCCAAGCGCCTCCTGTGAGCTAATGTGCCCTGTGACCCTCTGAAGGGAAATGCAATGTACAGTGTTGCCCAAGGTAGTTTCATTATGGGATTCTTTCCTTGAGGAGAAATATGTGAGATTACGCAACACATTTTTGGACATGGTGCTCTGGAGGACAGAACTAGACAGTGGGAGGAGAGTTGCCTTCTGGTGCCCACAGTCGCCACCTCAGCTCTGGGACCGGTTCCCTGTCTCGGGCACTCTGGCTCGAGTCACACCCGCCTGGGACCAAGGCAGCGTGGCATCATTCGAGAAGACTGTGAGGAAGGCAGGGAAATTTTGAGGAGGGTGGTCAGTAGGACAGCATTTCCGCTGCCTGCTAGGACACCAGCTCTTCCAGGCCCTTTGTTGGTTAAAACAAGTGCCACGAAGTCACTGTTAAAAACCAACTTGAGTTCTGTCTCTGCCACCTCTGAGTTGAGTGACTCTGGGACATCTTCACAGCAAAGATAATAAAATACCTTGATTCCTGGGCTGTCATAATGAGATAACACAAGTGAAGAAACTCTCAAACTACTTGGCACCATAAAATTGTAGTACTTGAGTGTTGGCAACAGTGAAAAGTGTTAACACAGCCATCATCACCAGAACTCTCATTAACATCCAATGTAACAATCTCTTACCAGGACTTTTTTTCACGATATACTGCTACTGATAGATTTTAAAATACAATTTTTTTTTTTTTTACACCTTCCCTGTTAGAATGTAAACTCTTTGAAAGCAAGAACCAAATCTAATCTTTTCCCCCTCTTCAACCACAGAATTTAGAATCCAAGACTTCCGTGAACACTCACAGAAACTCGCTGACCCATGTCAGCGATGTGGGCACCCTGGATGTAACCCTGCGGGCGCCTCGGCCCCGTGTCGTTCGCTGCACTCCCAGGAGTCCCATCCTCAGGGTCAGCCGGGTCCCTTCCCCCGCCCCTCCTGCCCCACTCACCCACAATGGAGAGGATGACCACCACGAAGTCGAAGATGTTCCAGCCAATGGTGAAGTAGTAGTGCCGCAAGGCAAACATTTTGAGCACACACTCACAGGTGAAGAAAATGACGAAGACCAGGTTGATCCAGTAGAGAATGTTCTCCATTTGCTTGCTCTGAGTATCTGTCTCCACCATCATCGTCACCATGTTAAGGCAAATGAGCATCATGATAACAATGTCGAAGGCTTGTTGAGTGACAAAATCAAAGACGATCCCCTGGATTTTGTTCTGGGTGGGGAGGGAGGAAAGACAGAAAAGGCTTCTTGAAAACCTTCCCCAGCAGACTGTGGAAGCTGCCCCCCTGTGAATCCAAGTTCTCTCTGCTTTCTCGGGTGCAGTGCTGGCCAGCAGCAGGAGAGGGACAAAGACCACCGTCAACGTTCCCTCATCAAGAGCTCTTTGAAATCACCACTCTTTTCTTTATGCCAGCACATGCTTCTGTCTGCCTTCCTGCCTCTCCAGCTGTCCCTTTTTGGTCTCATTTGCAGGCCATTTCTGCTCTCCCTTCATCTCTTCTTTCTTCCCTGGAGAGCTCATGTGCCATCTTTTCCTACTGCTCACACAGTACCTCTATACTTAGTTTCCCAAGTGTTTTCTCGTCCCGCTTGTATCTTTCCTCCGAACTCCTGGGCTGTTTGCTCGGTACTGCATAAGCATCTCGAGCTCAACAAGTCCTTTCTCTCACCATCCCCCAACTTGCTCCTTTCTCACTGTGATTATTCATCCAGTATCTAAACCAGAAATCTAAGGGTCATTCTTGCTCTTCCTTTTCCCTCATCCCTCATCCAGTGCACTGCAGGCCCTGTTGATTCTTCCTTGAATTCACCCACTTCCTTCCATTTCTGTTGCCCTACACTAGCCTAAGCCACCACAGTCTTCCCTCTGGACCTCTAGAAGGGTCTCCTGACTGGTCTTCCTGCTTATTCTCTTGCCCTTATACAACACAGTCTCCACACAGTGGCAAGTGATTACTTAGAAATGGATCACATCCCTCTCCTACTTAAAACTTCTCACCGGTTTCCCATCAGGCTTGCAACAGCATTCCTGTGGTTAACCTGGTTTAAAAGTGCCTTCCACAGTCTGGTCTTGCTCACCTCACACCCCCTCCTCTAGTCCATCACCACCTGGCCACACTAGTATTTCCCATCTTTAAGGCCTCATTTGCTTTTCCAGGATCTCATTCCCCGGCATTCCGACTCCTTTTCATCCGCTCAAATAGACCCAACTCTGTTGGAAGAGATCCTCCAGGCCAGGCTTCCGTTATTTTCTAACATGGCCCTTCAGTGCATTTTTTTTTTTCCTCACAACATTCCACATTTTATAATTAGTTGGTTACTTATTTATTAACTATAGTAGCCCCACTATACTGTAAGCTCCATGATGGTGGTGTCTAAATTTTATCACTTTTTGCCTAGTGCTTGGTACACAGTAGGAGATCTGTAACTATTTGTGGAATAACTATTAACACTTCCTACCACACTGAGCATTTCTATGTTAGTGGGGGAGAAAACACACGCAGGGTCCCATGTACAAAGAACTGAACAGAGCTTTAGAAACGTCGGCCCTCTTCCATTCCCTTTGGCCACACTTCTATCACACTGTGGAAACTAACATCAAAGAAATATAAAAAACATTCTCTTTCTTAAGAGCTCCCTGATTTTTTTGGGTACCTAGGCACTTAAGCACATGCTTGTTTTTAGGATTACTTAACTTGGTGGTTTTCACACTGTTCTGCAATGAGGAAGGGCTTTCCTCGCCCTCAGAAATTGGGGAGAGGAGGTCGTCAGGAACAGGGTTTGTGGGGCTAAGTCAGGAAAAGGCTCTCAGACACCCATTCTTGTTTTTTTGCTCTTCTCAGAAAGCTGGCCCGAACCTGGGACTCCCATTCTTGACTCAACAAAATAACTCCACTTTTACTTTTACAAATTAGGTTGTCAGATACGCTTTTAAGAGTTCTGCTGTAGATTTTTAAAATTTTATTTTAAATAAAAGTTACAGAAGATGGAACTTTGAGCCTGGCTTTTGGGGGTCACATCCCACCTAGCAGGGTGTATGGCTTCAGCATCTCCTTCTCTGAAGCAAGAGGACAATCTCCAATACAAGGGCCATGCAGAATCCCTCTCCCCAAGTCTGTTTTACAAACCTCCCTAGTTTCCCCCTCTCCTGCTCTCACAGGAGCATTTCTTTCACTTTCAGGCCCATCCCTGGAAAGACTTACTTGTTAAGGAGAGCATGGAGAAAACAATGACCAAATCCTGTCCTGTACTTATAGGAGAGATCGGCTTTCACTTCACATTCTGCTGTTAGTTTTTAGGTGGTCTCTTAACACAAACATCTCTCTACCAGAGTGAGAGCCAACATGGTCAACATGCCGATTCTGTTGCCACCCGAGGAAGGCTCCGAGAAAAGGCTGGGTGCAAACACAAAGGCCACCCCGTACCGTAACCCGTCCTCCCTTTTCCTCAGATCTTTTCATTTTTGGCCGCTCCGCATGACTCACAGGGTCTTAGTTCCCTGACCAGGGGCTGAACCCGAGCCCCTGATGGTGAAAGCACAGAGTCCTAACCACTGGACCGCCAGGAAATTCCCTTCCTCACATCTTGTGGATGGACAGCGAGGGGCGGACTGGGGGGCACAGGCCGCCCCTCATCTGCCCCCTCCTTTCTTTGCAGTGACTCTGCCGTGTCTTCATATGGAGTCCCACCTGCCCTGGGCCGGCACCACGAACTCACCAGAGGGCGGGGGATGGGCTTCTGCGGCTTCTTTGAGCCCAGTTTTTTCATGGCATTGTAGTACTTCTTCTGTTCTTCGGTCATGAAGATGTCCTGACCTCCAAAGTAAAGGAGGGAAAAAGAGAACGCGCAATTACAACTGGCTCTTACTTGCTGTAGGTGCAGCCCTGAGAACCCGGAAGGCCTTACGCCCTTCACTGTAAGCCAGGGATCCCCCTCTTCACTGTAAGCCAGAGGTCAGTTTAGCTAATGGCTGTCCCAGAGTGAGGAAGGCCTGACAACTATTCTAACTCAAAAATACACCTGTCGTTGGGATTTCTGAGACCTGCTAGGAGATCGGAAGGAAGGAAGGAAGAAAACAGACTGACAGACCCTCAGGAAAGGGCACATTTGAGAGCCATGATTCTAAATACATCTTCATAAATTTTAGGGGGGCCTGCTTTCCTAATATAATTCTTGAAAAAGACATTTTAAAATGAAAAGATTTTCAAGTCCTAGCTAGTGGCCCATTTCCGACAACAGCAAAAATTTAGAAATCTTGGTGGGAGCAATTTGAGAAGTTCCTTGGAGTTTGTTGGGACAGACTTGATTCGGAAAACGAACAAGAGTAATCTTTTCAATTTGCTTTAGAAAAAGTGTTAACCATCTGGGACAAGTGAGGAAGTAAGCCTTCCAAGGTTGATCTCTCAAATCCCAATGTGCTGGTGGTCCAGGGAGGAACAAAGATAATGACAAAACGAGACAGTTTCTACTTCTAACTAAAGCTGCTCATCTGCTGCTTTCCTTTTCAGCTGTTGCTAGACCCTCTGGGACCCAACCTCCCTCTGGTGGGAGGTCAAACCCAGTAAAGAGCCTCAAGAATTGCTAGTAAATTTGGTACCAGTAAATTGCTGGTTTGGTGTAACAAGTGTGGAAAACCTCACACTGCAAAATCCAGCAGAAGTCAACGAGCTGGCTGGGGCTAATGTACTGTGGGGCTGTGCCACAGTGATGTCATGATGTGGATTCTAGACAAAGAGGAGTTTTTCTCCAGACAGAGGGACAGAAGCGCCTCTCGTCTGGGTGGACCTCTGGCTGCTGGCAATGCGGGGAGGAGACCTATCTTTTTCTTTTGTTGATTGAAGTTATCAATGATGACACCAATGAACAGGTTCAGGGTGAAGAAGGAGCCGAAGATGATGAAGATGACAAAGTAGATGTACATGTAGATGTTGTCCTCATACTTAGGCTGCTCATCAGGCTGTCAAAGGACAGGAGAGAAGAGAGAGTCAGCTCAGAGCTTGGGGGATCAGATAGGAGATTTTGACACGGCAAGGCCATCAGCTACATCAACCACTTGAGCCACTGAGCAAGCTGGGGTGGGAGCCCTAGACTCTGTCTGCTTTTCCACACTGGCAGGTCCTGCCCTGAGAAGGTGTTATTCCTGCCAGGACACAGGTGGAAGACATGCAGACTGGTAGGGGAAGGAGAAGGGAGGGCTGTCTGCGCGGAGCCACACTTAGTTCAAATCAGCACTGAGGAGGAGACAGCTCCATGAGGGTCAGGTGAAAGCCAACAGCCTAACCATCCGGAGCCACTGGAAGAGAGTGATTGATAACTCACTGAGAGGAGGAAAGTGATCTATAATCAATAAGACAAGCAGTAACTGTTCTAACCCTCTCTCTCTCTCTTGACTGAGCTTCACCATGCCATGAGCTTTCTAATCATTTAAGAAGGTTGTGATCTCACCAGGTATATCCTTACCTTTCGCGAATCTACAGCTGCATACATGATGTCCATCCAGCCTTTGAAGGTTGCCTGGCAAACAGAGTCAGCCATTAGACTGTGCCTGTTAGCGGGTGGGTGGGTGGGAGTCTAGGTACGGTTGAAAAGGCATGCTTAGGTTCTGTGAGAACACAAGTCAGGGAGTTTGGGTGCAGCCTCATGTGCACACAGAATTTTTCTGTTTGTTAATACAGATCCCATGGGAGCTTCGTCTAAGTCCCTGAGTATAACATCAAAGTCTGGCAAAGAAACGTGTTGACAATGGTAGTTGAGTCCATACTTTTACAAAAGGTCTTCAGAATGAGTCTAAGAAGGTTGCCTAAAGCAAGGGCAAACTCATATTTATGAATGGCAGGGATCTACTGATGTTACTTAGAACCTACCCCTCTTCCATGAAGGAGTCATTTTTTACAATGGTGTTAAACAAGTAATGGGGGTTTGAAAAATTCATAGTTGCACTAAAAAAAACCCTCAATCAGAACTTTTCCCTCTTAAGTAACACATTTACCTACTGTCGTGGCAATACTGGCTTTGTCCTGGGCAGCCCCTACTCAATTCTCCCATTGTGCCTAACCTGATTTTGGAAACTAATATGGGTAACCAATTTAACAGCATCCAAGTTTACCATTTATTTTATATTTTATTAACTCAACCAGATTCTAAGTTTTCTCAGGGCCTGGGCAGTTCTTTATTCATCTCATGGCCCTGGTAATGCCCAAGCATAGTGCCTGGCATATGGCGGGGACTCAATACAAAGTTTGGCCAGCTAATGAGCACTGGTTTCTTGAAGCTGCTCTAATTCTGGTTCAATTTGTGGGTCCAATTATTTGAACCGGGACAGAACAACTAAAGAGCTGTGGAATGGGATAAACCACTGCTCATACCATTAACTCTGCCTCTTTCTACCAGCTAACAGTGAAGAGTTTACTATACTCAAGGCTGAGTTGAGCGCTTCACCTGGACGATCACATTTAATACTCCCAGAAACTATATGGTGCAGAAACAGTTGTAATAGTAACACAGAAACATAATAGCAAAACTATTAATAAAGCATGTGCTTGCTGTGTGCCGGGCATTGTGCTAGGGAACGTTAATAAATCACCATGAATCCTCTTAACCACCATGCAAGGTATTACTATCCAAATTTAACAGATGAAGAAAAAGACTCAGGGAGGTTGAGTAATTTGTCCAAGGCTACATATCCGATAAATGTCAGTGTGGCTCAAACCTACATCTGATTTCAAAGCCCAGGAGTTTTCATTGCACCATACTATCTTGTCAAACACTCCAAAAAACTGGCCAGAGAGAGAAAACTAGACATGATGAGATGCTTCATTTCTTGCTGTGATACACTGAGACCTTTATCTGTGGTTGAGATGATAACAGTGGCAGCATCATAGCACCGTCATATTGTCATATTCTTCAATTAACTCTAGCATAGCAGTAATATGGGATTGCTCTGCTCCATCAAAATTGCCCTTTTTTTCTTTTCGGTCTGTGACTTACCTACTTTCTCTTTAACTACATACTTCTGGAGAAAGAAGGTGATCTCTCTGCAACCTTACTGTGTTGCAAAAACCCTTATTTGTTGCTAAGCAGAACTCAAATTCTGAGCACAATGACAGATTCCCTTGACTGAGGTCTTAGAGACCTCACAGTACTCAGGGGAGGTGTCTCCCTGGAACTGCTTTGGGAAATGACAGTGACCCCCGACTTAAGAGCAACCCTGATTCTGGACATAGGGTTGAAAAAGAATGAAATGAGATTTCTGCTAGCCGTCCAATTCTCACAGGACTGAAAACAACCTTACCACTTGAAGAAGCGCCAGATATCCTGCCCCAACATTGTCAAAGTTGATCTTCACGTTCTTCCATCTGATTTCTGTGTTGTTCCCCTCCATGAGCTTTTCACACTCTGTCTTATTGTTGACATCTTCAATTTCAAATCGGATCTCAGAAGACTCATTAAAGCAATAGTGGTACTTCCCCGCAAACAGGTTAACTCCCATGATGCTGAAAATCAGCCAGAAGATGAGACACACCAGCAGCACATTCATGATGGAGGGGATGGCGCCCACCAAGGCATTCACCACCACCTGCATTGGAAGGGGGAGGCTGCTGAGTTTCGGCAAGAAGTACAGGCACGTGCACTCTTTTGATTTCCAGGAGGGGAATGACACTGTGTGGCTTGTTATGACTATGGAAACACTATGTTCCCTTTGGAATTAGGGTAATCAGACAGATCCATAAACAGGACCAAAAGTTTGTATTTCTCGGAAATATACTTTGGGGAATTCTAAAAATTGCTTATTTTACTGAACACAAATTCCCCTGCCCAAGCTGACCTAGGTCTCTCACCTAAGCACCAGTCTGGGACCGAAAAAATCATTTCATTGTCTAGTCTTCCTTCTTACCAACTCATGAAATACGGCCCTCACAGGACAATCGGAGTGATTTCAAGCTCGCCAGCTGCCTTTCCACAGACATTCCCCCTCTGCAAATCAAGGTGAGATTGTTCAAAATCACAGAGAACTACCCTGAGGGGTTAGCAGTGAATCACTCAGTACGTAAAGTCTCTTTTATGACTATGCAAGGCCAGTTATCTTATTTCAGGCAAGAGCTGAGCATGCATCATTTTGCAGGCTCAAGAAAAAAAAAAAAAAAGCTATATTCCCTCTACCAAACAGTATAAAATAAAATCTGAACAGTTGTGTTTTTCACACAAGGTTCATTATTCTTCTTTAGCCTTTTTATTTTTCTGACTTTGCAGGCTTCTCAGTCTGAGTTGGCCCCTGCTTGGCTAATCCTGATATCTCTCTGGTCAATCCCGGGTTTGACTTGACTCTTCCCAATGTACTACTGGAAAAAGGGTTTTTGGAGAGTTTCGGGTTAGATCACTGCTCTTCAAAGCCCCCAAACTGGCTTTTGTCAAAAATCACTGGCTACAGTAGACTCGGGAATGAAAATAAAAGGAAAAGAAGTCCCATTAGGAATCTAAGTTTCTGGGTTGTTTTTAACTTTGCTTCATACCTCAGACGAGAAGAGCTAGACAGTACTTCCAGTTGTAGCAGTTTTCAGTAGAGGAGTTCAAAGTGCTTACAAAAATAGCACTTCAGGTAGTGGGACAGAAAACAATGCTGGCGATCATTCCTGCCCTGATTCTTACTTGCTGTTGTCTTAAGCAGGACTGCTAAGGCCCAGAAAGGTGACCCTGAAATGGGAAGCATGTTCCTTTTTCTTTTCTAGCATCCTCGGAGGGTAAGTGGAGTTAAAATAGAGATCCTGGATATAAACAAACTCTACTCATGTTTTGTTAGAAGACGGTGACAAGAATCACCACGCTCCTGCATCTGTTTTTCAGTGTAGGGAAGAAGATAGGATCCGCTGCCAACCAGCACAGGACCAGAAGGGCTAAAAGGGCCGTGCTGTACAAAGAACACCAGGGGGCAGCTCTGGGCTCTAGCAGGATCCGATTTTCCTCTTCTGTGTGCCTTAGATTGTAATGCCACTCATTGGAACCTGTGGCTGAGAAGAGCTGTCTCTTCTGTCCTCTATCAGAAAGGCAATGATACTCTGCTAAGAGTCACTCTACCTTAAATTAAAATAATTAGTTTTGTGTTTCTCCAATTCATGTATGAAGGCCTTTAGACTGAGAGGCAGTTATTTCTTAATTCTTAGACCAAGAAATCTCTTTTAGATCTAATAGTTTTGTCCTTAGAATAAAATAACTATACTTCCATTCTTCATCACTTTGAACAAGGAGAGCCAGGATATCTGAAATCTGGAAACTCCCCAAGGTTATTTTTGAGAATGATACTCATATTTACTTATGTTACCAAATCTGTCAGGTGATCAGACTTAAATTTAATCTCCTCTTTCTATAGCTGTTCACCCTTTGATGGGAGCACTACGAGGCAATGAGATGTGCAAAAGAACAGGCAAAAGGAGGATGACCTACAAATGAAATGACTATTTCTCTAAAGTAGGAGAGTAGGTTATGTAAAGTTTCAAAAGCTCCAGTCTATGTGACAGCATTTTGCAGCAGAGCTTGGATGAGAGATGATGACCTTCTATTAGACCATCGCAGGTCTGCAATACGGAAGTTGGTCCCCAAAGATCTGAAACCTAGAAATCTTGCTTTTTATATCAATTCAGAATATACCTACTCCAGGAACTCTTCTGGCCACCTTAACCTGGTCTAACCTGTCCTGCATGGTGTCTGTGTCTTACAGTCAAGTATGGGGTAATATTTACAGCAGGGAAGAATCAGCAGCTACTTTCACTTTTATACTCACGGATCTGCACAAAGGAATCGATACACAGAAGTATTTACTGGGTGTTCTGTGATACACAGGACGTAGAAATCCCTTAAAGTCTAATGTGTACTTAAAGATGTAAATGTGCTTTCACTTATAATGAAATGTACTTTCATTATAACCAAAGAAGAACTTAGCTTCATTTCATGAATAAAACAGTAAAGAGAATTGATGACATTTCTAATAATTCTTCCTTGTGAACTTTAGTTAATATTCTCAGCAACCAAAGAGCAAGAAAGTATGCTTTCCTATTTTAACTCTTACATTACAGATATATATATATATATAAAAATGACAACTTAAGTTTCCAAGGATAGTTTCATAATAAATTGGATCTCCTCTTCTGCCCTCTAATAGCTCAAATTACTCTATATTGTTTTTAATTATGATGAAATTCATTATTTTTAAAGATCAGGTATACAAATATTACTTAAAGCTACGATCTAGCAATCTATAAAGCTACTTTTTTCAATAGAAGTTTATACTTAGCAATTGATACAAATCTCATTTAATTGATGAAAAATTCCAACGTGTACTAATTCTTTCAGCATTTCTGTCTTCTCTATAATGCCTGGAACATTATTGCTCATTAAATACTATAAAACCTGTCAAATAGCTTTGAATACATGGCAGAGGGAACATGGCTTTAATGGAAAACTATGTACTGACAGTCAACAAAAATGCATGCACGTCTCATAGCATTACTATTGTGTACCCTCAAAAAATTTAACAGCACAGCAAAATCCTTAAATGAAGATTACTATGGAGGAGAGAAAAGCAAAGAACTATATTAAGCATTCCTTTGCCAATAGCAGGAGTATTTCAGTGTTCTGGTCTTTGGCTTGAGGAAGAGACTGAAGTCAGGGTCCCAGGACAAGCTAGGGCCTTAAGTTCCCCCTCAAGTGAAGGCCTGAGCCTCTCACTGGAGCAGCACAGTGACAGTTGAGTCCATCCGCGTTGATGGTATTTAGTTCTTGTTTAACATTTTCTAAGGGTAGTCTCTTAAGTGGTGGCACACCCAAGGACCCAAACCAAGAAGTGGGAAACACATCCCTGTGGAAGGGCAACGTTCAAACGAAACGTCAATCCCTAATTCTGCTTATTACTGGGGGACTTACGATAAGCTCAGGCAAATTCACTCTTCCCTTCTTGCAGTTCTTGCACAAAAGGGCGGGGGGACTGCTGCCCAGGAATGGGTCATGAGCCCTCACCTCCGACCCAACCAGAAATGGCCATGCTGTCGATGACTGGAGTCAACCAAAGGCGGGCTCACCCATTACCAGAACTTTCCTTACTGTCTATTGTTTGAAAGCCTGATTTTGGGTTCAAACTTGTGCCTGCCCTGATTATCTCATCTCAAAAAAACCTTTGTTAATGCTTTTCAAATAAAACTTTCTATTTGAAGGTCACCCATTCCAGATCTCTGGGTTCCTAAACAACCTGAAAGTTGACAAGTTTTGAGGGAATGAAACTGGGAGTCCCCGAAAGGAGAGGAAAGGAGGAGGAGCTAAAGGGAAGGGGTGTGGCCACCAGAAGGGCCCTGGCGTTCAGACTATTCACACAAGGTCCTTGTGAGCCAACTGGCCACAGCTGATCAATGAGGGCTACCTCTGCCACAGGGTGGGACTGGTGGTAACGGGCACCCAGACGGAGAAAGGTTGTAGCAAGTGTCAACTGGGCATCTCTTTTTCAGGCTTTCTTTGGGTATTACTGGTTTCACTTTAGGAGATCTGAGACCCATCCTGGGGCATGTTGGAGGATCACAGGCTACTGAGTTGAGGCACAATGTTGCAATTATTGCCTTCAGTCAACAAAACGGATGATCAGCTCTATAACAAAACTAGTACAGCTTATTTAAAATATTTATCTAACTTCTGAAAATAGTAGGAAGGTTGGGGAGGAGGGAAGAGCATTTTAACCCTTCTCCAATGACACCAGAGCCCCCTAAAATGCTAAGCCCTCTTCAACAGACTCTCTCCCCACTTACACTTAGCCTGAGCATAACAAGGACCTAATAGCACACATTCTGAAATCTCTTATCTGTGCGAGAAAGACTTAGAATCCCAACTTTTTTCCCTTAATTCAAATAAATGTATGTTGCTGTGGAATGGACCTTCCTACAGATGGTTTCAGGTGGGCTGCAGAAAGGCTCTATTTAGTAAACCAAACTGTGACTGTGCTACAGCAGAAATGCAAATGTCTTACAGAAAGCATTTGTCTGGATAAACTAAAATAATAAAATCCCCAAGGCCAAGGGAGATGTTCATCTTCCTGGGCAGATGTGGGTGGCTTCATGGAACAGTGGCCAGGAACCCACAGATGAGAACGGAGTGAGGCAGTACCGTTCTGGTACCTAGTTTCCCTGAGCAGTCTGGCTCTGTGTGGGCCATTGCAACAGTTTAATGTTTGATCTCTGCACGTTTAAAAAATATCCTCTGTTTTGCTCTCCTGCATGTATTCAACATCTGAATTAAAGTGAGTTTTCTTGGTCTCGTTAAGTATAACAGACCTCTCTGATTACCACAGGACAACTATTACCATCAGAAGCCAGTTGTCCATTTGATTTTAGGAAACTGACTATGTGTGTGCTCATGCACATACATGTGCCCACACACAGAATTTTTTTAAACCAAGAGAGACAGCAAAAAGGCACCAAAAGAGGGAGCCTTATTTCTCAGTTGGCAGGGCAACAGCACCTTGCCCTGTTTGGATTTGGGTGGAGTATTGCCCAAGCAGGTAACAGCAGGGGTTGAGAAATTTCAGAAGAATTAGCTGATAGGCATCTATCATTGTACCTGGTTGTTATTTTAGCAGTGTTACAATAGGGGGCCAGAGAGCGTGGGCAGAGGGGTAGGGGATGAGGAGGAAAGCTCTGCTATCAGACGGAGGCTGCCAGTCCTTATGGGACTGGGCTGAGAACAACAAGGTGCAATAAGAGGAATCAGAATAGAAAGAAAAGCATTTCTTTTCCCAGGGTCATGGCAAATTCTGTTCTGTCCCCATTTCCAGGCCTACCGTCCCAGCTTCTAGCCCCTTCTCAGGTGCTTTCTCAGCGACTCCAAGGCCACGGTCCCCACCTGGCTCACGCCCCTATCCAGCACTCTCCCTGTCTGTGGCCTCTGCTTTTCAGGGAGTCTGTGGGTGACAATTCCCCTTCTTTGCACCTGGTGATTCTCCCTATTAAATCAACAGCCCAGAAAGCCGCCCCAAGTGCTACAGGTAAGCCAGGCCAAATGAGAATAGCCAATGTTAACATGGTCTGCGATGGCATGTTGTTGGGGGTGGGGCCAGTATTAATATGATGAGGCAGCTTAATGTGAGTCCCCTTCGCACAGGGCAGGTGCAGGGGAGAGAGAGTGGAGGATCAAGACAGCAGCTGCATCACAGAATTCGTGTTTGAATGATCTTCCCACCGTGTGATCAGTTCTAGCATGCTTAAACAGTTTCCACTGGCATGCAGAAGGATCAGCTGCTCTTAGTATCTTACCCTCATCCCTTCAAATCGTGATAAGGCTCTTAAGGGTCTCAAAGCTCTTAGGGTCCTAAGGGACTTTATGGCACCTAGTTCCGAGTAGCCCAGGGCATTAGCTATAAGGCTGACTAAAGAGACCTACACGGAAACAGAAGAGAAAAACAAAAACAAAAAAAAGGAAACAAAAGATAAAACAGCAACAACAACAAAAAAGAAACAGAGGATCCAGAGTGTTAGAATAAAACCCCTAGCCCTGATGACACAGACTGGGCCCCGCCCTCCCGGAAGAGGAAGTGTGTTACACCAGCTGCCTACTTCAACTTGGACTCAAACGACCTGGAAGGAAAGGTGGTTGAGGCAGAAGAGAAAAACACAAAGGGAAGAGAACGTCGAGAGAGGGCAGAAGAACAGACATACAAACTGGCAAAGGGAAGAGGCTGACGGGATAGGGAGAATGAGGAAGTCCCATTGGAAGGAGAGGAGCCTGAACAGATGACAAAAGCCTTACCCTCGCCCTTTACAGTCTCTGCAGGTCCCAGAAGTTCCCATTAAATTAAGCCAGACAAATTTAATGGTACCTATGGAAAAGAATACAGATAAATACACACACTCCACACAGGCTGCCCCCTCCTCAGCTCATTCACCGCGGACTTCCAACAAGGACAAGCTCTCTTACTCCTGGTTGACGAGAAACCATTTGTTTGAGAATTGGATCAGTTACTACATCAACAAGGAAACGGATTCAATAAGCACCACAGTAGACTTTGCAGTTCCCAACAAGAAAAGGACCAAATGGAGAAACTTCTTGACAGAACTTTGGCTCCATGGGAACTCAAGTGACTCTCTCACTTTTAACTGCAACAATCCTTCCATCTTTTTAACTAGAATCACGGCTCCCTCATGGTCATGAGAACTTGGGTAGGTCTGGACAACTGAATCCATATTTTCCCTTATAATTCCCATACTTTCTCTCCACAAAGGCCCAAAAGAATCGGCCTCAGGTCTAACCTTTCTAGGAAAATCTTCTCTTATTCTTATCATCAGGATAATGGCTGGAAGGCTTCTTGGATGAATTTTTTATTTACAGATAAGGAAACTGAGGCCCACACACAAGAATTTGCCCAGTGTCAACACTGGTGGTTCTGCAGCCAGGATTAAAGGCCCAAACTCCTGATTCCCAGGCAAAACTCTTTCTTCCACAGACAGGTCAACACCCCCCCTGGCTGGATGACAAAAATCCCAATAAAGGATTATGGTATCTGCACAATTTGGAGCTGTGCATATTGCCATACTGGGGAGAAGTAGTCTGGTGTCTAGGCCTGGAGTCACAGCCAAATGCTTTCTTGCTTTTACAGAGGCAGACCCACCTTATTCTACCAGAGCTCGCAGAGTGGCTAGCCCACAGATCCCTTAACTACACGGCTGCCTGGGCCTAACCTGAGAGGCACAGAGCTCTTCACGGGGAAGAAGACCAGAAATACCTTTAGTTAGACTGTTTGGGCTCTGGGTTTCTTAGAGAAGTATTTCCCTTATACTGCACCACAAGTCTGGGATAGGTTAAGATGCTCTCATCAACAATTCTTAAATTCCCTGTACTCGGAAGTAATGATCATAGGTTGGCTTAGCCTAAACTGATGATATTTGAAAGCAAATTTAGAGGCAAAAAAAGAGAAACAATCCACAACTTGGTTCTTGGTTTCATTTGATGCTTTTAAACTCTAGCTGAGGGATTTACTTCTCAAGATTCTGCATCTCTGAACTGTACAAAAAGTTTTTTTAAAAAACATAGATATTTATAATTAAGCAGCAGGCTGGCAGGGGTAGAAGTAGCAGGTCAATGGCCTAGTGAGGGTCAAGGATGAGCAGCCTCAGAGGTTTCAGAGTTTAAAGCAGTGTGAACCTTTGGCTATGCCTGTCCTAATAGTCCATGAGTGGAGATCTCTTCCCTGAAGGCCAGGCAGTAGCCAGAGCAAATCTGGAATGAACGGCTGCCTTATTCGGCTACTCAGGTTCTTTGAAGGGTAGATGGCTCAGAGTATAATTTCTGTTCCAAAACAGCAGGCTCAAAAGCTTTATCTAGAACACAGCAGTACCAACCAATCATTTCCCCTCCATCCATCACTGACAGTAAGAATCCACATGGAGGTGTCTTTTGTCTACGACTGCCAGGCGCGGCCAACTCTCAACCCTGAAGCATCTAACACTGTCATATTCTTAAGTGAGACCTGAATGGGTACATCTGAAGGTAAGCTACTTCAACCAAATACTCGAGGTCAAAATACCCAAATCAATTCTGCATAACTATGCCAGGTAAAGATTACAGAAAACTAAGCTTCATACAAGGCAAGAAGATTCTGGTTCTTGGTGTGGGGGGTGGGGTGGGGTGGGGGGGTGGGGCAGGGTGATTTATCTGATAATAAATAGGACCAAAGTGGGGAGAAGGGTGGAGGAGGTACAGATGCCAATTCAGAGGCTGGCTTTAAATGCTGCTGAGACAGTCTGCTATTCAACTGACCAATCTAACCAAGATCTCCTCCCAAGACAGCATCAGCAAGGGTCCTATCTGGGTAGTTAGTGGTAATTTTAGACAGCATCAGCAAGCGTCCTATCTGGGTAGTTAGTGGTAATTTTATAATCTGCTGAGTCTCCATGTTAAACACTCACTGGACATAATCAGAACATTGCTTAAAAGAATTAAGGAAAGAATAAAACCTGAAAAAGAAAAGGAACTGAGGGCAAGTAAAAATCCAGGCTATCTGTGGCTACGGGCATAGAAGAAAAGGGAGACACTGCGTGACTTTTTAAAAATGACATGAACATTTCCAAATGGAGAGTGTTTTCAGTAGTGAATTCAGGATGAGGTGAATGGTCTCTGCAAGTTCCCATCCCTGGAACAGATATGCTGGCTAATCTCTGGATCTGCTGGGAGTAAATTTCCCTGGGAGATGATGATGAAATTCTTTTCCAGGACACAATATCCAGGGCACCAAGGACCTGGGCAGAAGAAAATGTTGTCTCTGGGAACTCATGTGGCTTATAAACAAAGAAAGTTAATCTTGGAAGCCGTCTTGATCATCTCCATGATTCTAAAAAGTACCCTTAGTGGCTCTAAAAGGCAATGAGGAAGAATGAAAATCCATTAGAGGTACAAACATGGTGATGAATAACAGGTTCCGGCATCGAGTCACTGGTGGATGAAATGGGAGGAAAGAGAGCTTCTCAGAGAGGCTGCTAAATTAGGACTGAAAATTTACACCTGCTTGATGTTCTAAAATACCGAAGGGACCAGACTTTTTATTTAAAAGGACAGCAAAACCTCTGTTGGTTCCAGCTGTCCAGGTGTCAGTCGAAGCCTGATCCTCCATCCGTAACACACACAGCGCAGCCAGTGCACGGGCTGGAGCTGCCACCCCTCACCCTACTCTGGCACACTCTGCTTCACACTGGTTATGTGTGTCTCATCTTTTCAGCCCTTTGAGAGAAGTAATCTCGTCTGCTGCTGCTGCTGCTGAGTCGCTTCAGTCGTGTCCGACTCTTCGAGACCCCGTGGACTGCAGCCCACCAGGCTCCCCTGTCCCTGGGATTCTCCAGGCAAGAACACTGGGGCGGGTTGCCATTTCCTCCTCCAATGCATGAAAGTGAGAAGTGAAAGTGAAGTCGCTCAGTCGTGTCCGACTCTTCGCGACCCCATGGACTGCAGCCCACCAGGCTCCTCCGTCCATCTTGTCTTCTACTCTCTGCTTCCCCACAACGCCTGGCAGGAGGTTCTGTGCTGTGGGTGTTGAATGAACATTTGACACATGAAGAATAAATGCACTGCTCTGCCTGAGAGAAAACTGACAGTCCTGGGAGAGACCTGTTCCCGGAATGTGGGATTTCCACAAGCCTGGACTCAGGTAAGAGTGGCCTGGACGGCTAAGGTGAGCTTCCCAGGGGCCAGGGCCATCCCTCCCTGTCCCCTCTGACTCCCCATGGCTCCTGGGACAATTCTACATGGAGAGTGGTGTTTTGCTTATTTCTGTTTACTAGTTACTGGTCCAGAAGTGTTTCAGGAGCCAGAGTCAGGTCTCATGGCAATGGAAGAATCCAGCAACTCCCCAAAGTTAGAGGATTTAAGGATTACTGTCTGCGGGCTCCATGTCTTTCTCATGTCTTTTGCTTCCCTGTCACTTAGTATAAAGAGTGCTAAAAGTACTTACTAAATGCACACTGACCTGCAGAACTGTTAATTCTTCTGTAACAGCAGCAGAATGTGGGGTACTTGATTGCCCACCCAGAGGGAAGAGGAGAGTGGCACAGGTTAGGGTGAACAGGAGGCAGGTCAAGGTGGGGAAGGTTTGTGCTGAATCACAGCTTCCCTAGGGCTGCTGGAAGTGTGGGAGTGGACATACCTATCTGAGTTTCTGGAACGTCTAGAAGACAAGGAGCCCCTAGGTCTCCCGCGGGTGTCCACCTGACTCTAAGCGGTCCTGAGGAGTCACAGTGAAATAGAGGCTCCAGGGTACTTTCACTGTTCTGTAGAAAGAGAACTGGCCTGTGTCACCTCAGGTCTCTGGGTCTGATCCCAAACCCATTCCTTACCTCCTAGGACTTATGCTTCCCATCTGTGGGAGGAGGCAGAGGCCCTTTCGCTGCCACCTCTGGCTAGAGGTGCTCATGCCGGCCACCCTGGGGCAAGACCTCCCTGGTTCACTCTAAGAGCAGTGACCCCCTCACTTCACTGGAGCACAGCGACAGCTCTCGGAAGGAGTCGAGGATGCTGCGTTGGGAAAGGAGTGCATTAAGCCAGCAGAGACTGCCCTGGTGCAGACTGCCAGGTGCCTCTGACTTCTGTGCGGCTTCGTGCCAGCCCAGAGGGGCTCCATAGGCAGTTCACCAATGAAACCTATTTTAAAAGGACCAACCCAGCCACCAAACACTCCCCTTCTCCACTCTCAGAAGGAAGTGAAGTCACCTTTGGCCCTGCTCCTGAAATTCCCATTCATTCTCATTCAAATGCTGATTTGACTAGAAGAAAAAAGCTTCAGTGATCAGACAGAATAAGAAGCACTCATCATGGTTAGAAAGCCCAATAGGGAACAGTTCCTGGTGGAGTGAGAAATAGTTATAGGTGACGTGGCTTCACCCTGAAAAATAACACAGCAGGTAAAGAACACTGAGCCGTGGAGATGGTCTTGAAACCTGGAGAAAAAAAGGATTTTTTAAGTTTGATCACTACTGTGGAAATAGCCATGTGTGGGAAGGAGTGGGAGTCGGGGGAGGGTTTCTGTTGGGTTCTTTCCTCTCCTTGACAGATTTGTTCAGATGAGTCTGGTATGAAGACTTGAGATGGATGGGAGTGTACTTGGGTATGGTCAACAGGAGCATCTACCTTGATCCCACCCCACCCGCCCCGTCCTCTCAGCCCTCTTCTGGCAGCAGCAGGACGACAACACTGCTGATCTGGGGCCAGAACCTTCCTGTTCCCAGTCTAATAACAAAGCCTGGACACCAATGATTCCTCTTCCCATTCCTAATCTCAGAAACTTCTAGGTCAAACCACTAATGAACTGGTGACTTAGGCCCTGGAGCAAATGCGGGGACTTCAGAATCGCTTCCCAAGTCACCACCTGAGCGCTCCGAAGGGAACTTTACCCAAACCTCCTGGGCCCCAGGCAACTCCAGCCAGGAGAGGAAGGACAGTCCCTGCTTTTGTTTTCCTGCTGGCAGCGGAGGGAAGTAAAAGCAGGACACGTACAGCCACGATGAGGAAGTCCAGCCAGCACCAGGCATTGGTGAAGAACTTGACAAAGCCGTAGGCTGTCCACTTGAGCAACATCTCCAGGATGAAGATGTAGGTGAAGACTTTATCAGCGTACTCCAGGATGGTACGGATGGTCTTCCTCTGCTCGATGTAGATGTCCTCAAAGGCCTGGAAGAGAGGCAGCAGCTGCCTATAGTGCCTACAGGGAAACAAGCAACACGGACGTCCCACCCCCCACCCCCGCAACCCCCAGCAGCCTTCCCACCTGTGCTGGCGGGTCATCAGCTCCCCATCTTCCTTCACTCTATCCCTTGCTACACATGGCTTTTCTTTGTAAAAAAGTTTTCTTGAGATGTAATTTTCATATCTCATAATTCAGCTATTTAAAGTTTACAGCACAATAGCTCTTAATGCATTCAGAGTCATATATTCATCACCACAGTCAATTTTCATTACCCTCCAAAGAAACCCCACACCCTCCAACTGTCACCCTCTAGTCTCCTGATCTCCTCCTAATCCTGGCAACCACCAATCTGTTTTCTGTCTCCACAGATCTGCTCCTTCTGGACATTTTGTATAAACTGAATCATAAATGCGGTCCTTTGTGAATCAGGGGTATTAGGGAAGTAAGGGAAGTTGCTTTTAAAGAGGCAAGCTAAGCAGTGAAGATACTTGGTCATTTGTATTCTTATCCTGATGAAAAGGGGGCCTTGGGCTCAAGAGGGATCATGCTGAGGTCTAGGATGAAGATACAGGCAAGTGTGCATTCTAATCCCCAGGGTTCAAAACACCAGCCCGAAGCACTGGAGTGGATCGTTACTCTCGGTCTGCAGCCAGGCTGTGTCGTTAGAGAAACTGGGCTCGGCCATCCAGTCTCTGCTGCCAGCCCCTACACCCCTGCGCAGTTGGCCCCCCAGCAGATCTCCCCGGACCTCACCAGGGCACCACTGCTGAGCAGAATCATGAAGATGATGAAGGTCTCGAACCAGTTGTGCTCAACGATGAGGAAGCAGGTTTTCCGCAGGATCCACCAAGACTTGCCCAGCCCTTCCTCAGTGTTGACCTGGCAGCACTTAAATCTCTGGACACAACCTGGCACCGGTGGGAGAGGCAGATCAGGCTGTGGGACGCGCCCCGCCCAGATGCGCCCTCCCCTTCCTCTCCGAGGGCCCCCCAGGTGCTGCCCCACTGCACAGCACGACAGGAGTTCAGCGGCTAACTCAGAACCTCTGACTCAGAAGTGGAGAGGGTGGTGGGGCTGAAGCTACGCTGCCAGGCAGCCAGGGCAAGGCCCTCTGGCGATGGGAAGATACCCTATAAAGAAGCAGTGAGCGGGAGGAGAAGAGGGTAGTCAGGAGGCAGACACGGTGGAAGTCTTGGGGCTGATGTTGAGAAAAATGGACAAAGAAAAGTTTTGAGAAAAAAAACTTGTTACAGCTGAGAATCAAATGGGGAAAAAGGTATCAGCCTCCCTGAAATTGATGAGGTGAGGAACAAAGTTCCTGCAGATACCCACAGAGCCCCCCTCTCCCCGGCCAACCACGGACCCTGGCATAAACGCTGTCTGCAAGCCATGCAAGGGCTACATGCCGCCCGCTCCCCTGGCCCCCTTCCACCTTCCGTGAAGCAGGCATCTGGGTCCAAGTACTCCTCAGGCTGCTCCACGGGGACTTCTTCTACTTCTGGTTTGATGTCAATGGTGCTCCCTTCAGAGGAGCTGGTGTCGTCCAGTTTCTAGATACATAAGGAGAAAGCAGAGAAGCAGTGCTACAGCAGCACATCCGCCCCGTGCTGACCACACTGCCTTTGGCGCTGATGATGCAGCAGCTACCATTCAGGCTAGAAACTCATCATCATGCAATTCACCATGGGCTGACAATTACCACAGGGCCTGCAGAACCTGTCAGGAGCGGGCACAACATCACAGCCTGCTCGCGGATGACGGGGGTCCACCCTAGGCAGAAGGGGACTATAGCTGGTCTCAGTGGTACAGCTCAGACAGACTGATGGCAGGGAAGAACCCGAGGGTTTCCTCCAGCCTCTGATCCAGATGACTGAGAAGCAAGAGAGGCAGATCTGGGAACATCTCAGGAATCTAGCTTGTCTGGGGGTGGGTAGAATTGGTTCTCAAAGTTGAAAGTGAAGTGAAAGTCCCTCAGTTTTGTCCAACTCTTTGCGACCCCATGGACTGCAGCCTGCCAGGCTCCTCTGTCCACAGAATTCTCCAGGCCAGAATACTGGAGTGGGTGGCCATTCCCTTCTCCACGGGATCTTCCCGACCCAGGGATTGAATCCAGTTCTCCTGCATTGCAGGCGGATTCTTTACTGTCTGAGCCATCAGGGAAGCCCAAAAGTTCAAAGTTGAGAGTTGGCTATTCCAAAATCTCTCTGCCAGGCCCATGGCTGGACCAGGCCCAAGACTGATCATTTGTTCTTACACAGGATCAAGACAGGTTTCTCGGCTGGGACCTTACATCTTTGCTGCCTTCAGGATCCGACTCGCTGCTGACGTCCTCAGTGTTTAGGTTCTCAAAGTCGGACTCGCCGACGGCGATGGGCACTCGCACGGTCAGGTTGGGATTGTTGATGAAGGACATGTGGTCCTCGTCGATGATGTACTTCTCCACGCTGCTGCCGATGCCACTGGTGGTGCCATTGCCGTTCTTCTGGAAGTCACCGTTCCGGTGGATGTCGGCGCCGGTGTGGTTGGCGATGCAATTGGCTTTCTTCTCGTACAGCTCGTCCAGAGGCTTCACTTCGTCGGCCTCGCGCTGCTTGAAATGGGCCTGCATGAAGGCATGCACTTTCAGCTTGATCCACGCCACGCCCTTCTTGATCCGGATCACGGAGATTTGCAGGTTGTTCATTTCTCCATCGTCGTCTGTGGCCGCCAGGTTGTCAGCACTGAATGAGCTCAGAAGCAAGGCCAGAAACAGGTTCAGCACCTGCACCAGGAGCATTAGGAAAACGGCGAGTGAATGGAGAATGGTGTTGGGCACAGCTATCCACTAAACTAGGGCTGTAAACTGCGGGCTCACAGTCTTATGGAAAAGACTCGAGAGTTCCTACTGCGCTCTCTCTGACTCACGTAGTGTTTTCAGTGCTCATGCCACTACGTGCACATTGTGTTTGGTTTTGGTTGCAATACAAGTTCAGCACTCCTTTTTTGGGTTCTTTTGCAGTGCTATTCACATATATATGTGCTTCAAAACATACTCCTTTTCTTATAATCAGAAAAAGCAAAGGTTGTATCCATTTTGGGAGGAAATTCTCCAAAAATACAAACAAAAAGGTGGGCATGGGTTGTTGAGAAGGATCAAAGAATGCCTAGATGCCATGTGTTCCTGAGCAGCAGGTGTCCTGGAGGACCCAGGTTAGAAAAAAATTAGGCTTGGAGAACCAGACTTTCAAATAACAAATCTAGAAGGTGGAACTGAAATATCTCCCATGTTATCCTATTTTAAAAAATCGACTTTGTTTTCCTAACATTTGTCAAAATTAAGTAGCTCTAGCAAGAAGTGATGGTGACTTTTGGGTTCTATATCTAAGTGTCAGGCCATTAGAAACAAGTTTCATTTCTTTTTCTTTTCTTTTCTTAACCACATTGGGCATTAGGATTAATTTATTTTTATTAAGACTTACTTTTGAAAAGTGGGAGGGATGTTCACTTCTTGATTTACACTTGGCCCTTACTTTGTCATACTTCTGAAGAAGAGTAAGGCACACATTTTAGGTGGAAATAATCATATGCACAAGGTGGGAGGAACAGAAACAATGTATGAACTCTGCACATCCAGGTTCCAGTGGGCATTTGCAGCGTTACCGAGGAAGACAGTTGGTTACACGGGGGTCAGCTAATAAGGGCTTTGAAGGCCAGGCTGAAATATTTGAATCTTAATTGGATCCACTATTGGTCCTTGAGTAAACGAGTCACAGATGATGACAGAGATTTGAGAAAGTCATTCCTACTAGGTACACATGTGGTAGGCTGGGAGGAGGGGTTAGGAGTTAGGAGGCTGTTCCTTGCATGAGTTGATAAGGGTCTGGATCAGGCTGTAGCAATCTCAAACCTCAGCAAGCAGAAGAATCTGCTGGAGTGGCATGCTTGTTAAAAACGAGCATCTCCTTGGTCTCACCAGAAAGATTCTGATTCAGTAGATATGGGGCAGGTCCTGGGACTTGGCCTTTTTTAATGAGTGAAGCTCAAGGTGACTGTAACGAAGGTGGTCTTCCTTGGACTTTTAGAAATACCAGATGGGTTGTAGAAATGGAAAGGAAGGGGCAGATCTCAGAAATACTACAAAGAAAGATGCATATATAGAAATGCTAAGAAGAAAGAGATGAGAGACATCAGATGTCTACCTGGAATGGAGAGAAACGTCAGAAGAGACTGACAGATTCCTGGAGACGACATGGGCAGAAGGACTGTGCCACGGGGGAACCGGGAAAAGTGCCATCCCAGGCAGAAGTACCAGTGGATTTTGCCGTGTGCTCAGGTGTCTGTAGCCAGTCGTGGGAAGGTGTCCCTGAGACTACTGAGGACGGGAGACTAGAGAAATGGGAGGTCAGGGCTGGTGATGCTGACTCTGCAATGGACAGTAGCTGTAAGCAGCAGCTGTCCTCAATGAAGGAGTGGGAAGACTGGGGGTCAGGACTGAGGGGAAGATGGCTGGGAATGGAGAATGGCAGTGACTAAGAAACATTACGTTGCCTGTTTTTATAGGTCCAGTGAAAGACTAGGGTGGGCAAGGCTGGTTCAGAGGTTGATGAGTAGGAATGCCCTACTGGCATATGCTTCTCTATGGCAGAAAAAGGAAGAGAACCACTCTCGAAGAGCTTATAAGGGGTCATCTGAGTGTGTCTTCTTCCAGTCCTCCTTCTTGTACACTTGCAGGCGGGCTTTGGCCTGATTTGAAAGATGAGTGCTTCTTAAACTACAACGTGTATGTGGATCACCTGGGAATCATGTTAAAAATGCAGATACTGATTGTGGGGAGTGGCCTAAGATTCTGAATCTCTAATATAGCCTTGAATGTTCTCACTGCTGCTAGTCCTCAGATGACACTTTAGAAACAAGGTGTTAATTTCTGTAGGTGAGCATTCTATTTACAGAGGCAAGTGACAGCAGGTGGACAGAGTGAAGCAAGGAAGTGATTTGAAATTTATAAACCTCAGTTAAAATCCTAGGATGGCTTAGATCCATGGTTCTCAAAGGAGGGCAATTTTGCCCTCTGAGGGCAGTTGGTCATGTCTGGAGACATCTTTGGTTTTTACAACTTGCGCCGGGGGTCACTACTGGCCAGTAAAGAGTAGATGCCAGGGATACTGCAAATGCCTTACAGAACACAGGACATTTCCACAACAAGTAATTATCCAGCCCAAAAGATCAGGCTGAGAAGCTCTGAGTGTTTTTTAATAGCAGAAAGACCACAGACTTTGACGTCAAGGATCTACTACAAGCCCTGACGTTTATTAGCTGCGGGACTTTGGAAAAGTGCCTTAACTTTGCTGAATTTTGTTTCGACAATTATGAAAAGGTTGACACGTTGTGAGGCCCATGACCCAGTAGGCCTCTGAAAACAGCAGTCTCTTTTCCTTTGTACCTTAGGGTTCCTGGGCCGAGAAAGAATAAAGACCACCACAGACAGGGAGGGACTAACTAGACTGGGCTTCTGGGTCAAGGGCAGAATGCTCAGAGCCAAGAACAAAAAGATGCACAAGTCGGTACTAACCACCAAGTTGCCAATAACCATGACCATCATGAAGACAATGAGGCACATGGCCTGGCCAGCCACCTCCATGCAGTCCCACATGGTCTCGATCCACTCCCCGCACAGCACTCGAAAGACGATGAGGAAAGAGTGGAAAAAGTCGTGCATGTGCCAGCGCGGGAGTTCACAGTCCTGGTTGATCTTGCAGACACATTCTTTGTAGCTCTTTCCAAAGAGCTGCATCCCCACCACGGCAAAGATGAAGACAATAATGGCCAGGACAAGGGTCAGGTTGCCCAGGGCACCCACTGAATTTCCAATAATCTTGATCAGCATGTTCAGGGTGGGCCAGGATTTGGCCAATTTGAAGACTCGGAGCTACGGAAAAGAAACCCAAACAAAACCCAAATGAAATTCAATTAATTTATTCTTATCACATGGCTACAATAAAAACATACAAAATTAGCAAGATCATTACATTTACTGAGCACCCTTGGGAAATTATCAGGGTTTTCTAACAGTATCTTAAAACTGAGAGAAACTGAGGCACAGATGAAGGAAAACTAATTAACTGCAAAATAAGTGAAAGATTTAGAACTAAGAAGACTGCTTCTAGTCCCTGAATTAGTCTCTAGGTCAATCCACCTTCTAAAAATCCATACATGAACATACCCTTTTCCTACTGATTTTCCCTTGACTTCTCAGCAGTCATATTAAGGAAAGTGTGATTTGTAGTGAACCAAAAGATCGGCTTGGTAAGGACTGTGAGAATAGATCATCTGTCTCTTTAAAAAGGCAAGCATTTAAAAATTCTACATATCTCTCTTTTTGCCTACCAATAAATAGGTAATGGCCGATATGAAACTTTGTGACATGCTTGGACTAACTGGGAGGAAAAGCACAGCTTCCAAGGGGCAGTTCTAACACACCAAAAGCCTTATGAAAAGGGACTACTCTGATATTAATTCAGAGGACAGAACTTTTGGTATCTGTTAATCAGAAAATTTCTGTATTCTGTGATGAATGATTATAAGGTCTTGGCTAACCAGCTGAGAATTATAATGAATAAAGCCCATGAACAGAGATCACCATCATATGTCTTAAGTTAATAACTACACATGTAGTAGTATGTGTAACAGGATCTAAAGGAATTCTCGTAGAAGGCAACCATGTTGATTTGGACATATTTTTCCCCCACTGAAAATCTGAGTTTTATCTGAGAGTTCAAGATTTACCAGGTGATGCTCTGTATGTAATCTGGGTCTCTCACAGTTTTCCAGCATTCTGACTGGCTGTTAATTTATTCAGAGTATTAGTGATAATGCTTCTATCACTTAATTCTTCATCTTATCTTCTAAATAACAAGAACTACTCTCAAAAAGTCTACTTTTGGCTGGATCCTAACCAAAGACCAGTAAGCAGAGGTTCCAGAAATGTGACAGATATTATTTGTGACTTGGATTTAATGAGATTTCTGTTTTATAAACAGTTTCATTCTAATCCAATTCTCTTTCTTAGATAAGCTGAATATCCTTAAATCCTTTCAGTTGTGAGTGCTTAGGTATTTTCCCAATAAGAGAAACAAATCTAAGCCATTTCTGATGCTCTGTCTGAGTGGGATACCCTCAAGGTAACTCAGCTTCTCAAGGGACTCAATCAGGACATTACTCATGCCTATGTTTCATAGGAAGCTATTCTGAGGATACTGTTAACTATTAATACGTTCAGAGGGATTTAGTAATTTGAACACTAATTTCTTCAAATACATTAAAAAAATCCTTCTTAGCTAAAGATCTGTGTTCAACAACTAATTTCAATATAACTTTAAAAAACATTATTTTATTCTCATTTTCTAGAAGAGGTCAGCATGATAGAAGAAATGAGCCATCTTTGGAAAAAGAGAGAAATATTTGCCATTTCAGGGAGATGTTCAGATAAAGAAATGGGCTCACCAGCAAATTCAAATCAGACCTCAGAATAGCTCTTGTGAATCCTTCTTCATCTTTTAGATTAACCATTATTTTCTGAGGAACTTCATAAAATTGATTTATGTTTGTTGACTGATTAAAAAAATCTACTTTCTATATTAGGTAATTAGCAGAAAAGTTTTTCAATATTTTAGTTGACAAACCAATAAACAGTCAACTGAAACTGGGAGCAGGATACAGCTAAGAATTTTGTAAAATCATCAGATTAACTTATATAAAATTCTTCCTAGTAGCTACAAGACAGGAAATGTAAAAAAGAAATTGGAGAAATATGGAATACCAATCGGAAAGATCGCAGCACCGAAAGCCCCTCCACGTCTGCTAGACTCAGTTCCATTAAACTGAGGGAGACAATAAATCCATCAAAAATGTTCCAACCTTCTTGGAAATAATAGTAGGGATCCATGGCTATGAGCTTCAGGAACATTTCCGCTGTGAAAATTCCAGTGAAAACCTAAAGAGGGGGAAGGCAGGGGTAAGAAAAAGAAATAATAGAAAGAAAATGCCTCTATCATTATCTTTGAATATGGCAAGTCCAAGAAGCCACAAGCATCATCAGCCTTCACTAAATTCTGCCTCTGAGGACATCAATACCTGGATGTCCCCTGACAACTCCCCCCGATGCAGCAAAGTCTTATTTCCTCTTGAATGAAGAGGAAATGTCCCCATCTTTGTTGCTAGAACTACCCAATTCATATTGTTCAAGAGGGCAGTTAAAAAATTATTCTAAGCAGTCAGGAATATCACACAAGTGATTCTTAAAGGGTCAGCAGTTATTTGAATGCGTATGCCACATTTGGGATATTGACCAAAAAAAAAAAAAAATCACTGTGTTCTAATTATATAAGAAAAATACAGCATTATTCCTGATTTAACATTATGTGTCTCCTTGACTGTAGACATATACTGCAGAGCTTCTTCTTAACATTGCTTAAAGTGTGCAAAATATTAGAGAAATAGTCTCACTGTCTTGCATACAATTATTTTAATGTACTCCTCTTTTTTCAAATGCATAAAAATATTTTGCCAGAGTTTAAAACCACAGACTACATAATATCTTGGCTTTTCACTTATCTGGATTTATCGTGACTCATTTCACTTGACACACTTTTCACTATCATGACTCCATTCATGTTCCAACAGTCTTCCTAGTTCCCCCTTTCACTGCTTGTATAATATTCTACTGGGTAAATACACCCTCAAAGAATTGTCCCATTGTTGGAGACTCTGTTGGTGCTTCCTTTTGATTTTTTCAATAGGATAATCAAGGATGCAATCATTGTTCTAGATTTGGAGCTTATTGGGTACGAGAATGATTTCCCCTCTCTATTACCTGACTCACTCCCACTTTTCTGCCTTTCAGAGCACCGTGTGTTTCCCCAATGCCTTCTGTATCCTGAGGGCCTTAGTAGCAAAACATGTAGGCAGAAAGCAAAATCCCATGAACACCAGTTTTGACAAGATGAATACTCTCATTCTAGGCTAACCACGTAATATCTGACTATTACTGAATATCCTGTTTTTAGAGGAGAGGACTTTATATGCATCAGATTTAAAATTCATAATAAGTTAATAATTGTAACCACTTGGTTACCAAGTTTACATATGAAGGGGCTTGAGAAAAACTTCAGAGATACGGTCTGAGGTCAGAATTTAAAATAGTGAAAAATACTTAGATTATACTTGTGGTTTGGAAATACACTGAATTAATGTTTACCAAACAAACAAACAAACAAACCAGAATGACTTGATGAAAATAAAACAAAACGGTTAAGTGGTTTGGAAATTTTTGGTTTCCATATACATTTCTAAGCTTCCCCCATCCTGGGTCAGGAAGATCCGCTAGAGAAGGGATAGGCTACCCACTCCAGTATTCTTGGGCTTCCCTTATGGCTCAGCTGGTAAAGAATCCACCTGCAATATGGGAGACCTGAGTTTGATCCCTGGGTTGGGAAGATCCCCTGCAGAAGGGAAAGGCTATTCACTCCAGTATTTTGGCCTAGAGAATTCCATGGACTGTATAGTCCATGGGGTGGCAAAGAGTCACGACTAAGTGACTTTCACTTCCCAGGTGGCTCAGTGGTAAAGAACCTGCCCGCCAAGGCAGGAGACGCAGGTTCGATCCCTGGGTCGGGAAAATCCCCTGGAGAAGGAAATGGCAACCCATTCTAGTATTCTTGCCTGGAGAACCCCCTGGACAGAGGAGCCTGGTGGGCTACAGTCCACAGGGTTGCAAAGAGCTGGACACAGCTGAATGACTGAGCACACTCGCGTGCACTGTTTAAACTGCAGATGCAGTACTCTAAAACTGGAAGAAAATACTCCCTGAAGAGGTCTGGTTAACTTAAATCAAAAGTTCGTAGTGCAAGCTAAGTGTGTACAGATGGAATATTAGTCTCTATGAGGTCAGTCAAGTAGGGGCGGCTAACCAAATCACCTCTTGACACACATTTCGCCCTTAGTGTCAGCCCAACAAAGGTTTCTCTACTCAGAAACATCAGCCCACTTAAAGCACACTAAGTAGAAACGGAATCTGCTGTCCTGTTGGTTCTTGGTGAACCCACAGAAAGTGCCCAGTAACAGCACAAGGTGATGAACCTCAGCACAGCCATCCTGTGGGAATTCTGGTTCCTGAGAGAAAATGCAGGTCTGTGGTGCTGCCTTTTAATGGGAGGCGGGGCCTCCAGAGGCCTGGCAGAAACACCTGTGATAGGGACTTCCCCGGTGGTGCCGTGGCTAAGAGTTCACACTCCCAATGCAGGGAGCCCTGGTACAATCCTTTAGTCAGGCAGTGAACTAGATTCTGCATGCCACAACTGAAAAAAAAAGAAAAAAAGATTCCCTGCGTGCTGCAACTGAGACCTGGCACAGCCAAATAAATAAACAAACATTAAAAGAGAAAAAGAGAGAAACGCCTGTGACAGAGGCATGTTGCTTCACGCCTTCAGTCCGCATAGTGGGCTGCCCTTGTTTGGAGTTTGGGTAAGTATAAAGTTGTAGCTATTGGCTGTATGAAGGAATTACTTTTTTGAAAAATGGAGAAGAGCAGATTCAAGGTTATCCTTTTGATGCCATCAGCAACTGTATATAAATGTCGCTCTTGTGAATGTCATCCAATATTCACCTCAGAATTTACCTTCTAGTGCAGCTGCTATCGGTAGAGCCAGGGATCCCTGGGGTCCCCAAGACCCTTTCAAGGGGCATGGAGGCCTCTCTCCCTTTAGAAAGAGGTATACATAAGAGACTACAGGGACACAGAGGAAGAAAAATGACAACATGAAAGGGATTCCTTTCGGCTGAAAACTTAGTTTAAGCTGCAGTTAAGAAACCATAACATTCATGTGTATTTGGTGAAGGAGGAAAAAACAACTTCTTGTTTTTCCTATTTTGCTCAGAATTTCAGAAATTAAACTTAGGTGTCAGGTGAACCTTTTGCCCTTCCTTCCATACTCCTTCCCCTCAAAAGAACCAGTTCTAAAGCCCTATCCACATGGAGGGGCGTTTGGTGTCAGGTGCCGGGGCCCAAGCAGGGCATCTGTGCGGGAGGCCAGCTTGGTGTGGGCTGTCAGAGCTGATGCAAGCCAAGGAGGGTGTCCACTCCAGGGGGACAGTCCCATGTCTGAGCAGGATAAGGAGAGTATTTGTGTTGCATGGCTGCCCAGCACAGGGTGTTGAAACCTAAGGGGGATGGGAGGGCATCCCCCCTGGAGAGGGTGGGAGACCTGGCAGAGAGTCAGAACTTCAGCAGGTGGACATGGCATCCCAAGGGGGAGGCCAGCCTGGTGAGGAGTGTCAGAGCCCGAGTGGCTTGAAGATGGCATCCAGCGGTTCAGAGAGGTGGCCCAATGAAGGGTGCCAGGGCCAAGCAGGCTGAGGGGGATGTGGCCTAGGATCTAGAGCCAGCTACAGAGGTGTGTGAGTGTGTGAGTGTGTGTGCGTGAGTGCTGAGTGAGAAGAACTTCTGGGGAGGAAGGACAGCGTGTGTGTGTGCGCGATCGTGTGTGTGTGTGTGTGATCGTGTGTGTGTGTGTGTAATCATGTGTGTGTGTGTGTGTGTGTGTGTGTGTCTGGAGCCAGCTACAGAGCTGGGCAAGGAGAACTTCTGGGTGGAAGGACAGCCTGAGAGTGAGTGTGTATGTGTGCTGTGGGGGCAGTGTGGGGTTGAGAAGCGGCCCTGTAGACGGGCAGCACAGACCGGAGAGTCAGCACCTGAGCAGCGCTAGGAACGGTGCCCCGGCATGGGGTGTCCAAGCCCAAGCAGGATGTAGACAGCTTCTGGGTGGGGAATCCTGGCATGGGGTCAGGAGGAGTCCTTGCAGGGGAAGGCCCACTCTGAGGTGTGTCAGTTCAAATGGGGCAGGAGAAATAAGGCTGTGTGTGGGCCGCCTGGTCAGGGAGGATGGGGCCTGAGAGGTGTGAGGAGGGGTCCAAGCAGAGGACACGGGGACTCAGGGTCTGACCAGGGGGAGGGGACCCCCATGTTGCAAGAGGTAACGGGGCTTTTTCTTTTTTTAAATGAAATAATATACTAAGGATAGTGGCAACCAGGTTTCTTTTTGTTGGTGAAGAAGTTATAAACATAGAAAGAAGAAAAACAGAATGAGTCCTGTAATGCTAGGTTAGAGTAAGTGGTGAGCCCTGTACAGAGAGGGCCCAGCTGTGCGTATTGCTCCAACAGATGTTGACTTGTAAATGTCAATTTCCAATGGAACAATCAAGAGTTGCTTGAAAAATGGCAGATTCCAAGTCTGAGACAGGAAAAAAAAAAAAATTAGCCTGGAATATTTCTGAGAAAACAAGGAGGCAATGAGGACATGTTGAAAGGACATGAAAGCTACCTTGAAGGGACTCCCACTGCCGAATCAGGAATGGTTTAAACATCTGCATACAGGATAATAATGGATTAAAATCCACTGAATAAAACTGAAAACCGGGAGTCCATACAGATACAATAAAGGAATACATCAAAAGTTTAATGAAAAGGAAATTTAGATAGTTTCAAAGTGTCTTTCTCATGAACACTTATTAATTATAAACAGGAAAAGAGTGACTGCACATGGGAGAAGCCTGGCAGAACCTCCTCAATCAAGAAGGGCAGAAACGGGACACATGGAAGTCACGTGCCACCTGGTAGACGCAATGAGAAAACAACAGCCTCACCTGGGTGACAGTCTTGCCAAATGCATGACCTGAGTCTAATCAGGAGGAGGCATCAGACAAAGCCAGACTGAGGGAACTCTACAAAATAACTAGACAGTCATCTTCACAAGTATCAAGGTCATAGAAGTAAAAAAAAGACTGAGGAGCTCTCTCAGGGTGAAGAAGGTTAAAGAGATATGATAACTAAACTCAAGAGTAATTCTGGAATGTCATTTTTTTGGGTATAAAGACACTATTGGGCTTACCAGCAAAATTTGAATGGGCCTGAGAATTTGATGGTAATGTACATGGTGATTTCCTGATGTTGCCAGTTATATCACGGTTCTGTAGGAGAACGTACTTGTTTATAAAAATGTACACTACAGGGACTTCCCCAGGAGTCCAGGGGCTGAGACTCTTGCTCCCAGTGCAGGGGGCCCAGGTCAGGGAACTAGACCCTTCAACTGAAGAAACAAAATCAAGATCCTGCATGCTGCAACACAGACTGACGATCTTAGGCACTGCAACTAAGATCTGGCCCAGCCAAATACACAATAGATAAATAAATAAAAATAAATAAATTAAAAAACCCCACACATTGCAGTATTCAGGGGTGACAGACTACATCAACAACTTACTCTCAAAAGGTAGTTTTTTTATACTGCACTTGAAACTTTTCTGGAAGACTGAGACTGTTTAAAAAACTACCTTATAAACTCACTGTTGTGTTCAAATGGTTACCAAAACAACAACAACAAAAAGGCAGGAAAAGAACGATTACATTTACCTACCAAACAATACAGAAGTCACGTCGCCTCCCTGGCTTCAATTCCCTCTATAAACACGGGGGCTGGATGGAACTATCTTTATGCTTCCTCCTACTACGAACAGTTAAGAGACAGGGATTGCTAATTTATAGAATGCTGTTCTTATCTTCCCTCAAAAACATCCAAGGACAAACACAACAGTGTACATCTGTGTACAAACACAACCCAATTCACTGTCCCAGCTGCAGAGAAAGCCTCTCTGTCCAAGCACAAGAGCAGGCCCTAGTCTATCTCATGAGCTCGTGCATCCGTCTTTCTTTGTTGTCCTCTTACTCTCAGGTTCCGTCAAAGGCTGTATCCACGTCTCCAAGTCTTTGAAAATTTTCCTACTGAACTACACTTACACAGTTCCTAGGTGTGGAGAGTACTTTTCACTATTTCCAAAACTTCTGTACGGGTTCTCGTTTTATCCTCTCAAATACTGATGACATGGTATTACTCTCATTTTATAGATCCAAAACATTTCTGGACAGAAATCAATGGCTTATTCACAGCTAATATGTCCACACTAGTAAAGTAATGCTCAAAATTCTCCAAGCCAGGCTTCAGCAATACGTGAACCGTGAACTTCCTGATGTTCAAGCTCGTTTTAGAAAAGGCAGAGGAACCAGAGATCAAATTGCCAACATCTGCTGGATCATAGAAAAAGCAAAAGAGTTTCAGAAAAACATCTATTTCTGCTTTATTGACTATGCCAAAGCCCTTGACTGTGTGGATCACAATAAACTGGAAAATTCTGAAAGAGATGGGAATACCAGACCACCTGACCTGCCTCTTGAGAAACCTGTATGCAGGTCAGGAAGCAACAGTTAGAACTGGACATGGAACAACAGACTGGGGCCAAATGGGAAAAGGAGTATGTCAAGGCTGTATATTGTCACCCTGCTTATTTAACTTCTATGCAGAGTACATCATGAGAAACGGTGGGCTGGAAGAAGTACAAGCTGGAATCAAGACTTTCAGGAGAAATATCAATAACCTCAGATATGCAGAGGACACCACCCTTATGGCAGAAAGTGAAGAAGAACTACAGAGCCTCCTGATGAAAGTGAAAGAGGAGAGTGAGAAAGTTGGCTTAAAACTCAACATTCAGAAAATTAACATCATGGCATCCGGACGGTCCCATCACTTCATGGCAGATAGATGGGGAAACACTAGAAACAGTGGCTGACCTTATTTTTTTGGGCTCCAAAATCACTGCAGATGGTGACTGCAGCCATGAAATTAAAAGACGCTTACTCCTTGGAAGAAAAGTTATGACCAACCTAGATAGCATATTAAAAAGCAGAGACCTTACTTTGTCAACAAATGTCTGTCTAGTCAAGGCTATGGTTTTTCCAGTAGTCATGTATGGATGTGAGAGATGGACTATACAGAAAGCTGAGTGCCAAAGAATTGATGTTTTTGACCTGTGGTGTTGGAGAAGACTCTTGGGAGTCACTTGGACTGCAAGGAAATCCAACCAGTCCAGCCTAAAAGAGATCAGTCCTGGGTGCTCATTGGAAGGACTGATGTTGAAGCTGAAACTCCAATACTTTGGCCACCTGATGTGAAGAGCTGACTCATTTGAAAAGACCCTGATGTTGGGAAAGACTGAAGGCAGGAGAAGAAAGGTACGACAGAGGATGAGATGGTTGGATGGCATTACCGACTCAATGGACATGAGTTTGGGTAGACTTCGGGAGTTGGTGATGGACAGGGAGGCCTGGCGTGCTGTGGTTCATAGCGTCGCAGAGTTGGACACAACTGAGCGACTGAACTGACTGAATATATCCAAAACAGAGCTCCTGATTTTAAACTTCACCCTGTTCCTTGCTCAGTCACCCCCATTTCCCCCTTGGTTACCCAATGCTCCCAGTCTAGATACCCTTCCTGATATCTCTCCCTCCCCCTGAGTCCAGAGTATCCTGGACCATTCACTGCTCTCTGCCCCCACTGCTCCTCGTACATTACTTCTCCCTTGAAGACGCTGCCCCTGGAGTGCTTTCCCATTTTAGAGCTTGGACTGGTTGGCTTGGCTCCCTGAACATCAGCTGTTGACCTTCTCCTTTCTCCTTTTCCTTCACTGATGATTCTGAGCAAAGTTGTCTGAATGCTCACAACTCTAATTTTGGTGTGACCCTAAATCTCTAAGTTTTCAAGAAGGAAAAAATGATGTTATTTCCTGGCCTAGTCTGAGGCAATTCTGTTGGTAGTATGTGAAAGGCCTCTCAAAATCCCTTGAAAATCAAGGACCGATTCTGCCAAAAGCAAGTAAAAGCAAAGACTTTAGAAAAAAACACAACTATTGAAAATATACCACCACTATCAATAACAAAGCTGATCAAGTAACATTTCTCATTACATAACCATTGGGCAATAACATAAAGAGTATATCTGTATGATGATGTTGATTGGCTCAAAAATGCTGCTTGATGCCAAGCCCCGGAAGTCAGTCAATCACACAGCGAGCTGACCCTTGGGCACCTTTCAGAGCAGGTTAACAGATTTCCCAGATAGTCTATGGGGGTGTCCTGCTTCAAGACTACAGGTATTTCACTGAACTGCCCACCACAGTGGTGGGCTGGAAGTGCGTCACTAACTCAGTCATGGACATCGGGAAGATTACAGCAGCATACGGACATGTACTAGGGAATACAATCAGCTGTGACAACCAGCCAGGTAAGGGATCCCTTTTGCCAGGTATGTATTCCAGAATTAGAAGTCAAAATGATATCACTATTATAACGCACTGAGAGAGTATTAAGACTTAAGGTAGAAACTGTGTGTGTGTATGAAAGAGAGAGAGGGAGAGAGAGAAACAATTACCAAGCAGTGATCATGCACAAATTACATGCTAACACCTAGAATGGTAGGCCCATGGTGCAATTTCTAAGGGATAATGAGGCCACATGACCTAGAGGATTCTTTCTAATTAATTTTTTACTATCAAAATTTAATCAACTCCTGATTTTCATACTAAAGAAGATAATCCCTAAATCACAACTACTTGACTTCTGAATATACTGTATAATCTACTTTTTTAAAAAAACTGCATACTTATTGTCTAAATAATATAATGAAATTTATGACTTGAGCCAACATTAAAATAAATTTGGCACAGATCAACTACTGGTTAGAAACTGGATGATAGCTCAGAAGTTGGACTTGGGGGGGAGACCAGTGTAGAATTTAAAATTTCCTGTAGATAGTCCCCATATGAATAATGAAGATATGACAGTGTGGGAAAATTTATCATTACGTGTAACATGCTAAAAGACCTCCCCTATTTTGCGGCGGTTGTTACTGAAGGTGAGAGGGGTAGTGATTTGCTGGAGTCATACAGAATTAAACAGTGAGAAACAGAAGAGAGAGACATCCGCAAGTCCTTGGCTGAGGTTGCTGAAACCCACCCACTGCACCAGGCCTCCCATTCTGCCACCAGGCTTGCATGCCTGCCAAGAGCTCCTAAATGACGTCTTCAAAGTTCTGCAGAAAGAGAAAACAGCCAAGGGATCACAACAGCGAGCAGAAGCGGCTGGGGCTGCAGCATACGTGGGAGCATTTGTCTTCCAATTAACTATTACTTTCTTTTTGACTAAACTCCAGCTCTCAGTATCAGAAAAAAAATATTACCTACAGGCAAAACCTGTGCAGATGGTGCAATCCGGAGGCTGTGCCCCATCTTACCAGATTTCCTACAGCCAAGACGTGTTCAAACTGTGGCGTCATAGGATGGTGCTCCATTGCCATAAACAGGGTGTTCAGGACGATGCAGATGGTGATGGCCAGGTCCACGAAAGGGTCCATAACAATCAAGTTCACAATCTCCTTCAGCTTTATCCAGTAAGGGTGACACTCCCAGATGAGGAAAGTGTTGGCAAATTTATACCAGCATGGCGGGCACTTCCTCTGAGACTCTTCCAGCTCTGTAGTGGGTCAAGAATAAAGGGAGCCCCTCAGTCTTGGGAAGGAAACGAAAGGGTTAGGCTTGGCGGGTCTCACTGTTATCGACACGAGAAGGAAGGTGGCTGGGGAGTGCAAACTCTCCTGAGAGTTTCCGTCAGTTTTCCTTCTCTTGAAGGCAAAAAGGAGGCTGATCAGTCCCAGGTCCCATCCCTCTTAACAATGATCTAGTTATAAACAAAACTCAACACACCCGTTTGGGGAGCATGGCAGCCCTGGATCAGCTGGCTTTAACATGCACAACTGTACGATCTCAGGCAAGGTAGTGCTGACTTCTCTATGCCCCTGTTGCGTCATCTGAAAGGGCACTGACTTCTAAGCTACAGGACTAAAGGAGTACTCAATTCTCCATCACTTACGCACTAAGTGGTTGACAACAGATAGCACCGGGCCTGGCATAAGGTAACTCCTCAATAAATGGTGGATACACATTGTATCATTAAACTATTATCAGAGAAGCAGAACACTCTGAAGCCAGACATATGTGGGTGCAGTCAGCTCAGACAATTGCTAACGGTGGGCCTTGAGTAAATTACTTCAATTTTCTGTGGGAATTAAATGAGCTAAAATACATATGAAGTGCCTCAGAACACCCTAGTGTGTAGCAAGTGGTGCTATGGAAGTATTTGCTGCTGTTATACATTTTCTTTACAGCAGAATCTGCATCATCAGTCAAGCCACCATGTGGACTCTCTTCTGCTCTTGAGGACGCGGGAGTTCGCAGCGCTGTCAGGAGCAGGAACCGCGTCCGTTCCTCTCTGCTCCTTCCCTCCTCCCTCCTCTCTGTCATCTCTCCTCTCTCTCTCCTTCTCTTGCTTTTACCCATCCCCACTCTCACCCTTCCCTTCTCTATCTTCTTCCTCTTCCCTTCCCTTGACCTCTTTCTTTTTTCCTTCTTCTTATTCTCTTGTCTTCTCCTGTCTCTTTAGTTTGTTACTCTTTTAAAAGCAGAACCCGTTGTCTTCAAACAAGTTCTTATTTGATCTCCAGTACATAAAACAGACAAACCAGGAGCTGCTCTAGCTGAGGCAGGAAGAGGAGCTTGGAGTCCAGTGTAATCCAAGTCTTCCTTCCCTGAGGTGCTGCCTCAGGGTCCTAGGACTCTAATAAAATCAGACTGAGAATCACTGGACGCAATGAGCTCGAAGGCAGTTTTACAATGCGAAAATGGGAAAGGATGATCAAACACAGAGAGCTATTCTGCTACAACAATCTAGGTTTCCTGCTGCTGCTGCTAAGTCGTTTCAGTCGTGTTCGACTCTGTGCGACCCCATAGATGGCAGCCCACCAGGCTCCCCTGTCCCTGGGATTCTCCAGGCAAGAACACTGGAGTGGGTTGCCATTTCCTTCTCCAATGCATGAAAGTGAAAAGTGAAAGTGAAGTCGCCCAGTCGTGTCCGACTCTTCAAGACCCCATGGACTGCAGCCTCCCAGGCTCCTCCGTCCATGGGATTTTCCAGGCAAGAGTACTGGCGTGGGTTGCCATTGCCTTCTCCAAATCTAGGTGTGAGATCCCTTCAAATTAAACATAAAATATAATACATAGCATCACTAAGGTTCAAGAACCTTGATCTGGAAGGATGTTCTTTAAGAGGTATAACTCTGAAAACTCGGCAGCATGACAGTCCTTAGAGGCCAGGTCTTAGTTTTGTGGGGTTGGATACAACTGTGTCTCCTATTGCCCTAGCCCTACTCAAATCCACTAATGAAATCAAATCATTCGGGAATAGAAAAAAATTTTCCAACATTTCACCAAGAACAAGATGGCTGCTTTGTATCAGTCTACTTCCCCCATTTCCAACCAGCTGGAAGGTGCCCATGGTGATGGCTTTATTTTAGATGGGGTGCTTTGGTTGGGCTTCTGATTGGCTCCCTGGTTGCTAAGAAAATAGGTTGCCTTGGTTTTTCAGATTTAAGGGCCACAGTAAGCGCCACGTGGGAGTCTGCGTGGGAAAGGAAGTCTGTGAAGAAAATTTGCTTTGGCTTCTTCCTCACAGAACTCCCTCCCTTCCCAAGGTAAATTTAGTTTTCTCCTAAAAAAGAAAATTGAAAAGGTTCTCTTATTTCCATAAATTCTTATAGTACATATTTGGAAATTTGGTTCCGTTCCTTTTTTAATCTCCTCCTTTCTCCAAATGTCTGCTGTTTACCAGCAGGTGGAGGTTGAAGCGGTGACTGTTCACGTTTCTAACCAGTGATACAATTGTCATGTTTCACAATGAACTAGGCTCCCAGTCCTCCCCAGACAGCAAAGGGTGGGGTGGGTTTCCCTACCCTATAGGGCACCAGGAAGGGATACTAGGCATCTCCTCCCCTCATTTACAGAGACGAGAAGATCGTTGGGATAATCTTTTCCGTTTCACAAAGACTAAATAAAGCTGTGGAGCTCTAGGAGCTAGGAAAGATCGACTAGGGGAATAAGGAGGTTTATGAAGTGACTCGCAACTCTGCAAACTGTTATTGGCCCCACATGCCTGGAACGGTGGAAGAACGTGGTCTGGGGAAACATGTTAACCTATGGGGAGAGATGTCCAAAAGTTTGTGGAGCTTCTCTTAGTTTGTTTCTGAACATTTTCAGAGAGGTGACTGTAGTCTTCCTAGCCTCGAGGGCACTGGGGACTGCTTGCAGAGAGAGGCCTCAGGATTCCTCCAAGATGGCAGCCTCAGCAGACCAGGGGGCTTCTGGAGGCAAGGGCCTCTCCCAGCTCAGTTCAACAATGGGCCAGGCACTGGGAATACATCTGGTGAACAAGAGTCGTCACCCTCACAGAGCTGACAGCCATGGCTGCAAAGGAAGATACCCGGTAAGCAATTGCACTGACACTTTTGAAGCTGCTTAACCTGAGAATCAATAATGCTAAGCACCATCACTTCCTCATTCTTACTTCAACTCTCTCCCGCAGCTCTACTGTTTGAGAAGTAAGACTGCATCACTCTCTGCCGCTATCCCATGTCTTGTCGTCTGAAATATCCCCCAAAGTTATGGCTCTGCTGACAGTGAATTCCACTGAGTTTACTGGATCCTGGTGAGCATGTGTGCAATAGGATGGGGGGGGGGGTAGTCAGAGCAGGCAGGATTATCCCATTATTTACAGTATTCTGGAATTCTCCACTGTGGATTCTAAACCATTAGATAAGAGGTCTGCTTCTTTGGACTAAAATGATGCCAGTTTCCTAACTGAAGGCCTGAAAAGAAGAAACGATTATTCATTCAATGCTGGCTTTCCTTGCTGCAGCAATCATGAAATACAGAGGGAGCGGTGGTTAAATAGGAATAGATCTTTCTTAATGTCCATTAATTCTTTCTCACATCATTCAGCTGCAGCCAACCACTGTTCTTTGCTCACAGCAGCTCTGTCTCATCACCTTTAGCAAAGAAAATCAAATATTAGGAGAGGGGATCAGACGGAAGGGTGGCACAGGCGCTAAGGCCCCCAAAGGACTCCTGCAGCCCCAGTGCTCCTCCCCAGCTTCAAGCACAACAAAATTCAGCTCAGTACACATCTTTTGAGCATCAGCTTTTGCCACACCCTGTGCCAGGCCCCTGAGGTAATCAATAAATCACTGTTGTACTGCATGGATAGTTCTCCTGCTCTGACGTTTTTACCAGGAATAAAATATGCCTGGTGGAGGTTATTAGCTTTTCTTTCTCAACTGCCATAGATAGTCAGAGAAACCTTGTCTTGCTCTCCAAGTGAAGAATAAAATTAGCCAAGGTTTTTAAGCTATTAATACTATATCTTTTCTTGCAATTCTTATGATTTGCAATTATTTACATGTTATCTCAAAGTATAAAGTTTAAAGGTGTTCTATCAGACAATGACCTCAATGAGAATTAAAGAAATCAGGAGCTGAAAGCCGTTAGTTCAGTGTTCCTTTTACTTGATAACACTCTCAAGACCAGTCTAGGTTTAGTCTAACTCCTTGCCTACGTGTGCAGATGTGATCAGTCCAGGGGAGCTTGAGGTTCATTTCTAGGGATTCTCCTTGCACCAGAGATGCCTGCCTCTGCCCAACACACCCACACACATACCCTCCCCCAAACACGCACAGACCAGAAGTGGTATTTTGCTTAAATGACTCAAAAAAAAAAAATTGTTCCAGGAACACCAGAATAATTTGAGTCTTCTTATCTCTGGAGAAGGAAACGGCAATCCACTCCAGTACTTGACTCTAAGTATTATGGGGTAGCCTGGGAGTGTGGACGCTGGAGAACTGCAGTCAGGAACAGTGTGGGTCTATCATGTGACCAATCAGCTAAAATAACATGCATCAAATGAAGAAGCAGCATTTGGAGTCAACCAGAATCCTGTGAGAAAAGAAAATCTAGTCACTGAATCTACCACCGAAGAAATCCAGAAGAGCCTGGCATACAGGCATGACCGGACCGAAAGCGGACCTGTGCTGGGGGACTTCGGGGTAATGGGAAATGCTCAGCTGCCTCTCAGCAAGTCAGGCTGTGGTGCGGAGGAGCCCCTGACGTGGAGTCCAGGCTCTGACAGCTACGCTGCTGCAGACACACTATGGTTCAACAGCGGCCGCTCTTCCCTGGGGCACTGAGTGCCAACGTAAGGGGGGTTTCGGCTTACCTGTTCACATGCCCAGTGTATTTATGGATATGTGGGGGTGTTTAAAGAGAGGCAGAATTAGGTATAATCAAAATGCACAGTGCATTTGTCCTTAAGGGAAAACCAAAAGCTTTGTAAGCAGCTAAAAAGGAAACGGGGAAGGCACGCCTGGTGGTCGGGGGCATGAGGGGCTTCCGTCATCTTACGTCATGACAGTTCTTCAGTCTACGCTCCTCTCTGTTTCACATCAGCTCATCTGTTCCTCACCTGTGATGATTACAGAGCCTTCCCAAGATCCTCTGGCTCACTCTTACGTTGTTCCTTTGTACTTCTTACCTATCTGTGCACAGTGCTGGCAGCAGCTTTGAAGTCCTTACTGGATTCTCCGCATGCAGATTTGGGATGTTGGTTTCTACAACCAACAGACTCTATTCCTAAAGCTCAGAGGCAGTTTTTGCAAGCAAAACTCAGACCAAGGGATTATATTCATATTACACACACTACATATTTATATCCCAGCAGCTTGGACCAACATCACAGGGCACATACCTTCTACCAGTGTATTCGTAACAACGCTCAATATACTGTTGATCCTGTCCTTTCGTCCATAGGAAGCCAGTTGGTCCATAGAAACTAACAGAGATCCAGGGCCTTTCTTCTTAATTTCCACCTCAGTTGTAGCCTTAAAAAAAGAGAAAACAAACAGGAAGTTGGGTGAGTGAAGTCTCATAAATGTTAAGGATATACCTTAACAGAGGAACAAGTCCAGAGGAACAAGAACATATGCTCTTCATTAGATCTTTTTATTCTAATCCTATAGTCCTATTTACTTCAAGAGGTAGAATGAAACAAATTGGCCATGGGTCATCCTTAGTTCCAGAGATGACAAGACCAAGTTGTTTAGGTGTGTATAAAATCTACAATGAACCCAAGAGCCTGGCTGGGACCCACATACTTCACCTGCTCAATCTAAGCATGGAGTAGAAACACCAGATTCCCTGGGGCAATGCCATCAGAAGCAGACCCTGAGGTTTTCCTGTCCTCGTCTCTTCTCCACAGCATTTAGATAGAATTGGACCATATGATGAAAAAAAGTCAAACTCATCTGTACTTGAAATTTCATCAAGGGCCAAGTCCCTGAGCACACTGAATATTACAGATGCTGTCTCCTCCATGTATGGGAACACCATCACTCTACCAGACTGTCACTTTCAAATGTCAAACCTGGGCCTCACTGAACATTAGCAAGTTGAAGGTCTACCCCAAATATCCTCCAAGCCACGATAAACAAGTATGTTAGGTTTTGCTATCTTAATAAAAGACATTGCCTCATATAGGGGTACCTTACCTGTTTACATTTTTATTTTATGAGTTAACCTGCAATGTTCAAATTCCCAACCAAATACAAAGGGCAGAAAATACCATCAGATTGTTAAAGTATTTTCCACACAGTCCACCCTGGGCAATGCTGGTACGGTAGATTATAGCAAAGGGTTTCTTAATGTCTCTCACTTGTATTCTTTGTGCCAACCTGAATATTCTACATCAGATTAGGCTTAATAGGGTGGCTTAAAACCCAACTTTCTAGTAACCATGTTGTCCACTGTAACACGTCATCCATATAAACTTGGGGGCTCCTTCCCTGTGCAGGGAAGAGGGCAGAGACAGTCACCGTCCCTCACAGGACAGGGAAGACATATGTTTGCATGAAGCTAGAGAAGTATTTGTCTAATCAGTGCCAGAGTGTTCTGAAAAGAAAACAAGGGTCTTTGGAGAGCTACATCAGAAAGTCTTTTTATTCTTATATAGATTTAGATTTTAAGAACCATACTGAACAAAGCTCCTGGCAGACTATATCTTTATCCCACTGTAGTATTTTATCAGACAGTTTCAGATTCAGAGATGTGGTTCACCTTAGGGTTTTATTTGTTCTATTTTGTTTGTTTGGCAGAGCTACAGAAGAAATGGAAGAGAAAAAGAACCGGTTTCCTTGGGAATTCCTATATGCAATACTATAGCAACATCTGCATTTGTAAGAATGACTTCTTAACGATTACCTCAGTTCATGATAATGTATGTTTCTTGGAGAAATCACTTTTTGCTACAATTCCCAGCCTGATATTCATGACACTTGATAAATGGGATTAAACTACTACATTTTAAGAGTGACAATCATCTAAAAATGAACATAGAAAGTCCCAATACAATGGACATTCTTATTTCTAACACCTATTGACTCTAGATTTTTACTGAACTGCCCTTGTGCAAATCTACAGCAGATAGATTTCCATAATACTGACCTCCAAGGTACTATAATACCTAGTGGACTGGCTGGTTCATCAAAGATGATGAAACTGCACTTAGTATGGCTTTGGTACTAATGCAGCTTACTGTTTTCTGGGCACACTGGCTATCAGAATACATAAATTCTTAAGACTTTAATAACAACAACGCTAAAACACAAACTTAGTGAAAATGCTATCTAAAAAGACCTGGTCAAATTATTAGGTTATCATTTGTTGATACCTATCCAAAAGAAAACAATTCTGAGCTTGGGTTAAAAATACCCACAAAAATTAAAGAAAAATTAACCTCCAAACTTAATATTAAGACGGGACAAGTATCATTTATATCTTTCTATGTAAAATAAAAGTAAACTATAGCAGGACTATGTGGAGACAACTTTGAAATATTAAAATTTGTCCCATTATCCATAATGTGTTATAGAACTATAATACACACTGTACATTGCTTAAGTTTCAAAAAAAGAAACAAATGAAAGAAGATGCCAAGAAATGAATATATCAAAGCCCATATTTAGGAAACTTTAGAGGGTCAAAAGAAAAATTCATTAATTGTTTTTTTACAAAGGCAAGAGTATTTAGCATCAGTTCAGTTTAGTTCAGTCGCTCAGTCGTGTCCAACTCTTTGCGACCCCATGAATTGCAGCATGCCAGGCCTCTCTGTCCATCATGAACTCCCGGAGTTCACTCAGACTTCAAATCCATCGAGTCAGTGATGCCATCCAGCCATCTCATCCTCTGTCGTCCCCTTCTCCTCCTGCCCCCAATCCCTCCCAGCATCAGAGTCTTTTCCAATGAGTCAACTCTTCGCATGAGGTGGCCAAAGTACTGGAGTTTCAGCTTCAGCATCATTCCTTCCAAAGAAATTCCAGGGCTGATCTCCTTCAGAATGGACTGGTTGGATCTCCTTGCAGTCCAAGGGACTCTCAAGAGTCTTCCCAACACCACAGTTCAAAAGCATCAATTCTTCGGTGTTCAGCCTTCTTCACAGTCCAACTCTCACATCCATACATGACCACAGGAAAAACCATAGCCTTGACTAGACGGACCTTAGTCAGCAAAGTAATGTCTCTGCTTTTGAATATGCTGTCTAGGTTGGTCATAACTTTTCTTCCAAGGAGTAAGCGTCTTTTGATTTCATGGCTGCAGTCACCATCTGCAGTGATTTTGGAGCCCCAAAATATAAAAGTCTGACACTGTTTCCCCATCCATTTCCCATGAAGTGATGGGACTGGATGCCATGATCTTCGTTTTCTGAATGTTGAGTTTTAAGCCAACTTTTTCACTCTCCTCTTTCACTTTCATCAAGAGGCTTTTTAGCTCCTCTTCACTTTCTGCCATAAGGGTGGTGTCATCTGCATACCTGAGGTTATTGATATTTCTCCCAGCAATCTTGATTCCAGCTTGTGTTTCTTCTAGTCCAGCATTTCTCACGATGTACTCTGCATAGAAGTTAAATAAGCAGGGTGACAATATACAGCCTTGTTGTACTCCTTTTCCTATTTGGAACCAGTCTGTTGTTTCATGTCACAGTTCTAACTGTTGCTTCCTGACCTGCATACAGATTTCTCAAGAGGCAGGTCAGGTGGTCTGGTATTCCCATCTCTTTCAGAATTTTCCACAGTTTATTGTGATCCGCACAGTCAAAGGCTTTGGCATAGTCAATAAAGCAGAAATAGATGTTTTTCTGGAACTCTCTTGCTTTTTCCATGATCCAGCAGATGTTGGCAATTTGATCTCTGGTTCCTCTGCCTTTTCTAAAACCAGCTTGAACATCAGGGAGTTCACAGTTCACGTATTGCTGAAGCCTGGCTTGGAGAATTATAAGCATTACTTTACTAGCATGTGAGATGAGTGCAATTGTGTGGTAGTTTGAGCATTCTTTTGCATTGCCTTTCTTTGGGACTGGAATGAAAACTGACCTTTTCCAGTCCTGTGGCCACTGCTGAGTTTTCCAAATTTGCTGGCATATTGAGTGCAGCACTTTCACAGCATCATCTTTCAGGATTTGAAATAGCTCAACTGGAATTCCATCACCTCCACTAGCTTTGTTCGTAGTAATGTTTTCTAAGGCCCACTTGACTTTACATTCCAAGATGTCTCGCTCTAGATTAGTGATCACATCATCATGATTATCTGGGTCATGAAGATCTTTTTTGTAAAGTTCTTCTGTGTATTCTTGCCACTCTTCTTAATATCTTCTGCTTCTGTTAGGTCCATACCATTTCTGTCCTTTATCGAGCCCATCTTTGCATGAAATGTTCCCTTGGTATCTCTAATTTTCTTGAAGAGATCTCTAGTCTTTCCCATTCTGTTCTTTTCCTCTATTTCTTTGCATTGATTGCTGAAGAAGGCTTTCTTATCTCTTCTTGCTATTCTTTGGAACTCTGCATTCAGATGCTTCTATCTTTCCTTTTCTCCTTTGCTTTTCGCCTCTCTTTTCACAGCTATTTGTGAGGCCTCCTCTGACAGCCATTTTGCTTTTTTGCATTTCTTTTCCATGGGGATGGTCTTGATCCCTGTCTCCTGTACAATGTCACGAACCTCAGTCCATAGTTCATCAGGTACTCTTTCTATCAGATCTAGGCCCTTAAATCTATTTCTCCCTTCCACTGTATAATCATAAGTATTTAGCATAGATCCAAATAAATGGCTCCACCAAAAACCTTGGTAACAATAAGATATCCAGAAAATTCCCACATATTTGCAAATTAAACAAGTCTTTTAAAGATCCATGAATCAAAAAATGACCACAGGGAAACTAAAAAATATTTTAACTGATGATAATGAAAATATAATACATCAAGATTTATGGGATAAAGCTAATGAAACAGTTAAGAGAAAATTTTCAGCTTTAAATGTTTATATTAAAAAATAAAAAAGATATAAAATCAATTATCTAAGCTTCCACCTTAAGAAACTAGTAAAAGAAGATCAAATTAAACCCCAGGTAAGCAGGGTTTCATCTTATTTACCTTTCATCTAGGTTAGTAGATGAAAGGAAATAACAGTAAGAATGGAAATCAATGAATTAGTAAATAGGCAACATACAATTTTTTAAAAGGTCAAATATTGGTTCTTTAAAAAGATTAATAAAACTGATAATTCCCCTGGCAATACTGATCAAGAAAAAAATAGAGAAAATGCAAATTATAATTTTTAGGAATGAAAAAAGCAGATATTAACTACAAATCCTATCAGTTCAGTTCAGTTCAGTCGCTCAGTTGTGTCCAACTTTCTGCGACCCTATGAATTGCAGCACGTCAGGCCTCCCTGTCCATCACCAGCTCCCGGAGTTGGTGATGCCATCCAGCCATCTCATCCTCTGTCATCCCCTTCTCCTCCTGCCCCCAATCCCTCCCAGCATCAGAGTCTTTTCCAATGAGTCAACTCTTCGCATGAGGTGGCCAAAGTACTGGAGTTTCAGCTTCAGCATCATTCCCTCCAAAGAAATTCCAGGGCTGATCTCCTTCAGAATGGACTGGTTGGATCTCCTTGCAGTCCAAGGGACTCTCAAGAGTCTTCTCCAACACCACAGTTCAAAAGCATCAATTCTTCGGCGCTCAGCCTTCTTCACAGTCCAACTCTCACATCCATACATGACCACAGGAAAAACCATAGCCTTGACTAGATGGACCTTAGTTGGCAAAGCAATGTCTCTGCTTTTCAATACATTTTGAACATTGAACATACATTTTCAATACATTATGAACAATTTTATGCTGTTTCATCTTAAATGAAATGGACAAACATATCCAAACACAACTTATAAAAACTGACATAAGAAGAAATAAAAAATCTAAATAGCCCATATTAATTTACAAAATAATAATAAAACATCTTATCACTAAGAGAACTCTAGACCCAGATAGGCCTCCACAAGTGAATTCCATCAAATGTTACAGATGGAAGAAATAATACCAATTCTACACAAATTCTTTCAGAAAACAAAGTTTAAGAGAATGCTTGTCAACTTGTTCTATAAAGCTAACATAACCCTGACATTAAATCTGACAAGAATATTACAAGAAAAGAAAATTAAGGGACCAAAATCTCCCATAAACAGAAATGTGATATTCTTAACAAATATGAATAAATAGAATCCAACAATATATACAAAGGATACTATATAATGACCATCAGGGCTTATTCCAGGAAAGCAAAGTTAATTTAATACTAGGGGAAAAGTCAGTGTTATTCATCACATTAACAGAATAAAGGAGAAAAACCATATGATCATCTTACTGATGCAGAAAAAAGAACATTTAACAAAATTCAACACTTCTGCATAAAAATAAAATTTCTTAGCAAGCCATGAATAACAATGTAGCAGTTCCAATCTGACAAAGAACATTTATGAAATCTATAGCCAACATTACACTTCTCAGTGAAACATTAAATCCTTTTCCTCTAATACTGGAGACAGGGAAGGATGTATACTTTTATCAATTCTATTCAATTTTGTACCTAAAGTCTTAGCTAGTGTATAAAGCAAGAGAAATAAGTTGAAAGCATAAAGACTGCAGTTGCTACTATTCACAGAAAATATTGTACATGTAGGAAAAACTATGGAATTTAACAAACAAACAAACCCCAAAACCAAAACCCTAAAACAAAAAACCCTCCAAGGCTAACACAACCAATACACTAATTTATCAGGTTCATGAGCTATAAGGTCAATATGCAAAAATCAACTGTATTTCTATATTCTGGAAACAAATAATTGAAAATAAAAATTTTAATTATATCTTTTACAATAGTATCAATAGTAATTTGAAATAAATTAATTTGAGTTGAATCGAAGACCTAAATGTAAAACTCAGAACCATAAAGCTTATAGAAGAAAAACATCTTCATGTTCTTGGGGATCAGCAAAGATTTCTTGGATAGGATGCAAAAAAAATATCGTGGAAGAAAACTAACTGATACACTGCACTTCATTAAAATTAAAGATTTACCTACCTAATAAAGCACTTGCATCCCCAACATACAAAAAACTAAAAAAAATCCACAAAAGATGAACAGTACAATTGAAAATGGGCAAAAGATGTGAATAAACAATTAACAAGAAAAGATAACTGTGAAGCCAATAAGCATATGAAGAGATAAAAGCATCATTTTCAACAAAGAAATGTAAATTAAAATCATAATAAATAAATAAACAAAATTTTTAAAAGGGACTTCCCTGGTGGTTCAGTGAGTAAGAATCTGCCTACGAATGCAGGGAACACGGGTTCGATGCCTGGTCCGGGAAGATCCCACATGCTGCACAACAGCTAAGCCTACGAGGTGTAACTACTGAGGCCATGTGGCATGGCTACTGGGTACGCGCCTAGAGCCCACGCGCTGCGACAGGAGAAGCCACCACTCGTCACCACCAGAGAAACCCAGCGCGCAGCGACAGAGACCCAGCACAGCCAAAACTAAACAAACAACTGAAAAACCATAACAACATTTTATGTCCACTAAAATTCTAAAGTCAACATTAACTATGGGCTAGGAATACGGAGCAACTGGAACTCTAACACATTGTTGGTGGGAGTACAAAAAATGGTATAACTGTTTCGGAACACTTGTTTGGTAGTTTCTTATGTAAATAAAGTTAAACATATATGTACCATATGACCCAGGAATTTCATTCTGAGGTATTTACTCAATATAGACAAAAACACTTATCTACAAAGAGAGCTGTATAAAAATGCTCTCAGCAAGCCATACTACCACAAACTGGAAATAATGTGAATGTCCAACAACAGGAAAACGGATAAACAAATGGGGTATATTTATACAATAAAATACCACTCATCAATACCAAAGAATGAACAGAGGTTAAAGCGTCTGCCTACAATGTGGTAGACCTGGGTTCGATCCCTGGGTCGGGAAGATCCCCTGGAGAAGGAACTGGCAACACACTCCAGTATTCTTGCCTGGACAATCCCATGGATGGAGGAGCTTGGTGGGCTACAGTCCACGGGTCGCAAAGAGTCGGACACGACTGAGCGACTTCACTCACTCACTCACTCACTGATACACAGAACAACATGAATGTACATCCAAACATTCTGATGAATGAAACAAGCCAAATAGAAGCTACATATTTTATTTGCATATGGGCCTGCAAAAATGCAAGAAAGCGAACCTACGATGATACAAATCAGAAATGGTGGTTTGGGGGAAGAGAGCTCGACTAGAAAGAGGATTGAGGGTACTTTTTGGGACGTCTTAATAGTAAAGAGGAGTTTCTGGAACAATTCTCAACTGATCAGAGAGTGCCTCCTCCACCTCCCTTTCACCTGCATCTTTGGTGATTCTCGGGCGCCAATTACCCAATGTGCTACAGAAATACTGATTATGCAGTGGAATTCCTTTGAGAAGGAAGAAGGAATGCAGACTGCATAAATGTGTATAAGATGTTATCTGTATGGCGGAAATAAACAAAGATCAACTAAATAAGAAAATCAAAGGCTATTTATTCTGAGTTTGATGTAGTGAGGGAGTTAAGTCACATCATGCACGTTTTTGGCAGAAGCTGAAAGGCAGGCAGAGGAGTAGCAAAGTCTTGAACAGGAATAGGAAAAAACCGAAAGGCTTTAGGTGTGCCTGATTCAAGGCTGCGGGTGGGAAGCTGCAGGCAAGCTAAGCAGCAGCAGGGCAGCCTACATGATTGGCTAGGGGTGCCTATTTGGCTTTCTCTGGGCAGTCCTAAACTGGAAACAGGGACAAAAATTAGGGAAGTTGTCAGTTATTAATCTAGTAGTCAAGCCCTGGCTGCTTTGGGCTGACTGTTACAGAAGTTACTGTTTAGCTCCCTGGACCATCACTAGAGATAGCAATTTGGCTTTCTCAAAGTTTGGTTTACAGCAGGCTGGTTTCTTGGTTATTGATTGTATGTGTTGTGTTATTACTGTGTGTGTCGTGTATGCCTCCTTGAGACTTTGTGGACTGTGGCCCTCCAATTCCTTTGTCCATGGAACTCTCCAGGCCATTTCCTCCTCCAGGGGATCTTCCTGACCCAGGGATCCTACCGGTGTCTCCTGCATCCCCTGCATTGGCAGGCAGATTCTTCACCACTGTGCCACCTGGGAAGCCCGTTTATTGTAGACAAATCGATTAATTATTGTAGGTGAACAGACCTTGGCTGCCCAGGTGAAAATTCTATTTTCATATATAGTCTGTTCATTGTCCCTTTGTGTATGCATTTCTTAGTACTCAGCAGATCACACTGATTAAAGGAGAGACAGAGCAAACATATTCATCACAGTTAACTGCCTAAAATGATATAACCTAAAAAGCCTATGAGGAACACTCCTTAAGAGTGCGAAGCATCAGTTGGGAGCTAAGATGGTATCCAGAGAAAAATGCATCTCTGCTACTAAGAAAATTCACCCCACTGAAATCAGGGCACATAGGATATACCAAGATGGGTGGGTCCCTGTGGCAGTCCCTCCTCCCCAGGCGAGGTTGTGAAAGCTGGGACTGAAAGTCCAGGTTACTAGGCCAGTGTTCCTGTTTTTTTGTTTGTTTTTTCCAATTAGAAAAAATTGAGATAAAATGTATATAACATAAAACTCACCATTTGAACCATTATAAAGTATATGACTCAGTAGCTTTTAGTATATTTACAATGCAGATGGGCTTCCCAGGTGGTGCTAGGGTAAAGAATCCACCTGCCAATGCAGGAGACATAAGAGATATGGGTTCAGTCCCTGGGTTGGGAAGATTCCCTGGAGGAGGGCACGGCAACTCACTCCAGTATTATTGCCTGGAGAACCTCATGGATAGGGGAGCCTAGTGGGCTACAGTTCACAGGGTTGCAGAGTCGAACACTGCTGAGGAGACTCAGTGCACACGGGTGGACTCACAAGGCTGTTAGTACTATTTAATGCCAGGACATTTTCATCATACCAAACACCACCACCTGTCAGCAGTCACTCCCAACCCATGCCTCTACCCAGCCTCTAGGAAGCAATAATCTGCTTTCTGTCTGTATGGATCTGCCTTTTCCAGACATTTCACATAAATGCAATAATATGGTATGTGCCTAGCTCCTCTCACCTAGCATAATTTTTCAAGGTTTATTCATACTGTAGAATGTATCAATTCATGTTGGCTGAATGAGAGTCCATTATAGGGATTCCATTGTATCACATTTTGTTTCTCCATTCATCAGCTAGTAGGTACTTGAATTGCTTCTACTTTTTGGCTATTATGAATAAAGATTTTAAGAATACTTATGTATAAATTTTCGTGTGAACACATTTGAAATTTCCCTGGGTAATATACCTAGGAATAGAATTCCTGGGTCATATGGTAACTATGTTTATCTTTTGGAAGAGCTGTCAAACTGTCTAAGTATCTGCACCATTTTATTTCCCTAACAGTAATGTTGGCTGTCGTTTCTTGTGTTAGACTACGGCCAACTGAAGGAAGAAAACGTGGAGCAGACTTTTCCCCAGGTACAGCAGCTTCATCATCACCTTCCATCTAGAATCTGCTTAGGATTCAGTGAGATACGTCTCTGTTATTGGCTCAGCTGCCCAATTCTCATCATCTGGGACATGCGGCGAAGGCGTCTTCCTCCAAGCATGCTGAGACCCAGGGACCAGAGGAAAGATCACATACTCATTTTCTCCCCTGCCTGATTTTTTTTAGGTCATTTTGGGGCGGGGGGCAGATGAAGGTGTGTATTTTTGTTTCATTTTGTTGGGGAGAGAGAAGGAAAAGCAAAAAGTCAGGAGCCTCTGCCTTTTAAAAATTCAGCCCCTAAGGAGTAATAGAGGAAGCAATTGAGAACCTTAATTACTTTAAACCCAGGACAAATTTGTTCCATTTCTCTTAACTCAAATGCAAAGTTTATTAAGCATTTAGCCACTGACTTCCAACCTCCTAAATTGTAGCTGCCCTTCTCAAAGAGATATTCTACCATATCTGCCGATGTCAGGTTTTGCCCACATTTCCACAGATCTACCCAAGGAATCTCAACTTGTTATTGATTCTAAACTGATTTCACATGGAAATACATAACTGGAAATTTATCAGCCAGTCACCTTTCTTGGGACTAAAATTTAGAGCATTTTAGAACCTAGTCATTTATCTCTAGTTCAAGCCTTGCTAAAATTTTTGTGGTATGTATTTTGCTTCAAAACAACTGTACAAAAACTTCTCCTTCTCAAAGGATCTTTAGAATCTTAGAAGAAATCTGACTCTCTCCAAGTCAAGCAATTCAGCAGAAATCCCACTGTCTACTTTTCCAGTTAAAAAGACCAAAAATGCACATGGAAAGGAATAGGAATTGAATTTCTGAATACCAAGAATGGGCCAAGTAATATGCTTCACATTTTATAAACATTATTATTATTATATTTAATTCAAATAGCTGTCTAACAAAGGTCCTTTTATCTCATTTTTTTTTTTTTTTACAGATAAGGATATGGGCTTAGAGTTGCTAATTTTTCAGGATCATGAAGAACCCAGGCTTCATAGCATAATAGTTAGTGGTTAACGCTGTGCAGTTAGATTGTCTGGATTCAAATCCTAACTACACTGCTTACTGTGCAACCTTGGACAAGTGACTTTATTTCTCTGAGCCTTGGTTTCCTCCCCGTAAAATGCACACAGTAGTAGGATCTAACTCAGAGGGCAGGTGCTGTGAGCATGAAATGAGATAATACTTCTACATCTGCAACATGGCTTCTGAGTCATGTGTGTTTTGGACAGTCAGGAGCACTCGCTTCCTTTACAAGTGAAGAGCAATGATTTTCCAGCTCAGAGCTGAAGACATGGGAAAAGTCCCCTTATCCTGTGTTTCAGCAAAAAGCAAAAGCAAAAATTCTCAAACCATCAAGAAATCATCACCACTCAACCACAACTGAATAGTGAATGAAGATGTGAAATATCTTTGATAAGATTCTAATGAGGTGATGTCTGGGTGTCTTTTTTTTTCATTAAGAATATTGTATTTCTTCATTTGAGCCTAAATAAAAACTACATATGTGACATAGCTCAAGCATTCATGCTGTGTGAGACCAACCATGGACCATCAGCGGCTCCCATACCAGTCCATAAAGCATGAGTACGTAACTGGAAGCATTCTGATGGTTCAGGCGAAGACAAGTTAATCCGTAGCTGCAGACACATCCAAAATGTTTTGACAGTGAGAATCACTATCTTCTAGCCGAAAGGGGTATAATAATTGCTCATTTGGCCAAGGCTGCATGTAACATCATGAATATATTAATTCCTTCTAAGATAAATGACTGTTTTCCTACTTCCAAAATAAGCAGTCAGGAAGTTCTCTCGGCATCAGAAAGACCTTGGTATCATTTCCACAAGCTACCAAATCTCTGTTAACTGGATAAAACCACCTACTGAATGAGGAGGTTAAATGAGAACATATGTGTAAACTGCTGAGCATAGTGTAGTTAGAACTCAATATACGGTAGCTGTAAGGATTAGGCCCACTGCAGCAAACTAGAAAGAACAACAAAGTGCAAGAAAGGAAAAAAAACCACTAGTTATTTCCCCTCCCAATGCTGTTAACTTGTAGTCAGTCATCCTTTTCCCTATGCAGTTTGTCTTTACATAGATGATATACCACACAATCAATATGCATTCTGTTTTTGTTTGGGTCTGTCTTTTTGGTTTATTCATGTAACTTAGGTATTTTTCCACACCATTAACTACTAGGAGGTGCTTCCTTATGGCTTTCAACAAAACAGTTTTTCCTAGTTATGAAGCCCTTGAGAATAATTTAGTCCTGCCTTTCTCATCTTCCCGCCACCTTGGGATCTGATCTCCTGACCTTGGGAATGCTCAAGTCTGTTAGCATCATCACTCAGGACCACTGCAAAGAATTCTCCTAAGTGCTTACAGGGTGCTGAGTGTGCAGGACCCCCCAAAATCCCAAAGGTAGCATTCCATCGGCCACAGGGTAAGGCAGTGCAGACAGCCGTACATGCCACAGCCATCTGCTCAACTGCCTCTCACATTTTTCTCCCACACAATATAACAGAAGCTGCTAAAAAAACAAAAACGAAACCTGCAAACCTGCTTATCTGCCTTTAAGCTGAAGTTCAAGCTCCTTCTTCCTGGACACCTTTTCTAATACTTTCTCTTCAAAGAAAAAGCAAGATATATTATTTGACTTAAATATTTTTAAAAACTGGTAGGGTATCAAATGTTACTGTGGTTCTCAACATTTAAACTGTCCCAACTGTACTGTCCATGGTGATCTACCTGTCATTCTCCACTGATTTCGTCTCTTATTTATTCAGAGAATATCATTTTCTATCTAATTGTGGAGCCCAAAATTTATATCTAGACATAGAATTAGTGAAAGTCAAAAGTTATATTTAAAGTAAAGATAGTCATTCGTAATACATATTTTGGCCAACTGTCTGGTTTAGTGGGGGACTTTGGAACTACTATGTTATTATTATTGTTCTTATTATACCTGATCTGAAACAAACAGTTCTCAAGAAGAGCAATGGTCATGTGACTAGGTAGAGAAGACATTAAAATTAACTGAGAAATCAAAGACTCGGGTTTCTGAAAGGTTTTTCAATGATGAGTTGTGTAACCCCAAGGAGTACAAATTCACTGAGCCTGTTTCCCCATCTCAGAAACAGGAATATCAGCTCCACTTTATCAGCCTTATGGAATTTTTACTTAGAACAAATAAGGCATGTAAAAGTAAATTGTAGCTTGTAAAGAACCACCTAAATGTAAGGGGGAAAATATTTTGCTTTTAAATAAAAGAGTAGGAAGAGAAAGACAACATCAAACATCCTGTCTTTTGAATTTAGGACAGTCAACAACTGTCCTAGGATAGTGAAACAACTGTCCCAAAGTGCTAAATAACAAGTCATTCTGAGTAATTCCATCCTTGATCGTCCAGTTTTCCTCCACACATGCATCATGCTAATTAAAGGGTTGGCTATTTTCATGCTGTGTTAGAGGAAATTGAAGTGTTAGAACAAAACTGACCGACATGCTATCTTAAGAAGCTCAGACCAGCTAAGGAGGGACTGAGGAAAGCTAAGGAATCAGAGGTAGAAAGGATCAGGATCATTAAGGTTATAAGAATTTAAAGCTATAAAAAAGGTATAAACAGCTTAGAATCTAAAGAAATGTTAAAGATATGGCTTTTCCCAAAGAGGGGTGCCATTATCCTAACCCCTAGCCAAGTGATTTTGTGAAGTGAAGCTATTATATGCCACTTCTCCAGAGCCTGACATTTGATTACATTTAAAATTCATCTTTCACTTCCCTGTTCCTTCCTCCCCCATGTACCATGTGTTCTTGCCCCAACCACCTACCTTCCCCTCCTTTGATTTATCTCAATCCCCTTATTAAATGTCCAGCTCCCCACCAGTTTCCTTCACCTCTTTGCCTGGCTCTCCCAGTGCCCACTTCCTACCCTCAGCATCACACACACACATGCCTCTTTGGAAAAATCACATCTCATTCTTGTAGAGGAGACTAAGAAAATTGTTCAAAGGTATATTTGAACTTTTTTTTTTTTTTAATAGAAATAAAAGAGCTTTAAATTCCAAGCTGTTTCCCTATGAGGAGGCAGGACGTAGGGGGAGAGAAGCAATGGTGGTTTCAAACCCGCTTAAACTTGGTCATTGGTGATGGCAAAGGCCCTTCTCATTCCATCTGGGCAGGATCCGCTGGCCAGAGGCATTCAGTCAAAGCAGGTGGGGGTAGGGTGGGGGAGAGAGGCAGAGAGAGAAGTGCAAAAGATGGAGAGAAAGAAACATCGATAAAATTAAGGGCTGATGGAGGAAGGGCAAGAGTCAGAAACAAGAAAGGAAGATGGGGTTGGGGATGGGGAAATGGAGCAAGGAATAAACAAGGGAAAAGAGGGTGAGCGAAGGAGGAGGGCTGAAGAAAGAAATAGAGAGAAATCAGGAGGGAGAAAACAGAAGCTGTAGGCGGTAGAGACGTGAGTCCAGACGGGAGCAAGTGGGATCGAGTGCGATGGGCGGAGCAAAGGAGAGAAGAGAGGAAGGGAGCGGGAGAGACTGCCATGCCTAGCCGCGGTCTACCGGTTTTACTTCCTTACACTGTCATCAGTAGCTGCCTTATCTATTTTCACCTCTGGCAGGAGACGCCCGCTGATGTGGGAGCCGGGGCCGCCGATGAGGGACACCACGCCGTTGCAGTCCACTGTGCTGTTGCGCTTGACGCTGCGCCGCAGGCTGGGGAAGATGCGCGACGAGCGGCTGCCCTGGCTGTAGCCGCTGTAGCCACTGTAGCTGCTGCGGCGCTCGCGCGCCCGGATGGGGATGAAGAGCGAGTCCCGGCGGCCCTCGCTCTCCTCCACCGTGCTGTGCTCGTCGTCCGCAAACTCATTCTCCGAGCCCGGGTCCCGGAACCGCCCGGGCCCCCTGAAGCTGAAGATGCTGCTCTTGCTGTTGTGGCGGGAGAGGAATGGGGAGCCCGGAATGCTGAGCAGTGACTGTAAGGGCAGGAGGAGAGAGAGAGACAAGAGAGGCAGGCATGAGACAGGAAGGAACCCCACAGAAGCTGAACAAAGGCGGTTAGCTTCCCCAGTCTGGCCCCGTCCTTGCATTCCTGCTAATCAGAACACAGGTGTTTCCAGAAAGCACTTTGGGATGTTGAATTTCTCCTGCCGTTCAACACCCATCACCACTCCTCCTTGCCCCATAACCTTGAGGTACACCTGTCTTTGACCTGTTAACCATTCACAAGTTCCATGAGCAGTTCACCTACGCACTGAAACAATGTTTTTATCTCATGCTTTGTGTAGCAAATCCACTGGGAAAATAGACACTATTTTTCATTACTATGAGCTCACGTGGAGTGTGCTTTTAATCTACCAGGTTAGCTTCTATGCCACATTTGGCAAAAGGAGAGATTTAGAAGTGCCCAGTCACTACTTTCAATGCAGGTTAAGAACTATGCCAATAGTGGTTTTTCCGTTCTGCTGAAGATGGTATATGTCCCCTTCTACTCCATTTTTTTTCAACTTTTTTTTTTATCTGAAGTTTAACTATTTGTAAATTCCCAGAATTGACATTTTCAAGTCAAACTCATATTTATCAAGTAGAAAACTTTCATTTTTCTTTTTCAGCTCATACTGCCATTCCACATTCCCTAGAGAATTTTGTGCTAACGTGTATATGCTTTAATGCATTGTATGGACCCCCTTTCAATACTTTTCTGCAACAAGTGTAAACTGTACTTAAAACCAATTTCCCGTGACCATGAGCCTCCAAGGGATGATTTGGGAGAATGGCATTCTAACATGTATACTATCATGTAAGAATCGAATCGCCAGTCTATGTCTGACGCAGGATACAGCATGCTTGGGGCTGGTGCATTGGGATGACCCAGAGAGATGTTATGGGGAGGGAGGTGGGAGGGGGATTCATGTTTGGGAACGCATGTAAGAATTAAAGATTTTAAAATTAAAAAAAAAAATTCTCCTGGATTGTGCTTTTATTACAATGCTCATTAATATAACTGATCACAAATATTCTGTTTTATAAGTAATTACTAAGCTTAAAATTTTATTAAAATGTATCTCAATGAGATGAATGAGCTTTTCTTTCCCCCAACTGGTGTTTCAATGTTTAAATATTTGCAGATAGTATAACTTATTATTAGAATCATACATGGCTCAACAGAAGCCCCCCCTCCCCTTTCCAAGATTAGATTTTAAGTGCTGAGAAACTTTATTCATATAAATGGTATCTTGGAACAGAAGAACACTGTTACAGTAATATCACGCAATTCTTTGAACTCCTTCCAAGTTATATGCCAAAATTACACAGTAAGTTATCAGCAAAATTTATTTTAATGATCTATCAGCTGACAATTAAATCAAGTCCTCTTTCAATATTGTTGAAAGCAAAGAACTGAAAAACCATCCAACCTGCCAAAGGACTTGTTACCCACTTGTTAGAATATTCCATTTCCTGATTTCTGATGGTATCAAAAAGGCTTTAATTATTATTTACTAATAATTATATCAGTACCTCTTACAGGGGCTATTCTTTTAAAGGAACTTTACTTGACCTAACAGAAAAGGTTGGAATAAGCAAAGCATTGTCGATTTCTAAATATCAATGCCAACATTAATTTTTTAATAAAATGATCTTACCACATGCTTTAGAGATATTTTCATTAAATCTTTAAACTCACAGATTTAGATCATTTAATTAAAAAAATGCCCACCATATGATCTAATTAGCAAAGCCACTCCCCACTATCAAAACAATTGGCCAAATCAGACTTATTTTCATTGGAAAAAGTATGACCTCATTTTTCATTTTAAATAAATGTATGACTATGTATCTCAGTGACATCCATCCTGCTCCTGAACTTAAAACATCTGAACGCCCCTGATTATAATTCTATATTTCATTCTTATTAGAAGTATGTAAGAGAGGTAAATTCAGAAAGCCTTACAATGGATTTGTTTCCCAGATTAAAGAAATGCCAAACAATGTTCAAACTACCATACAAGTGTGCTTATTTCACATGCTAGCAAGGTTATGCACAAAATCCTTCAAGCTAGACTTCAACAGTATGTGAGCCAAGAACTTCCAGATGTACAAGCTGGGTTTAGAAAAGGCAGAGGAACCAGAGATCAAATTGCCAACATTTGTTGGATCATAGAGAAAGCAAGAGAATTCCAGAAAACATCTACTTCTGCTTTACTAAGAGACTATGCTAAAGCCTTTGACTGTGTGGAGCACAACAAACTATGGAAAATTCTTAAAGAGATGGGAATCAGACCACCTTACCTGTCTCCTGACAAACCTGTATGCAGGTCAGGAAGCAACAGTTGGAACCAGACATGGAACAACGGACTACTTCAAAATTGGGAAAGGAGTATACTGTCAAGGCTGTAGACTGACATGGATGTATACCGTTACTCTGGTTATTTAACTTCTATGCAGGGTATATCATACAAAGTGCTGGGCTGGATGTATCACAAGCTAGAATTAAGACTGCCAGGAAAATATCAACAACCTCAGATATGCAGATAATACCACTCTAATGGCAGAAACGAAGAGGAACTAAAGAGTCTCTTGATGAGCATGAAAAGAGAAGGGTGAAAAGGCTAACTTAAAAGTCAACATTAAAAAAACTAAGATCGTGGTATCCAGCCCCATCACTTTATGGCAAAGAGAAGGGGAAAAAGTGCAAACAGTGACAGATTATATTTTCTTGGGCTCTAAAACCACTACTGACGGTGACTGTAGCCATGAAATTAAGACTCTTGCTCCTTGGAAGGAAAACTATGACAAACCAGACAGCATATTAAAAACCAGAGACATGACTTTGCTGATAAAGGTTCATATAGCCAGAGCTATGTTTTTTTTTCCAGTAGTCATGTAGGGATATGAGAGCTGGACCATAAAGAAGGCTGAGCACCAAAGAATTGATGCTTTCAAATTGTGGTGCTGGAGAAGACACTTGAGAGTCCCTTGGACTGCAAGATCAAACCAATCAATCCTAAAGGAAATCAACCCTAAATATTCATTGGAGGGACTGATGCTAAAGCTGAAGCTTCAATATTTTGGTTACCTGATGCGAAAAGCTGACTCACTGGAAGTTTCTGATGCTGGGAAAGGTTGAAGGCAACAGGAGAAGGGGTGGCAGAGGATGAGATTGTTAGACAGAATCATCGACTCAATGGACATGAATCTGAGCAAACTCTGGAAAATCGAGAAGGACAAGGAAGCCTGGCATACTGCAGTCCATGGTGTCGCAAAGAGTGGGACATGACTAAGTAACTGAACAACAACAGTTTAAAGAAAACTCTGTAGACGCTAATATTTGAACTGTCCCTTTGTCTGGCACCCCAAAGATCTTCAGGATTTGGGATGATAGAGAGGTATGCCTTCCTTTTGTAAAGTGGGAGAAGGCTGACTGTGAAAAGAAAAATGGAAAAGGAGAAATGGTGTGACTTTAGACCACAGGGTTCACCCTAGGTATAGGAATATGTAACTTAAAGATCTGAAAATCTAGTTCCTTAAAACTGTGCTTGAAAAGTCTTCCAGTACCCTGAAAGGATACAATCCCAGTTTGAGAACCAGTGCTCTAAGAGAACAAAACCTGTCAAACAACTGGCCTCAGACAGCCCTCTTTGCTACCCTGAGATAATCAGTTTGCCCAATTATGACTCTAAAGAAATTTCAAAGTAACTTTTAACTATATAAGATGTTTGCCTTAGAGTTTAGGTCTTAACCTTCTTTTAAAAATGATTCCACTGTGAAAGTTCTTTGTGGCCAGCTCAGCCTGAGTGCCACAACTACTGAGCCTGTGCACCGTAGAGCTCTGCAACAAGAGAAGCCACCACAATGAGAAGCCTGCCCACTGCAAGGAAGAGTAGTCCCTGCTCATCGCAACTAGAGCAAGCCCACATGTAGTGTTGAAGACCCAAAATGACCAAAAATAAATACATGACATATATTTTTAATAAGGAACACACACGGCCAACTCTTTTACTTCCTTCTTCATGCTGTTGGGTTGGCAGAGGGGATCAGTGCCTCCTCTAGCTTTTCGCTTGCTATTCCTCATCTCACATATATGTTTGGGCACCCTCACTGATTCATTCTCCTCAACCAGTTCTCAAAGTGCGATTTACAGATCACTGCTAGTATACGATCCATTATTGGTTTGCAATGAGACAGTAAAAAGCTGAGAGAAGCATTTAGAAATTTTAATAGCAATTAGGCATTTTCACAACATCCAAGAATGGGATACTTCTCTCTAGAAATTTACTGTTATTATATTTTATAAGAGTATCTATCAGTTCATGAAGACTTGGGAAAAATAGAAACTGATCCTTCACTACAGATAGTTTAAGAAGCACTTCTCTAAACAATGTGGCTGGCCAGAAGACTTATAAAAGTGTCTTGGAATGTACCTATGATTTTGTTTTAATCAGGTATGTTAAGCTGGGCCCAGAACCTTTGCTGTGGTTTCCTCAGATAGGGATGGTGAAGCAGAGCAGGCACACTGGAACAAGTTTAAAATTGGACAGTTTGAATAATTTCACACAGGCTTTGGGCTATAGAAATGGTCCTGTAAGTCCTGGCTCTGGAGTGATTTCAGTTCAGTTGCTAAGTCATGTCCATCTCCTTGCGACCCCATGGACTGCAGCAAGCCAGGCCTCCCTGTCCGTCACCAACTCCCTGAGCTTACTCAAACTCATGTCCATCAAGTTGGTGATGCCATCCAACCATCTATCCTCTGTCATCCCCTTCTCCTCCCACCTTCAATCTTTTCCAGCATCAGGGTCTTTCCCAATGAGTCAGTTCTTCAGGTGGCCAAAGTACTGGAGTTTTAGCTTCAACATCAGTCCTTCCAATGAATATTCAAGGTTGATTTCCTTCAGGATGGATTGGTTGGGTCTCCTTGCAGTCCAGGGGAATTTCAAGAGTCTTCTCCAACACCACAGTTCAAAAGCATCAATTCTTCGGTGCTCAGCTTTATAGTCCAACTCTCACATCCATCTATGACTACTGGAAAAACCATAGCTTTGACTAGACATACTTTTGTTGGCAAAATAATGTCTCTGCTTTTTAATATGCTGTCTAGGTTGGTCATAGCTTTTCTTCCAAGGAGCAAGTGTCTTTTAATTTCATGGCTGTGGTCACCATCTGCAGTGATTTTGGAGCCCCCCAAAATAAAGTCTGACACTGTTTCCATTGTTTCCCCATCTATTTGCCGTGAAGTGATGGGACCAGATGCCATGATCTTAGTTTTTTGAATGTCTAGTTTTAAGCCAACTTTTTCACTCTTCTCTTTCACGTTCATAAAGAGGCTCTTTAGTTCCTCTTCACTTTCTGCCATATGGGTGGTGTCATCTGCATATCTGAGGTTATTGATATTTCTCCCAGCAATCTTGATTCCAGCTTGTGCTTCATCCAGCCCGGCATTTTGCATGATGTACTCTGCATAGAAGTTAAATAAGCAGGATGACAATATACAGCCTTGACGTACTCCTTTTCCGGTTTGGAACCAGTCTGTTGTTCCATGTCCAGTTCTAACTGTTGCTTCCTGACCTGCATACAGATTTCTCAAGAGGCAGGTCAGGTGGTCTGGTATTCCCATCTCTTTCAGAATTTTCCACAGTTTATTGTGATCCACACTAGGGCTGGGGAAATACTGGCTGGTGTGTAAATTAGATGAAAGGAGGCTGGGGATAAAGGTCTTTGATCGGTTGATCTGCACATGAAAGGGCAAGTTGTTCACTATCTCCAGGAATTAAACTAGTACTGGAAGGGGCAGCTCTCTCCAGCCAGCAAGGCTCCGAGCATGTCAAAGCATCATAAAATACAGAAAATAAAATCTGCCTCCCTTCTCACAGCAAGCTTCCGTGGACTGGATCCATGATTTTTATTAGCAAAATGTTAGGTGCTGACACTGCCTAGTATATTAGGTCTACATAGCAGGAAAGAGGTCTGATTTTTATTTGACAAAAGATCATCAAATACTTGTTGTGTGCTAAGTGATATGGATACAGTGGTGAACAAGACATATAACATGGTCCCTGCCCTCTCAAAAGCTACAGCCTAGTAGAAAATATTACAGACTGTATGAGGAAATATTATATATTATATTAGACCTCATATAGTATATAATAATACCTGACTGTTCTTAACTGGAAAATCTCCTCCATGGAGGAGCCTGGTAGGCTGCAGTCCATGGGGTCGCTAAGTCGGACATGACTGAGTGACTTCACTTTCACCTTTTGCTTTCATGCACTGGAGAAGGAAATGGCAACCCACTCCAGTGTTCTTGCCTGGAGAATCTCAGGGACGGGGGAGCCTGGTGGGCTGCCGTCTATGGGGTCGCACAGAGTCAGACACGACTGAATTGACTTAGCAATAGCAATTCTTAACTGATAGGAAAGTGATAGGAAGTGATGGAATGATAATGATAAATTCCGTGATCCAGGGACACTCAGGAATCAGGATCCTGAAAAAAATACAAACTAAAAGTAAACAGTGTATCTATTATTCTTTAATTCTTTGTTCCATTCTTGGCAAAAGAGTCCACTGCAATCAACATAGAAGGGAAAAGATGAACTTGACCCATTTCACTTTGTACCTCTTGTATCTAGCCCTGATCTGGCCAATTCCCTAAGGAGACACATCCTAAGAGTAGCCACCCTGGCCCCTCCCCAATCTTAATTTTCCTGGATTGAAGGGTTTCACTGATGACTCAGGACCTGTGGCTCTATTAACTCCTGTGATTCAGCTAGTTTATGAGATGGGTCCTGTTTTCAAAATGTTTGCTATCAAGAAACCAGGAAGAAGCGTCCGGTCCTTTTCAGGTGGTCACATCACAGCTAACTAAAAATACTACTTTAGATCTAGGTGTCTGCTTGGGAGAACAGCTCTGGGATGTTTTTGATTTGAGGGCATGGCCTCAGATTACACAGAAAAATTAACTGGGAATTTCAGGGCATACATGTCAGCTGTCTACTGGAATGAAGCTTAACAATGACTAGGATGTTTGGAATGTCAGAAATTGATGATTTAAATGTCCTATTTCCATGCCATAGTTCATCTTTTCTTCACTTCACTTTTTCTTTCCAATACAACAGTGGTTCTTAAAATGTGGTCTGGGAACTCCTAGGTCTTTGTGCCCTTTTTATGGGGGGTGGGTCACAAGATTAAACTACTTCATAATAATATTAAGAAGATGTCTGCCTTTCTCACTCTCATTTCTCAGAGGTACAGACTGCAAGCCTGACAGATTCCCAGAATTTAAAGACTTTTCTTATGAGCTTGAGCGGGAACGTATGTGATGTTTTAATATTCTATGTTAGTACTTGGAAGAGCTGCATAATTCAGTGAAGCAGTATTTCCCAAAGGATCAATGTAGGATGCTACAAATCATTCAAGAATTAAATATCTATGGTGTAAAATACAACAAAAGATTTTAATATAACAGTACCAAGTTACTGATACAGTTTCAGCTTCCACATTGCAACTAACCATTTAAAAACCTACTGTTATCTAATTTTGGAATAGCATCAAAGAAGAATATTCAAAATTATCTGAAAAGGTTGTTAAAATATTCCTCCCTTTTCCAACTATATCTGTATGAAAACAGATTTTCGTTAAATACTTCAACCAAAAGGAATATTGCAACAGACTGAATGAAGGTTTGCTATTCCAGCCATCTCCCATTAAACCACAGATTAAAGAGATTTGCAAAGATGTAAACAGTACCATTTTTTTCTGTTAATCTTTTTGATCTGGAAAACAGCTAATTAAAACAAAAATGTATGATTTGTGTTAAACACAGGTTTATCATTACCATTTTTTTCAATAAATCAGTAAATGAACATTATAAAATTTCTTAATTATTATTTCTAATACAATAAATTATAAAATCTCTTTGGGGTCCTCAATAATTTTTAAAGATATGAAGATCAAAATGTCTGAGAACTGCTGCAGCAGAATAATTAAAATACTTTGCAAAAAGGGACTTCACAAACTCACCTAAAGCCTAAAAACACAGAAATAATTTTATATCTCAAGAGGATCTTAAACTAACACTGGAAATCAACTGTACTCCAGCAAAATTAATTAAAAAAAAAAAAAGCAGTTCTCAGCAGATCTGCAGTACAGGCCACTGATGTTCACTTGAACTGTGTGGTGGGAAAACCAAAGTCACCTTCACTGTTAACCCAACCCAACAGATGACCACGTATGTGTGGAGGTAAGTGGGGAGGGGATAGAGACTGCAGTACAAGGCTTACAGTCAGAAGAACCTGGTTCAAATCTTGACTCCAACACCTACTAGCTATATAACCTTAGATAAAAGAGTTAATCTCTCTAGGCCTCGACCATTTTTCCAGATAAAATCAGAGAAACTGCAGGAGCGTCTTAGGACAAAGAATATCACTGCCGTACAGTTTCTAAGGAAGTCTTGGCAGTCAGCCGTGGCCTCAAGGGCCTCAAGGAATCCATGGTTTTTTCCGATGGGGAAATGAGAAGAAGTGACTATTTTCATGCAAAGCAGGACATCCCAGAAGCCCAGCTTTATTTTTTGAGCCAGGGAGCAATCAGTGCGACTCTGTGCTGAAGCCTATTTATTAATCAGAGCCCATTCAATAGCGAAGTGTTAAGGGCACTAAGGTATCTATTAACAAGCTTAGGATGGCTCTCAAGGCAAGCATTGGATTACAACAAAGCTACAATCACACTTTCCCTCAAAAGAGGCTGAACTAGGGGAAAGGTGAGGTGAAGGTGAGACAGAGATGGTTCCATAAAGAAGGCCATAAAGAAGTTCCGAAGGGGTTAAATCAGTTTCTCTGCGGGTACACAGAAGTAGGCCTTAATTTTAGGACTTTATGTGAGAGAGGAGAGGATATGAAGATTAGTAAATATAAAACCACACAGAGTAAAAAGCAACACCCAAAGAGGGACATATAAAACATAATGGAAAGATGAAATGATAATTTCTCACTGGAGGTAGGATGGGGGCAGGTCAGGGAAGGTTTCTTGGGAGAAGGATGTGAAGAGTAAGTATAATGTGCACATTCAGAACTGGAAAAAACAGGGCTTCTTAGAGAGGCTGTTTTGGTAGAAAAGCAGCATCCTGTATGAGAGAAGCATCTAGCAGTTCTCTCTGGTGTGAGTACAGAGTGCTTGACAGGGCACAGGGACTGGAGACCATAAAAGGGAAGCTGCGTCCCGGGAAGCAGGGCGCTGTTGTTTCAGTGCTGAAGGGTTAAAAGGGAAGCTGCGTCCCGGGAAGCAGGGTGCTGTGGTTTCAGTGCTGACTTCTTTAGTAAACAGGCTGAACCTGACTGGGGGGAAATCCCTCTCCCAATCTTCTTAATAACTGTTTTAAGCTGTCACTATTTTCTTCACCCTCCTGATTCAACTTCTCATTCCCTTCGATAAGATTTTAAATTTCATACATTATTGAAAATGAGCCCCATCTACAAACTTAGACACACACACACACACACCTATTGCCTTATGTGTTTTTGGCGGGGGAGGACAAGGTGCCCCTTTCCTGTTCAAGACTACACCTATTCTCACATCTCCCAAGACCGTTCTCTTTTCTTTTCTATTCTACTCTACTCCATTTTCTACTTCTGTCTCTCCTTCTTCTGGGTCTCCCCCCACCCCCATAACAGATTATAAAAATGCTTACTTTCACCCACATTCTTTAAAAAAGTTTGAATGGAAAGTCTCTTCCCATTCAATATGGCATCCACCCTTTCCCTGGACTGAAATCTGTCTTTCAAGTTCTCAAGGACTTCTAGTGCCAAATCTAACAGGCATTTCCAGTTCTGATCTCACGATGCTTCTCTGTTAAGCTTCAACCCACTGATCGCTCCCCTCCCTCTCCTACCCTTGTGCTCGCCTGTCCTCACTGCTCTCTTGGTTCTCTTAGCAGCCCTCATGACCAACAGTCACCTGTTTTCCTCTATGAGGTCCATCTCCGAAGCCCACAAACACCAGTGTCATATTGCATGTCACTGTCCTTTCCCCTGACACAATCTCTCCAAGTCGTCTCAGCCAGTCTCTCGGTTTCAGCCACTATCTCTTAGCTCAGGACCTCTTCCCTGAGCTATCATTTGACTATCCATGTGTCTAAACTGGTTTCCCAACAAATAATTCATATTTGGGATGTCCAAACTGGAACACACTTTTCTTCCAAACCTGGAATGTTCTTTCTTCTGTCCTCCTGCTCCCTCACCAACACACACGCTCATTACCCGACTAACTCCTATTTATCCTTTATTGACCTTCCCCAGAAAATCTTTGCTGAAGCTCCAGGCTGGGATAGATCTGTGCCTTCTAAAACACGTCTGTGTATTTCAACTATGGAACAATACCATCAGTGCTATTACACTAATTACAAAAATAATTTTTTTGGTGTATCTGGCTACCGCACTGTACTGTAAGCTCCCTCGGGCAGACATGGTGTTCTAACCACCTTTCAATCTCTAGGACCTAGCACAATCCTTGACACATGGTAGGTACTCTATAAATGCTTGGTAATGAATAACCAGAGATATGGTGATTGGCTGACAATATATAAAACACGAGAGAGAGAGAGACATACCAGAGGGAACGAAGCTGTACTGGATAACTGCAGTAGAACAAAGTAATATAAAGTCTGAACTAAAGTAGCATTAACAGGAACAAAAAGAAGAGGGTGGGCGTGAGAGATTTTGCTGTGATAAAACGAACTGGACTAGGAAAGGACTGAACCCGGAGGTGAGGGAGGTAAGGGACAGGCACCATGAATCATCTCTAGAGAAACAAGACAAGACTCTGGCTGCACTGCCCTAATCAGGAACTGCGATCTATCCTACGCCTTACAAACTTTCTTTAAAAGGGGGCATTAAGTAGCTTAAGAATTGGATTTTGGTGGTGTTCTCTGAAGTCCAAAAATATCTATCATATCATGAAATGTACAGTAATACAATGCTCAATAATTATCCATAAGTCCTCTCCCTCCTCTCTCTCTTAACTGCCCAATTTAACAAAGTTAGGTAAAATTAGAGGCTTTTAATCTACCATAGGCTAATGTATCAGGAGGACATTATAAATCTAGAATAATTAATTATCAGAACTTGCCACACTCAAATAAGGTGACCTAAAGAGTTTCATGACTTTTTTTAAAATCTAAAATTACATACTACTCTTAAACAAGGTATTTGATCTAAATTCTGAAGTTCAGATGCTAAGAAAAGTTCTTCATGATGTTTTAGAGCAGTGGTCTCCAACCTTTTTGGCACCAGGGACCAGTTTCATGCAAGGCAATTTTCCACAGATCGGGGTAGGGGTGGGTTCTAGGATGATTCAAGCATTTTACATTTATTGTGTACTTTATTTCTATTGTTATTACATCAGCTCCACCTCAGATCATCAGGCATTAGGTCCCAGAGGTTGGGGACCTATGTTTTAGAATACAAGGCCTGCTGGAGTGACACAGATTTTCCTGCTGCAGTTAAGTTTGCCGAAGGTGACCAGGTTGTCCTGGGTGAGATTTAGAGCAGAGAAGGCACCTTTATACACAAGTAGCACTTCTTCCTAGAGGAAAACAAAGTGGAGTGGGGAGGTGGCCTGAGAATGCAGGGATGGGACTGGAAAATGTAAACCCAAAGGGGAATATGAGAATCAAGTAAGATTAGGAAACCTGGAATTTCTTAGGCTTCTGTGACCCAGCACCAACACTTTACCTGATTCATGATGGAAAACTTCCTCCCTATTCTGTTGTCTGGGAGCCGAAAGCCCTTCCTCCTCAGACCATCTTCTGATTCTGACTTGAACACCTTCTCAGGATCCCCTTTCTCCTCTCCTTCAGAGAGCTCCTTTTGTTTCCTCTTCTTTCTCCGGTTCCGTCTCTCTTTGGCACTCTTGGAACTCAGTTTAGAGATTTCAGACGAGCTCCGGGGGGAGCCTGCCCCTTCTTCACCTTCTTCCTCTATGGCATCTTCTGAGACAGTTCCTGCTGAAGTGGCCATCGCCGCCGCCTAGGAAAGTAAAATTTCACAGCAACAGACCAGATCGGAAGCAATTAACTAGAGCCACACAAAGCTAAGCAAGTGGTGGAGATCACTTCCTTCCTTTCCCAAAGACAGGGAAAAAAGGAAGAAGGAAAACAAGTCTGTCAGAGGACACTGGTGGGAGCCTGGTATCTCCATTTCCTAGCTAAATTTGTATGGTGGCACACAGCCCTGCATAATCAGAGCGGAACTTCATGGTGAGAGTTTTGGGACTTTCTCTGTTTAGTATCTCAGACAAGAACTTGGCTGCCACCTTGATACCAAATGATCTTTTTTTGGGCAACTCTGAAAATCAATACTATATATTATGGCCCCAACAATGTAAAAAATACATGTATATTTGGATAAAAATTAAAAAGTAAAGTGTTATCAGTGATAAGAAAACAGACTCTGTATGATTTCAATACCTTTAGACCATGAAGTTTTTGCACTTTGTTTTGTGACCCAGGATACAATCCCATGTCTCCCAGTTTATAGTCCATGGGAACGTGAATAGAATTTGCATCCTGCTGTTGAGTGAAAATTATATAAACCTTAATTATGTTGAATTAGTTCATAGTGCTTTCCAGGTCTACTGTATCTTTCTAGTTCCCTATCTGTTTGTTCTATTAATTTTTGAAAGTTTGATATTGAAACTCTAACTAAAAATCTTAATTTACCTATTTAAAAATAATTGTAATGTACAGTGGTACTATATGTAACTTTGTTTGGTATTTTCCAAGTCTCCTATAAATATCACCATACTTCTATAATTTTTTCTAAAAAAAGTAAGATGTTAGGGTGTTAGTGGATCACAAGTTTGTTTTTTAAATTTTACTTCAATACTTTACTTGTATCTTCTTTTCAAGACTCGTTATGAACACAGACAATCTCTGGAGGAGATCCTAATGTTTCCCCCAGCAAAAACACCTATGCTTACATGATGCATTATATAAACTGCTCTGGTCACTTATTTTTTTCTCTCTCCAGCTATCACAGCAGTTGTGCACTGAACGGTTGAGAGATTCAACAGAAGATCATATTCACAAACAATCTGGCCATTAAGACAAATGTAACAATTGGACTGACCATCTGCAGTTGTTATTTGGGTTATTTCAATCAGATCAATGACTTCTGTTAGACAGTGTGCCTAGAAAGACCAACTAGAGTGGCAATCAGAGGGGGCCTTAGTCACCATGATCTTGCAGGAAGGACTATGGCAAAGAGTTGATCACCAACCTGTGCCTCTTCCTGTTGCTTCTTAAGCTGCTCTAACATTGCTTTGAACTCGGCCTCTTTCTGCTCTGCCTCCTCCAGTGTTGCCTGATTCTGCTCTTCATAAGCCATGGCCACCACAGCCAGGATCAAGTTCACCAGATAGAAAGAACCCACAAAAATGACCAAGACGAAGAAGATCATGTACGTCTTCCCAGCTGCTCGTAAGGTCTGGAAAGACAAAAACCACTTCTTAAGTTGCTTGCATCAGACGAATCAGGCTGAAAACAACTCATGAGCTGATGTTCCTCTGCAGAGGCAGTACTGCATTTGGAACAGGACCAGCCTTTCTTGTGCGGAACTTCTGCACACTGCAGACACTCAGCATCCCCAGCTGCCAAATGGCCTCCCCTACCCCAGACTCACAGGAGTACCTCCTATTCACTGTGGCAAAAAAAAAAAAAAAAAAAATCCTCTTCCATTCCAAATACTCCTAATACACTCCTTCCATAGAAAAATGCTTCCTTTTTTAAAAGGAAAAATTGCTCTGAGCTAAGAATTACGTTTGACTTTGTCAGCTGGTTTTAAAACAAGTGTGAAGAAATGAAAACAAAGACCTCAGGTCATTTATATACTGGTCTTCAAAGAGCATTTACAGAAATATCATCTTTGGAATCAGGCCCAACTCATAAGAAGTCCCTATCTTGAGTGACATCCTTCCTTAGCCGTTTGCAATAGGATGAGTTTTTAAAGAGAGATATAATGTGAAGGATGTGGGGGTGGGGTAGGGGAAAAAAAGGAAAGAGGATCCTAAGAGTATTCCTCTCACTAGCACCAAACAAACAGACATCAAAGAACAACTGGGTTTCAGGTTATATGCATATACACAGGACCCATTATCACTTAGTTCTCATTTTTATTCTTCTCAACCACAAATATTTCATGGAACTTAGCATCAGTTACAAATATTTCATGGGAATACTAGGCTGTACAACAGAAAAGAAGTATTCTAGGAACTCCAAATAAGAAATTTTCATTGGAAAAAAAAAGTTAGTTCACTTAAAGGGTTTCCTTCATGCCTGAGGGGTTCACAATTCTTATTATCAAACTAACTAGCATTATCAAAGGCTGTGAGTCCAATGTAAAACAATGGATTATCAGAGAATTTCTAAGTTGGAAGACCCTCAGCAGCCATCTAGACTAACTTCTCCATCACACCCAGCAAAATTAAATGACTTGTCCAGAGTCACCAAAGCAGGCCAACAGAATGGCAGTGACCATTAAAAAAAAAATTGTCACAATGTTCTTGAACAAATACAACTGTGTTATAAATCTCAAAATGTTGACATATTTAGGCTCCAAGATCCTTGTGGATAAAATCTCTTCTTTATAATGTCTAGCAAATTGCTTTACATAACATGTTTAAAGAGGCCCTAAGCCCAAACATCCAAAAGGAGAAATACTGAAGATGGTCTGCCGAAATAGGGAGGACAGAGATCTCAGATTCCCAGGCCAGGCAAGAGGCTCTCAAGTCTGTGAGCATCTACAGCTATACATGATGAGCATTAAAGAAACTGGGCCAAAAGCTGGGAGAATTCACTTAATTTTGTAAACCAGCTGACTCTGAGAAATACCACCCAAAGATTCTGTATAACGTCTTCACCAAAGGTCTCTTACACAGAACGTTCCCAACCCTACATACTGTAAATTCCACCACCGAAAAACATGGTATTACTTACTAATTGATACAAGTTTTCCCAGTAGTCCTGGGTCATAAGGCGAAATAATGCCAAGAAGGCCCAGCTGAACGTGTCAAAGCTCGTGTAACCATAGTTGGGGTTCCTTCCTGCCTTCATACATTGGTATCCCTCTGGACATTGCCTGGGGAAAGAGAAGGAAGCACCGGGCTTTTCAGCGTAATCCTACGCGGTCGTCAGCTGGAAGTCATCTCTATAACCTTGCAGATAATAAACAGCCATCTACAGAGGCTACGCCAACAAACAGGAATTTTAAAAAAAGAAGAGGAAAGAAACGAAGTAGCCAGGTGAGCTTTTCAAAAATGACGTCCTGGGGACAGTCTAGGATCAGAATCACCTTAAAAATGCGGATACCTATGTCCTAGACAAGACCTAGGAATAAAAACTCTGCATATGGGATCCATGAATTTGCATTTTTAAGGGGCATGTCAGATGACTCTTACCAATGCCAAAATTTGAGAATCACTGTTCTAGATTCATATCAATGTGCAATTCAACCAAATTTAACTCAGCTACTAACCTTAATGACAAATGCCTAGACATTCCTCTTAATCATCTCTATTCTCTTAACACTCACTGTGACAAACTGTATCATACTAGGCTTTCAGTGATCTCAGTTATAATAGTTCTTCTGCTTTAAGACTCACCTGATATTTATTCCAATCTAATTTCTAGTATCTATCAATACTTCAGTATAGAAATTAAATGGACTTCTAGTTAATATCACTGAACTGTATATGTAAAAATGGTTAAGAGACCAAATTTTATGTTATGTATATTTTGCCACAATGAAAAAAAAGCGGGGTGGGGGGGAAGATAATACATTGCAACTCTTTTCCCTCCCACATTCTGTCAGGCCTGGCATATCTGCGGTCAACCTTGGGTGCTAACCTATCATGAAAACAGTGCCCTTACTCGATAACTTTTTGTATTAAGACAAAATGAGGGGAGTCTACAAGAGACAGGCAAGATATCTGGTGTTATAGATCCTATCCTTAGCCTTTTATATCTTTGATTGATTTAAGACTAATAGCCACCTTCACCTACTAGTGAAATGTCAACTTCGGATGCACAGATATAAAACAAAGAAAATCTGAGTCAACCAATTTACTGGACCTACTACATGAGCACAAAGAAAGTGAAAATATTGTTCATTTTTGTGTGACACAATATTTTTTGGGGGAGGATACTAAAATTAAGTGAGCTGCTTACCCAGCATCAGAACTGTTCCCACAGAGCAAAGGTTCCAGCATACCAGGAACTATGTAGAAATTTGCTAGAAAAGTTTGAAGAGGCAGGAAATGAATAAGGCAGATTTAACTGAATGAGAGAATAAGGTTACACTGTTCCTAACTAGCCCAGCAGAAACAGTTATTGATTTTAGCTCATATAAATCTTTTCTGACAGCAGTGAAACCTGATGAGAATTCCTTCCCATTAACTATTTTCCTATATACATTTAACAATAAAAAGTGCTGCCATGTGGGCTTTAATGCAAGGTTCTTTTCAGACACCCGATTTCTACTTGTATTAATACTTCAGATCTATCTGCCACGTTCTAGTACTCGAATCAAAGGGTCTAAAAGAGAGGTTTCTCAGTCCTTTACCCCTTTACACAACTCTACCCTTCTATCCTTATAACTTCTCTTTACCAAAGATAAACTGATCACTAGTAACCATGTCTTATTTTAAATTAGAAGATGTTTCCCTTTCCTGTTTGTGTCCCTGAAATCCCCTTTGAATACTTTCTTGTGGATACTTACCTGCCTTGATTTCCTCAAGAGTGACTAAGAGGGATACTGCTAACTTTCCTCCCTAGTTTCATACAAGTACAGGTGGCGCTAGTGGTAACGAACCCCTCTGCCAATGCGTCTTTAAGAGACCTGGGTTCCGTCAGAAAGATCAGGAAGATCCCCTGGGGGAGGGTGTGGCAATCCACGCCATTACTCTTGCCCGGAGAATCCCATGGACAGAGGAGCCTGGTGGGCTACGGCCTATAGGGTCACAAGAGTCGGACGTGACCGAAGCGACTTTGCACACATGTATACTACTACACCAAATATTCTTAAGAGTAACACCCAAATGCTCTGGTTCCTGAAATGAACTTGTTAAAACTCCTCAACTGTGATAGGATTAAACAGTTATTTTTTGGAGATTACTCGACTCCCTAGACCAGACTGATTGCTAAGGTCTTAGTAATATTAAGAAACTTAAGTGAACAGTGAAAGTGAACGTTGCTCAGTCTTGTCCTACTCTTTGTGACCCTATGGACTGTACACCATTAGGCTCCTCTGTCCATGGAATTCTCCAGGCAAGAATATTGGAGTGGGTAGCCTTTCCCTTCTCCAGGGGATCTTTCCAACCCTGGGATCAATCCCAGGTCTCCTGCATTGTAGGTGGATTCTTTACCATCTGAGCTACCAGGGAAGCCCAAATATACTCTAAATGTTTAAATATCTCAGGGGAAAAAAAGGATTTTTCATCAAGTTTCTAAGCTCGATTTTCCAAAGCAAAAGTTTAGGGGTACATGTGAGCAAAATATAAAGTTTCACTTATCCTTTCAAAGGGAGAGAAAAGAGAGAAGAGGTGAGAGGGCTGATATCTGCAAGCTTCTGAAGATAATGTGACCTCAAGGAATGGGAGAAAGTTCACAAAGCTCCTCCCAGCAGTCCTGGCCTTTCTTTCTGGCCCAGGCACTTTTGTACAGCCCAGGGGTGGCTCCATCATTCGCACCGGAGACGGACGTTCTCCCCACTCTTGCAGAGAAAGGGCTACCTACTTTTATTGTTGATGTACTCTTCCCAGTCAAAGCCCTTGGTGCCGTTTTCGAGATAGCTCTCGTTGAAGTTGATGGGCCACACCACACACTTGTTGCGCAGGTTCCCCATGAAGAGCTGCAGTCCGATCAAGGCAAAGACGCTCAGGCAAAACACTGTCAGGATCATCACATCTGACAGCTTCTTCACGGACTGAATCAGGGCGCCCACGATGGTCTTCAGGCCTGAGGGGAGAGAACCCCCAGAGTGAGAGTCGCCCCACAGCCCTCCCCACCTCCCCCAGCCTCCCCCTCAGCCCTGGCTCCCACTCCTCCCCCCAGCACCACCCTTGAAACATGGCCACTTCATCTTTTATACCACGGGAATAACAACGGGTCAGCAATATTATCACTTTTCCCAGGGGCATCCATTTTTAAGCCAATACTTCTGGAAAAGAAAGTCCCTTCTCCGTATGTGGCTCTCTTCTTCCTGGAAGTACTTTCTTGTCTCTGACTCAGACGAGTCAAGCTCTTACTTGCCCGGGTGTCTCCACAATTGCTGCTCTCTTTGCCTGGAATGCTTCCTCCATTTTCTTGTCCCTCCTGCCTGTATCCTACTCATCCTCCACTCTCAGCCAAACAGCAACTCCCCCAGAAAGCCTTCTCGGACGTCTCAACTCTTCTCCCTCCCCTACTATTACTATTTTAATAGCACCTGTTAGTTTCCTCTGTGGCACTTATCATGGGCATAATTAATTAGGTCTGTCTTGTTCACAGCTGTATCTGTATGGCTTAGCCCACAGCAGGCACTCAGAAAATATTAGCTGAACCAACAAATGGAAAATCAGGAATAGAGGCGGCATCCAGGTTGGAAAGAGAACTACGGGGAAGTTTCAAAGCCAACAATAAGTGAGAAGGTACAATAAAGTTTCTCAAGAGCTCTGGAAATGCCAATGTATTGAAAAGGTTGCTGCTGCTGCTAAGTCACTTCAGTCGTGTCTGACTCTGTGCGACCCCATAGACGGCAGCCCACCAGGCTCCCCTGTCCCTGGGATTCTCCAGGGAAGAACACTGGAGTGGGTTGCCATTTCCTTCTCCAATGCATGAAAGTGAAAAGTGAAAGTGAAGTTGCTCAGTCGTGCCCGACTCTAGTGATCCCATGGCCTGCAGCCCACCAGGCTCCTCCGTCCATGGAATTTTCCAGGCAAGAGTACTGGAGTGGGGTGCCATTGCCTTCTCCGACTGAAAAGGTTAATTATTATCAATTCAATATTTGTGGTTTGTCTTTTCACTAAAAATTACACGTTTTCTGCATCACATATATGTCCTGTTCCCTATAACTGACCTTTTTACTGTCCTAGATTAAAAAAACAAAAACATATAACCCACTCGAATTGGCGGCTTAAAGGCAAGCCACTGTTTCAAATGTAAATCTGTAGCAGATTTCTTAACTGCACGGGAGAGATCAGTGACAGGAGACAAAGCAAAGTATGGTTGTGGGTTCATGACGTTTGGATCGAGACTGAGTCTACACGTGGCTCTCCTGGGCATGTCCACCCACCAGCGACCTGTAAGATGTGGCCAAGGGGAGCACTGAGGACTCCCGGGCGCCGAAACACCAGGACGGACAGAGGCAGACACAGAGCCTTGACGCACAGGTCTCAAGAGGGGGCTTTCCCTAAGTTACTTCTGAAAGCAAGAATGTCCAGTGAACTTCTACAGATATCCTAATCCTGGCTCTAAAGTATGAGTCTGGGTAGATAATTACTAATCTTAATCAAATTATACCACTTACTTGTGTGGCCTGAGCAATATACCTAACCTCTTGGGATCTGTGTTTTCTTCCCTAAAATTGGGATACTTATAGTGAAGTATCATAGGGCTGTTGTGAGGCTTAATTAAGCGTGACTAATATAAACCCTTAGCACAGTACCTGGCACAGAGTAAATAACTCAAATGTTAACCACTTTTGTTTGAACCTCAGTTTACCTATCTGTAAAAAGGTACTGACAGTACCGATCTCGTTGACTTGTTGTGAGGTTTGAATAAGGTAATGAATATTAAATCCCAAGTACGCCCCCAGGTACTTATATCTTGTTAGCTGTCACTGTTATTCATATGTTGCCCTCCTCCAAGAGATATGACGGGGATAATATCACTGAGTGGCTAACCTTGTATGATGGTGATCTCATGGGAGGTGTGGACATGACTCTTCTTTTGCTGTATTTTGCAAGTAACCACCTAGAATTGTCAAAGTTAAGCCTGAGAGTGGTAATGGATGCTGTGCTTAGCACAAGACCTGGCACAAAGCAGGCACTTACTACGCGTGTGTGTGTATTTAACTGGAGGATAATCGCTTTACAATGTTGTGGTGGTCTTGGCCATACAACTAATCTATTTTTAAGTTCTTTGTTGGAAGAGTAAATGAATATGAAATTTTCTTTTCTCTTACACAGATATCCTGAAAGACACGGAAGAGAAATTAAAGTAAAAAGAGCCAAGAGTTAGACTGTAGAGAGCTGACAGTGTGCAAAGGCCTGTGCTTTCTCATAGAGTGGGCCTTTCCTGGAGGCTGTGGCCACCAAAGGGGTGAGGAAGAGCTGGCCTGGGCTCCAACACATTACGCATTTCAAGCCTGATTCCTTCTGCTCACAGGACTGAGCAGAAAGAGCACAAGGCAGGAATCAGAAAGCAGGAATTCTGGTCCTGGCTCAGCCTCTATTTAAGATGCACTGTGTTTCGGAACAAACTTAAGGTCACCTCCCAGTCTCATTTTCTCATACACCGAACACAGATAAACATAAGACCACCTGGCAGTGGGCAGTGGAGGAGCTAAAAGCCTTTAAAAGTAGGGTAGAGATATTTGTTTGCGATTTGAAGTGGTTGGAGTTTCAATCTTTTATTCCTAAAGTTCTGGGAAACCGTGTATCACTATCATGCAGTTAGTTAAGAAGGTTTTGGTGGTATAAAATAAGAGGCAGCTATAGAGAAGGAAAAATTGTCCCCGTGTTATGGAACTTATTTCAGTAAGTTGCTAAGGAACAGAGAAGTCCTTCGCTACATTTGGTTGAGTTGAAGCAGGTGTATATTGGGTCAATAACTCAATTTTAGGTCCTTAAAATGACACAGTTATGTTTTCAAAAAGAGTGATTTTTTTTTTTAAAGAGTAGTTGACAAATCGGAATGGAAAAGAACATAAAAAGAATGTATATATATGTATACCTGAGTCACTTTTGCTTTACATCAGTAATTAACACAACATTGTAATTCAACTCTACATCAATAAAAAAGAGTAGTTAATAGGTCACTGAAGAATGGCTGTAAAGTTTCTGTTCTTGCCTTCTTTATGAAGAGCTCATACAGCAATCTCTCTTGAATGGCTCAATCACCTATCTAAACATTTGATGACAGTTTCAAGCCACTTTTTACTTCTATTTTCATGAACTGAGTTGTTAGCTGTCATCTGTATCAGTAACAAGAGGATAAAACTTTAAAACAGTCAAACCAATGCATCTGTGACATTAATTCACTTTTAAAAACATATAATTTGAGCATAAGTCTAATCTGATTTTCCTTGGCTGGGAACTTTCTGGACAGTTCCAAGCCCCATACAACAGGAAATTCCAGGCAGTGAGCTCAAACCATCTTCTATTCCATAAGGCCAGGCTCCCAGCAGCTTTGTTTGCAGGAAGTGACCTTCTCTTAGTAGTTAGATGTCAGGGTGGACATCTGACCTAAATCTAGATCCTGGATTCCAGGAATTTGGAATGGGGCAAGAGAGAGTCCAGTAGCCTTTCAAGTGGTGGGAATGATAATAAATAAATGTGGGAGCTAGGTGGTAGCCATATTCTATCGTTATATTAGGATATGTCTGAGAAGTAAAGGCAGTATGCCTAGACACAGAAAAAGGAAACAGATGCAAGGAGAAGAGAAATATGAAGACAAGGTAGTCCTTGGTGTCTGGGGCTTGCTGGCTCTGTGTTCTGGTTTCACTGGCTTCCAGAAGCCCCCAAACATTCCATGAAGGATGTCCTTGAAGGATGCTTGTATCTTTCTACTTTCAACCAGAGATGTTCAACTAAGACACCAACCCTACACGGAACTCCTTGTTTTTCTGGGGATGGACCTGAACACTCACAATCAGCTGGTTCAACATCTGTTCTCCATAAACCAGAGGCCACTGCTGATGAAATCTGTAAACATGAGTCCAGAAGGCTAAAAAATATTTTTCAAGTGTTCTGCTTTGAGGTCTGATCAACAACTTGGCGAAGGTCTTTCAGCTTTCAAGAAGTTTAAAATAAAAACTTAAGTTGGAAATGGTATTCATAGGGCCACAAAGGAACAAATCTTACTTAAACAAAACTGATCACTAAATAACAGAATGGCCATCCAAAAAGTTTATTCTCTAAGATTCTCATCCAGATTGTCAGGAAGAAACCAGAGGGAGGCAGAGGAAGAAGAATGGTGATTAGCTTGATGTCTGTAGTGAAGGTAAGCACACAATGACTCAGCAACATTCAATGTAAACAGTCGCTGTATTCACTCAGGCATCAGCCAAGACTCGTCTTCCTTCCATAAGAGTTGATAACTGCAAACGACCATATCTGCAGACATCAAGGCCAATTTAAGGAGATGACGCCCTCAATGCTTTTCTAAAGCTTAACCTTCACAGTCTGGCTAGCAGTGGCTGCCACATACTAGTTAATGCAGCCAAGCAAAAGTGCTCCCCCTGCAACCAGCAACACAGGCCACAAAAGGTAAGAAGTTGCTGGCAGAATTCTTGACCCGATGCATGCAAGACTGGAGAATACCACTGCTCTGGCTTTAAGGATAAGCTGTCTACTTCCTCTGCTGGTTCACAATACCACATACCAGAGCAAGCAAGAAAACCGACTATCCAAAACAAATCAGAATGCTCCTTCAAGTGACTCCTACACAACAGAGTGTGCAACAGAAGCCACAGAGGGCAAGCTGGACAGTGAGAACTCTTGGAAAAGGCTAACATTAACTAGCACTGGGATGTGTCTGAGCAGAAACAGTTAATATATTTACTATAGAACAAGGAAAGGCAGCTGGACCTAATGTACAGAAAGGTCAGCTACCAGACAGGAAGTGGGATACTTAAAGAACTCTGAGAAACAAGGGAAGCTGCTACCACAGAATTTTATTCCACCCTATGTCCAAAGGCACCTCTGAAACTCCTGTCTCATTTCCTGATGCCCAGCGATCCCTTGAATAAATGAACAAAGCCTGCTTACGTGCTGAATCCAGAGAAATCAGCTGTGCATACTGGGATCAAGATTTTCCACCAGGCTGATGCCAGATTATAAACAGTCAATTTATCTCTCCTGGTTTGTGACTCAGGTTGAGAAATCTTATGGGTTTGAAGCCACATGAGCTATTCCTCCTACAAAATGAACATCGGAACAGGCCTCAACAGCCGTTAGCACGCAGCCCTCACAATAGTGAAGGAATGGCTCCTCAGTCCCACAGTCTGGCTTGTCCAGACAAGTCCTGGGGTACAGTTGCGCCCAGTCACCTTCTCTGCTGCAGATTCTGTCCTCCCAATGATAGCTATTAGAGGTTCTTTAGATCAAGAGTAACGTGCGAGAGACTTGGGGGCCCTAGATTTCTTTACTCAAGACCAGATAGATTCATATCACACAGTCTGACCACAATGAAACCAGCTCCAGGGAGATGCCATGAGCCCTCAGTGTTCCGCTCAGGACGATGGTGGTACACTTCAGCTGTCTACCCGGAGAAACAATGTGGAAAAAGGAGAAATACGAAAGCTACTGGGTTGATAACCAGAGTATTTTAAAAGAAACAACGAGTCCCAGTGCAGTCTTAAAATGCATTCTATCCCCCTTCACTATGCAGTAGAAACTGCTACATTCATAATGGGGACATTTTTAAAAAATGCTTTCTTTGCGAATACTGGGGTGGGAGGGAGAAGGACCTCTCATTTCCCCTGCTTTGTATCTGATACCACAGGTAAAGAGACAGAGAAGGTAAAAGAAATGAAAGCAGAGAAATATCAAACCCAAGAGAAAAATAATCTAGAAATTATAGCTCTAAAGAGAGCAAAATGGCGAACAGGAGTGCTTTCAGAAGCCATTTCAATGATGATGGAAATGAAAATGGACCAACAGCGAGGCCCTCCCAACCAGTTTTATTTACGCCAGTAAGTGCTATTCTCTAAGGAATCTCTGAGACACCTGCTTTAAGATGTCCACCCTATCTTGGGGACACGTCAGTCCCATGGCACGTGGCCAAAGCACGCAGAGGATGAAACTTCTGACAGTCACTCAGAAGCTCCTTTTTGTACCCAGATACATACAAAGTAAAAACAAAGTTTTAAGACATACAGCTTTCTATACAGAATACTTCAATGTCAAGTTGAATCTGGTAAGTTCCAGACCAAAAGAAAAATTTTAAGGGTCTTTTCCTGTAACTGATCCCTTTAGCACAGTTTGCGTGGCACCGTTCTTCAAGTCGAGTCCTCTGAAGCAAAGGGAAATCATGAATGATAGGTATCCAAGTCTTGAGTTAGCAAATAAGGAGGATCAGAATGCGAGTTTACTCTTTTCTAAGCCACAAGAAGGGTCTACACTGAAGCATCCTGTATAAAAGGCTGGACTCTCCAATCTTCAGGAAGTCCTGGCTGCCGTGACACACCCAGACCATCTACCAACATCAGCCCAGGTGAGCAGGGTAAGCGCTCTAGGAGGGGAAAACGCTCAGAAAGGGAGTTGAGAACTCCGCGAGATCTTACAGGCCCCTGTCAGTTCTGCGGTAGATCTCCTTCTGTTTTTGGCAGCTTCAGCAAAAGCCTACATACAGTCAAAGTGGGAGCAGGAGAAGGCAAAGAAAGTAACAATTCCACTGAAGTGGCCTATGAGAAAACTTGGTACGCAAAGCAGTGGCTTTTATTCAGAGGGAGCTATGGCCCCGCTCTGTGACAGCAGAGTCAAAATGACTCAGATTTCCAATCAAGAGATGGCTCAGGTCCACTGACTCAGACTGGTATTCCCACCGCGGAAGGAGACCTGGTAACAGGCAGGTAGGCACAGGGCAACGCTCTCCACAAGTAGAATCAACAGTAAAAGAACTTGGGATAAAAAGTCACACTTTAAGAATTGACTATATCATTGACTTTATTATCCCTTAAAGTTATTGTCAAAAACCTCCCAAAGCCAGCTCAACTAGGAGGTGCTTCTAGAAATAGGAATCCAATAATTTATTTTAAACTGTGAAGTTGGTATCTAAATCTTCACGCAAACTCTTTCTTTGGGTGTAGGTTTCTTCTTTTTTAATTGCTACTGCTAAAATCATTTAGAGAGGGCTATTACAGGCCAGGCACTGTGTTTATAGATATATATTTATAATACAGAGTGTAAAACTAGACATTAATATATACCTATAAAACTAGAACATTAAGGATAATAACGTGACATCAGTCAGAGTTATCTTGCAGAAATGCTGTGGTCAGAAGTTAATCACACAGCAGAGACAGAGGCTAAGAGCTGGAGCAGAGATAGCATCTGCTGCCCTAGTTAGTGAGGAGAGCACAGCTTTCCAATTTAGTTCTGGAAGAGAAGTTTTGAGATCACAAGAACATAAAGGGACAGATGCCTTGCGGAGTACACTGGGGGAAGTGAGCAGAAAACTCGGCATCATATTTAAAAGAGGCCAGAGGAGGAAAGAGACCAAAGGAAATGACAGTGAAGACTTGGTGGCATAGATGTCTTACAAACAGGAAAAAAAAAAAGACAAGGACTGCTTCAAGGTTAGGCTGCCATCAACAAGCTTCATAAAGGTGCCTAGAGAATGGGCTGGATTTTCTGTTAAATGGATTTATTACTAAAATGGCTAAGAACTAAACTTTGATAAGTCTCGGTTATAGTTTTTCGCCAGTAAGAATATACTCTAGGGGACTTCCCTGATGATCCAGTGGTTGGGACTTTGCCTTCCCATGTGTGGGGTGTGAGTTCGATCCCTGGTCGAGGAGCTAAGATCATACATGCCTGGCTGCCAAAAAAACCAACCCATAAAACAAAGGCAACATTGTAACAAATACAATAAAGACCTTGAAGATGGTTCATATGAAAAAAAATCTTAGAAAAAAAAAAAGAATATACTCCACTGACATCTAGCCTCTGGTAGACAAGAAGTAAGCTACCATTGCTAAAACTAAAGTAATTCATTCTCAACAGGGCCGTAATTTACGGGCCCACCTGATGGCCCAAGTTTGTAAATGGAGAAACTGAGATTTACCTCCCTGAGGTTTTTAGTCAGCAGAATTCTACCTCTGTCCTTCCCTCTCTCTGCATTTGCTATCTAGACAACGTTGAAAAGGAGAAAACAGGAGTATTTTTGGTGCAGCCACAGAAGAGCCACGCGATGCCTGGAATAGGATGCCTCTGTTCTTCATGTTTGTTTCCACAAAACTGCAGTGGAAAGCCTGGCCTCTTGGAAGTCTTCCTTCCCTAAAAACTCCCGAATACAACCGAAGTCCAACCAGCGACAACACAGTCTAGACTTCTGCCATGTTTCTGCCATGTTAGCTAGTCTACTAACTAAGATATGTTTCCTTCCAGATTTCAAGACTGGTCTTCTGAAAAACAGTTATTACTGGGCAGCAAGGATTTGAATTGAATTAATAGATTTCAACCTCGGGGGGCCATCAATGGGTTTGCTGGGAAGGCAGTGCCTGTGAAATTTCACCTGGTTCTCAAAAGGATACAAAACCTTTAAAAGGTTAAGAACCATTCTCAATCAGAATCAAGAAAGAGGCAAAAAATGTAAAGACTGTCAATCAACTACCTCTCAACTAGCCCGATTACTTTTTCTTTCCTTGTAAAGTCTCTGTACATTTTTGTTTGCCCATGTGCTTAGATGTATCTTATCTTACCTTTGACTTTTTTTTTTTTAATGGCACCCAAATAAGCTTTCATTGGGATTTATGTCTGAGAATGATCTCTGAATATATATGTAATAGATATCTACTGGTTCTTATTCTAGTGAATTAGACAGTAACAGTATGTGATATACAGTGATTATTAAAGTTCAGGTCACTAACACCAAGGCTCTTAAATTTGTCTGGAAAACTGGACTAGTCAATGGGGTAAGGGCTCCTCTGTGATTAAATAATTCCATTAACACAGTAACAGTACAAGTGCAATTCTTCGAATAACATCCCATCAGCAAACCATGCGACAGGAAGCCTAGAAATCACAAGCAATGGAATGATGGTGAATGTTAAAATTACTGTAATTCCACGAGGCCAGGAACCAAATGATTCATATTCGAACAGACAGCTAGCTCCGTGACAATTTTTTCAGGTATCTTAAGATCCAAGTAACTCTTAAGCACGTGCTTTTTCAGAGCATGGATGGAATGGGGGTTGCATGCCTGGCAAGCACTGTCAGAGCAACTTTGGCTTAAGGACCAAAGAGCCATTCCAGAGAACATCTCCTGGGAAAAGCATGCGAAATGCAAGGCCATCTCAGCTGTGCTGATGCTGCTTCAGGATGTGGTGGACAGAGCCAATGGAGGAGAGAAGAGGAGATGAGGCCAAGTCAGTCTGGTGTTTAAATTTTCTCACCTGGAATTACAGAGATAGTTTTCAAAGCTCGGAGAACCCTGAATGTTCTCAGCGCTGAGACATTGCCCAGGTCCACAAACTCTGTCACATATCTGTAGTAAGGGAGGTCACGCACAGACACAAATGACAAACACGGACACAAACACAAACACCAAAGGAAAAAAAACGAAACCACAACAAAACAAAAAGTACAATACGTCACGTCAGGGCCCTAACCCAACACCTAACACCAACCCCGGGCCATCTTACCTGGGATTACCGAAATAGTTTTCAAAGCCCTCAGAACCCTGAAAGTGCGTAGAGCTGAAACATTGCCTAGGTTTACAAACTCTGTTATATACCTGCAGAATCAAACCAAAGTTAACTTGTAATGGTACCACTGGGCGAGGGTTTGAGAATAGGGGTAAGAAGGGTCTTATAAGTAAGATATGATTTCATTTTTTTCCTTGAAAAAGAAAAGTTTCAAATACAAGCATTTAAGGAACACATTTTATTTTTTTCAGTTGGGCAAGGAGAAATCCAAAGTGTATTTGAAAGAAGTGATACCACCAGAAGGCTCCTGGGGCTTTCTCACGCAGCATCACGATGTGCAGATCCCAATCAGAATGACTACTCTTAGTCCATTCTCTTTTTCCAGTTAAAAGGAAGGCCAGGAGGTATTCAAAGGCTTATGTCTCCAAGTTTTGTGAACAATTTCTTAGGAAAAGGAGACAGATTTCTGCAGCAGGAGCCCCATATAAATAAATCTACATTAAAATAACTTCCTAGTTGACAATGGAAAAAATGCCTAAATCTCTGCATATATGACTTATCCAAGAGTTGTCTGCATATCATTGCAGTCATGCCTACATATGAAGTTTTAGCTTGTGACATACAGGAAAAACCAGATCATGGGATCAGAGCCAATATTCTGTTAAGTGTTCATTTAATCACCAGCTCTGTGCCTAGCAAGGACACTTACATTTTAAGTAAACACCAGTGTGTATTCATAATGCTGGAAAGCTAGAAATTTTCTTAATATAACAGAAAGTCAAAGTTCCAGTTTCAAATGTTCACTGTATATCATCCATTCAGACTTTATAGTTGAAATACATCTTTGTATCAGATGCTCAGACCCAAACATATACAAATGCACTCAATCTCTTACATATCTGCATGCACACATACAAACACACACACAATCTACACTACACCTTCACCCCCTACCAACCCACGAAACACTTTCCCCAACATGAAAATACAAATAAAGTCTGCTACACTTCTTCTATCACCATCTAAGTTTCCTGAAGAGAAACATTTTCATTGTTCAAACAACACTAATTACATAGAGCAGCTAGCATGCCAATGTGGGGTTACACTGCTTCCAAGTAACAATAGTTTGAAGCTCTGGTCAGCAGTTCTTTAGGAAGTGAGCAGATTGGATACTTGGCTTATGTTTTGACTCTAAAATGTGCTCTGAATTCTGCAACATCTGGACAGCTTCAAGAAATTACATGTAACATAATATACCCAGGAAACTGAGTTCCAGCCTAAGGTTTACACCTAAAAAATATGAAGTCTTCACCAAGGCCTCCTAGTGATAACTGTGTACACCCTGGTCAGTGTTATAGGGGGAAACAAAATATAAGGGAGTTGCAATAGAAAATCACTTCTTACTTTTGCTCCCATCTGCTCATCCTCTCCCATATGCACACACTGTCACTGCCTGAACCCCAAGAGGCCTTCATAAGGAAGAATCAGACACATGGCATACCACTTTACATGGTTATCCTTTAATTCCCCACACAACTAAGCCCATAAACTCACAGTTACACTGTCATACAGACACACCCAAGAGTACAACCACACACACCCAGAACACCAATAAAGTAAGCAGAGAACTTACGCCATCATGATGACACTGAAATCTAACCAGTTCCATGGATCCCGTAAAAAGGTAAAGCCATCTATGCAGAAACCTCTTGCAATGATTTTCACTAGTGATTCAAATGTATAAATCCCTGTGAACGTGTACCTGTCGAAGAAATGGATAGCTTGAGGCAATTTCTTAACAGAAAGGAACTTTAAATGAGCCTTCTAAGAGAGCAGTTGCCGACATGCAGCCTCACTAACAGAGACAAAACAGGAAGGACACAACTGATGCAGCAGAAAGGAAGCGAGGAAGAGAAAGGGAGGCATCTAACGACAATTACTGAAATGCACAAACCAAGAAAGCTGCAATGTGGCACTAGGTCCTGAAGGGCATCACAAAGGAACAGCTCTGTACGGCCACCTACCACGCGATCATTCTGAACCAGGAAAGGAGGCCCCAGAGCTAATTCTCACTTGAAACAAGTCAACAAGAAAAGGAAAGCTAAAGCTGGAGAAAAAGGCAGTATCCTCAGGAATTGAGAGCAGAAGATGGTGATGGGCCAGTCAAAGCTTTGGCTAACACAGGCGACCACAGGAAAGGGCAGAGGTGGTGAGTCGTCACTTCCACGGCAGCCTTTCCCTTGGTAGAGTTGATTTCTAAGGATACTTCTTCAATTCCACATGTATCCTCACCCACTCCATGAAAAAAAACGTGGGCAATAATCCGGAAACAATAATCTCCAGAGTTGATTTCTAAGGATACTTACTTCTTAAATTGCAGATGTATCCTCACCCACTCAGTGAAATAAAAAAAATGGGTAATAACCTAGAAATAATAATTTCCAGAGTTGATGTCGAAGGATATTTCCTAAATTCCACATGTATCCTCATCCATCTCTGTCACATGAAAAGTAGGCAAATGATTTTCTTCCTTGATGGATAAGCTGTGCGGTGCAAGATGCAGTAAGTAGAGATATTTAAAACAAGCGAGCAGAAAAATAAATACATGAGCTACTTACTCCACATTCTTCGACCAGTCGGGAGGGTTACTAAAAGTCATGAACACACAGTTGGTCAAAATAGTGCACATAATGATCATGCTAAACACTGTAGAAAAGAGTCAAGGGAGAATACGCAAACTCTGGCCTGCTTCCATCCTCAGGAAGCAAATACATTTCACATTAAGTATCATGAGAATTAAAATCAGTGACCTGAGAGGAGACAGAGCACAGAGGAGGAGACAGCAAGGTAATAAGGAAAACTGCAGCCGCCACCAGGAACCGTATGAGTGTCACCGCATGTACCCACACCCGGCCAGAGAACGGGAGTGGGTGCAGCAGGGTGGCCCCTCTTTTTCAAAAGGGCTGCCACTGTTCCCCTTTTGGATAAATATTTCTCCTTCTTACCATTTATGCCTCTAAATACCTTTTTGCCCAATAACCAGAAATCTTGCAGTCTGCCAGATGCCAAAGTCATCAGATGAGAAAAACAAATTAAATCTTATCTATGTTATTGAAGAGTCATTTATTGTTAATTATCTTGTATTACCAATTATTTGGAAATGTTCATGTATTTAACAGCTTACTTTTTTTCCACAGCCCTTCAAAGGGCTGTGTCCTTGCAGGGCAAGGCAATGGTTAATGTCTGTGGAATCTGTCAAGTTTGGGAAAGCAACTCTTATGACCCCATGGACTATAGCCCACCAGGCTCCTCTGTCCATGGAATTTTCCAGGCAAGAATACTGGAGTGGGTTGCCATTTCCTTCTCCATGTTCTTATTTACTGAGAAGAATTAAACTGCTTTAGATCAATACAAGTTACTTAAACTGCACAGAAGTCATATCTCATTTGTCACTAATTCACTCTCTCTTGCTAGTGGCATTCACTACCTTCATTCTATTAGTGGAGTTTTAAAAAGGAAGAACATGTCTTACAGCTGGATTTTTTCTTCCCACAGCTGGATTTTTCTTCAGGGAATAACAACATGCTCTGGTTAGAATAGAAAAAAACATCATCCTCTGATCCAACAAGAAAAGGAAAGAGTCCATTGCGAATTATTTATTTTCTTATAAACCTTTAGGTTTCAGAACTATGTTGCTTGTAAAACTCACAAATTCCAGATCAGGCTGCTAAATTCTTAACAAAAATAAAAGGTGCAAAAGCTTAACAAACCTGTTTATGAAGCAGCAACTGCTGGTTTCTTCATCCTACTTGGAGGATACAAAACTCTGAAGCATGGGACTAAGTACCGTCAAATTAAATACCAACCATGAAGGTTTAAAGTTACTAAGTGAAGTTGCTAAACCCATCACGTAATTTTTCATCTGTCATATGCTCTCCTATATTAATGAGATACAAAGTCAAGCCACATGAGTAAATTGGCATTTTCTTTTAAGGGGAGCAAAAATATACATAAAAAATTCATATCAATCCTGCAATCTAGATCTAAACCTGTGCACCAAAGAGGCCATTTAATCTTAGAGATTATCTTACTTCCTAAACTTGTGGTTTAAGAAATCAAAGCAGATCTCTAAAATACTTGCTCAATTATTTACAGTAGCTTCTCAAAAATTCTAATTGGGCTTTAATATATAAAAAAGCTGAATAATATAACTTGTTATGAAATTACTAAAGTCTGAGTGCTTTAAAAATTAAGACATCAGTAAAGCTATCATCTTAACTTGTCCCTCTTAATGATATCCACAAAATTCCAGATTCCCGTGATATCATCCTAAGAAAAAAGAATCTGCTGAAGCTCAGCTAAGGCTTTAGCAGAAGTTCTGACTGGAGGAATAGTCAGCTACACCACTGATAAAATAGTTAATATACAATTAGGTGGTGGACATTCAGAAACACATACCAGCGACCACACAACGGCTGCACTCACTCCACATTTGCAGAAAAGGATATGAATGTATCAAAATTTTAATAGCTATTCTTCTTATCAGGTTAAAAGGACTTAAAATGTACAAGGCAGGCGTGGCACTAAATCTGAAGAGAGTTTTCCCTCTGTTTAATACTACAAAGGTCTGTGGAGAAAGAAAGAGAAAAATTATTAAAGCACAAGAATTAATCACCACATGAAATAACATTTTTCTAGGCAAGAAATTAACTCAAATGGACCCATGTTTTACTTCCCAATTTGGTGTCTAAGGCAAGAAACCTTAAGGCAATATACTAAGGCAAGAAAAGCCGCTTTCCCTTACCTCCCTCCCCTGCACTGCTCCAGATTACATTACAAACAGATGACACTATCTTGGCAGTTTTAAATATCAGACTTTTCTTTCAGAAACAAGCCGTGTCAACTATACCTAAGCTATCTGTGCCTGCTCTGGACAAGATTCTGAAGTTTATTAATTTAGGATTCATTCACTCAACAAAGAATTACTGAGTGCCAACTATGTGCCAGGCAATGTTCCAGGTGCTTGGGAAGGATCGGTGAACAAGGCCACCCTAGTGAGAGGAGCTTATGTTCTAAGACGGGAGACAGACAATAAATAAAAAACCTAATGAGTAAGTAAATTATATCAAATGTGATAGGTGCTGCGGGAAAAGGAGGAAGATTAGGGAAAGGCAACTCGAGAGTGCAGGGGTCAGAGGATGGGTGAATGTTTTGTTTTAATTGAAATGTTATGCCAATCTCTACTGTAACAGCAAGGTGACTCAACTATATACATATACACATTCTTTTCCAGTGTGGTTTATCCCAGGAGACTCAATGTTGTTCCCTGTGCTATACATCAGGACCTTGTTGTTCGTCCATTCTAAATGTAGTAGCTGCATCTACCAACCCCAACCTCTCGGTCCATCCCTCTCAGGTGATCAGGGTAAGCCTACTGAGGGGAGAGATTTGAGCAAAGACTCAAGGAGGTGAGAGGAGTTACTCACCTTGTCGATATTTACCTACAGAGTCTACTCTATTTAGCTTTTAAGAACCTCCATTATCAGCCTTGCCAAATTCATTCAACTACATTCCTAGCATGAATCCTCCTTTCGTGCAGAACCAGAACAGGTTATAGTAATTCAAACTTTGGCCTTGGCTCTCATTGCCCATCCTACTCAGATGCCTCTTCCTATTGCATGAATTCAATTCAAATATTTTGGAGCACCTGTTTTGTGCCAAGCATTGTGCTAAGCTTCTTGGAGACTGAATAAAATTGCACTTTTAGGGAAGACATATATGTGAACTAGTAATAATAAACATAAAATTCAATAACAAAAATATACGTAATGTATGAGAGGCAGCAGAAGAGAGAGATTTTTACTTTCCCATTGGATGGGCAATTCAAGGGAGGGGAGTGAGCGGGGAGGTGTTCACAAAGGCAGGTTACTAAACATTTGGAAGGGGTTTTAAAGGATAAGTGCCAATTAGCAGAGATTAAATGGGCAGATAAAGGGGGAAGGGTTAGCAAGGAAAGGTAACAATGTAGGATTACAAAGGCGCAGTAGCACAGAACTGGGGGTGCTTCCTGGGAATTTATAAGTAATTCAGTGTTGCCGGAGGTTTAAAGAGAGGGCAAGCAGCAAACTGCGGAGCTGGAGATTCAGGGTCTGCTAGACTGAGGTCCTGCGGACACAGGCCAGTGGCCAGCACACAGCCCTGGCATCTAACCGAGCAGGTGAAGAAGCGCATGGTCAAATGCTGGCCCCTTTAAGTAGGCTTTTGTTTTCGCTTTGTTGGTTAATTTAAAGTAGTACATGTTCACAATCACAAAAAAAGGAACAGAAGACAAGTTCCACCTCATTACTCAATGATAACCGTTGCTTGTGTATCATCTTTTCTTATGTATCTTTTTAAAACTTTTCTGTATTAATATAAACACACAGATAAAGCCTTAAAAAGACTCTTCTCTCCCTCCCTTACCCTCCCCTCAACTATACTATAAATACTCTTCTGCACCCTGCATTAAAACAATGAACCTCCACAAAGAAAAACCCAGGGCCAGATGGCTTCTCTGATGAGTTCCACCAAACGTTTAAAGAATTAATATCAGTCCTTCATAAATTCTTCCAAAAAATAGGAGAAAAGGGCACACTTCCCAACTCATTCTGTAAGGCCAGTATTGCCTTGATACAAAACCAGAGAGAGACATTTAAAGAAAAGAAAACTATAGACTAATATCATTTATGAATATAGACACAAAAACTTCAACAAAATACCAGCAAACAGTATCTGGCAGCATATAAAAAAAGGATTACACACCACCAAATGGGATTTATCCCAGAAATACAAAGATAATTTAACATATGAAAGCCAATCAATGTAATATAACATTAATAAAATAAAGGACAATTACTGCATGATCATCACAAAAAATGCATAAAAAGCACTTGACAAAATCCAAAATTCTTTCATAGTAAAATACACAGCAAACTAGTAATAGAACAGAACGTCCCTAACCTGATAAAGGGCATCTATGAAAAATCCACAGCTAACATTATATTTAATGTTAAAAGACTAAAAACTTTCTCCTTAAGACCAGGAATAAGACAAAGAGTCCACTCTTATCTCTTTCATTCAGCATTGTACTAGATGTTCTAGACAAGGCAATTAAGCAAGTAAACCTATTTCTAATTGCAGATGAATAAGTTCTTCTATGGAATACCCCAAGGAAAACATAAACACAAAACAGAGCTCATTAACAAGTTCAGCAAGGTTCTAAGACATAAAAGCAACATATAAATATGGTTACATTTCTATACACCAGCAGAAAACAATCTGAAAATGAAATTAATATGCCATTTATAAGAGTATCAAAAAAAAACACATAGGAATAAATTTAACAGAAGAAGTGTAAGAGTTATACACTGAAAACTATAAAACACTAGTAAAAGAAACGGGGAAAAAAGTAAATAAATGGAAAGACATCTGATGCTCATGGACTGCAAGGCTTAATATTGCTATGGTTCAGTGCAATCTCTCAAAATTTCAACTGCCTTTTTTGGTGGAAATTAACAAGATGATCCTAAGATCTAAGAACAAAGTTGAGGACTCACACTTCTGCATTTTAAATCTTACAACAAAGCTATAATAATCAAAACTGCTGCTAACATAAGATTAGCCAAACACATCAATAGGACAGAATTGAGAGTCCAGAAATAAACCCACATATCTAGTCAACTGATTTTTGACAAGCGTGCCAAGACAATCCAAAGGGGAAAGAACAGTCTTCAATTAATGGTGGTGGGACAAACAGATGCAAAAGAATGAATCTGAACCTCTGTTTCACACCTGATGTGAAAATTAACTCAAAATGGATAAAAAACTTAAATGTAAAAGGTTAAAACTATAAAACTCAGTGAAGATAACATAGGTGTAAATCTTTTTACCTTTGGATTAGGCAACAGTGTCATAGATGGGACACTGAAAGTACAAGCAACCAAGGCAAACACAGATTAAACTGAACTTCATCAAAATTGAGAATTTCTGTACAACAAATGACACTACTCAGAAAGTGAGAAGACACCCCAAAGAATGGGTGAAAATATTTGCAAATCGTGTATCTAGTAAGGGTTTTGCAGCCAGACTAGATTACAAAAACACCTACAACTCAGTAAAGAGACAAACAATTCAAGTTAAAAATGGGCAAGGATCTGAATAGACATTTTTACAGAGCAGACATACAAACAGCTAATAAGCACATGAAAAGATACTCAATATTATTAGTCATTAGAGAAATGCAAATAAAACCACAATGAGATACGACTTTACACCCATTAGAATGGTAATACTGTTTTAAAAGAACATGGAAAATAACAAATGTTGGCAAGAATATAAAGAAACTGGAACTCTCATATATTATTGGTAGGAATGGAAAATGGTCCAGCCACTTTGGAAAACAACTGACAGTTCCTCAGAAGTTAAACACTGAGATACCATACAACCTAGCAATTCCACTCCTAGCTATACACACCCAGGAGAACTGAAAACAGGTTCACACAAAAATGTATACATGGATGTTCATAAAAGCATCAAAATACTGCAAAAGTGGAAACAACCCATCAACGGACAAAAATGTAAAGAAAGTGTGGTATATATCCATATGATGGATAGTATCCAGTCTTAAAAGGGTTGAAATTCTGACATGTGCTAAACATGCATGAACCTAGACGACACCGCTGCTGCTGCTAAGTCTCTTCAGTCATGTCCGACTCTGTACGACCCCATAGATGGAAGCCAACCAGGCTCCCCCGTCCCTGGGATTCTCCAGGCAAGAGTACTGGAGTGGGTTGCCATTTCCTTCTCCAATGCATGAAAGTGAAAAGTGAAAGTGAAGTCGCTCAGCCGTGACCCACTCTTAGCAACCCCGTGGACTGCAACCTACCAAGCTCCTCCATCCATGGGATTTTCCAGGCAAGAGTACTGGAGTGGGGTGCTATTGCCTTCTCCGCTAGAAGACATTAGGCTAAGTGAAATAAGCCAGACACAAAAGGACAAATATTATATGATTCCACTTATATGAGGTACCTAGAATTAGCAAATACATAGAGACAGACAGTAGAAGAGAGTTTATAAGGGGCTTTAGGCAGGAGGAATGGAGAGTTATTTTTTAATGGGTGTAAGTTTCTGTTTGAGATGAAAAAGTGGAAATGGATGGTGGCGAAGGTTGTACAACATGGTGGATATATTTAATACCATTGAATTGTGCCCTTAAGAAAGGTTAACATGGTAAATTTTGTGTTATATATAGTTTACCACAATAAAAAATATATACAGTTGACCCTTGAACAACATGGGTTTGAATGGCACAGGTCCACCTGTGCATGGCTTTTTTTTCAACAGGAAATCCTGCAGGGATCCAGTCAGTGGGATCTGCTGCTGCGGAAACACAGATACAAACGAATCAGAAGCTCTAAGGGACCGAGGCGTGAGGGCACCACGCATGCTGAAGGCTGCCTACAGTTATAGGTGGATCTTCGACTGGGCCCTTCACGCCTGTGTCGTTCAAGGGTCAACTGTATATTATTACCTGAAAAGTGACCAGTAATGTGTTACGGATAAATTTTTAAAAATCAGTTTTATTCCAAACCAAATAATAGAATTAAGAATAGCAATAGCTAAAAGTGTTTCCCAACCCGTTTGGAACTTCAGAAAGATTTAAGGACCTTTTTGAAAAATAAAGACATCTGGCCCAAGAAAAAAAGAAAGGAAGAGAAGTTAAGTATTTATACATGCTACAACATGAGTGAAACCTGAAAAACCTTGCTGCTGCTAAGTCACTTCAGTCTTGTCCGACTCTGTGCGACCCCATAGACGACAGCCTATCAGGCTCCGCTGTCCCTGGGATTCTCCAGGCAAGAACATTGGAGTGGGTTGCCATTTCCTCGAGAAGAGTTCAAACACAACAGGCCACATACTGTAGGATTCCATTTACACGGAATGTCTAGAATAGGCAAATTTTGATAGAAAGCTGGTCAGCCTAGGATTGGATGGAGACGGGATTAGGGGCTCCTTGCTAATGGGTCTCTCTGTTGTGGTTGTTTAGTAGACAAGTCATGTCCGACTTGCTGTGACCCTATGGACTGTACAGCCCACAGCGCCTCTTGTCCATGGGATTCTCCAGGCAGGAATACTGGAGTGGGCTGGCATTTCCTTCTCCAGGGGATCTTGTGACTCAGGATCAAACCCACATCACCTGCATTGGCAGGTGGGTTCTTTAACACTGAACCACCAGGGAAGCCAGCAGGTCTCTTTAGGGTGATGAAAATGTTCTGAAATTAGAAAGTGATGATGGCTTCAAACTAGCGAATAAAAACCCAATGAATTGAGAAAAAAAAAAAAAAAAACACCCAAGGAATTGTACACATTAAAATGGTGGATTTTCTAGCATGTGAACTGTATCTCAATGAAAACAAAAATACCGCAAAAATGAACCATATGAGAGGCATAAGACATATCAAAAAGTCTACAGAATGATACCACAAACATCTCTATACCCATCAGCTAGCCTAGGAAATAACACTTTATTAATACGGTTTCTTTCCGCAGTCCTTTCCAACTCCATCCCCCTCCTTCCCACAGAGGTCAGTGTTACTTTGACTTTGGTACTGAGGTCCCACTTCTTTTTTTTAAAAAAGACTTGTTTATTTTTGGCTGTGCTGGGTCTTCTTTGCTGCACACAGGTGCTCTCCAGCTGTGGCAGGTAGGGGCTAGTCTTCGTCGTGGTGAGCAGGCTTCTCACTGCTCGTTGTGGAGCACACAGCACACAGGCTTCAGCAACTGCAGCTCACGGGCTCAATGCTTGTGGCACACGCGCATGTGGGATCTTCCCAGACCAGGGATTGAGCCCATGGCCCTTGCACTGGCAGGCAGATTCTTAATCACTAGACCACCGGGGAAGCCCAAGGTCCCACCTTTTTATGATAATTACTCTGACTTCCCCTTTTGCTGAACTCTTGTTACACTCAGAGTTTGTGTCTTTCCTTATTCTCCAAGTTCTTTTTGTACCCTCCCCTCCACTCTCCACCCCTACTAGTTTTCATGCTCTTGGAGAGCAGGAAACAACTTCACACTTCCTCCCACAGTTTCAATATAATGCTCAACCCAAGTACTCCCAATACACAGTGGCTGGCAGATTTTTTTAAAGTTCCCGTCCTTTCATCTTCTATTCTTTCCGTTCCTGGCAGTCACGCCATTTTCTCCACAATAAAAAGCAGTGCTGGTGTTGAGCCATATGCATTCTGTAAATGTTCGATGAAGCAGCCCCAGTGGAGAGATTGCACTGAGATCATATTCTTCCTGTACTAGAAGGTACTGGCGCCAGGCAGCGGTGGGGGGTGAGGAGGGGGGTGGCGAAAACTGCAAGCAAAACTTAACCCTAAGAGCAAGAGGAAGTAGTAGGCTTGGAGTTAGGCTGAAAGAGGTCAAGGGCCGAGCTCCGGCTCTTCCATATTTTGGCCTCTCAAAGGAACAAAGAGCCCTGCTTGAAACTTCTAATCCAATTCTGAGAATATAAATAAACTATGTTGTAAAACACACACACACACATGAAATTAACAAGTGATACAGCATTATTAACAATAGGACAAATTTTGTTCTAACTTCACAAAATTTTACGCTACTGTCCATTATTTGTTTTCATACCTATTGAAGACTCCATGTCGTATTTAATTGCATTGAGCAGCTTCCGCAGCATACAACAAATTCTGGTAAATTCTCTTTCCATTTTTATTCTATTATAATTTTCCCCCTAATTTTCCTTATTATGGCTTCTTAGCTACACCATCATTTAAAAGTGGACATTTAATTTCCAAATACATGGGATTTTGTTTAAAGTATCTTTAATATTAATTTCTCATTTTGATACTAATTTCTCACTTAAATGCTTCCTTCTCTGCAATCACTCTGTGTTTTTTTCAGTCAACTTTATTGAGACTTTTGATGGCTAAGTCGAAGATCTCTCTTGGTAAATGTCACACTGCACTGGAAAATATGTGGGTTATTTTCAAATTTCTTTTGATATTGATTTCTAACATAATCTACAATGATAAGAGAACAGACTATGCGATTTCAATACCTCTAGACCATGAAGTTTTTGCACCTTATGTCCCTGAATATATTCCAGTGTCTCCTAGTTTACAGTCTATGGGAGCTTGAATAGAATTTGTATCTTACTGTTGAGTGAAAATTATATAAATCTTAATTATATTGACTTGGTTCACAGTGCGTTTCAGGTCTACTATGTCTTTCTACTTCTCTGTATATTCATTCCATTAATTTTTGAGAGTTTGATATTGAAACTCCAACTTAAAACCTTATTTTACCTACTTAAAAAATAATTGTATGTAACTTTGTTCTGTATTTTCCAAGTCTCCTGTAAATGTGTTATCATACTTCATAATTCAAAAAAATAAAAACCAAAGAGCCCTGAACTTTCCTGAAATCTCTTCTCTGAAGTACTTGTATGCCTCTGCGTTTCTATAGCAACCCCCTCCAAGAAAATGTCAAACCTTTTAAATAACCTCCTCATTCAACCTCATAATATTCCCATGAAGTATGTGTGAAGGAGGGATTATTATCCTCTGTGCATTTCACAAAAGCTCAGGAGAGGGACACCACCTATCAAAGGTTAGGCGCAAGGAGCAACATATAGATGCCAAGTTTAGAGTCTCTTTACAGCTTCTATTTGCCAGACGGAGAAGTAATTCAGTGACGGGGAATGGACCTGGTGAGGAGATGCAGTCTCTGGTGGATGAGAAACCTGAGCCCCTGAGGTACACTGCATGAAAGCCTCAGCAACAACGAAAGAAATGCTGGCCCAAGTCCCAGGATCCAAAACCACCAGGCCGGGCCTGTATAAAATCTAACTGCCTCAGAAGGAGATAAGCATCAGAGTTTTTTAAAGTAACAAACTCTGCACCTCCCAATTTCTTATCTTTTAGCCTGGCCATGATGGAAAGACAGGTCTAGAGGAACCGCTGAGGGTATTTCCTATCTCAGGATCAGAGCCTGCACAGCAGCACAAAACAGGTGCTCAATAAATGCTACTTGCTGCTGCTGCTGCTAAGTCGCTTCAGTCGTGTCCGACTCTGTGCGAGCCCATAGACGGCAGCCCATCAGGCTCCACTATCCCTGGGATTCTCCAGGCAAGAACACTGGAGTGGGTTGCCATTTCCTTCTCCAATGCAGGAAAGTGAAAAGTGAAAGTGAAGTCACTCAGTCATGCCTGACTCTTAGCGACCCCATGGACTGCAGCCTACCAGGCTCCTCCGTCCATGGGATTTTCCAGGCAAGAGTACTGGAGTGGGGTGCCACTGCCTTCTCCGAATGCTACTTGAGGACTGAACAAATGCTTGCATGGCTGAGGTGAGGGAAAAGAAAAGGAAGGCATTAGGAAACTGACGTTGTCAGGCCTTGGTTGAAGAAAAACCAGGAGGTAGCTAGGATTCTAAATGAGTACAGTGATGCATTGGCAAGGATGATCCTGATGATCCTGAGGGAAACTAGGTTTCTACAGTGAATTTTTAAAAGATTAAAAAAAAAAAATAAACAAAAGATGGTTTTGTAGGAATAAAGGTTTCCTTAAGGACATTTTATGCGTGAAGTAGAAATTTCATAATTAATTTGGATACTGAATACTGCATACAGAATAGTTTAATCATCACTCCTTTCTAAGTATTTATATCCTCTATCAAGTATAAAAACAGATCTTTTTTTTGATCAAAGAGAAATAAACCTCTAGTTTACACTAAATGTCCAGAAATGAAGGTGAATCCTCCATACTTCAAAGTAGCAAGCTGCATTACAATGAAGCATACTTTATTATTAAATAATTATTTTACATATGCTTAACTTATATGCAGGTTTTCAAATATCACCTTTTGCAAAAGGCAAGATGGTGTTTGGACCAATACAAGGTCTCAAAGCTTAAGAATCTCCTCTTACACTTGTAGTGCTTAGCTGAGAGAATAATATATATCAGGGGTCAGCAAACCTTTTTTGTAAAGGGTCAGAGAGCAAATATCACAGGCTCTATGGACCACACGGTCCCTGGTGCAGCAACTCAACCCTGCCACTGCAGTTGCAAAAGTAACCATGGACGATATGTAAACAAATAAGAGGGACCATGCTTCAATAAAACTTTATTTATGGACAAGGAAGTTTTAATTTCCTAAAATTTTCATACATCACAGAATATTGTGTGTTTTTTTGTTTTTTGTTTTTTGTTTTTTAACTTTTCCCCAATTACTTACAGGGCTTCCCTGGTGGCTCAGATGGTAAAGAATCTGCCTGCAATGTGGGAGACCTGGGTTCGATCCCTGGGTTGGGAAGATCCCCTGGAGAAGGGAATGGCAACCCACTCCATTATTCATGCCTGGAGAGTCCCCGTGGACAGAGGAGCCTGATAGGCTAGAGCCCCTGAGGTCACAAAGAGTAGCACACAACTGAGAAACTAAGCACAGACTAAGCACAATCACCTAAAAATGTGAAAAGCCTTCTCTGTTATTTTTGGCTGTGCCATGCTTCTTGCGGGATCTTAGTTCCCCAACCAGGGATTGAACCTGTGCCTCCTGCAGTGGAAATGCAGAGTCCTAACCTCAGAACCACTGGACCACTCTGGAAGTCCTGTGAAAACCCATCTTAACTCATGGGCCATACAAAAGCAAATGGCAGAGCTGATCTGGGCCAGGGGTCAAGGCTGGTAAATCCCTGTTTTGTATGAATACCAGTTCTGACATAAGACAGACTGGTTGCTTAAGAATAATCTGATCATCTTTAAAAAAAACAAACAAACCCACAGATTCACAAGCCCCACCTCAGAGATTCTGATAAACAAGCTGCAGAGGAACCTGTGTTCACCAGGATTTGATCTCTGCCACATCACCTCTCAGGTATTAAAACACACAGGCTGTCCTTTTCCACCTGTCTCCACGTGGCAGTGCGACCTGGGGAAGCCCCTACAGCTCTCTGGATCTCGTTTTCCTCTTCTCTACCTTAAGAGAATGGGCTGCCTGATGGGTGTGCCCAGGTCCTTTCCAGCTCTGACACCTATGAGCCTACGTTTAGAAAACATAGACGCAGCCAATATTGTAAAAGGGCTTCCCTAGTAGCTCAGTCGGTAAATATCTCCTCCAATGCAGGAGACCCTGGTCCCATTCCTGGGTCAGGAAGATCCCCTGGAGAAGGGATAGGCTACCCACTCCAGTATTCCTGGGCATCCCTTGTGGCTCAGCTGATAAAAAATCCGCCTGTAATGTGGGAGATCCCTGGGTTCGAACCCTGGTTTGGGAAGATCCCCTGCAGAAGGGAAAGGCTACCCACTCCATTATTCTGGCCTGGAGAATTCCAGGGACTATATAAAGTCCATGAGGTCACAAAGAGTCAGATACAACTGAGCGATTTTCACTTCCAAAATCAAGTGCAACAAAGGGCAAACCATAGTTTTGAGGAGAAAGCCTACTTACTATTCTATTCATTCCTTCACATTCCACCTTGGTGGAACTCTCCTGAGTTAGTTATTTTGCTTTTTTGAGTGAAACTGTCAAGGCCGGGGTCAACGGTGCTTAATACTATCCTGACAATGGTACTTATGTGAGAAATGGGCAGCACGGTCCCATGGTACGATACTACCATGGGCTGCTTTTTCACCCTCTAGACCCTCTACTTTTATCACCTTTTCTGGGCAGAACAGTGACGATGCAAAAGAGAATGAATAAGGAGGATTGGTGATGGGCTGAATTTAAAATATATATATACACAAAAGCATTTTAAAGTCATATGATTTAAATCTCAGTAGGGGATGACAGAGGATGAGCTGGTTGGATGGCATCACCGACTCAATGGACATGAGTTTGAGTAAACTCCAGGAGTTGGTGATAGACAGGGAGGCCTGGTGTGCTGCAGTACATGGGGTCGCAAAGAGTCGGACACGACTGAGCGATTGAACTGAACTGAACTGAATCATCATTAAACTGCTGGTAAGAACCCAGAAAAGGAGAGTTACCCTTTGTTCAGTCCTGTGCTCCAACACCAGATCCTTTAAAGCCCAGCAGGAGAGTGAAGGACAACTAGTTTTGGATTCTTACGAGAATACTTCTTAAGCAACAGTCACTTGGTACCCATGAAGTCCAATATTTTACCTAATCTGTCTTAAATTAGATCTCTGTGAAGTAAATGAGTTAAAAGGGAAATTGATATTGAATTGTGGTTTATGGCCCAGGGGAAAATATCAGTTTATAATGACAGCCACTGAATGTGTGTGAGTACAAGGCCCATTAGCAGCGGTAGAACAACTCTTAACGAGTTATGGCATGGAGTATTAATAAATGTGTCATGCCGGCATAAGACGAGCCTTCTGAAAAGCACAGGCTTTTCATTTCTAATTAGCTATGTGGGGCTGGAAGCACACGTTGGAGGAGCTTTGCCACCGCTAACGCTAGGTAAGAGGCATTCCCTTCAGGGTCTACATAAGGAAGAGCGACATTGTGCAAGGCCAAGCACGAGCTCATTCATATTCACGCCAAACAAATCCTAGCACACGGCAAACACACTGCAATACATGCGCAGAGTCACCAAAGTACTGCATGCAGCCAACTCATGAGCAGCCCCCACCCTCACCCCGGGACTGGGTTAATTCTTCAGCCATTCAAAATGTACACATTAAAATAATAAAGGGTGCATAAATTGCAAAGGACACTGCAGAGAACTCAGCATATGGGTGCAGTACATCGCAAACAGAAAGCTTCTTAGAGAGAAGTTTATCACCCAGTCCCGGCTTTGCTGTGGGTCACAAGGCCCAGGAGAGCAGTTCCCCACCCAACCAGATTCTTCCTCCCCTGAGAGGTCATCATTTCCACCAGGGCAAAGGGGACCTGTAGGCACCTGAGGGCCTTCTGGGTCTAATGCACACCTAGGGGCCAGGGATTGAGCTAATCTATAGGGGGGGGGGTGGGAATCAATACCCTTTGGCTCCATCTGCTATAACTGTTATCCACACTGCTTTACGACAGTCTGCCAGAGTTTGGACCCTAGATCCTAACTGTTTTGACTTCTGGAGCTGCCTAATCCTCTCATCTTTAAATGACGTCTCTAGCCTTAAATTCTTGCCTGCTAATCTAATATATATATATATATATACACTTTATTCTCCCAGATCTATGTACCTCTTCTGAACCAGGTAACTAGCTGATTAGACTTTTAGTAGTTGTTAGTTCTTTCCTGCCTAAGTATAAATTTTTTGTTCTGGCAACTTTTAACAGCAAATCCTCTCTGCCTAATGGTTTCAGAGTGTGCACTCACAGAGAGGTACTCTTCTACCAATAATACAAATACAGCTGATTGGAAAACCAGCTATAACAGTGGTAAGAGCAGCAGTGAGCAGTAGTAGCCAATTGTCTACTGCTGCTGCTGCTGCTAAGTCGCTTCAGTCGTGTCTGACTCTGTGCGACCCCACCAGGCTCCCCCGTCCCTGGGATTCTGCAGGCAAGAACACTGGAGTGGGTTGCCATTTCCTTCTCCAATGCATGAAAGTGAAAAGTGAAAGTGAAGTCGCTCAGTTGTGTCTGACTCCTAGCGACCCCATGGACTGCAGCCTACCACGCTCCTCCGTCCATGGGATTTTCCAGGCAAGAGCACTGGAGTGGGGTGCCATTGCCTTCTCCAACTGTCCACTAATCAACAGCTATTTGGCATTCACTTCTGAGTAATTACACAGCCAATATAGCAGGCAACAAATAAATGTCCTTTCAAAATTTCCCTGTTTTAATAAAGAAAAGCATGATGCTAAATCTAAACAGATTCTACCTCAGACTAGGAAGCTGTTCAAACATAAATGACCTATACTGTCAAAATGACTATACCATGTTACAGGGGGTCCTGATGCCTTTTATTTACTTATATACTTATTATATTTTGGAAATTTTTTTGGCCACACCACATGGCCTATGTGATCTAGTTCCCCAGCCAGGAATCAAACCCATGTCCCCTGTAGTGGAAGCATGGAGTTATAACCACTGAACTGCCAGGAAGTCCCAAATTATACACTGTACTTTTTTTGGGGGGTAGGGGTGGGCTGCACCACATGGCTTGCAGATCTAAGTTGTTCAACCAGTGACTGAACCAAGGCTTCCACAGTTAAAGCACCAAATCCTAACCACTAGGCCACCAGAGAACTCCCCTGATGCCTTTCTTAATGCTAATCTGCTCAGTGGCTCCCTCAAGTAAAATGACAATTATAGTCCCAACGTGTCCTAGGAAAGGCTCCAGCAGAGGCGCAACTGGCCTGAATTTACAGAGCGCCTGAGCCCTGGCACCCAGCTTAGAAACACTGAACCGAAAAGCAGGACATTAGGACACGGGCAGTTTTTTTTTTTCCTTTAGGCTTATACTTCTGTTTGAACTACATGAATATTTGTAGTCCTCCTCTTCCAAGGCTCTGTTTCACTATGCTGAGAACAGAGTGAGAGGCCTTTAAATCCCATGTTTATATTTTGATTTCCCTTACTTATTAATAACTGCACCTGTTTGTCTATTTGAAGAAATAACATTTAGCATGTATTAAGCATTTACTATGCAGAAGGAACCCTACTGAGATGCCTTTTACAATACCTGTCTCACAGCAACCACTTGATAAAGAAGGTATATTTTACTAATAATGAAATTGCAACAAAAAGGTCAACTTGCCCAAAACCACCGTTATTTAGTGGTAAAACTTAGAACTGAACCAAGGCAATCTAACACCAAAGTCTATTCTCTTAATTATCACGTCATACTGCAATTTTTTAAAAACTTCAAAACTACTTATCAACTCTAACTCCTCACTTTATAGACAAGAAACCAAGCACAAGGATTTCCCTGGTGGTCCAGTGGTTAAGAACCCACCTGCCAATGCAGGAGACACCAGTTCTACCCCTGGTCTGGGAAGATCCCACACGCTGCAGAGCAACTAAGCCCGTGAGCCTCAACTACTGAGCTCATGTGTCTAGAAGCCATGCTCTGAAACAAGAGGAGCCACCGCAATGAGAAGCCCTTGCACTGCAACTTGAGAAAGCCTGCATGCAGCCACGAAGACCCAGCTTAGCCAAAAATAAAATTTTTAAAAATTAAAAATTAAAAAAAAGAGAGAAGAAATCAAACACAGTGTGCTCTGCTCAAGCTGAGTCATCTGATCCAACCCTCAGACCAATGAAGAAATCATTTTTACTAAATTCTTTTTAACTCTGACAAAAAAGAAAGCCCCTTGCATACGCCAGAGACATCACAGCAGCTGTGTATGGTATTTTCCCAAGTTAAGCTCGATGAAGATGATGCCGGCATCCAGCCTCTCTGCGGCTTTGCTGGTTCCCAGTGCTTCTGCATATACTGTCTCATTTGCTGTGACCTTGTGACCCCTATGTCCTCCAGCCCACATCTGGAGCAGGTGACACCGATTCCTGCCTACATCCTGATCACAGGAAGACACACTGGCAGAACAGCAGCTGCTTCAGCACTGAGCCAGCATGTTCCTGCTCCCTGAGGCAGGGCGGCTTGGAACCTCCTACCTGGCCTCCCTTCCTCACCATCCTTCAATCAGATTTGCTGTTGATTTCCTTCTCCCTTACGCTCTTGGGGTCCCCAGCCTGCAGCTGCTCTAAGGTAAAGAGGAAGGTGGATTTAGTATGTAAAGCATACTAATGCCTCTCTTCACTGCACTGTGCTCGTACTCTAGAATCTCTTCTCACTCTCCTCTCTCTTAGAAAGCAGCAGAGTAGAATGGTTAGGAGGCTTTGAGGCCACCTGGATTCAAGATCCAGCTGTTGCTTATTAGTTGTTATGATTTTAGGTAACTAACTCAGGTTGCCAAGGCTCCATTTTCTTATGGATGAAATATGGATAATGACTGACAGTAACCTATTTTATCAGATTATGAGGGTTAAATGAAAATTCACAAAAAGTCCTGACTACAGTGCCTGGCCCAGAATAAGGACTCAAAACAAACGGAATTACGATGATGCTTTTGCTATCATACCGATCATTGCTGCTCCCTCTGTTCCTTGGCAGGGTGGCAGGAGGAGACTCTCAGGGGTAATATTCAACATATTTAGCATTCACACACGTGGCACAAGCCAGTAGGACCCTTGTGCACAAGCTAGACTAACAGTCTACAGTTACTAGGGCCAAAGTCACAGGACACTGCACTGGTTCAAAATGGGCCCCAGAGGTCATCTCACACTGAGAACTCCAGAAGCAGGAGAAAATAAAAACTGCTGAGTATGTACACAGTGGGGTCCAACCTGCCTCTCTCCTTTATCTCCTGTCTCACCAGACCACACCTCATGCTCCAGTCACGGTGAACTCAAGGTTCTAAACACTTTAATGTTGTTCACGCCTCTCTGTCTTTTCATGCACTGTTCTTTAGACCCAAACTACTCTTTCTTCTCTTCTCCAATGAGTGAAATGTTTATTAAACATACTTTAAAACTTCAAGGTACAGTTTCACCTTTTCAACATTCAACTTTCTCACACAGAGAAAGTTTCTCATTACCCTTCCTGCTGGTGTGTTCCCGCTACACTTGGTACTTACTTCTGTTCTAGCACTTAATATAGTACTGTCATTTTGTTTACACACTGATCTCCCTCATTGGACACCGAGATCCTTACAGGCTGTGAAAGTGCTGCACTCAGTATGCCAGCAAATATGGAAAACTCAGCAGTGGTCACAGGACTGGAAAAGGTCAGTTTTCATTCCAATCCCAAAGAAAGGCAATGCCAAGGAATGCTCAAACTACACACAACTACACTCATCTCACACGCCAGCACAGTAATGCTCAAAATTCTCCAAGTCAGGCTTCAACAGTACATGAACCGAGAACTTCCAGATGTTCAAGCTGGACTTAAAAAAGGCAGAGGAACCAGAGATCAAATTGCCAACATCAGCTGGATCACAGAAAAAGCAAGGGAATTCCAGAAAAACATCTACTTCTGTTTCATTGACTGCACTAAAGCCTTTGACTGTGTGGATCACAACAAACTGGAAAATTCTTAAAGACATGGTAATACCAGACCACCTTACCTGCCTCCTGAGAAATCTGTATGCAGGTCAAGAAGCAACAGTTAGAATCAAACATGAAACAATAGACTGGTTCCAAACTGGGAAAGGAGTACGTCAAGGCTATAGATTGTCACCCTGTTTATTTCACAGATTACATCATGTGAAATGCCAGGCTGAATCACAAACTGGAATCAAGATTGCTGGGAGAAATATCAACAACCTCAGATATGCAGATGATAGTACCCTTACGACAGAAAGCGAAGAAGAACATAAAATGCCTATTGATGAAGGTGAAAGAGGAGAGTGAAAAACCTGGCTTAAAACTCAACATTCAAAAAAACGAAGATCATGGCATCCGGTTGCATCACTTTATGGCAAATAGATGGGGAAACAATGGAAACAGTGAGAGACTTTATTTTCTTAGGCTCCAAAATCACTGCAGATGATGGCTGCAGCCACAAAATTACGACACCTGCTCCTTGGAAGGAAAGCTATAACAAACCTAGACAGCATATTAAAAAGCAGAAACATTACTTAGCTGACAAAGGTCTGTCTAGTCAAAGCTATGGTTTTTCCAGTAGTCATGTATGCATGTGACAGTTGGACCGTAAAGAAGGCTGAATGCCAAAGAATTAATGCTTTTTAGCTGTGGTGTCGGAGAAGACTCTTGAGAGTCCCTTGGACTGCAAGGAGATCAAACCAGTCAATTCTAAAGGAAATCAATTCTGAATATTCATTAGAAGGACTGATGCTAAAGCTAAAGCTCCAATACTTTGGCCCCCTGATGCGAAGAGCCAACTTGTTAGAAAAGATTGATGCTGGGAAAGATTGAAGGTGGGAGAAGAAGCGGACGACAGAGGACGAGATGGTTAGAGGGCATCACTGACTCAATGGACATGAGTTTGAGCAAGCTCCAGGAGATGGTGAAGGACAGGGAATCCCGGCGTGTTGCATTCTGTGAGGTCACAAAGAGTCGGACACGACTGAGCGACTGAACAACGACAACAACTGTGACTTTCTTGGCTTAGCAAGCAGAAGATGTCATATAATACCTGTCTGGGGCAAGGCAGACAGTTCATACATATTTGCTGACTGAATGAATGAACCTCTTCAGTTCAGTTCAGTTCATTTCAGTCGCTCAGTCGTATCTGACTCTTTGCGACCCCATGAATCACAGCACGCCAGGCCTTCCTGTCCATCACCAACTCCCAGAGTTCACTCAGACTCATGTCCATTGAGTCGGTGATGCCATCCAGCCATCTCATCCTCTGTTGTCCCCTTCTCCTCCTGCCCTCAATCCCTCCCAGCATCAGAGTCCTTTCCAATGAGTCAACTCTTCACATGAGGTGGCCAAAGTACTGGAGTTTCAGCTTCAGCATCATTCCCTCCAAAGAAATCCCAGGGCTGATCTCCTTCAGAATGGACTCGTTGGATCGCCTTGCAGTCCAAGGGACTCTCAAGAGTCTTCTTCAACACCACAGTTCAAAAGCATCAATTCTTTGGCGCTCAGCTTTCTTCACAGTCCAACTCTCACATCCATACATGGAATGAACCTCTTAGTCATGAGGAAATGATATAGCTAAAATCAACTAACTTATTACTATATCCAACTTTATGCAAGGTGTCTAATTGACCTTTTCCACGCTGTAGCTCATCCACTCATAAAAATTCATTAATTTTAGTTCGAAAAGTTTTCTTATGTTTTCCATGTCTTAGATTGAGGCAGTGCAAGGCCTCATACTGAGGCAGTGCAAAACGACAGAAATTATCCAAAAATGACAGTAGGAAACAAAACTCGCAATACACTCTCTAGAGACAGCATAGCATGGTAGAAAGACGAGTACTAAATTCACAGATCCCAGGAACCAAAACCTGGGTGATTCCACACACCAGGTGAGGGAATTTCAGCAGTAAATTAACGTTTCTGAGCCAAAATTTTTTCTCCCTTGTAATAATGTGCAACATTCTACTGACAGTTCCCTCATATTGGTGATCCTCAGGAATACAGAAAATTAGAGAGGTATTAATAATACCTAGAATTTGGGTGGTATCATCAACTAAAACAGCAGATGAAATAAGATAAGTAGGTTTGAGGGAAGAAAATTAGTTCCATTTTGAATACACTGAGTTGCCTACGGGAAGCCCAGATAGAGATGCCTGGCAAAACACTGAATATTTAAGGAGTGTTCTGGGCTGGAGATATAGACTCAAGAGTAGTGAGAGAATGGATGAGATCAGTCAGGAAGAGTGTGCCAAGTGAGAGGCACACGGGCCAAGGACTGCACCCACAGGAATGTCAACACTTAAGGGAAAGGAGAGAGAAATGAAGGAGAAAGAAGAGGAAGAATAGTCCGAAATGTAAGGTGAATTAGGCCAAGGAAGTAAAGAGCTGCAAGAATCGGGGAGCCATAAACAGTGTGAAATACAGCAAAGAGGGTCAGTGAGATAAGAACTGAGAAAGTATCCATTAGATTTGGCAATCTGAGATCATGGAGGATCTTATACTAAGAATGTGGTCAAGACGGGAGGATGAGAGTCAGGATGGAGGAGTGGGTGGGAGATGCGTGGGTGGTGAGGGCAAGTAAAAGGTGACTCTTTAAAAGCTTCAGTGGCGTGGAGAGACAGATTACACCTCATGGGGGCATGGGGTCAAGCATGGGTTGATGAAGATGGGAAGGCTTTGAGTATGTTTATAGGCTGAGGGGAAGAACCACTCTGAAAGGGAAAGAGTGAAAGTACAGAAAAGAGAGGGGATAACTGAGAGGCTCAAGTGCCAGAGAAGGTTGACAGGCAGGGTCACAGGCACAAGCAGAAGGATTGACCTTGAGAAGTAGATGGGTTGGGTACCTTATCCTCTGAAATTGGGGGACTCTTTTATTCAAACTTAATTCCACAGGCCAAACTGTGTAGACTCACAGTGTCTGGAATATGACTGCTTCTTCAGGGCAGGTATCAAACATATTGCTAGAATCAGAGTTGACTGATTCTAGCAACTCTGATCTCAAATTGCCAGAAATCCCCCAGAAATTTCATTTCATGGGGAAATCTTAATCTTGAATTCTGTCAAACAGAGTTATACGTAAAGAATTTACAGCTCATGTGAATTTGGAATCAATCAGTAAGAGAAGCACCCTCTGTATAATGATATCACAGTCTTACTCTCCTTGACTTAGAAGGGATTTAAAATCTGGTAAATTGTAGATCTAATACATTAGAGAAGATGATCAATATCACTGCAATCTTGAGACATCCTTCAACATTTAAATGGTCATTATTAAATACCCCATTCAACAGGTTAATTCTTAATCGAATAAAATTATTTCATGACCTATACTCTGTAGAAACTATCAGAGACCAATTCCTAAAATTACCAGTCAGTGGGATTTTATGGTTCAGGTGATTTGCTAATAAAAATAACACACATCCAAGAATTCAGGTAAAAGTTGTTACACCACAATGTGCCTCAGAACTTTGGAGCTGCAACTCAGAACTTGTACAAGGTCCAGAGAAGACCTGAGGTTCTTTTCTGGGAAAAATGCTAGGTTTATCTATAAGTGCCCCTATAGCTCACATGAATGCTGCAACCTACTGAACTCCTACCTATGTAAAACTCTGAAATCGGCAAACTCAACGGGGTGACAATACTGGCTTTTACACAACTCAGAATATCTGTGGTATGGGTCCTTTCAAAGATTATAATTTGACTTCCCTGGTGGTTCAGATGGTATGGGTCCTTTCAAAGATTATAATTTAGTACTTGCTAAAAGTCTGTTTAAGACAGCATTGTAGCCCTTGATGCTTCTGGATTCTCCAAGTTTAGGTCTCTGTACCAAGGTAAGATGACCACAATCTTTAAAGTATCTGGACTTTTTCAACTTTATTAATGTACCTATCACTACCTGCAATAATTTTTATTTCTTTAATAGGTTACTATCTGTCTCCCCAACAAAAACTAACTTCCAAGCATAGTATATAGAACTTGCCTGCTTTGTTCCCAAGGGCATGGAACAGAACCTAGGCATGTAAAAATTGCTCAGTAACAATTTATCAGATTGTCAGATAAAGGACTGAATGTCCCTAAGCCTCTACAATCAATCACAAAGTCCTATCAATTTATACTCACTTTTGATGTCACCGAATCCCCTCACTTTTCACTTTCACCACTACTGTTTGTTTAGACCCCCACCATCAGTACTTCATAGCCGGCCACTCGGTCCAAGTTCTCGTTCCCTCTGGTCCATACCACACATCACTGTCACATTCACCTCCTGAAGGTACAACTTTAATCACGTATCCTTACTCCCACTCAAAACTCTCCAGCAGTTCTCTATTACTTAACAAGTGACACCCAGACTTCTCAGTCTAACATTGCAAGTTCTCCATGTCTTGGCTCCAGCACTCCCTTCCCAGACTCACTGCCCACTCTCCAAATTCCAATCAAATGAGACGATTTGGCTCTCTCTTACACTGTCCTATGCCCTGGTTTCTAAGTCTTTGTTCATATTCTTCTCTCTGCCTATAATGTTACAGTCTATCCCTTATTTCTAAAATCCAAACCCTAATCCAAACATTACTCCTACTGTCAATTCCCTGGTGGCTCAGAGGAAAGCGTCTGCCTCCAATGCGGGAGACCCGGGTTCAATCCCTGGGTCGGGAAGATCCCCTGGAGAAGGAAATGGCAACCCACTCCAGTATCCTTGCCCGGAGACTCCCATGGACTGAGGAGCCTGGTGGGCTGCAGTCCATGGGGTCACAAAGAGTCGGACACGACTGAGTGACTTTACTTACTTTATGAAGTAAATAAGGCCTGTTCTGAGGCCCCCTATCAAAAGTGGTATCACACTACACACTATTATATTATAAGCTACATAAGGGTAAAAAACTGACTTTATTAATCTTTGTTTCCCACAAGCGAACCCAATACCCCCAGGGCCTCACACAGAGGAAATACTCAAGAAGTAAAGATTGCATAAACAGATCATATTTTATATGAGACAACCCAAACTAATATATATTCCATGTCAGTTTCTCTCATTTCCGTTAGAGTCAGTTAATACTGGGAGGGTAACACAACTCCCACAGCCAAGAAAGCAGCCAAACATAAAAGAAGACACGACAGAACAACTTAGAACATTCAGGAAACGACATCCTTTGTATAATAAAGACTTGAGACCAATAAATCAAGAAGAGCACTAGGTGGGGGTCTTTTGATGGTGTCGCTCCTAATTCTAAGGCTCTGCAAGAGGAGAGGTCGGACTGGTGGCACTTAACAGTAGCTCAGCCCTCCAAAATCTCTAAATTATCACGAAACCTATTTCCTGATCTACTTGTTCAGCCCCTAAAGGAAACTAATTCTTCAGGAAAGGAAAAGATACACTGGTAATCAGTCTCTTCCCCCAGAGAGTTCCATTCAGTTTGGTAGATGGGAAAACTTTTCATTTTGGGGAAAAAAAACCCATGATGTACCCTTTCATGGTCAAAGCACTTAGAAAAGTACATTGTGTTTTCATATGCATCATCTCATAAGACTAACTCATTCATTTAACAGATATGGCTTGAACACTTATTACAGGGCATGAACACACTGCTCTGGCTAATGAGCTTACAAGAGGATGAACAAACAAACAAACATATCATATGCTAGGTGTATAGTGGAGAAAAATGAAGCAGGGCTGGTACAACAAGCTGCTTTGTTTCATATTGGGTAGGCAAGAAATATTCTTCACCACAGTACTGTAGGATACCTGGGAGCTTAGTTATTAGCATAATTTTAATTTTCCAGATTAGGGAGACTGAGACGCTAAATGGTTAAGTGACATGCCGGAGATTCTCCAGAATAAGGTGGAAATGGGCTTAGAAATAAGGTTTCCCAACTTTTGGTCTGTTACTAAAGCTATAAAAGAGGAATGTGATTTAAGAATGCTTAAGCTCCTTTCCATCTTGATAATCATGCTCATGGAATAGAAAAGAACCCTATATATGAATGTCATTAACCCATCACCCTTATAATGGCCTTCCAGCTACTGGCTCACAAGCATTTGCCTCAATTTGATTTGGTGAATTAAATAATGGAAACATTTTGTTTTTTTATATTGTTGCAAAACAGCTTTTTAAAATAAAGGTTTAAAACATCTAATTTTTATTTAAAATGGAAAGCAGCATCTAGGCTTGTTATGCAAAAACAGGCAATGTAATAGCACATTAGCAATATTTCAAATCACACCTAATGAACATACTTTCCTTTAACTGTCTCTGCTCTGCACATCTGTTGAAAGTGTGTGAAACTAGATTCAGCAAGGATTTTCTGCCAGGAGCTCATGGGTCTGTGTGTGTGAGAGAGCCTTAACAGTTCTTCATTGGAGGAAGCTGATGGCACTAATACTAGTGAGGTAAGGAGAAAACTGTCAACGTTGCTGGGAACGGGGGCCCTGCCATACCTAACCTGTTGCTGTTCAGTCGCTCAGTCATGTCTGATTCTTTGGGACTCCATGGACTACAGCAAACCAGGCTTCCCTGTCCTTCACTATCTCCCAGAGTTTGCTCAAACTCATGTCCACTGAGTCAGTGATACCATCCAACCATCCTCTGTTGTCCCCTTCGCCTCCTGCCCTCAATCTTTCCCAGCATCAGGGTCTTTTTCAGTGAGCTGGCTCTTCACATCAGGTGGCCAAAGTATTAGAGGTTAAACCTAAAAACCACTTCTTATCAAAGGTAGGGCTGAGATCTTAATGTGTTAAAGAAATTCAGGAGGAGAAATCAGTTCCAATGTAAAGAATCAAGTTAGGCTGTAAGGAAGAAGAGGCTTCAGGGCTAGGCCTGGATGAATCGGAAGAGTGTCACAAAGTGAAGTTAAAGGACAGAGGATATTACAACAGGAGAGAATGAAGACCAGAAGGCAGGGAGGACACCAGGGAAACAGACAGAATAGCTTGCTCCAGCTAAGCATATATGACAGGCATACATGTAAAATACAACTAGATATAAGCCCAACTCTTACCCTGCAGATATTCTAGACGAGGAAATTGAAGCCCAGAGAATTTAAGCGATTTGGCCAAGGGCAGACAAGGGGCAAAGGCAGAACTAAAATGAAGGTTTTTATATTCCCAGTAGGTACTTTTTTCACTGTACCATTCTGCTGGTAAGCTCGGGGATTGATGATTGAAAGGAAAGATAATTTTCCTTTAAAAGTAAAAAAATGTGAAGACGTAGGTTAAGTAAAAGCGTCGTGTGTTAGTCGCTCAGTCTTGTCTGACTCTACGGACTGTAGCCTGCCAGGCTCCTCTGTCCAGGGAGTTCTCCAGGCAAGAATACAGGAGTGGGTAGCCATTCCCTTCTCCAGGGGATCTTCCTGACCCAGGGATTGAACCTGAGTCTCCTGCACGGCAGGCAGATTCTTTATGGTCTGAGCTACCAGGGAAGCTCTGGTTAAATAAATTCCCTCCAACTTACAGGTACAGCTGTACAGTGGCAGCAATACTGACACTGAGCCCAAGTCTCTTGAACAAATTGTCCATGGCTACCAGACTACTTAGAGCTCCTTCACTTGAGAAGGTAAAATAGTGGAGCTAACACAAAGACCCTCCTTCCCCTGAGATGCATGGCATTTCTTAGGACCCATGCTAAGAAGGGGTATTACACCACAGGAATTATCAGGGGTGTGAATGAAAGAGCAGGTTCCCCCCGCCAGCCCATCTCCATATTTGCATGTCTAGTTTCAGAAGAACTGAACCAACTGAGACAGAAGGTCAGTTAATGAACAATTAGAAAAGTGGAAAACTAGAAACATGTTGTAACAAACTGACAGGAGGCACTGGCTTTTGACAAAGTTATTTTACATTATTAAACTTACAAAATGAGGAGGCTGAACTAGATGATGTCTAAGGCCACCATATTCTAATTTTCTATGATTCTAGGTTGACTCCAATTTGCAGGAAAAGACAAGACATGAAAACTTGAAGGTAAACTGAACTTTGGGAAACCATATGTAATTTTTTAATGCAATAGGTATGTACCCTATTTAAAAGCACATAATCAATCCTATAATTTGGATTTTTGTTTATAGGACTTTCTTACAAGAGAGCATATCCACTGAACAAAAAGGATACACATAACAGTCATTGGTTTTCAGGAACAAGAGAAAGAGTAGAAGCTAACTCTGAAGGCCTTCTTTCAACTTAATCCATAGATTTTCTTGCTGCCAACTTAAGAAAGCTCTTAGAAATACACATGGCCATTTAAAATTCAACAAATTGCTATAAGCAAACATGGCCCATTCTTTTTAACTTTGCATAGTATTTCATAAAACAAACAAATCAAGAGTCATTTAACCACTCACTATATAGAAAATGCATAATTTTTAAAAATTCAACAAGTTATTATTAAGAATTGGAGAGTATAGTTTGTAGTGAAGACAGAAAGACTCTGAGCAACAGAGAAAAAGCCCTTGGTTTGATTCACTAAAGAAAGTGTGGAAGGGGGGAAATGAACTGAAATTTTACCTTGATAAAACTTAAGATTCTACAGTATGAAAGAAGGGAAAACAAATAACAAAATTAAGACTTTAATTGACTTTAAAAAATAACAGAAGGAAAACCAAGAACAAAGGCATTCAAGGTCAGTTCAAGTTCCTAAAAATACTTGTTTGTTTTTGCTTGTACATATACTGTATAAATAGTTTCCCCCATAGCTCAGTCGGTAAAGAATCTGCCTGCAATGCAGGAGACCTGGGTTCAATTCCTAGGTCAGTAAGATCCCCTGGAGAAGGAAATGGCTACCCATTCCAGGATTCTTGCCTGGAGAATCCCATGGACAGAGGAGCCCAGCAGGCTACATACAGTCCATGGGGTCACAAGAGTTGGACACGATTTAGTGACTAAACCACCACCACCATACTGTGTAAAGAAACTCTGGAAGATACTACTAACAGTGCTTACCTGTTCAGGGAGGCGGGACATGCACAGATGAGAGACAGGTATAAAGGGGAGACTTTTTACTGAGGTCTTCTTTACTGAAGAGCTTTTACTGCATTTTTAACCATGGAAACATATTACCTACTTTATTTTTTGGCTACACCACACGGCTTATGGGATCTCAGTTCCCCAGCCAAGGATCAAACCCGCACCACCTGCAGCGGAAGCACGGCGCCTTAACCACTGGATCACCAGGAAAGTCCTTGTATCACCTATTTTTAATATTAAATATGTCCTTTAAATTCAATTATTTGCAGGTAGCACTTGAAAAACAAGAAAGAAACACTTTGTTTGGAGACATCCAAAGGGAGTACCAAGAGGCAAAGAATATGCTGTTGCACTGGGAGGGCTGAGACAACTCAGAGAAAGGACGATCTGGACGGTGGAGGGCCATCTGGGGAGGTCAGGTGGAAAGTTAAAGGAACACCACTGTTCAGGGCCCCAAGCAACTCACGACAGCTCGCACCAGTACCAGCTTGTGCAGCAGTACCTTGAAAATGGGACACACATATCTTATGGCCCTGTGTCCCTGGACACTGTCAAGTCTACAATGGGATGAAACCAGAACTTTACTAATAGGGAACTAGCTTTCTTTCATCCTCTAAAATAAAGAGAGAAGGAAATGAGAAACCAGTTTCCATGAGTCCCAAAAATGATCAATGAGGTAGAAAACGAGAACCAAAAAGAAAAAATTAAGAAATCCATTTGTAGCATTAAGCAAGGAGAAGAGATTTTTACTTTGCAGGAATTACTTAAGGCAGCGCTTGAGAAACAAACAGAAAGAATGTCCTCTTAAAGCCATTTCTCTTCTCAGGATGTTTTGGTTTGTGGGTTGATTCCCAGTGTGCTTCCTCGTAGGGGAGACCTTGCTAATTCGGCCCAGTGAAAGGCCTATTTAGTAAGAAGTATTAGTAATGCTGGTGAAGATATGCAAGTGAATTTGAACAAGCCTATTTCTTTAATCAACTGAAGAAGTCTTTATTTAAAAATAAAATCAGTATCTCTCAAGTGCTACTAATTCCCTCTCTTGTCATAGGTGTTTATTTGCTTTATAATAATCATTAAACTAAGCATTTATATTTTATATATATATAAAAGCACTTATATTTTAAGAATTTTTCTGCATGGTGGTGTATTTCAGTTTTGTTTTTTTTTTAAAGAATTTTAAAAACACAATTAAAGTTATCCTTTCCATAAACTATTTACCCTGTGGTGAGGCCAAAGACCAAAATCAGATTTCCTATCATGAAGAGTCAGTCCCCTGCTGGAGTGCCATTAACATCTGGCCTACCCAAAAAGGGGTAGCCATTAGGGCCAGAGACCCACTGTCTTTGGGGCCTCACTTCCAAGTTAGCACCACTGAAGTCTAAGGCATTGGGAATGAAAAGAGGCTGTCTACAGGGCAGGAACCAGGGGAAAAGGCATGCAAAGGAAAACTAGGTTCTGATAATGAACCTAGTTCTCTAATTTTAAGAAAACGAAATTTAATTTGTATCTGAGCTGGAAAAACAAATAGTTCAAATAAAAGCAAAGCGGTTTTAGCCACCTGAAAGGCCAGCGTCCACAGGGCCTTACCTATCGGTTTATTGCCATAAGGCTTCCCTGGTGGCTCAGAGGGTAAAGAGTCTGCCTGCAATGCAGGAGGCCTAGGTTCAGTCCCTGGGTTGGCAAGATCCCCTGGAGAAGGAAATGGCAACCCATTCCAGTACTCGTGCCTGGAAAATCCCGGTCAGGGGAGTCTGGTAGTCTACAGTCCATGGGGTTGCAAAGAGTCGGACTTCCACTTTATTGCCATAGGAGCATTTTCTGAAAAAGTTCTACTAAGACTATGGATGCCAGAGCAGGAAAGAGGAGGGAAATATATCTTAAAATATTTCAAAATTTTACAATCAATGAAATATTCTTCTAAAAACAGCCTAAGATTCCACGTTTCCTTATTCACTAACCCAGATATTTAAACTTTGTCTCCTTCCTCACCCACCTACCCCTATTCAGCAAAGGCCCAGATTAAAAATTTAGATTTTAAAAGAGGGATGAGGAAACAAGGAAATCGAAGACAGTTTATGAAAACTTAGTCCCAGAATTTGACACGTGACAAAGTCCTTAGAAGCCTTGTTCTACTGCTCAGTTCCTAGATGAGACATTTAGGCACAGAGAGGTGAAGTGGCTTACTAAAGGACATGAACTAGTTTTGAGAAGATTTTTTCTTTATTTACTACTTTCCCCCGCCATGAACTATTTGTGGCAGCTTAAAAAACACACATACTAAAAAGATAACTATAAATAATAAACATGGTGAATTATGACAGAGCAAGGATTTCTTCTAATCTAGTACTTTTTATATCATATGATGTTTTGCTCCTTAAACTTTCTAAATTTCCCAGTAGAAGTTATAGGCTACTGATTCTGCTTTGTTCCCAGTAGATAGCTGTTCTGAGCTGCAAGAGAAGTATGCAGGTGAAGGGCCATTTTGTGTAGAAAATTACTCAACTGTTTTTGCCACTCAGAACTAAGATGCCTCCACAACTATAGCTTAATCAAGAGATCTGTTCACCTCAAGTCTTACTTCTGGCCAGTTGTTAAGACAAAGAAACAGAAATTTCTTCCCAAACTTAGACTGAAAGGCAATTTTAGTTAAGGTCAGTTTAGAAGGCAGTTCGGTTAATAAAGGCAGTTAAGCTTTATATTTGTAAATATGTAATTACCCAAAGTCCTTTCCCCCTTCATCTGGAAACACCTATGGATTTAATTCTTTCAATGACACCTGTCAAATGAGGGATCTCTAAAATGCTGTCTGATGTCAGCCTTTAGCATTTATGGCTCACTACTTGGCTTCTGGATTAACTGGGGGCTTTGCTTCTTCACTTGTTGCTTAGCTTCAAAAACATAACCATGAGAAAGAAACCCAAAGTTTTAGTCAAATATGCTAGGGAAATTTGTAACTCTTGGCCAAATGGAGATTAGTATTTCTTTCACTCACACTCCCTACCAGCAGGAATAACAGAACTGATTCTCATGTTAAGAGTCAGTGCTGGCGGAACTCAGACACCTGTGTAACAGGGCCAAAGACCTGGTCTTCTCACTGGCCCAGTTTGGTTTACTCTGTTCTACTGCTGTCCCCAGTGGTTACGGTCTAATGTCACAAAGGAGGCTAGGTTAGAGTACAAATTCATCTGTTACGTTAACAATAGGCTCTGTCGATACTGCAACATCATTTTTATATTTAAAGATAGGATTCTGAATGTGTGTGTGAGCCAAGATTCTACAGGGCTGTACCATCTCTAGTGAGATGCCCTTTTTTCTTGCACTATATCAAACAGTCCCCATTTCATTTATGTAACCCCCTCCCTTTTTTTAAATAAATCTTTTTCTGATTTGACATGGAGCCAAAAACAGAAGCCTTATTAACAGATTGAGAAGACCCACAAATGACTCTTGGTAGCAATTAAACCAAAAAAGCACCCCCATAAACCAGAACTGAAACAAAAGTTTAACTACTTATCCAAACTCTGGCAAAGAGACACAACTCTTTCTCCCCCTCTCCCCTAAGCCTGTTAGGAAAGGGGCATCTGACGCTGCTGCTCCTTCTCCTCCAACTCACTTTCTGCGTCAGATAGTATGGGTCAAAGTCCTCCAGGGGAACCGCGACCAAGCCTTGTGGGATGTCCCCGTAGATGAAAGGCAAACTCTTCCCTGCCTCCAGGTCACTGTTTGGCTTGGGCTTGCTGTCCTCATCGTCCTCCCGATGACTGCCGTCGGCCTTGGGCGGTTTCTTGAGCTTGCTCTCGGCAATGCGCCTCTCGATGTTTGCCAGTGACTCAGGGGTGAAAGGCTTGAAACTATCAGGGCCTGGTGGTGCGAGCAGCCGCGCTGCCATCTTCTCATCCTGCAGCAGCTTCGTTAGTTATGCTGCGTCCAGGACAGGTCAGCTCTGGAAGAAACAGCAACACAGACAGCATTAATCAATCACTACTCTAAAAGGAGGCCAGACCAAACCATCTCACGCTCAACCTCCATTCACAGTCTTTGCAACATGTAGTTTCTTCCATGACACGGTTATTTTTCTCTTCAGAAAATCTGTGACATGAAGGGACAAGGCGATGTTCATAACCACCCACTCAGGGGAATGAGCCGGAGAAGGCAATGGCACCCCACTCCAGTACTCTTGCCTGGAAAATCCCATGGACGGAGGAGCCTGGTAGGCTGCAGTCCATGGGGTCGCTAAGAGTTGGACACGACTGAGCGACTTCACTTTCACTTTTCACTTTCCTGCACTGGAGAAGGAAATGGCAACCCACTCCAGCGTTCTTGCCTGGAGAATCCCAGGGACGGGGGAGCCTGGTGGGCTGCCGTCTCTGGGGTCACACAGAGTCGGACACGACTGAAGCGACGTAGCAGCAGCAGGGGAATGAGCAGCCAAGGAGATCAAAACATGGGAGTCTTCTGGATTGCTAGTTTTTATTACTGACTTAGACACAACTCACCATCAGGGACCAGCTCCAAAGATACGTTCCATACCCTCTATGCTTAAGTGAAAACAGTCAGACAAATACAAGTACTATATGCTATCACTATATGTGGAATCTAAAAATGACAAGAGACTAGAGAATATAACAAAAGAGAAGCAGACTCAAGATACAGAGAAGAAGTCACTGGTTTGCTGTTTAGGTGCTAATTCGTGTCCACCTCTTTTGCGACCCCATGGAATGTAGCCTGCCAGGCACCTCTGTCCATGGGATTTCCCAGGCAAGAATACTAGAGGGGGTTGTCATTTCCTTCTCCAGGGAACCTTCCCGACCCACGGATTGAACCCATGCTTCCTGTATCGGCAAGTGGGTTCTTCACCACTGAGCCTCCAGGGAAGCCCAAACTAGTGGTTACCAGTGAGGAAAGGGGAGGAGGGGGGGGTAATCTAGGGATGAAGAGGTACAAACTATTAGGTGTAAAATAAGCTACAAGGATATACAGGACAACACAGGGAATGTAGCCAATATTTTATAATAACTATAAATGGAATATAACCTTTAAAAACTGTAAATCACAAAATTATATACCTGTAACTTATATAATATTGTACAGCAACTATACTTTAATAAAAAACATAAAAGAGATTTTTCTTATAGACAACATTTAAAAAAAATAAAGATCTATTCCATACTCTCAAGGAACGTCTATTCTAAGTAAATGAGAATATTTAACACTACCCAGAGGTGCACATCCACTCTGGAAATCTGCGCTCAGGTCATCTTCCTCTCCTAGAACTCTGCTCCCTAAAGACCGACTCCTTCTTCCAAGGACCACACAAGGGCACACTGTCACTCTTTCCACATTGCAGCTTCTGAAAACACTGAACCCTTCAAAACTCTGGAGGCACAACATACAGCATAAAAGCACTGCCATGGACTTCGGCTCTTTTGTTTCTAGTTCTTTTTCAATTCACACAGTTTTATAAAAGTCGGTCTGGGATAAAAGTCCAGACCAAGCTGATGGCCAAGCTCATGCCAGAGAAAATCACAAAGCAATTTTCTTCAAGGAGAGGGCAGACATTGCTCCACGCACCTCCCACTCAGCAACAGGAAAGCAAGTGGAGGCGGAATCTTAAGACACTTTCCTCTGAGGCAACAGCCTTGCAGGGTGAACGACAGCAGAAAGGCCCCTGAGCTGGGCTCACGCCAGAAGGGCAGGAAGTGAGAACTGAATCACAATGCAAATTCCCTTCCCAACAGAGAACCTGAAGGAATGCCATACTCGAGCCAACGGTTTCTGAGCAAGGGATCTGAAAAGCCCATTTTCGTGTATGTTTATACAGAGTCCTAGGTTACTGAAATGCACATCTGGGAACAAGGGCTGCCTAGTGTCAAAGCCACAGTGTTACAAAGGCCACAGGCAGGTGAGTCTCCCAGTGAAAGCTCTAGTGGTGCGGTGTTGCTGCTTCTCCCTTTCATCCTGTGAGCTCTACAGACTATCCAGGAAATTGTCTTGAAAGGCCAAAGACTGTTCCTTTCCTCCTGCTTAGCCCTTAGGGTCCTCTTCAAGGTAAGTATCCATAAAACTTGAGGCTCCTCAAGAGAACAGTAGTAGAGTTATCTCTAAATAATTTGGCAGTGAGATACCCAAGGGCTCTTTTCATATTACAAATACACCTGCTGCTGCTGCTAAGTCGCTTCAGTCGTGTCCGACTCTGTGCGACCCCATAGACGGCAGCCCATCAGGCTCCCTCGTCCCTGGGATTCTCCAGGCAAAAACACTGGAGTGGGTTGCCATTTCCTTCTCCAATGCATGAAAGTGAAAAGTCAAAGTGAAATCGCTCAATCGTGTCCAACTCTTTGTGATCCCATGGACCGCAGCCCACCAGGCTCCTCCATCCATGGGATTTTCCAGGCAAGAGTACTGGAGTTGGGTGCCACTGCCTTCTCCGCAGAGAGCCCCAATTCTCCAATGGTGGTGAGGTGGTGGTGACATTTTCCAAAGGCAGTGCATGGTATCCATGCAGGCTGATCAGCTCACTGGGCTACAGACTGGCACCAGGGAGGCCAGAACCACAAGTTCGCTCCCACTGCACGCACACAAAACGCCGTCCCACAGATGGTGGGATCAAAGAAATCATTTCATGTATGAGGCATGGGATTTTAGAGCTGCGAGGGATTTTATATATCCAGACCATTTCAAGAATTAGGAAACTTGCAGTCAAAAGAGATGAAACAATTTGCCCAAAGTCACATGGCCAGGGGAAAAAAAAAAAATCACAAAGAACTCTGACTTTTCCTACTCATACTTCTTTTCTAATGACAAGTATCAGTTGCCCATCTTCTGATCCTACTCTGACTCCCACTATTCCTCAACAGGAATAAGCTGGTTCAAGCAAATCACAGGCTAATGCCAATGGTTCTACTGATCTAAGACTTTACTCATATTGTTTTCCCCAAACTTAAAATTCCTTTCCTCTTATCAGTCCCCGAAGTGCCTTACTCCTCCAGAGAACCTTCCCATCAGCTCCAGGCTTTACTAATTTTTTTCCATGTGTGAACTCCTACAGCTTTGTCATGATCTCAGCTAACATTCATCACATGTTTGCTATGTTCAGGTATTGTTCCAAGCACCTTGCTTGTATTAAGTCATTTAATCTCCAGGAAAAACTCTAAGGTAGATATTATTATGGTCCCTATTTAACAGATGAGGAAAAAGAGGCAGAGACCTAACTAACATAACTCGTCCAAAGCTACACAGCTGAAAAACAACAAAGTCAGGATTCAAGACATCCTATTCACATTTGTTTTGGCTCTCCGTTATTAATCACTTGCACTATATAAATCCTCAGAGGGCTTGAGGGGTATCTTAAACTTCTTTTGTATCCTTTTCACAGAGAATAAGATTATGCCTGGAACCCATAACTGGTCCAATACCTGGGACTCCTCGGCTTCCATAGCCACACTCATTCTCAACCTTGGGTCACCCTCGGTTTCTCTTAGACGGCAAGGAATACTGCAAAAGGAAGTCACTGCAGATGCTGACAAATTCTTGTGACCTGACTGCACACACCTGGGTTCTTCCCAGGTAATGCCATCCTACAAGAAGTCCTCTGCCTTTGCCTTTGTTTACCCCTGCCTTCTCCAAGACCAGGTTCCCTCAATGATCCCCGCTCTCCATCACAGTCTCAATCTCTGCTTCTCCTCTCCTACTTCTGTGTGTTCTCCCCTTATATCTTCACATCCCCCCACCCCCCTTCATTTGGCTTACGTGATCCTGGTCCTCTTCTGATACGCTGGTTCTATCCACAACCGCAGCCTCTTCGTCCTCTACCACACCCTTCTTCTCCAAGGGCGGGCTTTCTACAATCTCTCTGCATCTCTCCTCCTTTGAGGGAGCTCATCTACTCCAAATGATCTCTTTTCAGATTTCTGTCCCCAGCCCTGATTGCTCTTCTGGGCCCCGCAACTGCCTGTCACCACTTCACAATTAAAGCATTTGAAACCACTCATCCTTTTACTTCCAAAACCTGGCTTTCCTAATTCTGTTACTGGACCATCATCTCTCCAGCCATCTAGTGTGGAACCTCAGTCCTCTTTGCCCTGTCATCCTTACCTTGACCAATCAGTCATCAGCCTCACTAAGTCTTTCTTCTTCCTTCAGAGTTTCCATTTTCAACCTAATTCAGGTCCTACTGCAATACCGTCCCACCTGTGGACCAGTCCTCAGTCCACTAGGCACATCTCCAAAGATCTGTTTCCCTAAAACTCTGCTTCCGTTAATGTCATTTCCCTCCCTTGAATCTAGTGGAGTTACAGAACAGAATCCAAACTCCTGCCATTTCACTGCCATTCAAGGTTTCTGCAGACTTACACTTCTCAAATACTCACCTACAACTTTATACTTCTCAAACACCCTTTTATGCTGCTTCCCTACTCTGGTGACTCATTTTTGTTTTAATTTTCTAGTTTTCTTTCTTTTTTTTAAGGTAGGACAATAAAGTATACAAATCTTAAGTGCACAGATTGGTTATTTTGTAACATGTATATTAGGTATTAATATGTGTATACCACATAATAATATAATATCTGTGTAACCACCACTCAGATTAAGATACAGAAGATTTATTCCCAGCTCCCTAAATGGCTCTCTTGTGCTCCCCTATCAATAACCACTGTGACCATCCCTGCCCAGCAGAAGCTATTCTGACATACATCATCATAGATTAGCTTGACTTTAGTAGAATATAACATACTCTTCAAACCTCGGGTTTCTTTCTGTGAAATTTACCTTTGTGTGGTGTGGCAGTGTTCATTCTTTTTACTGCTCTATAGTATTCCACCTAAGAATACAGCACAATTTATTCGTCTATTCTACTCTTGTAGACATTTGGGCTGTTTACAGTTTCAGTCCATCGTAAGTAAAAACTGCTCAGAGCCTTTCTGGGCATGCCTCTTGGGAGCTACACGTGCTCCTCTCTTTCCAGCATACAGGAGGGAGTGGAATACTGGGCTCAGAAGAGGGCATGTGTTTATTCAGCTTTAGTGACACTTCAACCAGCAAGACAAGAGGGTTCCAGTTGCTGCACATCCTCACCAACACTGAGAAATGACAGTCCCCTTAATTTTATCCAGTTCTAGTGAACATATATATAATGATATCTTACGGTTTGTTTTTTTTTTTAAACTTCATGAGGTGAAATTAACCACTTTAAAGGGAACAACTCAGTGGCAGTTAATACACACACAACCACCGCCTCTGCATGCGTGCTAAGCCACTTCAGTCGTATCCGACTCTTTGAGACCTTATGGACTGTAGCCCACCAGGCTCCTCTGTCCATGCGATTCTCCAGGCAAGAATACTGGAGTGGGTTGCCATGCCCCTCTCCAAGGGATCTTCCTGACCCAGGGATCGAACCTGCGTCTCTTATGTCCCCTGCATTGGCAGGAGGGTTCCTTTTTTTTTTTTTTTCAATTATTTTAATTGAAGGGTAATTGCTTTACAATATTGTGATGGTTTTTGCCATACATCGACATGAATCAGCTACAGGTGCACATATGTCCCCCCATCCTGAACCCTCCACCCACCTCCCTCCCCACCCCATCCCTCTGGGTTGTCCCAAAGCACCAGCTTTGAGTGCCCTGCTTCATGCACTGAACTTGCACTGGTCATCTATTTTACATATGGTAATACACGTTTCAAGGCTATTCTCTCAAATTATCCCACCCTCGCTTTCTCCCACGTGGTCCAAAAGTCTGTTCTTTACATCTGTGTCTTTTTTTCTTTTTAATTTTTTATTGAAGGATAACTGCTTTACAGAATTTTGTTGTTTTCTGTCAAACCTCAACATGAGTCAGCCACAGGTATACACATATCCCCTCCCTTTGGAAGCTCCTTCCCATCTCCCTCCCCATCCCACCCCTCTAGGTTGATACAGAGCCCGTTTGAGTTTCCTGAGTCATACAGCAAATTCCTGTTGCCAATCTACTTTACACATGGCAATGTAAGTTCCCATGTTACTGTTTCCATACATCTCACCCTCTCCTCCCCTCTCCCCATGTCCATAAGTCTATTCTGTATGTCTGTTGCTGCCTTGTAAATAAATTTTTCAGTACCATTTTTCTAGATTCCATATATGTGCATTAGAACACAATATTTATCTTTCTCGTTCTGATTCACTTCACTCTGTATAATAGGTTCTAGGTTCATCCACCTCATTAGAACTGACTCAAATGTGTTCCTTTTTATGGCTGAGTAATATTCCATTGTGTACATGTACCACAACTTCTTTATCCATTCATCTGTCTTTGGACATCTAGGTTGCTTCCATGTTCTAGCTGTTGTAAATAGTGCTGCAATGAACAATGGGATACATGTGCCTTTTTCAATTTTGGTTTCCTCAGGGTATATGCCTAGGAGTGGGATTGCTGTGTCCTGTGGTGGTTTTATTCCTAGTTTTTTAAGGAATCTCTGTACCATCTTCCATAGTGGCTGTGTCAGTTTACATTCCCACCAACAGTGCAAGAGTGTTCCTTTTTCTCCACACCCTCTCCACCATTTACTGTTTGTAGACTTTTTGATGATGGCCATTCTGACCAGTGTGAGGTGATATCTCATTGTGGTTTTGATTTGCATTTCTCTAATAATGAGTGATCTTGAGCATCTTTCATGTCTTTGTTAGCCATCTGTATGTCTTCTTTGGAGAAATGTCTGTTTAGGTCTTTCCCTCACTTTTTGATTAGGTTGTTTTTCTGGCATTGAGTTGTATGAGCTGCTTGTATATTTTGGAAATTAATCCTTTGTCAGTTGTTTCATTTGCTATTATTTTCTCCCGTTCCGAGGGTTGTCTTTTCACCTTGCTTATAGTTTCCTTTGCTGTGCAAACGCTTTTAAGTTTAATCAGGTCCCATTTGTTTACTTTTGGTTTTATTTCTGTTATTCTAGGAGGTGGGTCATAGAGGATCTTGCTTCGATTCATGTCATCGAGTGTTCTGCCTATGTTTTCCTCTAAGAGTCTTATAGTTTCTGGTCTCACATTTAGGGCTTTAATCTATTTTGAGTTTACCTTTGTGTATGGTGTGAGGAAGTGTTCTAACTTCATGCTTTCACATGCAGCTGTCCAGTTTTCCCAGCACCATTTATTGAAGAGTCTGTCTTTGTCCCATTGTATATTCTTGCATCCTTTGTCAAAAATTAGGTACCCACAGGTGCATGGGTTTATTTCTGGGCTTTCTATCTTGTTCCATTGGTCTATATTTCTGTTTTTGTGCCAATACCATACTGTCCTGATGACTGCAGCTTTGTAGTATAATCTGGAGTCAGGAAGGTTGATTCCTCCAGCTCCATTCTTCTTTCTCAAGACATCTGTGTCTCTTTTGCTGCCTTGCATATAGGATTGTCATTATCATCCTTCTAAATTCCATATATATGCATTAATATACAGTACTGGTGTTTCTCTGACTTACTTCACTCTGTATAATAGGCTCCAGTTTCATCCATCTCATTAGAACTGACTCAAATGCATTCCTTTTAATGGCTGAGTAATATTTCATTGTGTATATGTACCACCACTTCCTTATCTCTTGGTCTGATGGACATCTAGGTTGTTTCCATGTCCTAGCTATCACAAACAGGCTGCCAACAAACATTGGGGTACATGTGTCTCTTTTAATTCTGGTTTCCTCGGTGTGTACGCCTAGCAGTAGGATTGCTAGACTGTACGGCAGTTCTATTTTTAGATTTTTTAGGAATCTCCACACTGTTCTCCATAGTGGCTGTACCAGTTTGCATTCCCACCAACAGTGTAAGAGGGTTCCCTTTTCTCCACACTCTCTAGCATTTATTGTTTGTAGACTTTTTGATTGGAAAAGGCAATGGCGGTGGCCATTCTGACCAGCGTTGAGTTACTACCTATCGTGATTTTGATTTGCATTTCTCTAATGATGAGTGATGTTGAGCATCTTTTCATTTGTTTATTAGCCATCTGCATGTCTTCTTTGGAGAAATGTCTGTTTTGCCCACTTTTTGTTTGGGTTGTTCATTTTTCTAGTATTGAGTTATATGGAGTGCTTATATATTTTGAAGATTAATTCTTTGTCAGCTGTTTTACTTGTTATTTTCTCCCATTCTGAAGGCTACCTGTTCACCTTGCTTATAGTTTCCTTCATTGTGCAAAAGCTTTTAAGTTAAATTAGGTCCCATTTGTTTATTTTTGTTTTAATTTTCATTACTGTGGGACGTGGGTCATAGAGGATCTTGCTGTGACTTATGTCAGACAGTGTTCTGCCTATGTTTTCCTCTAGGAGTTTTATAGTTTCTGGTCTTACATTTAGATCTTTAATCCATTTTGAGTTTATTTTTGTGTATGGTGTTAGAAAGTGTTCTAGTTTCATTCTTTTACACGTGGTTGACCAGTTTTCCCAGCACCACTGGGAGGTGGGTTCTTTACCACTAGCAAACATTTCCATCACTTCAAAGTAAAACCATTTACTCGTTAATCAATTTTCCTCCATCCCTCTTCCCTATACCAACCAAACCCCACCCTCCTCAGCTTTTGGCAAGCATGGTTTCTATAATCTACTGATTGATCTACTCTGGAAATTCATATAAATGGAATCATACAGTATGTAACCTTTCGTGTCTGGCTCCTTTCATTCACACTTAGCATGTACCAGTACTTCACTCCTTTCTATGGATGAATAATGTTTCATTACATGTATGTATCATAATTTATTCATTCATCCATCCACTGAGGAACAACCAGGAGGGGTTCTTTCCACTTCTTGATTACTGTGAATAGAACATGCACATGTACTTATTTTAGTCCCTGTTTTTAGTTCTTTCAAGTATATACCTTTAGGAGTAAAAGTGCAGGGTCATATGGTAACTCTGTATTTTACTTTTTGAGGAAACACCAAACCGTTTTTCCACAGAGGCGAAACCATTCTGCATTCTCACCCAGCAAGGTTCCAATTTCTTTACATCTTAGCCAACACATATTTTCCTTTACTTTTTTTTTCTTAACAGCCATCTTAGTGGATATGAAGTGGTAGCTCATTGTGGTTTTGATTTGCATTTTCCTAATGACTAATGATGTTGAGCAGTTCTTTGTGTGTTTGTTAGCTCACTGGAGTTTTAACTTGCTTTTCTATGATGATGATGCTGAACACCTTTTCATATGTTTATTGACCATTTAGATAATCTCCCTTGTGGAATAACAGTTTAAGTGTTTGCCCAGTTTCTTCTACTGAGTCATCTGCACTTTTCTATTTATTTCATTTTTTATTTATTTGTGGGAGTTCTCTGTACATCCTGCATACAGGTCTCTTGTCAGATATATTTCAAATATTTTTCTTGTTCTTACTTTCTTAATGGTGTCTTTTGATAAGAAGTAGTTCTTAATTTTATTGAAATTCAATCTATCAATCTTCCCTTTCATGTGTGTGTGTTTTTGATGCTATTGTTGTTATAAGAAATCTTTTTTTTAATCCCAAGGTCATGCATCAACAAGCTTACAATTTCTTCTAGAAGCTGTATTGTTTTACCTTCTTATTCAGACTTCATATAATTTAGAATTGATTTTTGTATATTGTGTGAGATAGAGGTCAAGGTTCATTTTTTCCCCCCCTACATGGATATTCAACTGACTCAGCATCACTTACTTGTCTGATTATTGTTGTTTTCATTGACTCCGAAACACACTTTCATTTTCTTATTTTAAATCTCCTAAACTCTTTCTTTCCTTCTCATCTAAATTCTGTTCATCTATAAAACCAGCTTAAATTCCTCCTCCTTCTGAGGAATAAAAATAAAAATGAACTTTGTAGGTTTAGAAGGTAATTGGAGACCATTTAGCCCAACTTTCTTTAACTTCACAGATAAAAAAATTAAACAGTAAGTTATGGAACTGCTCATCAATTGGTGACAGATGCAGAGCGAGGGCACAGGTCTGGCCTCCAGTATAAGGCTCTCTTCACTATGCCACACCGTCTCTGAGGCAATGCACCTCACCCATCATAAAAATAAGCACAAGTTTTAGCCCCGAGAGCTCTGAAAGAGACTGAACCAGACTCAAACTTGGTAGAGATCGGTGATTAGGGCTCCCTTCTGTTGGTCATCCAGGAGTATGAAGACCTTAAAACATCAGTTGTAGGCTGAAAACACACAAATAAAGGTGGCTCTGAAGAAAAGGGGGCAGAAAAGGGAAAGAAACTGGCCCTGGAGTTAGGCTATGACATAGATGAAGGAAGAGAAGTCACCGAGGAGGAGTTGCTGAGGGAAACACTACAGGCACGGGTACACAACAAGGATCAAACAGCAAGGAGTATTAAACACTCGTCCCAGGACTTCCTGGTGGTGTAGCAGTCAAGAATCCGCCTGCCAACCCAGGGGACGTGGGTTCGATCCCTGGTCAGGGAAGATCCCACATGCAGCGGGGCAACTAAGCCCATGCGCCGCAACTACCGAAGCCCACTACCGAAGCCCACGTGCCTAGAGCCTGTGCTCCCCAACAAGGGAAGCCACCGCAATGAGAAGCCTGCCCACCCCCTCCCCCTGCAGCAGCTAGAGAAAGCCCAGGCGGAGCAACGAAGACACAGAACAGCCAAAAAAAAAAATCTTAAAAAAACTTTCTCAGACCTAAGAAAGAACAAATCGGAGGGCTCATACTTTTTGATATCAAAAATTATTACAAAGTTACAGAACCAAAGCAGTGTGGTGCTGGCATAAAGACAGACATATAAACCAATGTAATACATTAGACAGCCCAGAAGCAAATCCTCACACATATGGTCAAATGATGTTCAAAAAGAGTGCCAAGACCATTCATTGGGGGAAAGGACAGTCAACAAATGGTGCTGGGAAAATCCAATACCCAATGCAAAAGAATAAAGTTGGACTCTCACCTTACTATACCATATATAAAAATTAACTCAAAATGGATCAAATATCAAAATGTAAGAGCTAAATATATAAAACTCTTTAGAAGAAAACACAGGGGGAAAGCTTCATAAAGTTGAATTTGTCAATGATTTCTTGCATATGAAACCAAAAGCAGAGCAACAAAAGAAAAAATGGATTTATTGTGTATCATCAAAATTAAAAACCTTTCTGAATCAAAGGACACAAGAGAGAAAAGGCAACACACGGAACGAGAGAAAATATCTGCAAATCATGTATTTCATAAGGGATTAATACTCAGGATACATAAAGAGTTCCTATAACTCAGAAACAACGAAAAACCAAACTAATTAAAAAATGGGGACCGATGACTTGAATAGACATTTCTCTGAAAAAGATATACAAATGGACAATAACCACATGAAAAGATGTTCAACATCACTAATCATTAGGCAAATGCAAATCAAAACCCCAATGAGATACCACTTCAAACTCATTAAGATGGATATTATGAAAATAACAAGCATTAGAAAATGTGGAGAAACTGGAACCCGTGTGCTGTTAATGGAAACAGTATGATGTATCCTCAAAAAATTAAACAGAATTGCCATAAGATTCAGCAATCCCACTTTTAGGTACATATCCAAAAGAACTGGAAGCAGGGATTCAAACAAATATTTATAGGCTCGTGTTAACAGCAGCAGTATTCACAATAGCCAAAAGGTGGAATCAACACAAACATCAATAGGCAGATGAATGGATAAACAAAATGGGCTACAGATGTACAATGGCATATTATTCAGCCTTAAAAAAGGAAGGAAATTCTGACATATGCTACAACAAGAATGAACCTTGACGCCAGTATGCTAAGTAAAATAAACTAGACATGAAAGGACAAATATTGTATGATTCCACTTGATATTCGGTACCTATAATCAAACGCATAGAGACAAGAAGTAGAATAGTGGTTACGAGGAGCTGGGGAGAGGAAGCAAGGGGGTTATCGTGTAATGAGTACAGGGTTTCAGTTTGGGATGACAGAAAAGTTCTGAAGACGGATAGAAGTGATAGTTGCACAACAAAGTGAATAAGCTCAAGTCTGCTGAGTTGTGCACTTAAATGGTTAAAAAGGAAAGTTTTACATTTTGTATATTTTACCATTTTTAAAGAGAAAAAAACTGAAACATTTACTATACCCCTATTATATGCCAGAAACTATACTGCTGATCAATATAGATCCTTGTCTTCAGGGACCTTTAAAGTCTTCAGAGGCAGAAGACAAGTAAACAGCAAAGTACAATAAGATAAATCCAACAGGCTTCCAAAGACAAGCAAGACATCTAATCTAGTTCAGAGAGATCAGGGAACGTTTCCGGCGATGAGTGACATCTTAGCTAAAGCCCAAGGCTGGTGAAGCAGAAGATGGCAGGAAAATGGTTACAGCGTTGCAGGAAGGAAAACAGCATATGCAGACCACAGACAAGGGAGACCGGGCCCCTTAGGTGCTGCGTAAGCGTTCAGCGTAACTGGCCTTTAGAAAACTAACAGCAGGTAAACGGGTGTCTATCAGGGAGGCACAATCATGATCATGTGAACTGGTTTTGATTTTATCCCAAAGGCAATATGAAGATCCTGGAGGTTAAACGACTTGATCAAAGCTACACTTTAGGAAGATTATTCCAGCTACAGTGCAAAGAATGAGGCAGGCAGGGGGAGAAGAGGTGGAGGTGGGGCAAGATCAGAATGAAGACGACCAGGTAGAAGACTGCTGAAGCAGTTCAGCTGAGGGAAAACGAAGGCCTGAACCAGGCAGCAGCAACAGGGGTTACGCACAGAATGGAAGGTCAACTAACCGAAGTGGGAGGTAAGGCAGAAGGAAAATTAAGAGGCCCAGATTTTTGCCAAGGGCAATGCAAGGTAGTAAAATTCAGAGACAGGGAGTAAGATGTGATGCACAGCTCTGGGCTTAAGATTATGACTTCACTTTTAACATGGGGAGTTTCAGTTGCTTTATGGAGGCTCTGAAGAGCCAGGAGATATGTGGTTCTGAAGTTCAAGGGAAAGACTTTAGGGACAAGAGCTGAAAGGAGAGAAGCAGCTTGGGACACAACTATAGCTAGACTCTGAGGACTGCCAGCCAGTCTTTGCAAGTTGATATATAGCTCACTTGGAATGAGCCAGAGGAGCAGCTCTGCACTGGGAGGAAGGTGGGCGGCTCTTATCACAGGAGAAGAGAGAAAAGCAGCCAGATGGACAGAGTTTACACTGTCCCCACTCCCTGGACCCCCCCTTCCTCCAATGACAACTAGATGCTAGGCGGCCAATTTTCTCCTTTGTCACGTACAGATTTCATTTTGGAAAATCCTGTAACAATTCTAGACATTGAAATAAAAGCAATTTAGTCAAATCTTAATTTTACTCATTTGAAACAGATAACATTACAGTCCTAAGGCCTTTCTTGATAACATCAAAATCTGGTTTTCCCTCCTAAAATACCTTCTGACCCATCCCTACCCTCAGTGAATGTCAGCACCCATGCTAACTGATAGCTGCCCTGTGCATTCTTCTGCCTCACAGGTTTTCTACCTTGTGAAGCCACTTCAAAGTTTGTTCTTCTTAAGCCTCACACCCACCCAACTTTCCCAAAGCTGAGCTATTTGACTATGATTCTCAATAAGTGGTCTCTTCCTAATCCTTGTAGGAGAGTCACTCTCGGCTCGTTTACGTCTGTCCTCCTGCAGACACCCAAGATCTTGTTTACAGAATATTTTGAAAGAGGCCTAATATGGATATAAAGTTAAGATTAACCATCATAAGTAAGTAACTCTATCAGGAGGTACATTTGAAGCACAGACTTGAGTACTTGAATATTTGATCTAAAAATGCTTTTAAATGAAGTCAAAGTCAACGATTACAATGATCTTAAATGGAACCAAAAGTTCCTCTGAGCAGGTTCCATCAGCCCAAAATGAAGTCAGATCTCCTCCTTGTCTATGTAGCCATACAACTATCAAGCCTAGCCTTCCATCTGCTTCTCAATAAATAGCCCAAGCAAGAGGTCATTAGACTTCCATCTCCCTGGCTCTGCTGACACTACAAGTCACATTTTTCCTCAAGTTTATCACCTATTCCCCAACACCAGCTTTCTTTTTCTCAAATTTAACCGTCCTTCCCTGTTCGTCTAGTTTATTCCACAAGGTACGGGAGCCTTCGCCTTTCCATCCCTTTGTAGACTGTGGTTGTCACCCTCTCATCTATTGCCATCCTCTTCACAAGTCTCCTGATTCAAGTTGTTCGAGGCAAACAATTTTTCTTGCCTATTGCTTTATAACCGAAAAGGGTTTTCGTGATCTGTGGTTCTCTACTTCTTTTTGCCTCAATTCCAACACGCACATTAGTTTTTATCCTCAGTATCCTATGAATCTTTTTCGCAGTAATATTGAGACTGCCCTCTCACCTATGTGGTCCCTATCTCCCGTCCCCATGCAGTTGTTTAAAGAGAGCAGATGTCTTATTTTCCACTAGATTGTCTCCACGTATTCCAGAGAACTAAATGACTGACATATGCTTAACACTGAGGAAAGAAATCTCAATTAACAGGCGTTCCTACCCCAAGGGAAGACCAAAGCGTTTAAGCAGCCATATTTTATCTCAAGTATCTAAGGCAGGCTCCTCGGTACAACTCCAGAGCTTGGATGAGAAATGTTCACTTTATACCATCTCCCATAAAGATCTGCTGGGCGTGGTGGAGACAGGAAAACCCCTCCATATGAAGCAACATGGTTGGGAGTGGAGCAAGGAAGTAGCTGTACACACACAAACATTATAAAATTCTTAATTATAACTGAGGAAATCAACAAATCTCATGTGTGCGCTCAGCCGCTTCAGTCGTGCCCAGCTCTTTGCGACCCTATGGACTGCAGCCTGCCAGGCTCCTCTGTCCACGAGATTCTCCGGGCAAGAATACTGGAGTGGGATGCCATGCCCTTCTCTAGGGGATCCTCCCAACCCAGGGACAGAACCTGCATCTCTTACACCTCCTGCACGGGCAGGCAGGTTCTTTACCACTAGCACCACCTGGGAAGCCCACAAATCTCATACTTAATGCTGTTTTTTCCCTTTACTATCATTAATATACAGTTAATCAGCTTAAGTCCACTGAATATACGATTTGGGGTAGAGATTCACTGCTTCCGACCAAAAATCCAACAGCTTTAAACTCTGCCTCTACTGCATGACTGTGAGACCTACGACTGTGACAAAGAGAACACAGGGGCTAATACAGCGCCTGACATGCGAATGGGTACAGTAAATACTAGCTCTCGATACGATCTGTGTCACCAGTTTAATTTTTTCCACACAAGCTTCATAAAATAAGTAAAAATTCAAAACAATTTTAGCAAATCATTGCATAAATTCTGCTGAACCCAGATGCCATCACTGTAGATATTCATTTTTGGTGGGTAATCTATGATATGAAACCTAACCTAAAAATGTTCATTTTTCAGCTGATACAAAAAAATCCAAATGTGCTGTGCACAATTTAGGCAAGTTGTACATACTCTCTACTACACCACAGACTACACACAGCCAGGGGCAGGTTTGCTAAGGTTTCACTCTTACCAGAGGAAGAGACGGTGGAAACGCTTACTGGACTTAACCTTTCACAACTGAGGATTAAGATACGGACTATGATAACAAAACATCACAGGGTTATATTACTTTCATCTGCATACACCTTTTTTCACTGCATTCAGAATTCAGAAATTAAGTCATGAGATGTTACAGCTAGCTTTGACTTTTCCATCTTCAAAACATAGCATTTGGCTATAATGATTATTATGAGGTTTCTGTTTTCCACTGGTAAGACCCTCGCCCATATGCTTCTGTAAAGCCTGGTGATTTGCAGTCAAAACAATAGTTGTGCACATGGTTGTGTCAGCTGTAGACAGCTGACATCACCGTTGCCATAAAGTTTTTTTAAAATTAAGACATCAGATCAAGATCTCTACTACACCACAAAGGAGATACAATTTGAGGCCAAGATTAAGAAACTGATATTATAATTCAGACATTGTCACTGACCGGCCGTATGGCCTTTAATAAATCAATCCAAGCTTTGGTCTTATTTATAAAAGAAGGGAAATGCATGAAATGATTTCTAGAGCTGGCTCTGCAATTTGCCAGCTAACTGACCTTGGGAAAATTACACAATATTATGGAGCCTCCATTTACTCATTTGAGGGTTAAATGAGATGATAAATGTGAAGTAGGTCTCAATAAATAAATGATAATCATAATATTAACAATGATAATAGTTAATATGGAGTATATACTACATGCTCTAGGCACAGCTCTAAGAGCTTTTATAATAATTCTTTTGATGCTTCCTACAATCCTGTGAGGTAGTACTATTACTATCCCATGTTACTGAAGCACAGAGATTAAGTAATTTGCCCAAGATCACAGAATGGTTTTCAAACCCAAGCTGTCTGGCTTCAGGGTCTGTGTTCTTAATCATTTCACTATACTACTTCTTGTTATCAGCACTTTTCCCCCTTCTCTGCACCTTTTCTGAGATCCCTTTCAGCTCTGCTTTCATAAAAATAGACTAATTAGCTACCCTGGACTCTGACAGGCTAAGCAAAGTTGGCTTCTCTGAGAGAATTACGAAAATTCTAAATGTATGGAGGCTTCAATCAGAAAGAACTGCGTCCTGATTCAATACCTATCATCAAATAATTATGTGTTGAATAAAGGAATGAACACAGAGGCTAAAAAGAGGTCAAGTACTATTTGGCTGATCCTTACCATAACCATGACCAGGAATTCATTCATTCAATAAGCACTTCTTGGGTATCTACTATATGGCAAGCACTGGAAAGCTTACAGCTTAGAAAACTGACATCAGAACACATTCTCCTAAGTCATTATCTGGCAGCCATATTGCAAAGTAAATTTCCACACTGGATGGTAGAAAGCTGGATGAAAACTTTAAAGCATGTTTGTTTTCAGGCAGTAGAGGTCTTTCTCAAATGCAATCTTAGATGAAATGTCAATATATAATACAGACAAAAGCATCTCTGTTCTGGTTGAAGAATGCACTGAGCCTGGAGCCCACCCTCGCTCCACCCATGCCCCCGTAAAGACATTTCTGCAGAGTGTCAAGATGGCTCTAGAGATATTAACCACAACAGTGAGTCTCTAGCAACTCCAGAAGTCAGTGTACATCTCTAACAGCAACGGACAGTGATTGTTTCCTAATAAAGTTCACTTGACATGGACACGCAGAAATATACGAACGTGGTTATATGCCTATATGCAAGGTTGGTGCAATGTCTATAGAGATTACTATAATGGCACCCCACTCCAGTACTCTTGCCTGGAAAATCCCATGGATGGAGGAGCCTGGTGGGCTGCAGTCCATGGGGTCGCTAAGAGTCGGACACGACTGAGCGACTTCTTTCACTTTTCATTTTCATGCATTGGAGAAGGAAATGACAACCCACTCCAGTGTTCTTGCCTGGAGAATCCCAGGGATGGCGGAGCCTGGGGGGCTGCCATCTCTGGGGTCGCACAGGATCGGACACGACTGAAGCGACTCAGCAGCAGCAGCAGCAGCAGCAGCAGCAGCAGCAGCAGCAGCAGAACATTGTCAGGCATCTTATAAACATTACCTGTAATTCTCACAACACCAAATTAAGCAGGTATTGACAGTTTCACTTCACAAGTGAAGAAAGTAAGACTTATATAAAAAATATGAATTCCCAAGGTCATATGGGGAGAGCCCCCTTCCAAAGCCCATAGGGTTTCCCCTATAGACTAAGGTCAAGTACTTGTCTACTCCAAAGAAGTTCTGCAAACAGGAGGAAGACGTTCAATGGCAACACAAGAACAGACAGCTACGCAGGCAACTCACATGCTGCTTCACTGGTCAAAAAAAATGTTAACACCTCAACTGGGTCAGACCTAGGGCATTCAAGCAACACTGAGCACCAAAGCCTTGCTAAGAGGTTGGAACATGGGCACCACCTATGGTTTTTGCTCTTCACTTGCAGAATCAATCACTAACATACACATTACCACACGTGAAATAGAAAGCCGGTGGGAGCTTGCTGCACGACATAGGGAACCCAAAGCCGGTGCTCTGTGACAACCTAGAGGGGTGGGAGGAGGAGGAGGCTGGGAGAGAGGTTCAAGAGGGAGGGGACATATGTATGCTGATGGCTAATTCATGTTAATATATGGTTAAAAAAAAAAAACCATTGCAATATTGTAATTATCCTACACTTAAAAATAAAACATAAATTTTAAAAAAAAATCAATAATACCCAGGCAGACCCATTACATGGTTACTAGAATATCACCTACTTACCTAACTCAGAAGCAAGGCTCACACTTCCGTGAGGTTCTACGGGGGAAGGGAAGACAGGTCACCCAAGTATCTGCTGTGGCTCTCAGACACGGTGACTACAAGCAGGGAGACACACACGCAACAGAAGGGTCTGAGACACAGCTTCAACCACGGGGTAACGAAACCCACCTCACAGGGTTACCATGAAGAGCAGAAGGGAGGATATCTGCCGAGAGCTCTAGAAGTGTTATACAAATGTCAGTACACCAGTACACAGTCACCTGCCTGTGAACTGCTAGGAGGTCATTGCAGCAAACAATCCAGTGTGGTCAGCCACAATTAAAACCAGGGTAGATCTTTCCTGAACAAGATTTTAGACTTGTCAAGAATCCTAGGAGACTGAGCTGACAGAGGGACAATCTCTGCAAACAGTTGCGGAGGCTACAAATTAATGCAACCTCATATTTGTATGGGCTGTAACATTTACAGAGCATTTTCTTTCCTTTACCTCATCTCAGCCTCACTAGTGAGGTTAAAGGAGCAAATACTGCTAGATCAAATTTCACAGAAAAGGTACTTGAGGTTAGAGAGACCAACTGACTTGCCTTGATTCAAAATGCCAGTGTCACAGGGAGAAGGTATTGAAGAATCTGCTTGCCGATGGAGGAGATGGAGGAGATGCAGATTCGATCCCTGGGATGAGAAGATCCTCTGGAGGAGGAAATGGCAACCCACTCCGTATTCTTGCTTGGAAAATTCCACGGACAGAGGAGCCTGGTAGGCTATAGTCCATGGGGGTCACAAAGGAGTTAGACACGACAGCACACACATGCACATGTGCACACATGCGTGTGCGCACACACACACACACTTTTCCATTTTCAAAAGAGGGAGAACTCCTTACCTGTTAAAACTAGCTATCTTCTGTATGCCAAAGAGAACATAAGAAGCGAAAAGGGAAAACTCCTTAAATAATAATGATGGTGATGGTAAAGAGGTCACGAAGGAAAACCCTGAGAACGTGGCTGCTACTGGAGAGGAAGCAACGGTTAGAACCGGACATGGGACAACAGACTGGTTCCAAATAGGTAAAGGAGTATGTCAAGGCTGTATAGTGTCACTCTGCTTATTTAACTTATATGCAGAGTACATCATGAGAAACGGTGGGCTGGAGGAAGCACAAGCTGGAATCAAGATTGCTGAGAGAAATATCAATAACCTCAGATATGCAGATGACACTACCCTTATGGCAGAAAGTGAAGAAGAACTAAAGAGCCTCTTCATGAAAGTGAAAGAGGAATGAAAAAGTTGGCTTAAAGCTCAACATTCAGAAAACTAAGATCATGGCATCCAGTCCCATCACTTCATGGCAGATAGATGGGGAAACACTAGAAACAGTGGCTGACTTTAGTTCTGGGGGCTCCAAAATCACTGCAGATGGTGCCTGCAGCCATGAAATTAAAAGACGCTTGCTCCTTGGAAGGAAAGTTATGACCAACCCAGACAGCATATAAAAAGCAGAGACATTACTTTGCCAACAAAGGTCCGTCTAGTCAAGGCTATGGTTTTTCCAGTAGTCACGTATGGATGTGAGAGTTAGACTGTGAAGAAAGCTGAGTGCTGAAGAATTGATGCTTTTGAACTGCGGTATTGGAGAAGACTCTCGAGAGTCCCTTGGACTGCAAGGAGATCCAACCAGTCCATCCTAAAGGAGATCAGTCCTGGGTGTTCTTTGGAAGATGTTGAAGCTGAAACTCCAATACTTTGGCCAACTGATGAGAAGAGCTGACTCATTGGAAAAGACCCTGATGCTGGGAGGGATTGAAGGCAGGAAGAGAAGGGGACGACAGAGAATGAGATGGTTGGATGGCATCACCAACTCAGTGGGTATGGGTTTGGGTAGACTCCGGGAGTTGGTGATGGACAGGAGGGCTGGTGTGCTGTGGTTCATGGGGTTGCAAAGAGTTGGACACAACTGAGCAACTGAACTGAACTGGAGACAGCTGTCAGTGCAGATGGGAAGTTTGGGGACAGAAAGAAAAAGAGGAGACAGGACCTACTATATTGAGTGGCTAAAGAATACTCTTCAGGAGGTCTAGCAGTTTAATGGCCAACACACACTTTGATAACCTCTTCGAGAAGCATGCAGTGAAGACATACGTTACTCACTTAAGTCTTTTGGAGTTAAGTGTGTTTTGTTCTCGGAGGCTTTGCTGCTGTTCTGTTTTGATGGTGCCTTAAGACAAAAGCAGGGTAGCTTACAAAAGCAGTTACATCTGAATTACAACGGCAAGTGGCAGGGTGTGGGCTGGGACTCCGTGCTTCTGCTTTCTACCCCAGTGCTTCTCTATGACAACACACTGCGTTCAAGCACTGTGGACTTGATGTGGACAGTCTTTTCAGAAGTATTTGTAAATATCATCTCCGAATATATGGCACAGCAACATGTATCTCAACACTGTTAGTAATGCTTTCGTAATGCTATTTTTTCAAATGAAATCCTACAACTACACCCCAAGATGGGCTCACAGAAGTTAAAGGACGCCTTCAGTGTCACAAAGAGAGCAGGGAGCAGAGCCAGGACTTAACTCTTCATTCAGTGTGCTTTTCTGTAGGTTGATGCTTCTCGTTCAGGAAAAGAACGTTATAATGGGACAAGCACAGTGATAACAAGATAAGAACTGTATTTCTAATCTCATTTGTAATGCATTAACAAAAATTAATCTTATGCTTTTCCCTAAGATGTTCAAAGTTCTCTCTCTTATCTACACAGAGATGATGAGATTAGCAAAAATCCTGTAGAAAAATTAAAGGAGAAAATTGTTCATGGCTGTTATGGTGCCTTAAGTCTTGTTAACCACCTCACAGAGGATAAATGAATCTGACTAAGCCTTAAGGCACGACCCATACAACCTCTGGACAGTATGGTAATTCTAAACTGGTGGATATACTCTGAAAGTGGTATGAAGTTTAGGTTTGATGGTCTTCTGCTCAGAAACCTTTAGACTCTCGTTCTCCACTGCTCTTCAGACTCTCTACTGTTTTTGATTAAAATTTCAAATCCTTAAATGAGCACTCAGGGCCCTTTACAGCCTATTAATAGACATTCTCTGCTGGCATCCTATGCTTCATAAACCACTCCTCACTCCTGTATTTTTCCACTCCCACACCTGTGGCTGTGCCACTTCTGCCAGGCACATTCCCTCTAGTCAAAAACAGTCCACTCTCCCCTCAGCATATCACTCTTAAAGTACAATGTTAAGTTCTCCGTTTCTGCTTCTTTCCCCCTACTTGATCATGAGCACTGCAAGCGCAAAGATCACACTTACTAATCACTGCATCCTCCAAACACTTCGCCTTGCGCTTTGCCCATGAAGAGGAATACAGTAGGACATCAGATAATTATGGCATTTATGAGAGAATAACCTCCAGTTTTTTTCTCTTAAGTAAGACAACGGCCATGCTGCAAAGCAAATTGATTCTAATACCTTTAAGATAATGCACCCATATGTCTTGAGACTGTCAGTATTCAAGAGATCTAGGGCTCAAACCAACTATATAACTAACTTTTCCATTAACTATCTTTCCACATACCCATAGTCCAAGAGTTCTGTGATAAAAGGAAGTGACGGTTTGGGAATGTGGCACTTGTTGTTAATAAAATGAAGCATCGCCTTTGGGCTGAAGTGGCCTTCATTCAGGCTACAAGGTGGAAGATGGTAGCAGCTCTGAATCATTGGGCCCAACAGGCTGACTGACTCCTGGAAGTAATAGAAACATGATAGGTTGAGGCAGTCTATAGAAACTGGATTATTAAAGAGATGAATACTCAGGACAGTAGCTCCACTGTGGAAAGGTGGAGGCAGGCAGAGACTTGGACTTGCTAGTTTTACAGGCATGTTCGCTGAAAACTTATCAAGCATGTAGTCACGGTTTCTGCCATTTTCTATATGCATGCTATACTGCAATAAGAAGTTTTTATAAAATGAATGATGACTAAAGAACTTAACTAATATTAAAAAGCATACCGCTTAAAGCGAGGTCTGAAAATAACATTGAAAATCAGATAAGATGAAGGAGGAATGAATTAAAACTTTAAAAACTCATTTATTTATTTCAATCCCAGGTATACTTTCTTCATTTCAGTACCTCCTCATTCATTAATTCAAGTAAGGCACCAGCATTTAAAACTCTAGCTTTTCACTTCTCCACTTAAAAGTTCCAGAGAAAATTCTGGAATTCTTATTACTCAATCTAATGACTTCTCTTGTACCTACGAGCAGAAAATATAGTTTATCAAATGGTTCAGTTTCCAGAATGTTTCCTTCAGCTGTGACCTTTGCATTAACTGGTTCATTCCGTTTACTCTTTAATTCAAGCATTACCAGTGCTTTCTATGTGCTGGACATTGTGCTAAATACTAGGGATTAGTTGAATAATGAACAAAATATCTGTATCCTATCCTTATGGAGTTTAAATTCCAGTAGAGACAGATTATCTGCCAATTACAATGCAGTGGCAACAGTATTAAGGATAAGGTACTAGGGATCCATCTAACCCAGAACGAGGGGCAGATGGGTGTGGGTGGGGTAGATGCAGGATTTCCTATAAAAGTAATATCTAAGCTGAGAAGAAAAGGAAGTTTGTTCTATGAATGTGAAATATCAAGTCCTAGGGACAAGACAAAGGAAAAGAAGAATAAAAAATTAAAATTAAGTTTATTTCTCTGTAGTCTGATCCAGACCATCTTCAATCCCATGAGAATTTCTTCTAACTAGGGAGTAGTGAATTTGTTAATTATGCTGTCAGTCTTTGAAAATCATTATTTGCCTTAACATGATTTTACATAATACTAGATAACATCCTTTGTCTTTAAAAATCCCAGGTTTTTTTCTGTAAATTTAATTTTTATTGTAAAGAAAAATATAAAGCAAAGAGAACAGCAAAGCACTCATCAAATTAAAGTGTTTGAAAATTATAGCTAGTTAAGGTAACTGAAAAATACTCTCAGGTCGACTGGAGAAAAAACTGTGAGTGGCTGTCAATACTGTCTTACTGTCTTATTTTGATATTCTGTGATCTCATAAATAAATATTAAATAAATAGTATTTATTATCACATTTCCAGCTGGAAAACTTGAAAAGTACAGAAAAATATTAAAAATGAAAATCATCTAGATATGAATGGCTGTTAAATCCTTAAATGTTCTTTCCTTTGTCCATAATTTTACAAAGTTGGGGGTCACAGTCTATATACATTTCTATAGAATATTTGTGTCCTCCCAAAATTTGTATGTTGAATTACAGAAGAGAAGAGTGCCTTATTAAAGAAACCCCAGAGAGCTCCCTTGCCTCCTGCCATGTGAGGTCACAGTGAGAAAGACAACCTTCCATGAACCAGGAGGCAAGGGCAGACTTCAATCTGCGAGCAACCTGACCCGGTACTTCCTAGACTCCAGAACTGAGAAATAAGTATTGGTTGTTTACAAGTCACCTAGACAAAGATATTTTTGTTTCAGCAACCTAAACAAACTAAGATGTACATTTTGAATTCTTATTACAGTTGGCTTATTTCAGGTATTAAAAAACAAACAAACAAACAAAAAAAACAGATATGGACTTCCCTGATGGTACAGTTAAGAACCCTTGAGACAGAGGTTTGATCCCTGGTCCAGAAAGATTACACATGCCACCGGGCAGCTAAGCCCATGTGCCGCAACCACTGAGCCCACACTCAAGAGTTCATGCTCTGCAACAGGAGAAGTCACCACCAGGAAGGAGCAGGCCGCACGGCACAACTGGAGAGAAGCCCCTGGCCACCGCGACTAAAGCAAGCCCTCACGCAGCAACAAAGACCCAGCACAGCCGTAAATAAATAAGTATTTTTAAAACACCACACAGACGGTAATAGAACTTTACAGATACAACAGAAGCTCCATGTGTAATTTTTCCTATATAATTCCTCTCTTTCCTTCTCAAAGGCAACCACTATCTTGAATTAGGTGTTTCTCAAATTCTTGCACTTTATATTATTTTATATTATTACCACATAAACAATGTACCCATTATAAAGGACTGTTCTGCACTGTTCTAAAATTTATTATTTTTTATTATTTTTGTACTATTACCACAAAGTATCCAATGTAACATATATCCAATATAACATAAAGGATTGTTGTGTATGTTCTGAAACTTTGTATAAATGCAAAATATTGACCATAATCTGAAACTTGCCTTATCCCATTTCCTATTAAGGCTGACATTCATTCCTTTTGACATTGTTGGTTAGTTGCTAAGTCATGTCTGAGTCTTTTGCAACCCCCTGGACTGTAGCCAGCCAGGCTCCTCTGTCCATGGGATTTTCCAGGCAAGAATACTGGAATGGGTTGCCATTTCCTTCCCCAGGGGATCCTCCCGACCCAAGGAAAGAACCTGCTTCTCCTACATTGCAGGTGCATTCTTTATCACTAAGCCACCAGGGAAGCCCTACCTTTGACATATTTTCCTCTAATTCATGCATATTCTCAGTTTCATAGTAGTGGTTCATTGTTGACTAAACCACAATTTATCTACTCTTCTATTGATGAAACTTTGTTTCCAAAAATGTCATACTATTATCAACAACCATAAACATTCTTGTCCCGGCTACCATGCACTCATATGAGAAAGTCTCTTGGGTATATATACTTAGGAGTTCAAATACTAGGTTCTAGAGTATAAGCATTTTTAATTTCTATACTTGAACATTAAATATTTTAAATAATAAAACTGAATAGTTCTTCAAAGCAATTATAAGGAATATCTTCATCCAAATATCCCTTCTCTAGTTTGGGTCAGGGTTCAGTTCAGTTCAGTTCAGTCGCTCAGTCGTGTCCAACTCTTTGCAACCCCATGAACCGCAGCACGCCAGCCCTCCCTGTCCATCACCAACTCCCAGAGTTCACCCAAACTCATGTCCATAGAGTTGGTGATGCCATCCAGCCATCTCATCCTCTGTCGTCCCCTCCTCCTCCTGCCCCCAATCCCTCCCAGCATCAGGGTCTTTTCCAATCAGTCAACTCTTTGCATGAGGTGACCAAAGTATTGGAGTTTCAGCTTTAGCATCAGTCCTTCCAAAGAACACCCAGGACTGATCTTTAGAATGGACTGGTTGGATCTCCTGGTTAGGGTACCATAATTAAATAAAATCAAACGAGTAAACATGGAAGGCTAAGAGACAGTGAGCAGCAACCAGGATCTACACAGAGAATCTACACAGTGTTACAGAAATGATTAAACAGTAATTACACCTGACTATCTTCAAATAATGCGCTATCAAGGAACTGCTGCTGCTGCTGCTGCTGTTGCTAGGTCGCTTCAGTCGTGTCCGACTCTGTGCGACCTCATAGATGGCAACCCACCAGGCTCCCCCGTCTCTGGGATTCTCCAGGCAAGAACACTGGAGTGGGTTGCCATTTCCTTCTCCAGTAAGGAACTGCTGAGGCATCCTTAACTCTTACCGGAACTCTCTTCAGACTACATTCCGCAGGAGATATAAAAAAACAAAGGAGAGAAGGATGTATTCTGGGGTCATAAAGAATCAGTAACAGAAATTTTGCAAAGCATATTGGTAAAAGCAAACCTCCTTAGCCAAACAGTTGATGAAGATTCTTATTGAAAATATGATTTTTAAAAGAGAGACTCCCTTTTTTTAAAGATTTTTAAAAGAGAAAAGAGACTAAGAAATTGATTTTCTTAAACAGACATTCCACGGCAAAACAACAGGTTAGAAAATAGCTGAGAACCTTGAAAATGATAGGGAATATAGAGATGATTTCCCCTTGGCCTGTACCTTCAACCTATTTCTAACTATTATCTATGTATATGTATATATGCATGTAAACACATCCAAGGGTAAGGTAGATAGGTTACAGTATGAAAAAGCCCCTGGGGATTCTGATACACCATTTCCTTCGGCATCTCCCTTCCCACGGCTCCCTCACCCACAGCCTTGGAAACCATTGCTGTGGTTCTCTATAATGACGACTGATGCAACACGTAACACAGAGCTATACACACTACTTCCACATATATTACTGCATTTGACTCTCAAAATAACTTGGCAAAGGTTGGTGCTGCTGTTATTCTCATTTTACAGAAGAGAAAGATAAAGCTCAGAGAGGTAAAGCAATTTGCCCAAGGTCACAGCAAGGGATGGGGAGCGAGCTGTGAAAGCGCTTGAGGAAACAAAATAATGAATACAGGTCATGGAAGGCAAACCCGCAGGGAGGACACACTGCAAAGTCTGTTCAAAAGGGCTGGGGGCTGCACACAGTGATTCTGGGCTTCAAATGAACCCATGATTTTTCACATTCAAAAAAAGACAAGTGAAAGTGAAAGTGAAGTCGTGTCTGACTCTTTGCGACCCGTGGACTGTAGCCCACCAAGCTCCTCCGTCCGTGGAATTCTCCAGGCAAGAGTACTGGAGTGGGTTGCCATTTCCTTCTCCAGGGGATCTTCCCGACCCAGGGATCGAACCCAGGCCTCTCACATTGCAGGCAGATGCTTTAACCTCTGCACCACCAGGGAAGCAAAAAGACTTAGAGCAAATATTAAATTATTTTCTACACTTTTCTGTATTCTTAAACAATTTCATATTAAAAACGAAAGAATTCTGTGGGCAAAGTTTAGAGATACTATTATATCGCGGTCCCTGGTGGCTTAGAGGTTAAAGCGTCTGCCTCAATGCGGGAGAGCTGGGTTCGATCCCTGGGTCAGGAAGATCCCCTGGAGAAGGAAATGGCAATCTACTCCAGTATTCTTGCCTGGAGAATCCCATGGATGGAGAAGCCTAGTAGGTTACAGTCCACGGGGTCGCAAAGAGTCGGACATGACTGAGCAACTTCACCTTCACCTTCACTTAGGATGACAAGGAGTACATAGTATCTAAGGCCGAGGTAGAAAAGGTCTTACTTTTCCAGGGATCAGAAGAGGCGAAAGGTATAACTAAGTCTAGGATTGAAACTGACATAAGAGGACACAAGCTAGAGAGCATAGTTACGCAAGCAGCAGGCCTAGAGGGGAACCAGGAAGTCTCCAAAGAAGCCGGCAATACGTTACACTGGTTCAAGGAGATTTCAGCAGCCTGAGCCCACACACCCAGGACAAACTTACTCCGCAAACTCTTCTGAATTTCCCCCACTTAACAGAAAAAATCGTTTGTGCCTTTTAAAACAGCTGAATGCACCGAAGCATAATCCAGTGAGTCCTGTGGGAAAGAAGCATGACTGGTGGAAAAAGAACAGAGACTAAGAATGCTGGGGTTTATCTTGGAGGAGAAATTCCTCCTTATCTTAAAAGTGGAGGCTACGGTAAGTAACTTGAGCAAAGCCTGGTGAACCAGGAGTTACGGGGCAGGGGGCCATACTGCCTCATAATCTTGCTGGGAAAATCATTTTATATATAAAAAAAGTCTTCCACCTTATCTGTCTTGCTGGTTTTACCTATTTCCCTGATCTTCCCACATTAACACAGTGGGGTAGGGGTGGGGACAGGGCTGTCTCTTGCTGAAGGTTCATAGCTGAGCCAAGAATAGAACCCTAGCATCCTGTCTCTCGGTTCACTTCTGGACCATGCTACCTCAGGAAGGAACATTTGAAAATAGTAGTTCTCTCCCACCTTGCAGCCAAGCTGTGCATAAGCACATGATCAATGAATGAAGTTGGCTAAGTGACTCAGCACTGGGCTGGCTCTCCCGTGAGTCAGGCCCAGAATCCTGAGTGGCTGGAAGCACACACTCTTTAAATAAGACTTTAAAACTAAGGTCTTCACCACTCAGGAGCACTGGAAGATTTCAGGGGTATTTCATTTTGGCTGAACATAGATAAGGATGTCACCTCTTACATGTAAGGTGTGAATCAGTTTAATTATATTGTCCACAATTTTCATGGATGTACTTTCTCTGCACTCTGTAGGTTGACTCAGGTAGCAGCCTTAGAACTCAGGATCAGCTGAGGTGGAGCGAGGCGGAGCACAAGAGAGGACAGTGGATAAGCGGCTGGACTATAGGAATTACTAACAATTTAGGATCATATCTGCCTTTCTTCCTCTTTAACGCAAAAAACACCCCAAAGTAAGGCCTTCTCGTATTCCTCTGAAGATAACAACTACACACACAGCTTTGAGGGCACACCGGTAAGCTGCTCCAACCCGACCCTGTCAATAGCCGTTGGTTTTGACCACCTGCTCCCAGCAGGGAAGAAGCGAGCCTCTGAGCAATGACCCCTGCGACAGATGGCATAGTACAGACAGAAAAGGGCCAGCCAAAAATATTTCTTCCCACACAGGGAGGGAGCCTGGGTGTTTAAAGAAAGGAGTCAAAGGAACAAAGCAATGAAATTCACCAAGTGTATCTAAAACTCACCCTCAGGCTATCAGTAGTCTTTTGAATGACAAATGAATCAAAACCTTTGATGAAGGGACCTCAGGACCCTGGGTACAACAAGCTGCCACTAGCAAGGTTTTAGAACAAATTATCTTGGGGAAAAAAATGTGACAATGAGCTTAGTGAAGGACTCTCAGAGCCATTAAAGAGAACCTGAGCACTTAAGGCAACCTCAAAATCAACTCCAATTTTCAGAGACTGACTAGTCTTGAAATAACACAGAGAGTTCAGAGGACAGTGACTGCAGATGTCAGTCTTGCAAGGGACTTTAACTTGCAGGAAAAAAAATCCATTAGCCCCTGCTTTGGTTGGATTACCAGTACTAGGAGGGAGACCTAAAAGAAACAAAAGTAGAGAAGCTGGCATAAAAATAGGTGAAAAAAAGGAAGTGTCACTCATCATGTGCCAATGCCCAGCCCTCCACAAGGAGCCTTTACACAGTACGAGAGCATCATTATTTGTTGCCATTTTTAAATGGAAAAAAAAAAACAAGGCAGCATTATTCACAGTAGCAGAAAAGTAGAAGCAACCTAAACATCTACTGACAGATGAATGGATAAAGAAACAGTGGCATACACATACAATGGAATATTGTTAAGCCTTAAAATGGAAAAGCTGACACAAGCTACAATATGGAGGAAGCTTGAAAATACGCCGAGTGAAATAGGCTCATCACAGAAGAACAAATACTATGTGATTTCTCTTACACAAGGTACCAAGAGTAGTCAAGCTCACAGACAGAAAGCAGAATGGTGGTTACCAGGGGATAAGGGGGAGGGGAAAAGGGGAGTCATTTTTCAATGGGTAGAGTTTCAGTCCTGCCAGATGAAGAAGTTCTGGAGGTGAATGGTGGCGATGGCTGTACAACAACGTGAATGCACTTAATGCCACCGAACTGTACGCTTGAAAACAGCCAAAATGGCAACTTAGGTGTCCAACAGCAGATGAATGAGTAATACGAGTGAGTGAGGGTGCAGCACCTGTATACAGTGGAATACATTCAGCCATCAAAGAGAACGGACTCTTGCCAGTTGCAATAAGACAGATGCACCTAGAGGCTGGTGCCCCAAATGAAATACATCAGACAGAGAACGACAAATTTGTGTGACTTCACTTCAATGTGGAATCTAAAAAACACAAAAAAAGAATTAACATCATAAAAAAGAAAGAGAGTCACAGAGCACACACATTTTATTGCCAGAGGGGTGGGGGTCGAGGGAGGAGAGAAATCAGTGGGGGAGATTAAGAAGTACTAATTTCCAGTTGCAAAATAGAGGGGTCATGGATACGAAATGTACAGTGTGGGGAACAGAGTCGATAACCATGTGATATCTCTGTATGGTGAATAACTGGTATCTTTGTATGGTGACATATCTCAACTAGACTTCTCACAGTGATCATTTTGAAATGTATAGAGATACTGAACCACTGTGTCATGTAAAAAGAACTAACCTAGGGTTGCAGGTCAATTATACTCCAAAAACAGACAAACTCATAGAAAGAGATCAGATCTGTGGTTATCACAGGTGAAAGGGTGGGAGGAGGGGGAAGCTGGATGAAGGCGGTCAAAAGGTTCAAACTCCCAGTTATAAGATAAATAAGTAGCAGGGGGAAAATTGGTTAAAGTGGTAAACTTTATGTTATGCACATTTTACCACAATTTTTAAAAAATGAAATAAACATGTAATAGGAAACACAGTTAAGAAACATGTCAGATCAAAACTAGTAAACGGAGGAACCAAGATTCAAGCTCGGGCACGCCTGCCTCTCCTCCACCACAGAACAGTCCAGGCTCTCAGAGGGAAGGAAAAGGGTCAGGAAGAGAACCTTGCTTGACCACAGCTGACCAAGCTGTGATGGCTAATCCACATCGCTCCCTTCCCACTTGCTGGTCTCTCATTCAGGTGTCTTTACTACAACCTTGTCTAATCTTCTCCTCTCATCTCATAGCCTCCTCGCAGGAGTACACCCTGCTTAGGGAACATCCTGTATATTCCAAGCTCACCATCACCATCCAGCAGATTCTGACAACCTTCCAACCCAAAAAGACTCCCTGAATTGGAAAGGAACTGAATATCATAACTCCAGGTATGTAGGTCCTCTAACCAGTTTTTACTTGCTGAAAAAATTATGCTGCAGAATTCACTTGCAAAGCAAAAGAAAGTTTAAACTGCTAGAGTTCTGAAGCACCTTAACTTGTTTACCTGACCCAGAGGTTCTACACTGGGGAGGTTTTGCCTTTCACAGAAATTTTGGCATTGTCTAGAGACATTTTGGGAGGCTTCCCTGTGGCTCAGCGGTAAAGAATCTGCCTGCAATGCGGTAGACCCGGGTTCCATCCCTGGGTCGGGATGATTGCCCTGGAGAAGGGAATGGCTACACACTCTAGTACTCTTGCCTGGAAAATCCCATGGATGGTGGGCTCGTCTTTGGGGTTGCTAAGAGTCAGACACGACTGAGCAACTAAGCGCGCGCGCGCACACACGTTCTTGAGTGCCACAACTGGGGCCGAAGTGGGTGCTACTGGCATCTAGCAGTAGGCTGGGGTTGCAGCTAACCATCCTACAAAGCACAGAACAGCCCACCAGTACAACAGAGAATTCTCCCAATTTTCCCAATGAAAGCGCCAAGGAGGAGATGCGCTGACGGCCGGGCCACTCTATGCCGCAGGCACTGCCTTTACAAACTGCCAAGAGACAAAAGCAGCTCTGCTGTTCACAGGAAGAGTTTTGACCTGAGGCAGTTCATCTGTGAACAAATAAGCACATTCCACACATTCCATCAGAATTTGGCCCTGCCAGCTTTCACCTATCAACCTTAACTACTTGAGTAGTCAGGCCTCTGATTACATGACACCCCTTCAAAGTCAGAAGACAGTTACCACATCTTATAAACACAGTCGATGGACATTTATATAATTGTCTAGACCTGCTTTTATGCTTAGTTAGGTATAAGAGTCCTGCACTGAAATTCTCAAGAGCAGGTAACACACCTGCACTGTGTGGCTCAGCTTGCCAGTAAAAATATCCAAACCAGTACTTAATAGTATATAACTAGCACTCACCAACTAAACATGAAGGGTTAGCAAACATGGTAAACAGTAAGGAAACATGCCAGCCAGATATAATTCCTGGATCAGACGTGCTGCGTGCTAAATTACTTCAGTCGTGTCTGAGTCTGCGACCCTAAGGGCTATAGCTCACCAGGCTCCTCTGTCCACAGGATTCTCCAGGCAAGAATACTGGAGTGGGTTGTCATTTCCTTCTCCAGGAGATCTTTCCAACCCAGGGATCGAACCTGAGTCTACGGCATCTCCTGCATTGGCAGGTGGGTTCTTTACCACTAGCGCCACCTGGGAAGCCCTCTGGATCAGACAGGTACCCTATTTTAGGGGAGACATGCCATTACTAGAACAGGCCTATTGATAACAATACCTGACTCTTCTTTCCACTTGAAATAGTCTCTACCATTCAGGCCAGCAAGACACACACACACACACACATCCCCCAGCCTGTGAGAATCCCTACACAGCAGGAATCCTCTTCACCCTCCAGAAGGAAAGTGAACCAAAATCTCCATAAAAGGCTGCTAATTCATGGCCTATCTGTTTAGCTGAGCTACAAAACTGCTAAAAACCTCTGACACTCTACATGGATTATATTATTAATGACATCAGCAGTCTTAGAGATCGGCTCTGCAGAAGCAAGAGGCTTCGTAAGCATTAAGTCTCAACCTTGAAGAGCTACTCTATACAATGGCAAGGACTCACCTCTGAACAAAGTTTGAAGGTTGCTTCTTTGACTGAGACAGAGGTATAGCTACAGTGAATAACTGCAATTTTAAAACGACTCTCGAAATCTCAACAGCTGCTCTACGGGTGCATGCACCTACTGGTACACCATTCTCATTCTGACCTCTAACCTCCACCAGGCATGCCCTTCTTCTTTTGTTTCCCAAATTTAACCTACAATGTCTTTAAGTTCTATATCAGGATCTCCCTCAGACCTTCTACCAAGTTTGTTTTATTAAATTGTTTCCATGATGACACCTCCCAGGCTGTACACCAACTTGCCCCTCACGTGCATATATTCTGCTCTAGAATTAGCCCCCAAAGGGTTTATTTATAATAGATACCCTAAACACTGAACCAGTATCAACGAATCAACAAATATTTATTAAGTACCTATAATGAACTTTTCACTCTAGGTTCCATAGGAGATAGGAAATATATACCTATACTCTTCACGTACTCTCATTAAAGTGCCGAAACTCACTCAAAACAATGACTAAATATAAGAAAGAACGTAATTACCAAATTACAGCTATTGATGATAAATACTACTGAAGTTCAGAAAATAAGATCAAGGTTGCTCAGTTCTCATTCCTTGGAGCTAACGTCAGAAACAAAAGGAAAAAAATATATTCATTCATTTCCTCAATATTTTCTGAGGCTTTTTATGTATAAGACATTATAATATACCTAACATTTATACTGTACTTCAAGTCTTATACTTTTTATCTCATTTCATCCTTAACAAGAATACAAAATAGGTAGACAAAGTGGTAATCATCAACCCCATTCTGTAATCCCGGTGCTCATGTTAACAACAAAACCAAAGGTGGAACAAGTCTCCTGAACGCTAGTCCTCACAGTCCCAAACAGCACCCCCCAGCCCCTCCTTCCCTGATCCGGTTCAGTTCAGTTCAGTCGCTCAGTCATGTCCGATTCTTTGCGACCCCATGGATCGCAGCACGCCAGGCCTCCCTGTCCATCACCATCTCCAGGAGTTCACTCAGACTCACGCCCATCGAGTCCGTGATGCCATCCAGCCATCTCATCCTCTGTCGTCCCCTTCTCCTCCTGCCCACAATCCCTCCCAGCATCAGAGTCTTTTCCAATGAGTCCACTCTTCTCATGAGGTGGTCAAAGTACTGGAGTTTCAGCTTTAGCATCATTCCTTCCAAAGAAATCCCAGGGCTGATCTCCTTCAGAATGGATTGGTTGGATCTCCTTGCAGTCCAAGGGACTCTCAAGAGTCTTCTCCAACACCACAGTTCAAAAGCATCAACTCTTCAGCGCTCAGCCTTCTTCACAGTCCAACTCTCAGATCCATACATGACCACAGGAAAAACCATAGCCTTGACTAGACAGACCTTTGTTGGCAAAGTAATGTCTCTGCTTTTGAATATACTATCTAGGTTGGTCATAACTTTTCTTCCAATCCAGCCACACATATGTAACTATACTCCTTCCCCCATCACTACTTTTTAGATGCAATGGTAAAAAGACAACTACCTAAACATAGCTTTCAGTTTTTAAAATATCTGCTCCAGATCCTGAAAAGAAAATCTGTCAGTCATACGCCTTTCCTTATAGTTGTCATGAAAGTGAAAACTCAAATCCATAAAATAAGCTCCTCTAAAGGATATTCAGAAAACAAGTGGAGTATGGGGGATAGTAGGAGGAGTTTGGAGACACAGAGCAAAATGAGAGGATGTATTTTCGTATGAGATATTAATGTTATAAAGGAGAGAAATGCACTCTATCTGGTTATGAGTTTTCCGTCTCTTAGATTAAGCCCTGTGTCTTCAGAGACTAGCAAGTGCCTGGCACACGGCAGTGTGACTTCATCTGTTTTTCTTGATATATCATGAGCTCCTTGTGGGCAAAGACTTCATCTCATACACTTCTGTATTCCTGTTTCAAAGTCATCAGTCAGCAACAAACTAAATTAGATTATTCGACTGGTGGGCAGAGAGAGCGCCATGTAGGAAGGCTGTGTTAGTACTGTGATCTCTTAGAGCTTGTATTTGTCTATTTGGCATTCATTAATCACAGGGCCAGACTAACAGCCAGCACTGTTTATGCCTCCCCTGCCAGCAAGACCCCATGTTCTAGACTGTCTCCTTTAACTCTCACACACAAGGCTAGCGTTTCCCAGACCCTAAATCAATCGACAGATGACAGACGTCTGTACAAGACCACAAGGAACAATCCCCACGCCCGAAGACCCAAGCAGTTATTCAAACTAGCCAATCCTAAGCCGCTTCCCCTGCCCTGCCGTGCCTTTCCCAGAGTAGAGCAAAGGAAACCCATAAAGGCTCTGGGCCATGCTTCCTCCTTGCTCTGCTCTCCCGACCAAACCTGGTGCTTCTCCCCGGGGCCCCATGTGATGGGGGCATGTCCCCTTCTCTCGGGAAATATAAATGATAAGTTCTTTTAATGGCATTGACCTCTCCGTGCCTTTATAAAGACTTTATTAAGACTTAGGCACTAATCAGTTGAATACTATTATTACCATCCCACCAGACACAACAAACCAGAACCTAACCCAGATTATACCTATAGGCCGGCTCACAAAAATCTTACTTTCCCTATTAGACGGCAAACTCCTTTTAAACAAGATTTCTCTTATATTACATACTCACCAAATTTAACGCTATAAACACAGCAGCCACATTGTAAGGTGAATGTTACAAAGGTAAGTCAGTAATTAGTTGACTTTTTTCAGCCCGAATCTTTATCAATTATTAATGATCCCCTCTGATCTCAAATGGGTGACCATTCTCTAATGCTGCACAGCGTGGCAATTTCCTTAAGTGTTTACAGCAGCTTTATCTATAAAGGTCCAGCGACTTTAAACTGGAAGTAACCAAGATGTCTTTCAACAGGTGAATGGATAAACCAATTCTGATGTACCTACAGAATGGAGTATTATTCAGTGACAAAAAGGAACAAGCTACTGATCATGAAACAATATGGATGAATCTTAAATGCATTTTGGCTAAGTGAACAACTATAAATTGTAAGATTCCATTCATGTGACATTCTGGAAAAGGCAAAACTCCAGGTGTAGAAAACAGATAAGTGGCATTAAACAGATTAACCAAAGTGACGGGAGGTGACTGACTACAAGGGAAGGCACGTGGAAATTTTTAGGGAGATGGAACTGTTCTACATGGTACAAGGGTGGTAAACATATGACTTCTGTATTTGACAAAACCCAAAAACTGTATCTTGTGCGTGTTAGTCGCTCAGCTGTGCCTGACTCTTTGTGACCCCCATGGACTGTAGCCCACCAGGCTCCTCTATCCACGGGATTCTCCAGGCAAGAATACTGGAGTGGGTTGCCATTCCCTTCTCCAGGGGATCTTCCTGACCCAGGAATTGAACCCAGGTCTCCTGAATTGCAGGCAGATTCTTTACCATCTGAACATACCTTACCAAGAGTGAACCTTAATATACATAATTTTTTTAAAACTCAAAAAGGATGTCAAGGGATCCCAAGATAGAACGTAGACTGTCACAAATGAACTTAATATAAATTAATAATATAATAAAAACTATAAATATTATATTATATAAATAAATATAATAATTAAGTAATAATATAATTAAAAAACTCACTGAAGGAAGTGAGGTGAAACCGAAGTAACCCTGGAAAATGTTTCAACAGGAAACTATAAGGCTAAAGACAAAAGGAACTATACATAAACACTGCACCCTGGTTAGCAAATCTGTTGCTCAGAGAAACACGGGTTAACACTTCTGAACCTGTCTCACATGCATACAGAATTATTTAAGTAAGAAAACCCACCATCTATTATGGTGGATGGTGACAGGCACGTTTCTCGCTGTCAGAGAAGGAATTTCAGATATTAAGGGGGGAAAGCTAGAATAAACTCTGTGGTACTGCATCAGAGATGAGAGTGTGGATCCATGTTCACTTCAGTGTGTATGCAGGTGGACATACAGGAGTAATTTACATATGTATATACACATGGGTTAGTCCTAGCTCTCTCTGCTGAGGGCTTACTAGCAATGTGTACACCCAATGCTCAGATCCTGGTTTCTCCAAAGAAAAAAACCAAGGCTCCTGAAGAAAATGCTGATTCAAGAGCAAGGGCAGGGAAAATACAAGAGGAGCTTGGAACATCTCCTAGTTTCAGAAAGTAAGGAAGTGCTCAAGTGGCAAAAGGACGTGGGCATGTCAAAGGGATAGAGAACCCAACCTGGAATAGTTCCCAGTAGCTAAAACTAGAACAATTTGAGCAATAAAATAAACTGCAAGGTACTGAATGATAACCTAAAGTATACGAGTTCATACTGATATAAACTAATGACAATTAATACTATCATGTAAGAATTGAATCGCCAGTCTATGTCTGACGCAGGATACAGCATACTTGGGGCTGGTGCATGGGGATGACCCAGAGAGATGTTATGGGGAGGGAGGTGGGAGGGGGGTTCACGTTTGGGAACGCATGTAAGAATTAAAGATTTTAAAATTAAAAAAATTTAAAAAAATAAATAAATAAATAAAATAAATAAAAGTGAAAAAAAATAAACATACAGCTAAAAAGAGTAAGTCTTCCTTTACAGAAAAATTTCAAATAATATGTGCAGATATTACTTCCTCCAGGAAGTGGAGCTTAATCCTCACTCCTCCTCCCCCAAGAGTGAGCTGGACTTAACTGACTCATTTCCAAAGAATATGGAAAGGAAACACTTTATGGTGGAGAAACCTGGCAAATACCACCTTAACCAAGCGATCAAGGTTAACACCACCAGTGATAGGTCGTGTTAGTGCCATATCCCCAGACAGGATATGCTGAAGAGGGCATTTCATCTCTAAGGTGTTCTTCCTCAAAACCCACAACCCGAGTCTAACCCTGAGAAAGACTTCAGGAAACTCCAACAGACAGGCAGTCTACAAAATTACTCACCAGTGCTCCTCAAAATTGCCAAAGTCATAAAAATCGTGGAAAGTCTGAGACATTGTCACAGACCAGAGGAGCCCAAGGACAGAGACCTGACGACTAAATGCAATGAGGTACACTGAACTGAACCTTGGAACAGAAGAAGAAGATTAGTGAAAGATCGGGTAAAATCCAAAGTGTTGAATTTAACAGTAAATGCACCAATTTTGGTTTCTTAGTTTTGACAAATACATGACAGTGATGTTAGATGTGAACACTGCGGGAAATGTGAGTGATGCATGCAAGAACCCTCTGAATTATCTTTGCAGCTTTTCTGTAAATCCAAAGTTATTCCAAAATTAAAAGTTGATTTTTAAAAATAATCTAATAGGGCTTCCCTAGTAGCTCAGTGGTAAAGAATTTGCTGCCAGTGCAGAAGACTTGGGTTCAATCCTTGGGTGGGGAAGATCCCCTTGAGAAAGAAATGCCAACCCCTTTCAGTATTCTTGCCTGGGAAATTCCACGGACAGAGAAGCCTGGCAGCTACAGTGCATGGGGTCGCAAAGACGCAGACATGACTGAGCAACTAAATAACGGCAGCGCTAATGTAGGGTCAAATTAGCGAGGAAAAATTTACTAATGAAATTTTTATTTGCAAGAGTTCTGTATAACAGAAATATAGGGTCACATTGTTGGGTGTATCTTTTTACAGAGAGGAAATGAAGTGCCCCTGACATGTTATCTTATAAACTGAATCTACTGTGATGATAGTTCTGTGAATGAAGAAAATGCTTTCCCATAGCACATTCATGGTTTGGTGCTTCTCTACCAGAGGTAGAAATAATCCTCCGGGTACAGGACTACACGAGCTTCCCTGGTGGCTCAGTATATAAAGAATCCGCCAGCAATGCAGGAGACCTGGGTTTAATCCCTGGGTTGGGAAGATCCTTTGGAAGAGGGCATGGCAACCCACTCCAGTATTCTTGCCTGGAGAATCCCCATGGACAGAAGAGTCTGGCAGGCTGCAGTCCATGGGGTCACAAAGAGTCGGACACGACTGAGCGACTAAGCACAGCACACACAGGGCTACGAGTTCTATCTTTGATTAAGAACGCCTTCCTTCTCTCCCATACCTCCGATGAGAGTAAGTAGGTTTCCCTGGCCATTTCTGCCCATGTAGCAGAACTCTGGCCTCTTTTGGGACTCTTACTTGTCTGGTCTGGACCCCAGCCTGCTATAAAAGGCCTAGAGCTGTGACTAAGACTCTGCCCCTTCCTTCTTGTTCACTATTGCCTCTGGCACAGAACTAAAGAAAGCTGAACTATCTTTCTGTGTCCAGATTAAATGATTCCCAGAAGCATCACTGTGTACATAAACTGATAGTAGCAATGTCCTAGTCTGCAGTCAAATAACTGCATAGGTTCTGCATAAAGTATCTGAACTGATGAGCAACACCTGGCATCCACCATTACTATCACAATTTTGGGAACTCACTATCTACCAGGTCATCATTACAATGTATTTTGCATTCCTAAGTGAACAAGACTGGGAACTGACTGTGGCTTGGATCATGAACTCCTTATTGCCAAATTCAGACTGAAGAAAGTGGAGAAAACCACTAGACCATTCAGATATGACCCAAATCAAATCCCTTACGTCTATACAGTGGAAGTGAGAAATAGATTTATGGGACTAGATCTGATAGACAGAGTGCCTGATAAACTATGGATGGAAGTTCGTGACACTGTACAGGAGACAAGACCATCCCCATAGAAAAGAAATGCAAAAAAAGCAAAATGGCTGTCTGAGGAGGCCTTACAAATAGCTCTGAAAAGAAGAGAAGCGAAAAGCAAAGGAGAAAAGGAAAGATATACCCATTTGAATGTGGAGTTCCAAAGAACAGCAAGGAGAGATAAGAAAGCCTCAGTGATCAATGCAAAGAAATAGAGGAAAACAATAGAATGGGAAAGACTAGAGATCTCTTCAAGAAAATTAGAGATACCAAGGGAACATTTCATGCAAAAATGGGCACAATAAAGGACAGAAATGGTAGGGACCTAAGAGAAGCAGAAGATATCAAGAAGAGGTGGCAAGAATACACAGAAGCACTGTACAAAAAAGATCTTCACGACCCAGATAATCACAATGGTGTGATCACTCATCTAGAGCCAGACATCCTGGAATGTAAAGTCAAGTGGGCCTTAGGAAGCATCACTACAAACAAAGCTAGTGGCAGTGATGGAATTCCAGTGGAGCTATTTCAAATCCTGAAAGATGACGCTGTGAAAGTGCTGCACTCAATATGCCAGCAAATATGGAAAACTCAGCAGTGGCCTGGAAAAGGTCTGGAAAAGGTCAGTTTTCATCCCAATCCCAAAGAAAGGCAATGCCAAAGAATGCTGAAACTACTGCACAATTGCACTCATCTCACACACTAGTAAAGTAATGCTTAAAATTCTCCAAGCCAGGCTTCAGCAATATGTGAACCGTGAACTTTCAGATGTTCAAGCTGGTTTTAGAAAAGGCAGAGGAACCAGAGATCAAATTGCCAACATCCGCTGGATCATGGAAAAAGCAAGAGAGTTCCAGAAAAACATCTATTTCTGCTTTATTGACTATGCCAAAGCCTTTGACTGTATGGATCACAATAAACTGTGGAAAATTCTGAAAGAGATGGGAATACCAGATCACCTGACCTGTCTCCTGAGAAACCTATATGCAGGTCAGAAAGCAACAGTTAGAACTGGACATGGAACAACAGACTGGTTCCAAATAGGTAAAGGAGTACGTCAAGGCTGTATATTATCACCCTGCTTATTTAACTTATATGCAGAGTATATCATGAGAAATGCTGGGCTGGAGGAAGCACAAACTGGAATCAAGACTGCTGGGAGAAATATCAATAACCTCAGATATGCAGATGACACCACCCTTATGGCAGAAAGTGAAGAGCCTCTTGATGAAAGTGAAAGAGGAGAGTGAAAAAGTTGGCTTAAAGTTCCACATTCAGAAAACTAAGATCATGGCAGCCGGTCCCATCACTTCATGGCAGATAGATGGGGAAACAGTGGAAACGGTGGCTGAGTTTATTTTTCTGGGCTCCAAAATCACCGTAGATGGTGACTGCAGCCATGAAATTAAAAGACACTTACCCCTTGGAAGGAAAGTTATGACCAACCTAGACAGCATAAAAAGCGGAGACATTACTTTGCCAACAAAGGTCCGTCTAGTCAAGGCTATGGTTTTTCCAGTAGTCATGTATGGATGTGAGAGTTGGACTATAAAGAAAGCTGAGTGCCAAAGAATTGATGTTTTTGAACTGTGGTGTTGGAGAAGACTCTTGAGAGGCCCTTGGACTGCAAGGAGATCCAACTAGTCCATCCTAAGGGAGATCAGTCCTGGGTGCTCATTGGAAGGACTGATGTTGAAGGTGAAACTCCAATACTTTGGCCACCTGATGTGAAGAGCTGACTCATTGGAAAAGACCCTGATGCTGGGAAAGACTGAGGGCAGGAAGAGAAGGGGACGACCGAGGATGAGATGGCTGGATGGCATCAACTCGATGGACATGGGTTTGGGTGGACTCCGGGAGTTGGTGATGGACAGGGAGGGCTGGTGTGCTGCAATTCATTGGGTTGCAAAGAGTTGGACACGACTGAGCGACTGAACTGAACTGAACTGAAGTGAAAATCCGCAGTATTTAGGGTAATGATTTAGAATTCAGAGAATGCACAGGCTGCCTTCTCAGTAAGATGCATACTGACTCTGATCTCTAAATCCAAATTTTGTAATGTTCAAAAGAGAATTTCTAGACCCAAACAGACATGGCGAGTTTGTGATAAGCACTCTTGATAAACTTTTTATATGATAAGCACAGAAGGTCACGAAACTTTATGACGATTAAAAGTAAAAGATAAAGCACTTAAACAATCAAAAGTTTCTTGAGTCTTTCCTCTACCACATTGCTCTAGAAAGACACAATCTGAGGAAAGACCAAGGATATGCCATGAGCCATCCTCAGCATCTTCCAGTAAGCCTGCTCTACTCAAGTCATTGTAAAGAAGGGTCACACTTTACTTTCCCAGTTTGCCCCACAGTGCTATCTGATTCTACAGCCCCCCTCCTTTTTTTCTGACTGATGTAGAATAGGTTTGAAGGGCAATTTCAAACAAGAAACACCAATAATGTTTTCTGGAACAACTGTTTCACTGTATTAAACACACAGCCTTCCAAGATAGCTGCTTTCCTTTGTTTTCTAGTATATTACATTTCTTTAAAAAAGTTATACATGCCCATCCAAAAATTTCAAACAATCTAGGTTTAAAGGTATAAAAATGAAAAACAAGAAGATTATCTGAAGAGCCACCCAAACCAGTTTCATCACTTACTCATCTACCCAATTAGAGTTCTCTCTGGGAAAGCCACACATCACTCACTTTAAAAATAGTCTTTTCAAGTCCCTGTCCAGATGCCAAACCAAAAGAACCCCCAAAAGATTTTTTTAAGTCTTTTTTTAAAATCAATTTTATAGCTAATTTTATTAAAATTAATTGAAGCAGATAATGACACAGTCAAAGCCAAGTAATTATGAAGATTTTTGAGCACCCCACTGATCTGATTTCTAGTCTCAGGTGTCACGTCAAAAGGATCAAAAGGAAGGTTACTAGCAAAATGCTCCATCATACTGGAAAAGCTGACATACAGATTTTCCAATAAAGCCTTGCTTTATTGGAAATAAACACCATAAACCATCAAAAAACCCTGAAGTGACAACTCTTTGGTATCTATATTAAATATGTCTCCAAGACTGTCTCACATTCAACTTTTTCACATCAAATGTGGTGATCCAGGGGTCAGAAAACAATCATTTTATTTGTAGGGCCTCTGTTTCACCATCAGTACAGTGAATGATAACAGCTTTCTCCTGCCCTCTCTACCCACCTATACAGACATGGTTATATACGTAAGCACACACGATGGACAAAATGTTCCTCAGAAGAAAGGCTTTAACGCAAACCAGCATCTGAGGATTTGGAACTGACTGCCCATCAGTCGGTCATCCACATCCTCCTGATTGTCACAGCCTTCCTTTTGGATGTTTCCCATTTAGTAATTTTACATTTTTTTTTTTTCCCACAGCTTGTTGGCATGTCTCTTACTAGAATAACAAGGACGAGAAAGAAGAAAAAGGCCAATTCACACATTTTCCTTTTCTTCCACATCATGTTGGTAAAAATCCAGGCACAATCAGAGTTAGATATCAGCCAGAGATAGAGAAAGACTTAAGATTATATGAAGGTTTCTATTACGTCATCTAATAGTCCTCTCCTTACCGAGGTTTAAAAAACTGCAGTTGTATGAAATAAGATATCAATATGCTATTAACAACTTGGTAACTTTCAGTGAACACACATCCTTTCCTGCCCAGCAATGTCACTTCCAGGTATTTATTCAATAGATGCTGCCCCACATATGTCAAATAGGTAGCCAAGGATATGCAATGCAACTTTCCTGTAATAACAAAGGGCTGAACAAACATTTATCAGTGGAATAAAGTCTATCAATAAAGGACTCATTAAATGAATCATAATATATTCTTTTTTTTTTAATTTTTTTAACTTTTTTTTTTAGTTTTTTAGTTTTTAAATTTTAAAATCTTTAATTCTTACATGCGTTCCCAAACATGAACCCCCCTCCCACCTCCCTCCCCATAACATCTCTCTGATAATATATTCTTTAAATGGCATTCTATACAGCTGCTAAGAAGAATGAGGCCTTCTGTAGACACTGCTATGGAAAGTCTCCAGGACATATTAAGTGAGAAAGCAAAGCATAGAGCAGTGTGCATAGCACACGACTGTTTTTGTTGCTATATGCACACTTATTCCCATTTTATATATGGTATTGTGTGGAATATCTCGTTTTAAATTTTAACTTAGGGCATCCCCGGTGGCTCAGTGGTAAAGAATCCACCTGCATGCAGGAGAACCGGGTTCGATTCCTGAGTGGGGAAGATCCCCTGGAGAAGGGAATGGCAACCCACTCCAGTATTCTTAAAAAAAATAAAAAATAAATAAATAAATTTAATTTAAACTCAAAAATTAAAAAGAAGGAAGAAAGAGCGCCCTGAACCAAAAACACTGGAGTCCTTCCTTGGGGTGTCTTCTCCATTAGGGACCCTAAGGCCTGTTAGTCCAGTCACTTGATCTTTCAGGACTGATAACCTACCTTGAAGCCACCACCTTTTTTGCCCCTGTCTATCTTGGTCCTCTCTTAAAATGTGTCTAATAAATAGCCAAAGTTTCTGGTTCCAATTAAGATGGAGTAAGTACATTCCACAGTGCCCCTCCCAGGGAATTCAGCTAAACTCCACAGATAGACAGAGCTGCTCCATACATTATCTCAAGACTAAAAAGTAACTGATAGCTGGTGGACAGAGAAAAAACCATGGCTCAAAATATCAGGACACCTATGGAGTTTCCCTTTTTGCTTCTTCTAGTATCCCCTGGGCTCCAAAATCACTGCACATGGTGACTGCAGCATGAAATTAAAAGACGCTCGCTCCTTGGAAGGAAAGCTATGATCAATCTAGATAGCATATTAAAAAGCAGAGACATTATTTTGCCAACAAAAGTCCATCTAGTCAAGGCTATGGTTTTTCCAGTGTTCATGTATGGATGTGAGAGTTGGACTATAAAGAAAGCTGAGTGCCAAAGAATTGATGCTTTTGAACTGTGGTGTTGGAGAAGACTCTTGAGAGTCCCTTGGACTGCAAGGAGATCCAACCAGTCCATCCTAAGGGAGATCAGTCCTGGGTGCTCATTGGAAGGACTGATGTTGAAGCTGAAACTCCAATACTTTGGCCACCTGATGTGAAGATCTGACTCATTGGAAAAGACCCTGATGCTGGGAGGGATTGAAGACAGGAGGGGAAGGGGATGACAGAGGATGAGATGGTTGGATGGCATCACTGACTCAACAGACATGGGTTTGGGTGGACTCCGGGAGTTGGTGATGGACAGGGAGGCTTGGCGTGCTACGGTCCATGGGGTCGCAAAGAGTCGGACACGACTAAATTGAACTGAACTGAACTGAGTATCTCCTGGCCTGGACTCAAAGGCAGCCCAAACTCAGAACTGTGCACCAGGTACAGAAAGAAAAAGTTCCAAGAAGACCTCCATTTTTGGCCCCAGAAACAGCAAAGGGATTTCCTAAAGGTCAAAGGGAGTAGAGGCAACCCCCTGATTTTGTCTGTTTCCCTTCTGTCCTCTTGCCCTACCTTCAAGGCAACTAGGCAGCAGTTGCATTGACAACAGCAGTCAGAAAGGAAAACCTTTTTGCTGACCAGAGGAACTGTGATCCCAGGAGCCTTGAAGGAAGCTCCGTTGCTTTGTTTTCTTTCCTGAGCCTCCTGTCACTTGGTTCTCAAGGGAAAGGCAATCACAGGATGTGCAAGGCAGAGCAGAGAAATTCAAGTCTCAGCTTTCTAGCAAGTGAAGCAAGAAGGAGAATCCTTTGGAACTGGAAAGTCTGGGTTAACAACAGGAAGAAGAGGGAGCTCAATGAAGCTGTATGTGAACTTCAGGAATCACCCCCAGGCTACACATGAAAGTATCTGACCCTAAACAACACACTGAAGATTTTGACAATTGATCTATGAGGTATACCACTGTCCAAGTTGGAGACTAGCCACTGGCTGGTATGTACATGGAACAGATACAAATAACACAGCAAACAGCACTTTGAAAACTAAACTGATATTGAACTCCAGCCCAAAGAAGGCAAATAGGTATTTGCAGCCTGAACCTAACTAGACTGCCTGCCTGATCGCATAAACAAACAAAGCTATAGGATTTGAACAAGATCCAAAGTCTCATATAATTTTTTTAATGTCAGAATATGAATCCAAACTGATATACAGATGACTCTTTAACATGCTTCCCTTGTGGCTCAGATGGTAAAAATCTGCCTGCAATGCAGGAAATCCAGGTTCCATCCCTGGGTTAGAAAGATCCCTGGAGAAGGGAATGGCAACCACTCCACTATTCTTGCCTGGACAAGTCCATGGCCAGGGGAGCCTGGCAGGCTACAGTCCATGGGGTCACAAAGAGTCAGACATGACCAAGCAACTTTTACTTCTTCACTTCAACAACATGTGTTTGAACTGTGTGGCTCCAATTATACACAAATTGTTTTCAATAATACTATACAATCTCCAGCTGGCTGAACCCACAGATATGGAACTGCTGATATGGAGGGCAAATGACAAAGTTAAATGTGGATTTTTGACTGCATGGGGGCTGGTGTCCATAACCTTCACACTGTTCAAGGGTCAACCTGTACAAAAAGACTTGAAAATTTCAACATCTCACAAGGGAAAAGATAATCAACAGATACCAACTTCAAGATGTTATAATTATATAACCTCAGATGACAGCACCCTTATGGCAGAAAGCGAAGAGGAAGCCTCTTGATGAATGTGAAAGAAGAGAGTGGAAAAAGCTGGCTTAAAACTCAACATTCAAAAAACTAAGGTCATGGCACACGGTCCCATCACTTCATGACAAACAGATGAGGAAACAATGGAAACAGTTATTTTGGGGGGCTCCAAAATCATTGCAGATGGTGACTGCAGCCATGAAATTAAAAGATGCTTGCTCCTTGGAAGAAAAGCTATGACAAACCTAGACAGCATATTAAAAAGCAGAGACATTATGTTGCCAACAAAGGTCCATCTAGTCAAAGCTATGGTTTTTCCAGCAGTCATGTATGGATGTGAGAGTTGAACTATAAAGAAAGCTGAGCACCAAAGAATTGATGTTCCTGAACTGTGATGTTGGAGAAGACTCTTGAGAGTTCCTTGCACAGCATGGAGATACAACCAGTCCATCCTAAAAGAAATTAGTCCTGAATATTCATTGGAAGGACTGATGCTGAAGCTGAAACTCTAATCCTTTGGCCACCTGATGTGAAGAACTGACTCATTTGAAAAGACTCATTTCCCTGATGCTGGGAAAGATTGAAAGCTGTAGGAGAACGGGACAACAGAGGATGAGATGGTTGGATGGCATCACCGACTCAATGGACATGAGTTTGAGTAAACTCCGGGAGTTGGTGATGGACAGGTGGGCCTGGCATGCTGCAGTCCATGCGGTCACAAAGCATCAGACACTACTGAGCGACTCAACTGAACTGAACCAAAGGAGTTCAAACCAGTCAATCCTAACAGAAATCAGTCCTGAATATTCATTGGAAGAACTGATATTAAAGCTGAAGCTCCAGTACTTTGGCCACCTGATGTGAAGAACTGACTCACTAGAAAAGGCCCTGATGCTGGGAAAGATTGAAGGCAGGAGGAGAAGAGGACGAAAGAGGATGAGATGGTTGGATGGCATCACTGACTCAAGAGACATGAGTTTGAGCAAGCTCTGGGAGCTGCTGATGGATAGGGAACCCTGTGCTATAGTCCATGGATCTCAAAGAGTCGGACATGACTGAGCAACTGAACTGACCTAAAAGCACATATTATAATCATGCTCAAAGAAATAAGGACAAATGATCTTGAAGTAAAAGGAAAAGTAGACAGTCTTGACAAAGAATAGATGAAGAAGGAGAAGAACCAAATGAAAAAATCTAAACTAGAAAATATAATGACAGAAATTTAAAAATTCACTAGTTGGGCTCTACAGTGTAACTGAAATGACAGGTCAGTGAACTTGAAAATGGATCAACAGAATTATCCAAGCTGAACAACTGAGAAAAAAGACTGGAAAACAAAAATGAACAGAGCCTTGAGGACCCACTGGACAGTATCAAAAGGCCTAACATTTGTATCATCAAAGGCCGATTAGTAAAGGACAAAGAGTATGCTACAGAAATAATATTTGAGGGAATTCCCTGGTGGTCCAGTGGTTAGGACTTGGCACTTTCACTGCCATGAGCCCAGGTTCAATCCCTGGTCGGGGAACTCAGATCCCAAAAGATGTGTGGTGTGGTCAAAAAGAAAAATATTTCAAGAAATAATAGCTCAATACTCCCCAACTTTAGTAAAAGACATAAACTTATAGATTCAAGAAACTCAGTGAATATCAATCAGGATAACCTCAAAGAAATTCTTGCCAAGTAAAATCTAAAGCAAAGGAAAAAAAATATTGAAAGCAGTCAGAGAAAAATAATGCATTACATATGGGGAAAAATAATTTAAATGACTGTGAACATCCTATCAGAAACCATAGAGAACAGATGACAGTGGAAAAAGAATTTTAAGTGCTGGAAAACAATGGCCAAACCCAGAATTCTGCATATCCAGTGAAATAGCTTTCAAAAATGATGAAATAAATTCTGAAAGAAAACCGAGAGAAGCCATCACTAGCAGACTTGCCAAAGATGCTAAAGAAAATTCTTTGGATGGAAGGAAATGATACAACATGGGAACAAAATTTCAGGAAAGAAGGAAGAGCACTAGAAACGGTAAATATCTGAGTAAATGATACAGCCTATTTTACTCCTAAGTTCTTTAAAAGATGAAAGACGATTGAAATCAAAAATTATAACAATGTCTGATGGGGTTTTCAATGACTATAGATGGTATGCATATGACCACTACAAGATAAAAAGGAAGAGGGCAAACCAATCTTTATGGTACTAAAGTTTCCATATTCTACTTGAAGTGATAAATATTAGTTTTACGTATAATACTTGAATATGTGTACTGTAATTCCTAGTCAACACTGAAATAAAAAAGCAGTAAAAATTCAGTGTGTGTGTATGTGTGTGTGTGCGTGTGTCAGTCGCTCAGTTATGTCTGATTCTTTGTGATCCCATGGACTGTAGCCCACCAGGCTCCTCTGTCCATGGAATTCTCCAGGCAAGAATACTGGAGTGGATTGCCATTCCCTTCTCCAGGGGATCTTCCCAACCCAGGAATCAAACCCAGGTATCCCACATTGCAGGCAGACTCTTTACAATCTGAGCCACCAGGGAAACCAAAAACTCAACAGGGAAATCTAAAGTGAAAGTGAAGTCGCTCAGTCGTGTCTGACTCTTTGCGACCCCATGGACTGTAGCCTACCAGGCTCCTCCGTCCATGGGATTCTCCAGGCAAGAGCACTGGAGTGGGTTGCCATTTCCTTCTCCAGGGGATCTTCCCGACCCAGGGATCGAACCCAGGTCTCCTGCATTGGAGGCAGACGCTTTAAGCCATCAGGGAAGCCCTCTAAGCAGAATACTAAAATAGTTCAAATAATCCAAAAGAAGGACATAAAGGGAGACAAAGAAACACAAAATAGAACAGAAAAATATAACAAAATGGCAGACCTAGATCTAAAATATCAATAATTAGATTAAATGTAAATGGTCTAGACACATCAATTAAAAGAGATGTTATCAGGATGGATTTGCAAAAAAAGACACACTGTGTGTAGTCTACCAGAAACCTGCTCAATACAATGATATACATAGGTTAAAAAATGAAAGGGTACTAAATGCTATTATGGCTGCCTGGACTGAATTATAGAAAAGGAAAAAAAAAATTAGTAGACAAACTGGTGAAATCTATGAAATTTTGTAGCTTAGTTAATAGAGTAATATACCAATGTTAATTTCTTAGTTTTGATAAATGTAGTATGGTATTATATAATATGTTAACATTAGGGAAAGCTAAGTAAAGGGCATATAGAAACTCTATGTGTTATTTTTGCAACTCCTTTATAAATGTGAAATTATTATAAAAAAATGTAAGTAAAAGAAGGAGGTAAGAATATACTATGAAAATGAGTTATCAGAACTATATTAACTGTATGTTAATAGGCTTTATTAATATCAGATAAAGCAGACTTCAAAACAAGGAAAATTATCAGGGATAAAAAGGATAGTAAATAATGATAAAAGGGTCAATTCACTAAAATAAAAAACAATCTTAAATGTGTATGTATCTAAGAAAAGAGCTTCAAAATATATGAAGCAACAACTGATGGAACTAAGGGAAGAAACGGACAAATCTACAATTTTAGAGGCTTCAGTTTTCCTTTCTCAGTCCTCAACAGAACAAGTAAACAGAAAATTATCAAGGATATCAAAACATGTACATGCTAAATATATATAATTCCTATTTGTCAACAATACCTCAATAAGTCTGAAAAAATAAAGAAGAGGTAGGATATAATGTTGCAATTGAATAATAAATAAATCATATTTTAATTTTTTTAAGAAGGAGAAGGAAAAAAATCAAGGCTATAGGAGAGTGAGGGGAGGAAAGTAAGAAGTAGAAGAGATTAAGAAATACAAACTTTCAGTTGCTATATAAATTGAGTCTTAGATATGAAATGTATATGTAGGGAATATAGTCAATAACTACGTAATGTCTTTGTATCACCATACATATGTTACACATATTGTAACTAGACTTCCGTGATGATCATTTTGAAATGTACAGAAGTATACCACTATGTTGTGTAACAGAAACATAGTGTTGTAGATCAGTTATTCTTCGAAAACAAACACAAAAAAAGATCCAATTTGTGGTTATCAGAGGTAGGAGGTGGAAGGAGGGGGAACTGGAAGAAGGCAATCAAAAGGAAGAAACTTCCAGTTATACAAGAACTAAGTATTTCAGATAGAATGTACAATATGATAAATATAATGAATACTGCTATATATTATATATGAAAGCCATTAAGAAAGTAAATCCTAAGAGTTCTCATTACAACAAAAACAATTTTTTCTATTTCTTTAATCTTATACCTACATAAGATGACAGATGCTCACTAAACTTTTTGCAATAATCATTTCATGATGTATATAAGTCAAATTATTACACTATACACCTTAAACTTAGGCAGTGTTCCACATCAATTATATCTGAGTAAAACTGGGAGGAAAAAAATCCAGGATACCAAGGAACTGAACAACCAATTGCCTATAATGAACATTTATAGAACATTCCACCTAACAGTAGAATATACATTCTACTCATGTGCACCTAGGACATTCACCAAGATAGAGCATATCTTGGGTTACAAAACAAACCTCAACAAATTTAAACATGTTGAAATCATACAAAGTATGTTCTCCGACCATAATGGAATTAAACTAGAAATCAATAAAATAAAAGACTTTGGAAAATCTCCCAATACTCCAAACACTCAAAGCAACACACTTCTAAAGAATTCGTTGGTCAAAGAAGAAGTTTCAACATATCAAAATTTGTACAAATGCAACCACAGCATGCTTATAGGGAAATTTATAGTATTAAAAGCTTGTATTTTAAAAAAGGAAAGGTTTCAAATCAATGATCTAAAAGAACATAGTTTTTCACCTTAAAAAAAGAGTAAATTAATTCAAAGTAAGCAGAAGGGAAAAAATTAGAAGAGTAGAAATCAATTATATTGAAAACAGAAAAAAATAGAGGAAAAATCAATAAAATCAGAAATAGGTTCTTTGAAAAGATGAATAAAATTGATGAACTTCTAGCAAAACAAAAAGAAAAGAATGAATATACAAATTATCTATATTAAGAATGAAAGGATATTAATATAGACCCAGACACTAAAAGGCAGAGAAGGCAACGGCACCCCACTCCAGTACTCTTGCCTGGAAAATCCCATGGACGGAGGAGCCTGGTAGGCTGCAGTCTATGGGGTCATGAAGAGTCAGACACGACTGAGAGACTTCACTTTCATTTTTCACTTTCATGCACTGGAGAAGGAAATGGCAACCCACTCCAGTGTTCTTGCCTGGAGAATCCCAGGGACGACTGAAGCGACTTAGCAGAAGGCAGCAGCAGTAGCAGACACTAAAAGGATACTAAGAAAATACCATGAATGAATCTATGTACATAAAGTTGACAACTTAGATGAATGCGCCAACTCCTTAAAAACCACAAAGTACCAGAACTTACCCAAAAAGTATTAGACAACTTGTATTGTTCTATATCTATTAAAGAAGTTTAATTTATAGTTAAAAACTCCCACACAAAGAAAACCCTATGCACAGTTCATTGAAGAATTCTACCAAATATTTTAAAAAGGAATTCTACATTTTCTCTTCCCCAAAATGAACACTTTTAAACTTATTTTATAAGACTAGCATTATCCTGATACCAAAACTTGATGGCACGAAAAAAATAACAAAACTACTACTAATATCTTCATAAACACAGATGCAAAACTCAACAAATATTAGCAAATCATATCCAACAATATAGAAGAACACATCACAACCAATTGGGTGTTTACCCCAAGAAGGTAAGGGTAGGTCAATATTTGAAAATCAATCAGTATAATTCATTATATTAACAGATTAAATAATTTGAAAAAAATCACGTAACTATATCAACTAATACATAAAAGCATCTGACAAAATTCAACATCCATTCCTGAAAAAACTCTCAACAAATTGGGAACAGAAGGGAATTTATTCAACCTGAGAAAGAGTATCTACAAAAACTAACAGCTACCATCATACTTAATGGGGAGAAACTACATGCTTTTTCCCGAAGATCAGGAAGAAAGCAAGAAGGCCCACTTTCACACTTTCATGCAATATCTTACTAGAAGGCTATATTAACGGTGGAGGAGGTAAAGAAATAAAAAAGGACAAAGACTAGAAAGAAAGATATAAAACTCATTTTTTACAGACGACATAACTTCCCTGGCGGTCCTGTGGTTAAGACTCCATGCTTCCATTACAGGGGGCACAGGTTTAGCCCTGGTTGGGGAATTTGAAATCCTACATACCAAGCATCATGGTAAAAAAATAAATAAATAAATAAATAAATAAATAAAGCTCCTAGAATTAAACAGTTTAATGAGGCTGTAAGACACAACTTCAATACGAAAAAAATCTATCCTATTTCTATATCCTGGGAATGAATTAGAAACTGAAACTTAATTTTTAAATTTTACAATAGCTTAAAACTAGGTATAAATCTAACAATGTATGAAAACCTATATGCTGAAAACTATAAAATGATTGCTGTTGTTCTGTCACTAAGTCGCGTCCAATCATCAGCTCTTCAGCATTCAGCCTTCTTTATGGTTTAACTCTCACATCTGTACTCGACTAATGGAAAACCCATACGAAGTGATAAAAGAAATAAAATACTACCTAAATAAATGATGAAGACATTTATCATATTCATTGACTGGAAGACACAATTATCAATTCTCAAACTGATCTCCAGATTTAATGCAGTCACAAGCAAAACAGGGCTTCACAGGAGGCTCAGTGGTAAAGAATCCGCCTGCCAATGCAGGAGACATTCGATCCCTGAGTCAGGAAGATCCCCTGGAATAGGAGATGGCATCCCACTCAAGCAGTCTTGCCTGGAAAATTCCATGGACAGAGGAACCTGGGGGGCTACAGTCCATGGGGCTGCAGAGAGTCAGACATGACCGAGAGACAAAGCACAGCACAAGCAGAATGCTAGTGGGAGTTTTGCAGACACAGGCAAACTATGAAATTCAGTGGAAAGACAAAAGAACTATAATGCTGTTCAGTTGCTAAGTCATTTCTGACTCTTTGCAACCCCATGGACTACAGCATACCAGGCTACTGTGTCCTTCACTATCTCCCAGGGTTTGCTCAAATTCATGTCCATTGAGTCGGTGATGCTATCTCATCCTCTGCCGCCATCTTCTTTTGCCTTCAACCTTTCCCAGCATCAGGGTCTTTTCCAATGAGTCAGTTCTTTGCATCAGGAGGCAAAAGTACTGGAGCTTCATCTTTAGCATCAGTCCTTCCAATGAATATTCAGGGTTGATTTCCTCTAGGATGGACTGGTTGGATCTCCTTGCTGTCCCAGGGACTCTCAAGAGTCTTTTCCGACACCACAGCTCTAAAGCACCAATTCTTTGGCACTCAGGCTTCTTTAGGGTCCAGCTCTCACATCTGTCTGTACATGACTACTGGAAAAACCGTAACTTTTGACTATACGGACCTTTGTCGGCAAGGTGATGTCTTTGCTTTTTAATACACTGTCTAGGTTTGTTATAGCTTTCCTTCCAAGGAGTATGCATCTTTTAATTTCATGGCTGCAGCCACCATCTGCAGTGATTTTGGAGCCCAAGAAAATAAGATCTGTCACTGCTTCCATTTTTTCCCCTTCTAATTGCCATGAAGTGATGGGACCGGATGCCATGACCTTAGATTTTTTTAACACTGAGTTTTAAGCAGTTTTTTCAATACCGAGTTTTCTTTTTCACTCTCCTCTTTTACCTTCATCAAGAGGTTCTTTAGTTCCTCTCCACGGTGTCATTAGAGTGGTATTATCTGCATATCTGAAGTTGATATTTCTCCCTGCAATCTTGATTCCAGCTTGTGATTCATCCAGCCCAGCATTTCACATGATGTACCCTACACAGAAGTTAAATAAACAGGGTGACAATATACAGCCTTGTTGTACTCCTTTCCCACCTGGGAAGCAGTCAGTTGTTCCATGTAAGGTTCTAACTGTTGCTTCCAGACCCCCATACAGGTCTCTCAGGAGACACATAAGGTGGTCTGGTATCTCTTTAAGAATTTTCCAGTTTGTTGTGATCTACACAAAGGATTTCATGTAGTTAATGAAGGAGAAGAAGAGGTTTTTCTGGAATTCTCTTCTTTCTCTATGATCCAGTGAATGTTGGCAGTTTGATCTCTGGGTCCTTTGCCTTTTCTAAACCCAGCTTGTACATATGGAAGTTTTCAGTTCATGTACTGATGAAGCCTAACTTGAAGGATTTTGAGTATAACCTTACTAACATACGAACATGCTAAATGAGCACAACTGTATAGTAGTTTGAACATTCTCTGGCACTGCCCTTCTTTGGGAATGAAAACTGATCTTTTCCAGTCCTGTGGTCACAGCTGGGTTTTCCAAATTTGCTGCTCACATTGGGTGCCACGCTTTAACAGCATCATTTTTTAGGATTTGAAATAGCTCAGCTGGAATTCCCTTACCTCCACTAGTTTTATTTGTAGTAATGCTTCCTAAGGCCCATTTGACTTCACACTCCAGGATGTCTGGCTCCAGGTGAGTGACCACACCATCGTGGTTATACTGGTCATTAAGGCCTTTTCTGTGTAGTTCTTCATGTATTCCTGCCACCTCTTCTTAATTTCTTCTGCCTCTGTTAGGTCCTTACTGTTTCTGTCCTTTATCGAGCCCATCTTTGCACGAAATGTTCCCTTGGTATCTCTGATTTTCTTGAAGAGATCTCTAGTCTTTCCCATTCTATTGTTTTCCTCTACTTCTCTGCAATGTCCATTGAAGAAGGCCTTCTTACTTCTCCTTGCTATTCTCTGGAACTCTGCATTCACTTGGGTATATCGTTCCCTTTCCCCCTTGCTTTTCATTTCTCTTCTTTCTCAGCTATTTGTAAAACCTACTCAGACAACTATTTTGCCTTCTTGTATTTATTTTTCTTGGGGATAGTTTGGGTCACTGCCTCCTGTACAATGTTACGAACTTCCATCCATAGTTCCTCAGGTACTCTATTTATATCAGATCTAATCCCTTTAATCTAATCATCATCTCCACTGTAATAATCATACGGAATTTGATTTAGGTCATACCTGAATGGCCTAGTGGTTTTCCCTATTTTATTTAATTTAAGCCTGAATTTTGCAACAAGGAGCTGATGATCTGAGCCACAGGCAGCTCCAAGTCTTGTTTTTGCTGACTGTATAGTTTCTTCATCTTTGGTCACAAACAACAGAATCAATCTGATTTCTGGATTGACCATTTGGTGATGTCCATGTGTAGAGTCATCCCTTGTGTTGTTGGAAAAGGGTATTTGGTAGGACCAATGTGTTCTCTTGACAAAACTCTGTTAGCCTTTGCCCTGGTTCATTCTGTACTCCAAGGCCAAGCTTGCTTGTTACTCCAGGTGTCTCTTGACTTCCTCCTTTTGCATTCCAATCCCCTATGACGAAAAGGACATCTTTTTTTAGTGTTAGTTCTAGAAGGTCATGTAGGTCTTCACAGAACTGTTCAACTTCACCTTCTTCAGCATCAGCGGTAGGGGCATAACTTGAATTACTGTGATGTTGAATGGTTTGCCTTGGAAATGAACCAAGATTATTCTTTTTTGAGACTGTACCCAAGTACTCCATTTTGGACTCTTCAGTTGACTATGTGGGCTACTCCATTTCTTCCAAGGGATTCCTGCCCAATAATGGTCATCTGAATTAAATTAACCCATTCTGGTCCATTTTAGTTCACTGATTCCTAAGATGTCAATGTTCACTTTTGCCATCTCCTGCTGGACCACATCCAATTTACCTTGATTCAGATTCCTATGCAATACTGTTCTTTATAGCATCAGACTTTATTTTCACCACCAGACAATTCACAACTGAGTTTCATTTCTGCTTTGGCCTAATCACTTCATTCTTTCTGAAGCTATTAGTAACCGTCCTCTGCTCTTCAGCAGGAGCACACTGGACACCTTGTAACCTGGAGGGCTCATCCTGCAGTGTCATATCTTTTTATCTTTTCATACTGTTTACGGGGTTCTTGCGGCAAGAATATGAGAGTGGTTTACCACTACTTCCTCCAGTGATTTTGCAGACATAGACAAGCTGACTATGAAATTCAATGGAGAAGCAAAAGAACTATTAATAGTCAAACAATTTTGAAATAAGAAAATAAAATTGGAAGACTCACACTACATAATTTTAAGCCTTACTGTAAAGTTACATATCTATAATCAGATCAGTGTGGTACTGGTGACAGGACAGATATATATGACAATGAAATGGAATCTAGAAAAAGGCCAAAACAAATACTGTCAATTGAGTTTTGACAAGAGTGCAAAGTCAATTCAAGGGGAAAAGGATAGCCTTTTTAATAGTAATGGTGCTAGAACAATCATACATCTATCTGCAAAATAAATATATAAAAATGAACTTTTACCTAAATTTCATATTCAATGCAAAAATTAACTCAAATGAATTATACATCTAAATGTAAAATGCAAAACCATAAAACTCTTAGAGGAAAGCAAAGAACATATTTGCAAGCTTGGATTATATAAAGAATTCTTACTTACATCAAAAACATGACCCATCAAAGAAAGAAACTGACAAATTAAACTTACTTAAAATTTAAGCATTAGCTCTATAAAGGACACTGTAAAGAGAAGAAAAAGAAAAGCTACACACCAAGGCAAAACATATTCAAGTAATTTACCTGACGATTGATATCCAGGTTACATGATTTTTTTAAAAGGCTCTCAAAACTCACAGTAATAAAACAAATAACTCATTTTAAAACATGGGCAAAAAATTTGAATAAAAGATTTGGTTAAGACACTTAAGACATGCGGATGACAATATATGTGTGAAAAATGCTCAAGATCATTAGCTCTTAGGGAAAAGCAAATTGAAACCACAATGAGATACCACCACAGGCCTGTTAAAATAGTCAAAATAAAAAATCTGAATGCTCAATATCACTAACCATCAAGAGAATGTGAAATCAAAACTACAGTGAGAACAGACAGCTGGCATGGAGCTGCTGTATAGCACAGGGAACACAGCTTGGTACTCTGTGATGACCTAGAGGTGTGGGAGGGGATGGGAGAGAGGGAAGTGCAAGAGGAAGGGGATGTATGTGTACGTACAGCTGACTGACACTGTTGCACGGCAGAAACTAACACAGGATTGTAAAGCAATTATCTTCTAATGAAATATTAAATCAAAAAAACTACAGTTAGCAATCACCTCACAGCTGTCAGACAGTTGTTATTTAAAAAAAAAAAAAGGTAACAAGTGCTAAAAAGGATGCAGAGAAACTGGAGCCCCTGGCACACTGTTGGTGGGAATGCAAAACGGTGTAGCTGCTGTGGAAGACAGTATGGAAATTCTTCAAAAAATGAAAACTAGACCTACCATACAATCCAGCAGTCTCACTTCTGGGTAGTTCTCCAAAAGAATTAAAATCAGGATCTTGAAGAAATATTAGCTATACCATGTGCACTGCAGCACCGTTCAATAGTTACCAAGACAGGGAGGCAACCTAAGTGTCCATCTATAGATGAACACGCAAAGAAAATGCGGCACACAGACACAGGGCTACTGTTCAGCTTGTTTTAAAAAGGAAGACATTCTGACATATTCCATAGCATGGATGAACCTTGAGGACATCATACTAGGTGTAATAAGCCAGTCACGGAAAGAGAAATACTGCGTAATTACCCTTGTACGAGACATACAAAATCGTCACATTCATAGAATCCAAGTAGAATGATGTTTGCCAGGGCTGGGGGAAGAGGGAAATAGGAAGTTGCTTATCACTGGACAGAAAGTTTCAATTAAACAAGATGAATAAGCTCTAGAAATCCATGTAAAACACTGGACCTATAGTCAATAACAATGTACACTTAAAATTTTGTTAAAAGATCTCTGTGGCGCTCTTACCACAATACAACTAAAAAATAAACAAAAATTCTGACAATACCAAGTGCAAATGAAGATATTAACGACAACTCTCACACACTATTGATGGAAAAGCAAAATGGTATAATCACTTTGAAAAAAATGGTTTAATAGTTCCTATTACTCAGCAATTCACCCTTACAGATATCTTTGAATACTGTAAATTCAGATTCATACCAAAACCTATACATTTATAGCAGCAGTATTCATAATCACTTGAAACTGGACATATCTCAAATATCCTTCAACAAATGAATGGATAAACAAACTGATATATAATCATTCAATGGGATACCACTACACACAAAAAAGAACAAACTATTGATAAACATAACAACATAGATAAATCTCCAAGGTACCATGCTGAGTGAAAGAAGGCAATTTCAAAAGATTCTATTCTATAGCATGATTCTATTTAAATGACATTATAAAAAAAACAAAACCACAGAACAGAGAGCCATTTGGGAGCTGGCAGAGATCACACATTAGAGAGCTTGACTACAAATGGGCAGCAGAGGGCTTTTTGAGGGGATGGATCTGTTTTGTATCCTGACTGTAGTCCTGGTTACATAAATATATACATGTATTAGAACTCAGAACTCTAGTTCAAAATTTTTTTCAACTGTCCTCTTGTAAATTTTTAAAACAACAATAAAAAATAACCAAAGCTGTTAAAAATGTTAAAAAGGAAAAAATATATATTTGCCAAACATAAGCTAGAACTTCAAAAGCTTTTCAAATATTAGTAATATTGAACTTTTTCTTGTGAAGGAAATAGTCCTCTGTTTGGTTATAGTACCCTAATAGGAATCAATTTCCAAATAGGAAAAAGGACCCCGTGTGTCCCAGGGGCACTGTGTCTTGGCCCAAGGCTACAAGTAGATTGCAGGAGTTATGAAGTCTCAATTTTCACCAAAAGAACATCTAATACTCTCTTGCTTAAAATACAGACTAGCATCCATACTTCGAACTCTACAGACTAGATTTTTAAAACATCCGCATAAAGTCAGCATTCAGTTCTCACAAGTAAGAGTTCTCAACTAGGTTCTGTGATTAAACCAGAAGGAAAAAACAACTGGTAAACCCTTAACAACTCAATATCTATAAACAGAAGCAGTGTCTATAAGGAGCTAATGGTTCTGGAAACCTGGCTAGAAAAGTGGAATTGCTTCCCAGGAGGATTTTTCCTCCTTCAGATTTTGCAGTAGACTGCACTGAGTGATACACGCATTGCTCTTTAAAAACCCTGTCCCTGAGCACTAGCCTAGGCCTTTTAAGGCAGGGCTGCAGAGCAGCGCCCAAGCAGGACACAGGAGTCACACTCCGCTGGGTGATGATGGCTCACCTCAGCCCTGGGGACCTGGGCAGCCTGCTGAGGAGAGGGAAGTGGAAGACGCCCACCTCCTACCAGCTGCAAGGGCCAATACAGACCAGAGACTTCCTAATGGTCAGGAAGGAGCGTGCAGCTGGGAACACAGCACGCTAGCCCCAAGGGTCAGGCTGCATATGAGCTCGCCAAAATGAAAGACAGACAACATTCGGATCTAATTAACAAGGCTTTGATACCCACTCATGACACAAACGGACTTATTTTCTTTGACCCATAAAGCTTTGGAGCAATTTCTAATGCAAAGAATCTACATTAAGATCTCAAAATAAAAAAAAAACTTTTACCACTTATGGCTTAAGTTTTCTTGTATGAGTTAGAGAAAAAAAAAAAAGAAAAAAAGCCTTGTGAGGTGAGTGAAATCCTCATAGGCTCATTCCATTTTGTTTCCCCACTCCACTTGATCACTCAATCACTCAATATGTGCCTTGCACCACTCCCTTTTCTAGAGACAAGGAAGAAGAAATATTACAACTGAAAGGAAAGTGAGAAAATAAAAACTTCCCCAAAAAACAATGTCCTTTCCACCACAGGAGATTGGAATGCAAAACTAGGAAGTCAAGACATACCTGGAGTAACAGGCAAGTTTGGCCTTGGGAGTACAAAACTGAAGCAGGGCAAACGCTAACAAAGTTTTGCCAAGAGAACGCACAGGTCACAGTGCAGACCCTCTTCCAACAACACAAGAGATGACTCTACGCATGGACATCACCAGATGGTCAACACCGAAATCAGACTGGTTACATTCTTTGCAGCCAAAGATGGAGAAGCTCTATACAGTCAGCAAAAACAAGACCTGGAGCTGACTGTGGCTCAGATCATGAACTCCTTATTGCAAAATTCAGACTTAAATGGAAGAAAGTAGGGAAAACCACTAGGCCATTCAGGTAGGACCTAAATCAAATCCTTTACAATTACACACTGGAAATGACAAATAGATTCAAGGGATTAGATCTGATAGACAGAGTGCCTGAAGAACTATGAACAGAGGTTCATAGCATTGTACAGGAGGCGGTGATCAAGACCATCCCCAAGAAAAAGAAATACAAAAAAGGCAAAATGGCTATCTGAGGAGGTCTTACAAATGGCTGAGAAAAGAAGAGAAGCAAAAGGCAAAGGAGAAAAGGAAAGATATACCCATCTGAAGGCGGTTCCAAAGAATAGCAAGGATAGATAAAAAGCCTTCCTACATGAACAACACAAAGAAACAGAGGAAAACAATAAAATGGGAAAGACTAGAGATCTCTTCAAGAAAATTAGAGATACCAAGGGAACATTTCATGCAAAGATGGACAAAATAAAGGACAGAAACGGTATGGACCTAACAGAAGCAGAAGATATTAAGAAGAGGTGGCAACAATACACCGAAGAACTATACAAAAATATCTTAATGACCAGGATAACCACGATGGTGTGATCACTCACCTAGAGCCAGACATCCTGGAATGCGAAGTCAACTGGGTCTTAGGAAGCATCACTATGAACAAAGCTAATAGAGGTGATGGAACTACAGCTGAGCTACTTCAAATCCTAAAAGATGATGCTGTTCAAGTGCTGCACTCAATATGCCAGCAAATTTGGAAAGCTCAGCAGTGGCCACAGGACTGGAAAAGGTCAGGTTTCATTCCAATCCCAAAGAAAGGCAATGCCAAAGAATGTTCAAACTATTGCACAACTGCACTTATCTCACACAACAGCAAAGTAATGCTCAAAATTCTCCAAGCTAGGCTTCAACCGTACATGAACTGAAAACTTCCAGATGTTCAAGCTGGATTTAATAAAGGCAAAGGAATCAGAGATCAAATAGCCAACATTCACTGGATCATAGAGAAAGCAAGAGAATTCGAGAAAAACATCTACTTCTGATTCATTGACTATGCAAAAGCCTGTGACTGTGTGGATCACAACAAACTGTGGAAAATTCTTCAAGAGCTGGGAATACCAGACTACCTGACCTGCCTCCTGAGAAACCTGTATGCAGGTCAGGAAGCAACAGTTACAACTGGACATGGAACAATGGACTGGTTCCAAACTGGGAAAAGAGTACATCAAGGCTGTACATTGTCACCCTGCTTATTTAACTTCTATGCAGAGTACATCATGCGAAATGCTGGGCTGGATGAAGCACTAGCTAGAATCAAGATTGCAGGGGAAAATATCAACAACCTCAGATATGCAGATGACACCATCCTTACGGCAGAAAGCAAAGAAGAACTAAAGAGCCTCTTGATGAAAGTGAAAGAGGACAGTGAAAAAGCTGGCTTAAAGCTCAACATTCAGAAAGCTAAGACCATGGCATCCGGTCCCATCATTTCATGGCAAATAGATGGGGAAACAATGGAAACAGTGACAGACTTTATTTTCTTGGGCTCCAAAATCACTGCAGATGGTGACTGCAGCTATGAAATTAAAAGAAACTTGCTCCTTGGAAGAAGAGCTATGACAAAGCTAGACAGCATATTAAAAAGCAGAGACATTACTTTGCCAGTCAAAGCTATGGTTTTTCCATTAGTCATGTATGGATATGAGAGCTGGACCATAAAGAAAGCTGAGCACCAAAGAATTGATGCTTTTGAACTGTGGTGTTGGAGAAGACTCTTGAGAGTCCTTGGGACAGCAAGGAGATCCAACCACTCAATCCTAAAGGAAATCAGTCCTGAATATTCACTGGAAGGACTGATGCTGAAGGTGATATTCCAATACTTTGGCCACCTGATGCAAAGAACTGACTCACTGGAAAAGACTCTGATGCTGGGAAAGATTGAAGGCAGGAGGAAAGGAGATGACAGAGGATGAGATGGTTGGATGGCATCACCGACTCAATGGACATGAGTTTGAGCAAGGTCCAGGAGATGGGGAAGGACAGGGAAGCCTGGTGTGCTGCAGTCCATGGGGTCGCAGAGTCAGACACAACTGAGCGACTGAACAACAACAACAACATAAACCTACTAAAATATTACTTGTATTAGAACATCTAGATTAATAAAACAGACTGCCATCATCTAGCTAAGTGGTCTTTATGGACTTTCCTCAACCCAAACTATTTTAAGAATGGCTTCCTAAGAGGTTGCTGTTTAACTGTTCTTAACCACTATTACTTTGAGCATTCAAACTAGGAAACAGGTACAAACTTACAATATGATTGCACAGAGAACCTCCTGATGGGATTATTGTAAAGACGCTTTACATCCCTAAGTGACATTGTGCTAAGTACCACTGCGCTGCATGGGAAGTCCTTTACGTCCCTCAACAGAGTGCTAAATTTACCAATGTCTTGGACATGAACTCTGCCTGGTCCACTGGTTCCACACAAACCATGGAGATGTCTTGTCAACAGTCTGAGTGCAAACTGCAGCAAACGTTAATTGAATTTGCCAAGAACTCAGTAACTTCGGAGGGGAGAAGGAAAATCAAATGAAAAAATTCAACCAAGTAAATTGCTTTTCTCTAGATGCCGTCTGTTATTTTGCATGTGTGTTTTCTGATGTTCTGATCATCCTTTATTTTTTCTTATTCAAAGATCTTTACCTACTGCAAAATGCTGGGACCCCACATCCTTGAGCTCACCCTTCACTCTGAACTATCACTGTGTACTGAAGTGACACATTGGGGCCCACTCACCACTGTTCTGTACCCTAGCTACACCAAGTCAAGTCTGACATTCTGTATGGACAGTCCAAGATCAATACCAGAAATGACCAGCAACATTACTGGCTCATAAAGCCTAACATTTTCCCTCTGCTTTCACCTATTAAAATCCTCTCAGTTGCTACCTTTAATTCAGCCTGCAACTTCACTTACTTACTACTATGGCTTCCAAAAAGCACAGAAAATATAAGCAAATGATCAAAGAGAAAAAGTCACTGAGTTTCAGTAAGGACAAAACAGTCCTTACGAAAACAAAAGAGTCCTATGAAAAGGCACAAAATTCTTATTTCTTTATACATTAAACCAAAGGTTAGTTGAGAGCATCAAGGAAAAAGTTGAGAATATCAAGGGAGCTAAGTGTCTATATACGGACAGAATGAAAGACCACAAAATAAGCAAAGGATAGAAACCCACAAAGATTAAGTAATCTTTATCAGTGAGAGAACACACAGAATAAAAAAGTTGCAAGACTTAGGTTTTCCTTAAAGAAAGCATGAGAAGCTCAGGGGAAAAACCCTCTGCAGAGAAAAGATCAAAAATTAGAAATCAGTAGCCTGCTAACCAAGATGCTCTGGACTAGACTGCCAACGTATATTACAGAACTTATTTCCTCAGATTTTCTAAAGAGAAGATTCTCTGTCTCTCAACAGAGTAAAATAATCTTTTAACTCCTCCTCCTTCCTTCCCCTCAAGTAAAGTTATTCACCAAGTTCTACTGGGCCTTCTTAGAAACTACTTCTTGCATTAAAAAATGTTGCTGAAACACACACATCCATGTGACACATATATAAAAGTTATCTTCATGTTCTTTCCTTTCCGTCTTCATCACTACTATCCAAGCCCAAGGCTTTGTCACCACGAAACTAGGCCAAATCAAACAGCCAATTAACTGGAAGCCCATTCTTCGTTCTATTTCATCCTGCTGTACATTCACCGCTGCCCAATCCTCCTAAAATATTATAAACTGTGATGTGTCATTCTGCATGCCTTAAAACAACCACCACCACCTTCTATGTTCTCCATCGTCTCCAAGGATAACCACAACGTCAACAAATTCATAATGTTTAGCTAACTCTCTCCCATTTTTGCAGGCTTATCTGCCACTGGGGTATCCTAACCTAGTCCTACTGATTTGTTCTTGGTGAAATTTCTATTCTAATTTGAATATAATTCTAATTATACTCTAATTATATTCAAATCCCCAAATTTATAACCCAGAATGGAAGAGATACCTTCAACGGTGCCTTTTGAGAAAATGTGTTCATATTAAATGACTTAATATCCTTAAAAAAAAAAAAAAAGAAACTAAAAAAAAAAAATACATTTAAGAATGTCACTAAATGTTTTTGCTAAGGGGGGATTAATTGATCTAAAATGACCTAGACTGAGAATTCAAATCCTCAAACTATTTTAACAGTCTTCCTCAAAAGACAATGGGTATAATTGTGTGGGGGACAGGGAAGAGAAAGAGTTTACAAGCATATCATGTAGAAAGGATACAAAGACGCTGGTAACAGTAGTTATCTTTATAGAATGCACACGGAGTGAAGGTGACGGGATAAGAAGACTTAACTTTGAAAAGCTTCTGATTTTTTTAACCCTTTGCCTCTGTTAACTCTTCAAACAAATAAATGTTAAAGATGAATTTTATGTACAGAATGGAGAGATACCTGCAACAGTGCCGTGTGAAAAAATTTTTTTATATTAAATGACTTAAAATCATTTAAAAAAAGTTAATTAAAAACACATGTAAGAATGTTACCATTTTTTGTTTATTTGTTTTATTACAAAGCAAGAAAGTATTCTCCATCTTTTCCAAAGCAGAGATGAGGAAAAGTAAGCAACCTGCAGCAAAGTTCCAGCAAAGGAAGGGGTAAAATAACATTTAAACCACAAAACATCCTCCTAAAGGTCTGTGCTAGATCCAGAAGCTCAGGATCACTCTAGCTCAGGGAATAAACAGAGACACGTATCCAAAGGAGCCTGCAGAGGAGAGAGGACTCTCCCCAAGTTCACATCCAGGCTCCCTTGTCCATTTTCACTGCGGTCATTCTTTTTTTTAATTGAAGGGCACCCGCTTTGCAGACTTTTGCTGCTTTCTGTTACACGTCAACATGAATCAGCCGAGGGATACATATGCTGCAGTCATTCTTTTCACTGTCTCTCCCTCTCCACTTTGATAATTTCTCACCCTCCAGATGATTTCTTCCTTATCACAGTATAAATCTATTTTAAATGCTTTATTTTCTTCAAGGCATCATTCCTAGAAACAAGACATTTCTCCTTTTAATTTTCACCAAAATCTCTGGCTATCCAAATGGGAATTCTGTGGCAAATGAGATGTTTGGGTATTCTGACCTCCAAGAAAACGCTACCAGTCTCTTTTGAAATCCTTCTCTGCAATTTAATAATAATGCATCAGTCTGCTTTCAGTTAAAAGCATTTTTATTCAGCTGCTTGCTAAAACAAAAAGATACTAGTGAATGTGAAGCAAAAGCCTGCTGCATTTATCCTTAATTGAAGAAAAATTCCTTGTGAAACAAGACACTAGCCATGTAATAAATTAAGACCTATTTATTTACAGGGCTGTCACTCAGTAAAATGAAGGAAAAATACCATTTCATACTGGCTTCTGGTGAACATGAAGCTTTTGGAGGCTCAGCTTTCAACTGTCTGTACTTTAAAATAAGGAGAGAGTAAGAATAGATGAAAAATGAACTACTTTTTTATTGACTTCTTTCTTTATCAATCACTATCTAAAAATTAACAGTAACATTTTAATTTTGACTTTTTCTCCTTTCCCAAGTTCACTCTGATGGAAATGCTAATAATCAGTTAAATACTTAAAATGTAGAAAAAGGGAGGAAAATAAATAGCACATATAATTCATAGCCTAGATAACCCATCCCTGGATAAATAAGCATTCACTATATTTCTCTGATGTTCTTATTCCCCAGGAACTCAAAAGACTTTACAGCATAAAAATCACACTAATCAACTGAACATGAAAGGAGCCTGTTAATGTGTCTTTTGAGGGACTTCAGTGTTTTCCATTTCCAGATCCTGGGACAAGCCCGGTGAATGCAGGAAGCCTCTCACTACCACCAACAGTGAATATAAAACCTCTCCAGACAACATTTTAGTTACCCTAACCCAATCAACTCCTTCCAGGATCAAGAGCGCTTCAGTTCCAAACTAAGAGCCCATCTCAGACCCTTCGAGTCCCAGCTTCCCTTCTGTTGGGCTCTGCTCAGTACAACATATCTCCACATCCCTAAGGGAAATCAAAACTATTACCTACTTTCACCTTTGCTCTTTTAGACTAAGAGCCTCCCAGAACTTTTTCTACTTCAACTAGGTTACCCTCACCCCCCAGGAGCAATTTTTCTCTGAGTCCTATACCAATTTCAGCCTTGCATAAGCAAAAAAAAAGTCCAGGTGATGGTGGCCATAATTCCCCTATGGTCCTGGTTATAACTTATGTTGGCAATGTGGGAGCATTTGTGAGCAGCCGAACATGTGTTTATGTGTAAGAGAAATTAAGAAAGACAAGGAAACCCCAAGACATGACGACTTTTTTTAAAGAAGTAGCTAGGATAGCTGCAGAAACAAAGCAAGCAGGTTACTTCCATGCCTCCTCTCTTCATCTGTACTCTATTTATTGGTGAGACACATCTTCTGCTCATTTTCCTTCATCCGTCCTGCTTCCAGAATCCGTCCTGCTCTCCTTCAAAGGTACTCTGGCCTTCCCTCTGCCTATCCCAGAATCTTTCATTATGCCCACTCACTAAGATATGTTTAGCTACCTAGGATAATGATAATTTCCTAAAATAAAGCCAAAATTGTTCACATCACTTGGTTATATGAATATCAGAATATAACACCATTTAATAGAAAAAAAAATCTTTTAAACATGAATTAACCAACCTGGGTCCCTGTCTCTACTCCATCATTTAATGGTCCCATAGCCCTGGACAACTCAAGCTAGGATACTCAATTTCCTCAGATTGAAAATGAGTAGAATAATATCTGTCTTACCTAACTCAAACAATCAACTCATCAAAAGATTTTTAAAGCTTTTATAAACATAGAGTAATAATTAGGTAGATGGTCAGCCATGAGACCTAAATGTAAGACACTCATTCAAAGAAAGCAGTTAGAAGACGACATAATTGAGGATTTCCCTGGTGGTCCAGTGGTTAAGACTCCACACTCCCAATGCAGGGCCATGGGTTTGATCCCTGGCCGGGGAATTAAGATCCCACAATGCTGCACTTCCCACCCACCCTCTCCCCACAAAAAAGACTATACAATGGGAAAACCTACAAGAATGCTGGAGACAAAAGCAACTCCAAACGTGTATAATCACTTAGCACAGTGAAGACACCCAACTCGAGAATAAAGGGGAACCTCAGCCTTTGAGTCCACTCCACCTTCAGATCTCAAGCCATGGCTAAAACCAGCTCAGCTACCTGCCAACTGGTGAGTGCCAGAGCATTCCTATTTGGTAAAAAGTTCTATTCTAGAACAGTTTGGGAATGAACTCAGAATTACTTTAGTAACTGCAGTTGCATGGGGTGGGGGGTGGGGGTGGCGGTCAGCACTGCACCTGTACAGTAAAACCTTTCTCCTTCTACATTAGCAACGCCCATCCACAGTCAGGGTACCTCTTTTCTCCTTCTACATTAGCAATGCCCATCCACAGTCAGGGTACCTCTTGACTCTATCCTCTGCCAGACTGAAGATAAAGCAACTGTCTGCTTTCCAGACTACTGAAATTTAATACAGTACACATATACTATATCAAATACACATATAAATATACACTAAGCTGCTAAATCCCAAGAGGAAAAGGAGCTAATATACACTGAGCTCTGTGTGTCAGAAACCATAAGGAAACAGAGATTTCATTTAATCCCCACAAACACCATGCCACGTAGGTATTATTATTCCTATTTTTACAGATGAGAACACCAAAGCTCAGATAGATTAAATAACCTATCCAAGGTGACAAAGCTAGTAAGTAGAAGAGTGGAGACTTGAACCTTAGTGTTGCCTGTCCCCAAAGCCCACACTGCTTCTGACTTTATCCTCTCAATGGTGTAACCAGGACAACCTTCCTGGGTCTTCATTTCACCTTAATTCCTGATACGTACTTAACTGCAAGTCCTGGTTTAAAGAAAATTTTTCCAGATTTCTTCTTTGCCTTTTCTTTACAGGCATTTACTTCATGTTTCTGCACGAAATTATTCTTTTTAGGTTGAATCACTGGGCTAGATCTAATATGCTACCATTCAACATTTCAGCAATTAATATACATGAAGGGTGAAAGTTCTAGTCCCTTCTTTTAACACTTTAATAGTCATAGTTTTCAAGCATGTTATCATTTTCTAAGCTGGTTCTTGCCATTTAAAGAGTTAGTGTTTAGTACAATGCTTCACACACAGTAGGTGCAGAGGGAGAATATTTATTGAGCCCCTGATTGAGAGAAGTTGTCTTTATTCTTCTAGTCAACTGGGTATATTTGAGTATAGAATGAATTCTTTTACACTGAAGATAATTTCTTGAAATTAAAAAAAAAAAGATTCCCAAAAAAAAGGATATTAAAACCTAACAGTCTAGCAGTTACGTCTCTAAATGACTAGTAGACTGTGAACTTAAGAGTTTAAAAGGCTTGGTTTTAAAATACTTATTTTTATTATTCTGAATAACTTTTGCAAGTGCTTCTTTCCCTCTTTACAGAAAAACAAAACAAAACTGAAATAACCATAAAATAATTGTTTCACTAATGATGACTTTTTCCCCCATTTTCCACATATTAAAATATTTCTGTAATAAGTATACTTTATTTTTATAATTATGGAAACTCATCTCTGAACAAACTGTTTTTGTTTGTTTGTTTGTTTTTGCCAATTGCAGGAACCACCTACACCCCAGAGCACTCTATTCAGACATTACTGTTTATGCAGTTACACTGCTTGAGCTATCCAAGTTTCCCTGTGCCTGGTCCCAGGTCACTCTATGTAGAGTTGTCCCCAGGCTGCCAGGAGCTGGGACACTGCTAGGAAAAGGCTAGACCCAGAGTGGAAAGAACAGTACCTCTGAGGAGCTGCAGAGGAGTCACTGGGCTTTCAGAGAGCCCTTAAGGTGAGCAGAGAGGTCAGGAGTATGGGCTTAAGCCAGGGCCCGGGGGCAACATTCCCTGAGACAAGTCAAGCCCCAGTCCTCTCTGAGGTTTCCAGAACAAAGGCTAGGTGTGGAGAGAGCAGGTGGTGTTACCTCCAGGCACTGCTGAAGCTAGGGGAGCATGGCAGAGAGGCCTGCATGATGGGCGTATAACCTGTGGCAACTGGGCCTTCCCACGACACTGGGCAATGAGTATCTGTTATGGGGGAACCTGGCACCATGGCTGGGCTGGAGCACCCAGCACTAAGCCTGGGGGCCACGGGGCTGCTGGGGTGAGCCAGCTGCTGCCCACACCCTACTTTAAGCAACTGCTGAATAAACTGCATTTTGAACACTTTCTAAACAGTGTAGTTTTATTTTCCTTCTCAGATATAATCTATAGGAATTAAGTATTCACTAATTCATGCATGTGGCTCTAGAACAACTTGTTATATACTATCAGCACATTAAAGGTAATTATTTTTGCTTCCATTCAAGAATGTTTTCCTTGCTTTAGGTGGATATGTCTCTATCTTTGTATTCTTTTCAAGCAGGTGAAGGTTTCTTGTATAATCTCTATAGAACACTAAATGTCAGTCTTTTCTTAGTAAGAAGCACAAGAATGACATATGCCCCTCATCACACCCAATTTATATGTCTTTTAACTTTATGTTACCTTTTCAATGATATAGAAGTGCTTCAGTCACAGTGGAACCCCAGCAGAATGAGCTGCTTTATGTGAGGTCTCATATAAGGGGATCCCTGTGCTAGATGGGAGATCCATACAAGCTAATTATTTTATGCCCGTCTTCACTATTTTAGGATTTTAAAATACTTTTTTGACAAATTACTTTGGTGAAACAATGAACTGCATACCGGCCTCTGCTGTGTCAAGTCCTTTACCCAGCTCACTGTTCAAACCAACCCAAATAAGATGCCGTTCTGATCCAGCTTAACTTAGCAAGCCAGGTGATTAGTTTGGGAGACCAAAATCTCATAACATTAATAGTTTCTTGCTACTTGAAATTATCAAAATGTGCTGAAATAATGCAGTCAGCAAAATGTCACTGTGTGACTTACATACGGATCTGTTGCAGCCTGCAAAAACACTGTCTCCATGAGGGACAGCCAAAATGAAGAGTTATGTGGGAGTAATAAAATATGATAACTAGGTCTGCAACTTCAAGTATAAACCAAACTGCGCATGCACACATCTACAGGAGAGCCTGCTGATCCCAAAGCAAGAAAAACCCAAGCCATGTCCAGCATGTATGCACTCCACTAGCAGGCCTGCCAGGGAACTGTCCTTTCAGCACCACGGCAAGAAACCCTGGCGTAAACCTCCATACAGGCAACCAAAGCTGGGCAAGCTGGGCCCTGAGAAACGTTTGTTAGAGACCCTGCAAAGAAAGCAACAACCAACTGTATGGTTGTTTATTTTTATGTACACTATCTGCCATTTCATAATCCTTTATTAATTTAAAATAAAATCCTTCAATATTTTGGTAAAAGTTGACAAAACCCCAAAAGAAAACCGAAGATGTATTAAGTCAGCCTCTTAGACTGAACCCAGAAAACCAGTAACTGGCCTGCACTGTCAAGAACTGCGCTGCAGTACCCACGAGCAGCACTACCAAGAAACACAACACATTTACACATACCCTGTATCAGATGTGCACAGAGCACATAACATGCTTAGAGCCCTCTCCAGGGACAGCCTCAATTTCTAGGACAGACAATGTTTGCTGAGTGCCAAGCCATCACTACCACCCCCCTTCCAAGCAATCAAATTCTCTTTCAGGGAGAACTGAAGGCCTTGTGTGTCATGAGCTCCGAAGAAAAAATGCTGCAGTATTTCAAGAACCAGGTTAAAGGCAATGTATTACAAAGCTTTCAGCATTTTAAGTCGGATTCCCCCAAGATTTCTACCAGGATGGGACCGGATGGTAATGTCACCCAGCCATTTGCATTACACATCAAAAATAAAAAATTTTTTTTAGGAAAAAAAAAAAAAAAAAGTCCCCCAACCACCATTATCTTCTAATGCACGTGGAGAAAGGAGAAGTACAGAAAGACTGTGAAACAGTGAAAACCTACCACACCCGAAATCTCTCTTGGAAAACTAAAACATCCCCAGCCTTAGTACACCCCTACCTCTCTGAAGGCTCTCCAGGCTCAAACTTGAGAAACAATTACAAAAAGTGCCTTCCCCCTTGGCCCCCAGAGCCCTCACCCACACTTTCTGCCTCCATCCCGACTTCTCTGGTGCCCACTGTGCACGCATTAAAAGCAATTTTCCCTGTTTGGTAGTGCTTGCTCTATGTTAATTATTTCTCCCTCCCCCTGAATTAGCCAGATGCAATGCAAAGTTTCTTCTCCAACTCTCCCCTCCTCCCCAAACAGATGACATCCTTTTATTATGGATACTGATACTGAACCTTGGAGTTTCCGGATGTAAAATGTATTCCCCCATGTTTCAAAAACTGCAGTGTAAGTGTGGAAGAGGGCACAGGGTGGGGTACCTGGAAGGAACGCCTGGTTTGAAAAATATTTATCAGACTGAAAAATGATTCCTATTCCATACCACTTCAAAACTGGGACCCTTGAAGGGGTCTGAAAGCCCTGGCTAAGCACCCCCGAAAGTTAACTGCCAAGTCTCCACTGGTGGTTGCTACTGGCACGGAGAGGATGGAGCTGAGCTCTCAGGAAAAATGCAGAGGCTTTGCAGTCCCCCGAGTACCAAGGGAGAACTACAGAGCTGGGGTCCAAGCCCGTGCAGCTGGGCAGTCCTGTAAGCCCAAAGCTAGCAGAAGCCCGGGGTGCTCGCTGCCGGTGGCACGGTGGGGGAGGGCAGGAGAGAGGAGGAGAGGAGCAGGCTCTGCATCGGGTGGCGTAGGGGTGGGGGTGGGGGAAGGGGATATTCTCAAAGTGATGTACTCCCTAATGCAGGAATCCTAGCCTGCCGAGGAAGGTCCCGGGGGCCCCCAAAACAGCCCCAGGGCACCCTGTCGGAAAGGGGACGGACGCATCTGAGTAAAGGACAGGGGAGTCCCGGCTCCCCTAAGAACCCACGAGCCCCTGGCTTATGCACTTGGTAACAACCTGGAGCTGGATGGGGGAGAAGGATGCAGTAAGACATGGGGGAGGGGGTAGAGCTAAGGAGCTGCTCTAGAAGATCCGGACAGCGCTGCCCTTCCAGTGCAACCGGGCAAGGGGCCCCGACTCTGCCCTGGCTCTGGCATACAGGAAGGAGGGGGTGCTGCACCACGCAAGGGGCGCCGAGGGCAGCCAGAGTCCCCCTGTGCAGCCAAGAGCGGAGGAGAGAGAGGGTGTATGGGGGTGGGGGGCAGTGGTCCTCAATTCTCCTCAGGGATCCCCGATAAACACGTTAGAAGGAAGCAAGACTTCCAAGCACCTATACAAAACCGGGAGGGTAGAAACCCCGCTCCATGGCCCCTAGAGCCCCGCCGCGCACTCTGCGGCAAAGCCCCTGACTGGAGATGGGCGAGCCCCGCTCCAGGGTCCCGAGGCGAGAAAGGGAACCCGGCAGAAGAGGAGCGGCGCCGGGGCAGGGGCTCTGGGGCGACTTACGGCAGCGGCGGCGAGGGAGGCAGCGGCGGCCCTAGCGCGGGGCCCGGGAGGCGCGGCCGGACTGCAGAGGCGCCGAGGATGCGGCGGGCGGGACTGCGGTGGGCGCCATCTTGGAGCGCTCCCCGCGCCCGCCCCCCGCGCCGCCCGAGTCCTTGCATAATTGATGACTCGCGCCCGCCGCGCGCCGCCGCGCGCGCCCCCGCCGCCGGGCCCCCCGCCCACCCTGCCCCCGCGCCGACCCCCGCCCGCGCGCGCCCCCCGCCCGCCCCCGGCCCCCGCCCGCGCGCGCCGCCCCCGCCCGCCCTCCTGCCTGCGTCCCGAGGCCCACCTACCCCTGCAGGGCGCGCCCGTTCGCTCGCGGCGCTCCGCGCCGTTCGCCGGTCCGCTCTCTGGCTGTCAGGCCGGCGTCCCCGCGCCGCCCGGACCGGATCCGGGGCGAGGGAGCAGGGCGCCGGTAGGGGGCGCCGCGCCGGAGCGCCTCGCGAGCGTCCCCGGGCCCGCCTCCCCGACGCCCCCACCGAGCCGCGCGGGAGGGGCAGCCGGGCAGAGCGCCGGGACGCGGCCGCGGAACACGCTGGCGGGCTGTCAGCCAGCACGCGGGCGTTGAAACCCGAAAGGTGCTATGTGGACTCGAGGGCCCCGTGACCCTTGTAAATGCCAAGCCTTACCTTTTTCCTGAACGGCAGTCGCAGAAGAATATGTCCAGCAATATTGCAGTGCTCAGTTGTCGGAATTTCTGACATCTGTAAATACCAGGAATTCAATTTATCCGATCTTTGGCCATCGGAGGAAAAAAAAAATCGCGGAAGTCTATCAACAGCAGTTGGAGCCTTGTGATTCAGTGGACAGGGAGCCCTGGTAGGAGGAGGGAGACATTCCTTCCCCCAGACCTGAAACTAAAAGTCACCTTAATCTTTTTGAACCTCAGTTTGTCCATCTGTTAAGTAGGCACAATCATTTGAATTGCTTACTCCACACTTTCTTAGGAGGATCTAGATAATGAATGTGTGGACTCTTAGCACTTTATTGTGCCTCTCAGATATTTCTTTCTATCGCAAGTTCACAGTTAAGAGTGAGAGTGTGGTCAGGCTGCCACTTACTAACTGGGTAGCCTTGGACGTGAACAACTCTGAGCTTCAGTGTCATCTGTAAAAGGGTACAATCATAGGACCAGCCTGTAGGTTTGTTGTGATAATTAAAGAGGAGGTTGCATTTTACACACTTAAAACACTTATCTGGCACACACAGTGTGCCCACTATATACATTTTAAAATAGTTTTTAAAATAGATTTATGGAAATATATTTGATATAGAATAAACTATGCAAGTCTAGAGTGAACAGTTTTGATGTATGTATACATGGAACTATCAACAGTCATCAAGGTAATGAACATACCCATCACCTCCAAAAGTTTCCCCAGGCCTCTGTGTAATACATACATCACTCTCCTACACTCACTCCCTCTCCAGGCAACCACAGTCTTCTATTACTATATAATAGTTTGCATTTTCCAGAATTTTAAACAAATGGGATCGTACCATATGTACTCTCTTTGTATGGCTTCTACTCAGCATAATAATTTTGAATTTATTCTGTTGTTGATTATTCAGTCATCTATCAATAGTTCTTTCCCTTTTATTGCTGAGTAGTATTCATTATAGAGATATACCACAATTTGTCTATCTAATCACGTGGTGATGACATATAGGTTATTTCCAGTTTTGTTCTATTATAAATAAAGCTGTCATGAGTATCTGTGTGCACATCCTTCTATCAACATGCGCTTTTATTTCTCTTGGGTATAAATTTCTAAGAATGGGACAACTGAGTCCTATTGTTCAGTTCAGTTCAGTTCAGTCTCTCAGTCGTGTCCAACTCTTTGCAACCCCATGAATCTCAGCAGGCCAGGCCTCCCTGTCCATCACCAACTCCCGGAGTTCACTCAGACTCACGTCCATTGAGTCCGTGATGCCATCCAGCCATCTCATCCTCTGTCGTCCCCTTCTCCTCCTGCCCCCAATCCCTCCCAGCATCAGAGTCCTTTCCAATGAGTCAACTCTTCGCATGAGGTGGCCAAAGTACTGGAGTTTCAGCTTCAGCATCATTCCTTCCAAAGAAATCCCAGGGCTGATCTGGCTTGGAGAATTTTGAGCATTACTTTACTAGCGTGTGAGATGAGTGCAATTGTGCGGCAGTTTGAGCATTCTTTGGCATTGCCTTTCTTTCGGATTGGAATGAAAACTGACCTTTTCCAGTCCTGCGGCCACTGCTGAGTTTTCCAAATTTGTACATGTGTATTAAGCATATTAAGAAAGGGCCAAACTACTTTTCAAAGGTGTGTCATTTTCCATTCTTACTAGCGGTAAATGAGAGTTTCAGTTGCTCCCCATCCTTGACAATATTAGGTATGGTCAGTCTTTATCACTTCAGCCATTCTGACAAGTGAGAAGTGTTACCTTATTGCAGTTTTGATTGGCATTTCCTTAATGACTAAAGATACTGAGCATCTTTCCATGGGCTTATTTGTCATCAGTAAATGCTCTTGGGTGAAGTTTCTATTCAAGTCTCTTGCCTATTTTTTTCAGTTGGAGTGTTTGTTTCTCATTAATGAGTTTTGAGAGGTGTTTATATATTCTGGATACAAGTCTTTTATGAGATAATGGGATTTGTACATATTGTCTCCCAATCTAAGTGTACCTTTTAATTCTCCTAAAGTTTTTCAAAGTGCAAAAATTCTTGATTTTTATGAAGTCTGACTTATTTTCTCCTCATTTATGGATCCTGCTTTTGGAGTCATATATAAGGTTTTTTTCTTTTGACATGGATATCTAGTTTTTCCTGTACTATCTGATTACCCATACACATTTATCAAAAATCAGTTAATCAAATATGTTAAGGGTCTAATTCTGGCCTCTCTATTTTATTTTGTTGATCTTTTTGTCTATCTTGATTCTAAGACCACATTGTCTGATTGCTTTAGCTTTTTAATAAATCTTGAAGTCAGATAATTTAAGCCCTCTGACTTTGCTTTTCTTTTTTAATATTGATTTTGCTATTCTAGTTCCTTTGCATTTCTATATGAATTTTAGAATCAGCTTGTCAAATTCTGCAAAAAAGGCTCTTGGGATTTTGATCAAGATTCCATTGAATTCTACAGATCTATTTGGGGAGAACTGACATTATTACAACAGCATGATGTATCATTCCATGTATTTCAGTTCTCTTTAATTTCTTTCAACAATGTTCTATAGTTTTCAGGATACAGGTCTTGTTCACCTTTCTGGGATTTATTCCTAAATGTTTCATGTTTGATGCTATTAAATAGTGTTTTTGTTTTTTAGCCACTCCACATAGCATGTGGGATCCTAGTTCCCCGACCAGAGATTGAACCTGTGCCCCCTGCAAAGTCCCAACTACTGGACCATCAGGGAAGTCCCAGCGTTTTTATATTTTAACTTCTGATTATTCATTGGTAGTATATAAAGTACAATTCCCTTTTATATATTGATCTTATGTCCTGCAACTTTGCTAAATTCACTTCTAGCTCTGTTAGATTTTTTGTAGAGTCTATCAGATTTTCTACAGAGATTATTGTGTCACTGGCAATAAACACAGCTTTGTTTCTTCCTTTCCAATCCGAATGCCTTTTATTCCTTTTTCTTACCTTATTGCACTAGCTAGAACCTCTAGTACAATATTGAATAGAAGTGGTAAGAGCAAAACGTCTTCCTCGTCTTAGGGGGAATACATTTAGTCTTTTACAGCTAAATATAAAGTTAACTGTAGGCTTTTCCTAGATACTATATCATGCTGAGAGGCGCATCTCTTCTTTCTCTGCTTTCCTGAGAGTTTTTTTTAATCAGGACTGAATATTGAACTTTCTTAATACTTTTTCAGCATATGTTTTTTCTTTCTAGTTTGTTAATATGGTGAATTACACTGACTGATTTTCAAATGTTAAACCAACCTAGGGTAGTGAAGTGGTCATGGTGTATTATCCTTTCCATATGTTGTTGGATTTGATTTACTAACATTTTGTTAAAAATTGTTGCATCTGTGTTCATGAGGGGTTTTGGTCTACAATTTTCTTGTAATGCCCTGTTTCTGGTATTAGAGCAATCCTGGCCTCATAGAATAGGTTAGGAGATAGTCCTTCCACTTCAGTTTTCTGGAAGAGTTTGTGTAGAATTTATATTCTTTCTTCCTTAAATGGTTGATAGAATTGCCCAAATGAAATCAATTGGCCCAGAGTTTTCTTTGAAGGAAAGTTTTCACAAATTAAATGTCTTTAATAGGTTAGGGCCATTCAGGTTTTTTATTTCTTCTTGAGTGAACTTTGATAGTTGTGTCTTTCAAGGAACTTCCATTTTATCTAAGTCGTTGGATTTATAGCCATAGAGTTGTTCACAATAATACCATATTTTTCATTTACTACCTATAGAATCAGTAGTGATGCCAACTCTCTCATTCCTGAGATTGGTAATTTATGACTTTCGTCTCTCTCTCTTTTTTATTTCTGATTAGTCTGGCTAAAAGTTTGTAATTTTTACTGACTTCCCCAAAGAACCACTTTTTGGTTTCATTGATTTTTCTCTACTGATTTTCTTTGTTTTTTGTCATTGATTTCCACTCTGATCATTATTATTTCCTTTATTCTGCTTACTTTGTTTCATTTGTTCTTTTTCCTCCTAGATTCTTAAAGTAGAAACTGAGGTCATTGATTTGAGACCTTCTCCTTTACCAAAACAGGCATTTATTGTTATACATTTCTAAGTACTGCTTTAGCAGCAAACCACAAACTTTGATATGTTAGATTTTCATTTTAATTAAATTAAAGAAACTTTCTAATTTCCCTTTTGATTTTTTCATTGCTTCATGGATTATGTAGAAGTATATTATTTAATTTTCAAATATTTAAGGATTTTCCAGCTATTTTTCTGTTATCAATTTCTAATTTTATTGCACTTTGGTCAGAGAACATGAATTGTATGACTTGAACCCTTAAAAAATTTTTGAGACTTTTTGTAATAGCCCAGAATATGACTTATCTTGGTAAATATTCCATGTGCAATTGAGAAGGGTGTATTCTCTGCTGTTCTATAAACATTAATTATGTCAAGTTGATTAATAGTAATGTTCAAGTGTACTATATTGTTCTATACTTTACTGATTTTCTTTCTACTTTTTTATCAGTTATTGAGAGAAGGATGTTGAATCTCCGAATATAATTATAGATTAGTGCAGTTCTGTCAGTGTTTGCTTCACATATTTTGAAATTCTGTTATTAGGCCCATTAGTGTTTAGGATTGTTATGTCCTGTTGATGAATTGACTTCTTTATTGTTACAAAATGACCTTCTTCATCCCTGGTAATATTTTTTGCTCTGAAATTTACTTTGTCTGATATAGACAAATACTGGCATGGTATTTCTTTTCATATTTAAAAAATTTTAACCTATTTATATCTGTATATTAAAATGGTTTCTTTCGGGCAACATCTGGTTGAGCCTTGTTCCCCAGTCCCCCACCCCTGCCATCTATCAAATTATGTTTTTCAATTGGGTGGTCAGACAATTTACAGTTCATGTGGTTATTAATATGGTTGGGGTTAAATCTAACATTGTGCCATTTATTTCCTATTTATCTTTCTATTCTTTGTCCTCCTTTTATGCCTTATATTGATTAGTGGGTATTTATTTTATGAGGTAATTATAAAGAGAAGGAATGGAAATGAAATCCACAAAAATGGTTAAGCAGAATTACTAAAAGCTTTATGTAGTATAATTTATAAGAAAACCAGTGTGTAAATAAGTTAGAATTTTGAGGTTATAGATTTTTAAAAAATTAAATCTCATGACATGGAGAAACTCTTTCTTCTTCCTTGCCTTTGTAAATAGTTTTTATTTTGCATTTTTGAAACTCTATGATTGTTATAGTAAGGATGTATGTCCTTGATACTAAAACTGGCTTTTCCTGAAAACCAGACCCTTTGGAGCTATCATTAGACATTATTTGCCAAGAAGTGAGAGAGAACAGAGTTCTACATCCTTTCTCCAATATTTTAACAAACTTGGAAAGTCAGCCTCATGGGATTACATGGGGTTCAGGTAATAGAATTTGTTACTTTTAAGCTCTATGCAAGCTTTTCAAAATTTAAGAATTTTTGCTGACTTCATGAGAATCTTTGAAGGCATCAAAAATGTCAGGGATTTCCTTTAACAACTAAGCTCATGTCAGAAAAAATTTCAATGCACCTAAAAATGAGTTTACATTTAGAAAGATGAACGAGGGATTAGTCTTACCCAGGGTTGCTCCAGGGGGCAAAACTAAGACCAGGGTTGGGAGTTCCTAGAAGATAAGTGCCAGCTCAGTATGAGGAAGGATGTTCTAATAGAGCTGATCAGCAACAAATCAGACCACTCCGAGGAAAAGAGCCAAAAGCATTTGTTCAAGGAGAAACTGTTGGATCAGTCGTTGGACCCATTCGAAAATCTGATGAAAAGCTATGAACTTCTTTTTCTTTCCAGATAAATTCACAGATCCATGCACACACATGCACATATACTAACACACAGCTTTACATTCTCTTGTGAAACTCATCCTCGACCCCAGGTTAATGATGACTGATGTCCCGGATGTTTAAAGTGTGAAGTGGGACATGCCCCTTCCCACCCTGAGAGCCTGTGACCCTCTTATTCTGTCTCCATCCTCACCACTGCTTTTAGAGGTCACCTAGGGTTTAATGGAAATCCAGCAGAAGTACTTTCCCTCTTTGGATGTTCTGCCTGGCTTTTCATCTCTACCTTTTGACCCAATAATAACTTACTTAATCTTCTCTCCCTCATTCCAGACATTACTGCTCCCTCTAAATTCACTGTTCCCTTCAATGGTAACAGGATTTAATACCTTAGCTTTCTGTGATGCCACCAGACTCCAGTCTGGAGATTTTATCTCTGAGATTACTCCTAATCTCCCACACAGAAATATTGGTGATGTGGAGGACAATATTCACTCAAGTCTTCCTTTTCTCTGCAACCAGTGTGAAACCCCCCACAGTAATATACACTATGTGCTAGTAGGCTTGTGGACTTTTGGACTATTCTACTTTTGGTTTAGCTTGCTTTTGGCTTGTTGTTGTCGCCTGTTGTTTAGTTGCTAAGTCATGTACGATTCTTTGAGACCCCGTGGACTATAGCCCACCAGGCTCCTCTGTCCACGGGATTTCCCAGGAAAGAATACTGGAGTGGGTTGCCATTTCTTTCTCCAAGGATCTTCATGACCCAGGGATCGAACCCACATCTCCTGCATTGGCAGGCAGATTCTTTACCACTGAGCCACCAGGGAAGCCCCCTCCCAGGACTGGCCCTTGTTAGGCCAGCTGTCTCTGACTTCCTCTCCGATCTGCACCCATCTACGCTCACTGGCCTCCCTCATTACTCGGAGACACCAGGGCTTTTGCCCTCGCTGATCCTTCTGCCTGGATCATCCTTCTTCTCTCTTCCTCCAGACAGCCAGAGCGTGTCCCCTTATTCCCTTTAGGTATAAACAGATATCTCTTTCTCAGTGATGCCTTCCCTGGTCATCCTATCCAAAATTTCAGTTCTACCCCCAATGTTTCCAATTCCCCTTCCCTGCTTTATTTTTCTCCTTAGCAAATATTATTTAGCGTACTATCTATTTTATTTATTTGTCTTGTCTATTGTCTGACTCTCCCGCTAGAACATAAACTCTGGTAGGGCAGGGATTTTAAGTCTGCTTTATTCACTGCTTTATCCTCAGTACCTAGAAGAAGATCTATCAAGCACTCAGAATAAGTATATTGAATGAATGACAGAAGGAAACTAACATGGGAAAAAAAAAAAAAGGTGTTAGCACAGGGTTAGATGAACAGATCCATAGAACTGAATGGAAATCCCAGAAACAGACCCCCCACATTTATAAATCCTTGATGTTTGACCATAGTTGATTTTGCAGACCAATGGGGAAGTGACAGACTTTCCAATACATGGTGCTGAAATTGGATAACCACATGGAAAATGATGAGATTAGACTACTTCCATGTGAAATAAACATCTAAATGTGAAAGACAGAACTATAAAAGCTTTGACTCTAATACTGAAGAATAGCTACATGGCCTCAGGGGAAAGAAGGATTTCTTAAATAAGACACAAAAAGCACTATCTTTAAAGGAGAAGACAAATCCAGTCCTGATCAAATTGAATCGTTATTTTCCAAAAGATACCATAACAAAAGTGGAAAGACAAGGTGTAGGATAGGGAAAATATCTGAAACACATATAACTGGCACAAGGCTGAGATTAAGAACTCCTGCAATCAAACCACCATTAGAAACCAGGCAGAAGACTAGCGCTTCACAGGAAGAGAAATCTGAACGCTCAGTAAGCACACAGAGAGGTGTTCGACTTTATTAACAGTGAAAAATCAAGTTAAACCCTCAGTGAAATGACTACCAGATTAACAGAAAAATTCCAAATCTGACAGTGCCAGTATGTTGGCTTTGATATGGGACGAGGAGCTCTTTCATCTTCCATACCACTAATGGGCACCCGTGTGAGACAGAATGGAACTGTCCAGTCAGACTGAAGAGAAGCATATCCTATATCCCGGCAAGGCCAGTCTCCTGTGTGTGCCTCAGAGAAACTCAGGCTCGCGTGCACCAGGATGCATGGGGGAAATGTTCATAAAAGCGATGCTTACCATAGTCGGATGTCCTTCAACCCTAGAACGAATAAGTTAAATGCAGTACAGTCACAGAAAAGACTACAACAATGAGGATGAACTAACTCACCCCTCATGAAACAACATGGATGACTCTCAGAAACATCGTGTTGGACACAGAAGCAAGATACAAAGTAGATAGAGCTGATTACTCCCTTTATACAAAGTTCAAAAACAGATCGACTATATTACATAAATTAGGGATCAGATATAGGTGGTAAAATATAAAGAAAGGCAAAAAAATGGTTATCACCAAGGCCAGGACAGTGATTGCCTCTGTGGGGGAAGGAAGGAAATTATAATCCAGAAGGGACAACTGACGGGCTTCTTGGGGGCCAACAGTGTTCTGTTTCTCAGCTTGGGTGGCATTTTACAGGTCTTTGTTTTCTGGTTTGTCTTGAAAATATACTCTCTGTTTCATGCCCTCTGCTGTAGGTATGATGCATCTCATAATAAAATTTTTCAATGTGGAAAAAGAAGAAAGCTTGCAGCTGTAAATACTAGAGACATAAGTTAAAACATCTAAGAAAATATAGTCCTGTTAAGAAAATGGAAATATTGGATCGATTAAAGAGTGAGATGTCACATATGCCTGTGGCATAGCTTTGTGATATGCATGATCCCACCAGAAGTACTAGGTAAAAATAAGAAAAATCAATTTGTAAAACTGTTTCAGCAGGTATTCTAGCCAGATGCTCATCATCTGAGATAAAGTAACAAGAGTCTGAAAGAGTCACTTAAAATTTTTAGTTATACTTGAGAAGAAAATTGTATACTAGTATGGCGTATTACTAAAGTCAATACAAACTACAATAACAGATGTGCGCTGTAATCCCACTGGCTAAGCACAGTACAGTTTCACTTTTCATATGCAGCCTGATGGGCAGCAGGGAGGAGAAGTTGATTTGCTCCACAGTCATTCAGGAACTTCCTGGATGTCAACAGTCAGCTTGCAGACCCCACAGAAAGTTTTAGGGTTCCATCATTTCCGCCCACATTCCACTGGACAGAATCTAACCACGTGCTCCAACATGCAAGGAGTGATGGAAAACAAAGTCCTTTGCTTGAAGCCACTTGTTAGCAGCAGCTCTATCATGTGCAAGGGGAACATAAGACTTCATGAAAAAGCTGGACTTCACTGCCACGGTAGTATTCATTATTTTATATATTTTTGAAGATTTCAGAATATATATTTTTTGACCCTCAAGGTTCCACTGTACATTGACTACAGCACTGTTATAGTATGTTGTCTAAACTGTAAACTTCATATTGATAAGAAATGAATCTTTCAAACTTCGACATGAATCAGTCATGACAGAAAACAGCAAAATTCTGTAAAGCAATTATCCTTCGATAAAAAATAAATAAATTTTTAAAAAGAGATAATCATCAAAAAAAAAAAAAGACTCTTTCATTTTAACAGGTAAGAGCACACAGAAAAAGTCTAACCCCCTCCTCCTATTCTACACAAAAGTTGACAGAGTGTACAATGTGTTCTGCATCTTGCTTTTATGTCTTAACAGTATACCTTGGGACATTTCCAATGCCCTTACATAAAGAGCCTCCTTATTCTTTGTTATAACGGCACAGTGTCCCACCATATGGATGCTTTGTCATTCTTTAAGCAGGGACAGGTCCTATATCCCCAATGCCTAATATAGCACCTGATACATAGGGAGGGCACTTTATAAATATTTGAAAAATGAATAACTCTACCCTCAAGAAGATGGTAGTATAATAAAGCATACAAACCTAGACATGAAGAAGGCCAAGAACATGGTATATTACATAACAGTACACACAACACATGAAGCAAGCAGAGATAATTTATTTTAAAGGTAATTATTCAAGTGGGACGTGATGTCTAAGAGCCCATGTCCCGAGCTCACGTTCAGACCACCCGAGTTGCAGTGTGAACTCTGCCATTCACTAAGCATACAACCTTAGGCAGACGACTTGCTCTCACTGTGCCTCCATTTCTTCACCTTGCAGCTGGACTAACTAAATGGGATAATACACATTAAAGCTTCACCGTTCCTGGCATATCCCCAGCACTCAGTACAGGTTAGACATCATCTCAGATGAGATGGGGCTGACAGAGGCAGCCTCATGGAGGTGTGTTTTGGTGGGAAAGGAGGAGCGTGGTACAAATAATACAAAGGTCTCAACAGGAAGGAATGCCGGGAGCAAAGGTGTAGCCATAGGATCCCTAAGGACCCTGTGGGGGATGTCAACAGATTTGTATTTGGAGCACAGACAGCTTCCTAAGGAGTAATGAAACAACGAGATTGGTGAGATGTAGACTCTGACAGCAAATTGAAATTTGTGATTAATGCCAGTGTAAGTCAGAGAGATGACATTTCATAGCTCTGTCTCAGGAAGATAATTTTAATAAGCAGTGTTCAGGATAGATCAGAAAGACAAGTGAAAGAAAAAGATTAATACTGTGTGATGATCATTATAGTGTTTCAAAACATCAAATCGCTGTGTTGTGCACCTGGAATTGACAGTGTCATAGGTCAATTTTTACTTTAATTTTCCTGACTAGCCAAACACATTAATAAATCAATTAATATTATGTTCCTACTTTGTGTTGATTTCGGCCCTTCATAAACTTGATCTCATTTTGCTTTCACTCAGCTCTATGATGAAGGTATTATTAGCTCTGTTGTAGATACAGCCTGACTTGAAAAGGCTGGGTATTATGTACTGCCCACAGCTGGAGAACAAAGAGTCAGCAAAGTTAAGTAGAACCTGAACTTGTCTGACTCCAAAGCAGAGGTGTGCTAGGACTGACACATTACAGCCTTGCAAGAGCTGATAGGCAAAATTTCAGGAATTTTGTGAGCGTTTGTCAAGCAGTTAGTGATATAAACTTAAGTAATACAAAACTTAAGTGATGCAAACTTACACTTTAATTATATTTAAAACAAGAGAATAAATACTGAAAATTCATCACTTCCTAAGTATTAACACTACCTGTGATAGTGTCTATGCTGTTAAGGTTATTTACATCTTTTGGATCTGTAGAGTGGAAATACTAAATAATGTTATGCTACCCTGAATCTCTTCCCAACTACAATCAGTAAGATCATGCTGATACCTTGAAATTGACTGTGATGGGAGTATTTACAACAGAACAAATGGGACACATTACAATTCAGGACTTGATTTATCATTTTTCCAATTGTCTAGACTTAAGAAGGTGGTGGGAAAATGTTAGAAATGTAGACTACACTTAAAAGTGTGTTGTGTCTATAGCGACTACATTTTTCAAAACACAAAAACATTGAGGAACGATTCTTTCAGTATTAGGAGACTGTTACCTGATTCAGCAAGGAAGTCCCTTATGTCATTGACAAATCAGTGAAGTTTCAACATATGTCTTTGCTGTTCATTTTTCTCTTATTCAGTAAACAAAAACACCAACCAACATTCATGACAAAACTGTATTCTTCTGTCAACTGCAACCTAGGTTGGCTATGGATACAGAGTTAGGGAAAAACCACAAGAGCTTTCGGTGAGAATCATCGGCTAATTGGCTATATGGTTGTTGCTGTTCCATTGCTCAGTTGTGTACGACTCTTTGCGACCCCATGGACTGCAGCACACCAGGCTTCCCTGCCCTTCACCATCTTCCGGAGCTTGCTCAAACTCATGTCCGTTGAGTCAGTGATGCCATCCAACCATCTCATCCTCTGTCGTCCCCTTCTCCTCCTGCCCTCAATCTTTCCCAGCATCAGGGTCTTTTCTAATGAGTCAGCTCTTCCCATCAGGTGGCCAAAGTGTTGGAGCTTCAGCTTCAGCATCCAGTCCTTCCAATGAATGTTTAGGGTTGATTTCCTTTAGGATTGACTGGTTTGGTCTCCTTGCTGGCCAAGTGACTCTCAAGAGTCTTCTCCAACACCACAGTTCAAAAGCATCAATTCTTCAGTTCTCAGCCTTCTTTATGGTCCAACTCTCATACACGTACATGACTACTGGAAAAGCCATAGCTTTGACTATATGGACCTTTGTCAGCAAAGTGACGTCCCTGCTTTTTAATACTCTCTCTAAGTTTGTCATAGTTTTTCTTCCAAGGAGCAAGCATCTTTTAATTTCATGGCTGCAGTCACAGTCCACAGTGACTTTGGAGCCCAAGAAAATAAAGTCTGTCACTATTTTCATTTTCCCCCATTTATTCGCCATGAAGTGACGGGACTGATGCCATGATCTTAGTTTTTTGAATGTTGAGCTTTAAACCAGCTTTTTAGCTCTCCTCTTTCACCCTCATCAAGAGGCCCTTTAGTTCTTCTTCACTACCTGCTATATGGTCATTTACAACAAAGGGTAGTATATTTAATAATATTTGTAAGCTGTGTGCTACCTATCCTTTCTATCAGTAAAATTTATAATAAACATATATATGCACATTTTTCTAGAAAGGCAGTTGCTGAACATTTATCAGCACTTCAGTGTTCTAAGTTATCATATCACCTTGCCTCCCAAGGGGAGAGGGAGACCAACCGTGCTTCTCTAGATCAAGTTAATGAATAGCAGCCTCCATCAAACATAGTATACTTATTTTAGGCAAACTGTGCTATTTTCTTTTAACCTTTTCCCTGATTTTATTCTAGGTCCTTGAAATACATCACTTCTTATTTTCAGCCCAAATTATGCAAGTATGTAAGACTTCCTCTAATTCTGTAAATAGTAATTTTCTGACTCTGCCTTTTCCTTCAACATACTGATTCATCAGTTCTAAGATGCACTCTTTTTTTTTTTTCACACTCTAACATCTCTGAAATCGAGAATCCTCGTATAGTCACTGCTGGCCCGGCAGCAGCTGTGTCACTGCTGCCCATGTGTGAGCCTGGCCATACCTCTTCCACTGGCATCACTGCAGATGAGCTTCACGGATGTCTAAGACGTCCTTTGAAAGGCTGCTCGCTGAAATAAAAGGTTACCGTAGTCACAGAACTGCAGAGAAACAGAGCAACAGGGACAAACTGGTAGAAATAAACCAAACATTTCACTATGGAGGAATGGCCAAAATGCTAATTCTCCTGTAAAGACCAGCCAAGAGCTTTATAAGATCAAAGAAAGGAAGAGGCCCACCACTAGATGAAGTTGTGTTCCATTTTGTACCTGGCATACATATATGCAAAAGCAATGTCCATCAGAATATCATGCACCAAGCAAATACAGCAAATAAAGGGAGGAAAAACTGCCAAATCTCTAGGAATAAATAAAATTTGAGATTTGCTGAAATCTGATTACTAGTTTTATTTTCCTCTTCCATTCACTGATTTATATCATCAAACATTGCTTTGCATGTCTCTCAAATATCATATGTTTTGGTATTTAACTGGAGAAATATAAAAGCTACTTTGAAACCAAAAGAAGGCCATCTCCACATAGGATCTGTCCTAACTCTATATGGCTCTCTTTCAGTCTTCCTTCCTTTAGAATATAACAGCAACCAACTGCTTTTTTCAAATAACTTTTAGATCGATGCATAATACACATATAAAAAGTGCAAACATTGTAAAGGTACAGTTCAAAGAATTACTACAAAGTAACCACCATGCAGGTTAAGAAAAGAACATCAATAGTATCCCAGACAGGTCCCCCCCAGTTACTAACTCTCCTCTCTTCCCCAAAGATATCCTCTAACAATATAGATTCATTTTGCCCATTTTTAAACTTTATATAAATAGAATGAGATAGTTTATATTGTTTTACTTTTATTTCTTTCACTCAATAACATGTTTGTGAGATTTATCAAACTTCAGGAGTGAGAAGGGAGAGTCAATGCTTTTCAAAAATATTGATAACCCTACTCTTAAGAGACTTTGGGTTTCCCAGGTGGTGCTAGTGTAAAGAACACACCTGCCAATGCAGAAGACATAAGAGATGTGGGTTTGATCCCTGGGTCGAGAAGATCCCCTGGAGGAGGGCATGGCAACCCACTCCAGTATTCTTGCCTGGAAAATCCAGTGACTGGCAGGCTACAGTCCATAGGGTCACACAGAGTCGGACACAACTTACCACACACCCACGCAAGAGACTTTGGGATCTTTTAACTGGTCTCTTCTCTTCCTCAACGTGAAAACATTGACCTTGCCTTACACTTTTTCCTTTCCCTATATTTTTTTGAACTGAATTCCCTTTCTCACCACTTCCCAGCATCAGCAGATACTAGATGCTTCCAGTGGGACCCCAGACAGCACTCCTATCTCCTCGGCCTCCCCATCAGGAGAAAAGGCTTATTCCTTGCTCTTGTCATAGTTGGCCAGCACCCAGGGCTGGTATGATGCCTCGTAGGAGGGCATCCAGAAATCCAGGAGTTTCCTTCTACCTTGTTGCTCTGCCATCTTCATGATGGTAGTCCTCATGTTCCAAGATAAGGCACCACAGAATCGACATTGTGAGCAGTAGGATAGGGAGGGGGGAGAGAACGGCCTGTTCCTCTCTTTAAGGGTGCAATCTGAAAATTGCACAGGTTAACTTTTCTCATAACAGCCCATAAGTCAGAACTTTGTCATATGGCCACATTGAACTGCAAGGAAGAATAAATAGCTATCTTACTTCTGGAAGACCATGAGCCCAGGCTTAGAAGAAGGGGAGAGCTAATGTTGGAGAGCAACTGGCACTCCCTGCCACCCCACCCTTGGAGTGAATGCCAACTGAAATGCCAACACTTTTACTAGGTCCCCCTGCTGAATCCCCCAGTATCCAGAAGCACTGAATGCCAGCAGCTCTGCCTCTTAGCAATGATGCTCCTTAAAACATGCTCAGAACCTTTTGTACCTCTTGGATTCTCTCATTACTTCTGTGCCCATGTCTTATTCCCCTGCTGCTGCTGCTGCTAAGTCGCTTCAGTCGTGTCTGACTCTGTGCGACCCCATAGACGGCAGCCCACCAGGCTCTGCTGTCCCTGAGATTCTCCAGGCAAGAATACTGGAGTGAGTTGCCATTTCCTTCTCCAATGCATGAAAGTGAAAAGTGAAAGTGAAGTCGCTCAGTCATGTCCGACTCTTAGCGACCCCATGGACTGCAGCCCACCAGGCTCCTCCATCCATGCCAAATGTAAATCTCCTTGAGGGCAGGATCCAAGTTGGATTCAGTTTGCATTTTCCATGCTAGGAAGCAATTCTTGCATTGAAATTGGTTCAAGTATTTATCCTGCCTTCCTGTGGGAACTATAAATAGGGATAACCAAACAGGTAAGGAGAAATTTCCTTTTATAGAAATATTCCAGCTAATATATAAAGAAGAAATGATAGGATTAAAATATCACCACTTCATAATTCCTAAAGAAAAAATAATGGATTGAACATGACTGCTGACACCTCAAAAGGAGAGACAAACCTACACATTTTTAAACCTCTGCAATTTGGGGCTTCCCAGGAAAAGCTGGTGAAGAATCCACCTACCAATGCAGGACACATGAGAGATGGGGGTTCAGTCCCTGGGTCAGGAAGATCCCCAGGTGGAGGAAACGGCAACCCACTCCAGTTTTCTTGCCTGGAAAATTCCATGAACAGAGGAGACTGGTAAGCTACAGTCCATGGGGTCACAAGGAATTGGACATGACCAAACACGTGCACACACACACACATACTTATTAGTTTATTAGCATCATCCAGGACTCAGATGTTCAGTATTCCTCCTGAAATTACATATAAACGCAAATGGAAAGAATCCAAGTCAAAATTATGTAACAAAACAGCACTCCATCACAAAAGCATGTTAAATTGTAAGAATGTTATTTTAAAACACTGGCACTTTAAGAAAATGATAGTCTTGAAAACCACAGAACTGCCAAATTGTTCTCTAAACTGCTAAGCAGATAAACATATGACCCTAATGAATGAGCTCGAATTTTTTAAAAAATCAAATTCAAATAAATCAGATAATTCACACTGAGATACAGAGTTTATGTATCTTCTTCCCTCATGTCTATTGATTATAAAGGGGCAAACCATTACATAGGAAGATATACCTGATTTAAAGTGTGGTACATGATGTTAAAAGTTGACCCAATTAATTAATTAAGTATCTCTAATGGAACATCTCAAGTTTCCTAAATAATCCGTATTTAGATAAAAAGGAAAAGATATTTACAGCCAGCACCTTTTCCCCAGAGCCTCTGTCAATGTCAACAAAAAAACTTAATATGTCAGTCTTGTATTTTAAGCTCACCCTTCTGGGGCTACATTCTCAGGTTTTTAACAAGGGAACTGCAAATACAACTGCCCAGCACATGGACTGTTTTACTAGTCCCTCAGGGACAGGCTTTCAAAATGCTTAATTCCAATAATCCCATGCTGTAAGTAGATGGGTTAGTCTTCACTTCGTAAATGTAACTGGGCTCTGTGAACTTGATATCAACTGATCAAGATTTGAGCCTCAGTTATGAAGGAAACAGTGGAAACAGTGTCAGACTTTATTTTTGGGGGCTCCAAAATCACTGCAGACGGTGATTGCAGCCATGAAATTAAAAGATGGTTACTCCTTGGAAGGAAAGTTATGACCAACCTAGATAGCATTTTCAAAAGCAGAGACATTACTTTGCCAACAAAGGTCTGTCTAGTCAAGGCTATGGTTTTTCCAGTGGTCATGTATGGATGTGAGAGTTGGACTGTGAAGAAAGCTAAGTGCCGAAGAATTGATGCTTTTGAACTGCGGTGTTGGAGAAGACTCTTGAGAGTCCCTTGGACTGCAAGCAGATCCAACCAGTCCATTCTAAAGGAGATCAATCCTGGGTGTTCTTTGGAAGGAATGATGCTAAAGCTGAAACTACAATACTTTGGCCACCTCATGTGAAGAGTTGACTCATTGAAAAAGACTCTGATGCTGGGAGGGATTGGGGGCAGGAAGAGAAGGGGACGACAGAGGATGAGGTGGCTGGATGGCATCACCAACTCGATGGACATGAGTTTGAGTGAACTCTGGGAGTTGGTGATGGACAGGGAGGCCTGGCGTGCTGCAATTCATGGGGCTGCAAAGAGTTGGACGTGACTGAGCGACTGAACTAACTAACTATGAAGGAAAACTGTCTCAATTCAACTTTTATTATCCTCATCATGAGTATGCAAGGTATGTAGACAAAAGCTTTTTATCACCTAACTATATGAAAGATAAAACACTGCAATAATTCATGCAGTCCAAAATGGGAAAAGGAAAAGACTAGCTTCTGCTCAAGGAGAAAATTGTCAGACCTATGGAAAGGACAATACTAATAAAAAGTTATATTTGTTTAGAAGCATTCAGAATGTCAACAAAACAGCTGCAACTTTTTTCTTTTTTTGCAATTACAGGGTGGTGTTCAGTTAACAGAATAAGAATGATTTCATATAAGCTTCATCAGAGACAACTGAAGATGAAAAACATTTCCATTCCCATATGTAACTAACTTGAGCTATGCATTTAAATTTCCAGGCAAATCTGCAACCCCCATAATAGTACCAGGCAGGGTCAGTAGCTGTTGAAAATATCACCGGGACAGGGCCATCTAAAGACACATTTGGTAGTATGTTACCTATATAAGAAAAGACACTGTGCAGTTTAAAAACAAATCTTACACAGCCTTACATTCCAGTTTTTTTCTTTGAAAGGATTGAGCTGTTCACATGGGGGTTAAATTCTTTATAGACAAGAGAAAAAAAAACTGGGTTAGGAGCAACTTACTCATCATCTTCCTCTTCATTTTCTTTTTTAAAAAACTGTTGACTTACTTATTTCTGGCTGCACTGGGTCTCCATTGATGCCGGCTTTTCTCTATTTGTGGTGAGTGGGGGCTGCTGTCTAGTCGCAGTACACAGGCTTCTCATTATGGTAGCTTTTCTTGCTGCAGGGCTCCAGGCTCAGGGGACTCAGTAGTTGCGGCTCGCGGGCTCTTCCTTCTTATTCTCGCTTTTTTCAGCCTTTGGTTGCTGCATCGCGATAGTCAGTCATGTCTGACTCTTTGCAACCCTGACTCTGAGCCACCGGGGAAGCCTACTATTAAGAGATATTTCTAAGTATAAAGACAGGTCAACTTAAGAAGTGTCAGCAGATAAATGCTTGACTTTATCTTATAATCTGTAAAAATATGGAAGCTTCACGAACTTGCATGCCATCCTTGTGCAGGGCCAGGCTACTCTTCTGTATGTTCCAACGTTAGTATATGTGCTCACTGTTGCTGCGTCGGGTTTCCCTTTAGCCTGGCATGCAGCAATACTCTTCTTGGACTTTCCCTCCAGCTGAGCAGCCTTCTTCTCACAAGGCTGCTTGGCATCTGCTGCAGTGTTAGTCCACATCTCTCCCAGTCTCTTGGCAGCTTCACCAGTGAAGAGGCCAGGGTGTTCTCCTTTGATTTTTGGACAATACTCAGAACAAAACCAGGAAAAGGCCGAAGGAGGCCTCTTGGGCACATTGGGATCTTTGAACTTCTTTTTTGTTTCCTCTTTCGGAGGGATATAAATTTTAATTTCTTCTGCATGACGGGCCTTCTCTGCCTTTTCCATGTCTACGAATGTCCCTTTTGCTTGAGCAAACGTGGTCCTCCACCTCTCTGCACACTTCTTAGAAAACTCTGAGACGTTGACTGAGCATCTGGGTGCTTCTTCTTGTGCTCCTCCCAGCAAGTTTGCAAGGAAAATGCATATGATATTTTTCTCTTGGCTTCTTAGGATCTCCTTGGCCCACGTTTGGTTATTTTTCCTCAGCCATGCACAGGGTCACCCAGTGCTACCCGGCTCTCACTTGCCCTGGTGCCATCTCTGAGAAACTCTACATACTGCGATGGCTGTGAGAGTGGGAGCCAGACACAGCCTCCTCACTCTCTCCAATCTGTCAACAACCGTACATTTTGTGTCTGTCTGGCAGGGTCTTTCAAAAATAGATAATCTGGGGACTTCCCTGGCAGTCCAGTTAAGATTTCAAACTTCCATTGCAGGAAGCATGGGTTCTGTCCCTAGCCAGGGAACTAAGATCCCACATGCCTTGAGGTACAGATGGAAAAATAAAATCTGAATTTAAAAGAAATATAGAGGAGGGTGGAATATTTTAAATAATACCATAGGTGGGAATCTGTAAAGGACAAATGACCTGGTTTCTTCAATATGTAAGTTGAAAGGAAAAAAGAGAAAGACAAAAGGGAAAAACCTATAGATTACAAGAAGCTCAAAATGTGTGTCAGTCACTTGCAATATGTGGACCTTACTTCAGTTCAGTTCAGTTGCTCAGTCGTGTCCAACTCTCTGCGACCCCAAATTGTAGCACTCCAGGCCTCCCTGTCCATCACCAACTCCCAGAGTTCACTCAAACTCATGTCCATCGAGTCAGTGATGCCATCCAGTCATCTCATCCTCTGTCGTCCCCTTCTCCTCCTGCCCCCAATCCCTCCCAGCATCAGAGTCTTTTCCAATGAGTCAACTCTTCACATGAGGTGGCCAAAGTATTGGAGTTTCAGCTTTAGCATCAGTCCTTCCAAAGAACACCCAGGACAGATCTTTAGAATGGACTGGTTGGATCTGCTTGCAGTCCAAGGGACCCTCAAGAGTCTTCTCCAACACCACAGTTCAAAAGCATCAATTCTTCGGCACTCAGCTTTCTTCACAGTCCAACTCTCACATCCATACATGACCACTGGAAAAACCATAGCCTTGACTAGACGGACCTTTGTTGGCAAAGTAATGTCTCTGCTTTTGAATATGCTATCTAGGTTGGTCATAACTTTCCTTCCAAGGAGTAAGCGTCTTTTAATTTCATGGCTGCAATCACCGTCTGCAGTGATTTTGGAGCCCCAAAAAATAAAGTCTGACACTATTTCCACTGTTTCCCCATCTATTTCCCATGAAGCGATGGGACCAGATGCCATGATAGTTTTCTGAATGTTGAGCTCTAAGCCAACTTTTTCACTCTCCTCTTTCACTTTCATCAAGAGGCTTTTTAGTTCCTCTTCACTTTCTGCCATAAGGGTGGTGTCATCTGCATATCTGAGGTTATTGATATTTCTCCCGGGAATCTTGATTCCAGCTTGTGCTTCCTCCAGCCCAGCGTTTCTCATGATGTACTCCAAACAAACTATGAAAATAACCAAACATGCAAACCTGAACTGAGTGGATATTTGATATGAAGCAATTACTGTTAATTTTTAAGGTCCAATAATGATATTATGGTTATGTCCTTCGTTAGGAGTTCTTATCTTTTGGAGATTCAAGTTGAAATATTTACAGATTAAATAACAGAAAGCCATGGGGGAGGGGTGTATAGGTGAAAAAAATACAAATGAGTTGATAGTTATTGTTGGGTGATGGGTACATGGAGTGTTATATTTTCTCTACTTTTATTTTTGCTTGAAATTCTCCATAATATGTTTTTAATACAAAAAATGGCCTCCTTCATGGTGCCTAGATCAGTATTTACACACAGCAGGTACTCTGTGAAAAATATGTACTAAATTGTCAGACAGCATCAGCTTTAGGGTCATCTGGGCTCCAACACCCATTTTCAGTGCTGATATTCACCCAATATCTTACATACAATGACCGCTCGCTGCCTTCTTAGAATTCCCTTCAGGCCCTCATGTAGGACATGAATAGACAACCGATCAGAGCTGAATGCATCTGGGGTAGCAACCAAGTCACAGATAGGTGAGCCAATCAGATTGTCTCTCAGTGACTTGAAATAAGATGCTAAGACTTGGTCAGACAAGAAGGGGCCCTACCAATGAAAGATTTTATAGGGTGGAGGGCAAAAGTCTGCACCACATGCTTTTACATGAAAAGAAGTTCAACTTCACTCACTGTAAGAGACATACAAATTGAAACTACAGTGAAAAATCATTCCAGTCCCATCAAACTAGCAAACATTCAAAAGTGTAGCAACATATATGGTTGGCAAGGTGGTGATGATACAGGGACTCTCATATATTGCAGGTAATAATACAAACAAGTACAGCCCTGTGGAGAGGAAGTTGGTAATACCTATCATGTACCTTGTGAGCCAGAAATCCCATTTCTAAGAATTTAAGCTCAAAAGACACCTCGAACAATACAAAACTACATAGGCACAGGGTTATTTATTACAGCATTATGGGTAAATCACAACTGCAAAATACTGGAATATTCCTTTTTGTCTGTGCATATTTCTTGTGTCTGGCTTCTTTGATTCAAGGTTTTCTGAGATTAGTCTCTGTTGCCATGTGTATCGTAGCTCATCTCTGTTTATTACGGAACAGCAGTCCACTGTACGGGTATGCCACAATGTCTTGATCCAGTCATCCGGTGATGGACATCTTCACGTTTCCAGGTTTTTTACTATTATGAATAAAGTGACTATGAAAATTCATATACAAGTCTTTGTGTGGATGTAGAGTCTCATTTCTCTTAGGCTAATACATGTGAGTAAAGTTTCTAGGTCACATGGTAAACATAAAACTTTACAAGACAGATTTATTTTAAACACTGCCAATTTCCCCCAAAGTGGTTCCAATAGCAATATATGAGCATTTTAGTCATCCACATCTTTGTCAATGATGTTTTTGTCCTTCTCTTAATTTTAGCCATTCTAGTGAGTGTAATGGTATATCATTGTGGTTTTAATATGAATTTCCTGATGATTAATGTTATGGAGCATCTTTTTAATGTGATTGTTGGCCACTAGTATATCTTATTGGTGAACCAAGACTTCATGGAGAAATTGTTCATTCCAGAGCTAAAACATCACAGCCACAGCAGATTCCTTGACATATATACACACCTTGCGACTTGTAACCAAGGCTTCTGGATTTGAACCACTCTGAACTGACCTCCTGGAGGGCAGAAATTGTATTCTTTTTTGTTGCCTCCCTGAGAATCCCAGGGACAGCGGAGCCTGGTGGGCTGCCGTCTCTGGGGTCGCACAGAGTTGGACACGACTGACGCGACTTAGCAGCAGCAGCAGCAGCAGCATGCCCAGGGTGCGGCATTTCATGGATGCTCACGATGGTTTGTTGGAATGAATTTATTTCTGTAGTTCTGCTAATGTGTTACTACCTGGAAATCCAGTTTCCATCCCTGGGTCGGAAAGATCCCCTGGAGAAGGGAATGGCTACCCATTCCAGTATTCTTGCCTGGAGAATCCCATGGACAGGGGAGCCTGTTGGGCTACCATCCACCGCGTCACAGAAAGTCGGACGTGACCAAAATGGCTTAGCACACAGGCATTCACCTAGAAATCCCAAGACCCAAGGAAAGATATTGAAGACAGAAAGAACTTCTTGCCAGTGGATGTTAGCGTTTTGTTCCTCTCTTGCCTCCACAGACAGTCCACCACCTGGCCTCTTCCATCGGCCTTTGTGTTTCCCTTTGGCTTGTAATGTCCTCCCAGGATCAGGCAGTAAGATCCCAGCCACTGAAGAACACACAATTCCCGGTGTCAGTTTCAGACATCCTGTTTTTCTATGACAATTGTCACTTAAATAGGGGTCTAATTTCCTGGCTTGAGCAGCTTATTCCCCTGCTGGGCATGCATTCTTAGCAGTGATATAGCTGATTGGCACAACAAGATAGCTAGACTTTCTCCTCCCAGGGCAGGGGGAGAAGGTTGGTAGGTAAATATTTCACTATTGCAAAGGGGACGACCCTTTGGGTAAGTGGAAAGCAAAAGTACTCAATGATTTCTTGTGTAGACATATCAGTTATCTATTGCTACATAATAAACCTCTCAAAATTTAGTAGCTTAAAACATCAGAAATCCCCATAGACAGAGGAGACTGGAGGGCTAAAGTCCATGGGTTTGCAAAAGGTTGGACGCGACGGAGCAACACTTTCAAAACATCAACAATTAATTATTCATCCATACTGTGAGTGTAAAGGGCAGTTCTTATGTTGGTCTCACCTGACCCCACTCATGCAGCTGCGTTCTGGACTCGATGGAACAGAATGACCTCACTTGTGTGTCTGGGGCCTTGTGTGCAATGGCTGGAATGTTTGAAAGAAATGGGCCTCTCTCTCCACTGGCTCTCATATCCTGGACTTCTCAGCATAGCGATTTCAGGCCAAAATCCCAAGAGGACCAAAGTAGGAGCTCCTAGGTCTCTTGAGACTTGCTTAGAAGTCATAAATAACCTCTGCTATGTTCTGTTGGCCAAAGCCAATCAAAAGGCCAGCCCAGATTCAAGGGGTAGAGAATTAGATTCCACCTCTTTGTAGGAAAAGCAGCAAAGAACTTGTGGCCATGTTAATCCACCACATGATCTGATAACAGTAGCGCACCCCAAGTGCTATCAGGCCAAATATATAAAACACTGTCAGGACAGAGCTGAAGTGTGGATAGGGAACACAAGTGAACTAAAACTTGTTTTTGTTTTTCTGGCTGTGGGGTACCTCGGTTATTTTGTTTTATTTCTAGAAAGAAAATGTCAAGAGAAGAATTGTGAGGGTGGTGGAGAGAGTTCAGATCACCAAGACACAATAGAAGGAGCTAGAGCTGTTTGTCCTGGTGATGAAAAGGCTCAGAGGAGATGGGGAAGTGATTCCAAATGTTCAGAAGACTAGTATGTATTAGGAGGCTTGTTCGTGTGCTACCAGAAAGCAGAAGTAGAACCAGGAGGTAGACATTTCAGGGAAGCAGATTTTCCTTAATTTAAGAGAGAACTAACAATCAGAGATGTACATAAACGAGGTGAACTACCACAAGAGATGGGCCTCCCTGGTGGCTCAGAAGGCAAACAATTTGCCTGCAACAAAGAAGACCCAGGTACAATCCCTGGGTCGGGAAGATCCCCTGGAGAAGGGAACGGCTACCCACTCCAGTATTCTTAGCTAGAAAATTCCAAGGACATAGGAGCCTGGTGGGCTAGTTCATGGGGTCACAAAGAGTTGGACATGACTGAGTGACTAACACTGACTTTTTCACCACAAGAAACAGTGAACCTCCCTCCACTGTGGTTTGGAAGCAAATGTTGGTGATGACTGTTCTAGAATGTAGGAGTTATTCATGCATCTGGCGGGGCCTCTGGGATTCCTCCCAACTTTGAGATTTGGGGATGCCACTCCCTTCTATTGTTACCGTGGGGCCTCTGTGATAGGCGCGTTACCCAACTGCTAGTTCCTTGGGCAGTTTCCAGAACCTCTATGCTGCCAGTGGCTCCCTGAGCTCTGCAAACCCCCAAGTGGCAGCGGGGAGGCACAGGCCCACACGCATCCTTCCTGAACTTCTCTGACAGTTTTGCTCCTTCCGTTTGCTATTGTTCCAAGATTTCCTTCTGACGTTTTCCAGGAGGTGAAAAGGATCCGTCTTACCCTGTCTGGGGTGGATGTGTTTCTTGCAGCCCAGAGACAACCACCAACATTGACTCCTTTCTTTTTAATTATTTATTTGGCTGGGCTGGATCTTAGTTGTGGCATGCAGGATCTTTTTGTTGCAGCCTTTGAGTTTCTCTAGCTGTGGCGCGAGGGCCTCTCTCTAGTCGTCCGTGGGCTAAGTAGTTGTGGTGCGTGGATTTAGTTGCCCCATGGCATGTGGGATCTTAGTTCCCCAACCAGGGATGGAAACCAAGTCCCTTGCATTGGAAGGCAGATTCTTTTTTTTTAACTCATTGATTTTTGGCTGTGCTGGGTCTTCATTGCTGCATGAGAGCTTTTCTTTAGTTGCAGTGAGTCGGAGCTACACTGTAGTTGTGGTGCACAGGCTTCTCGTTGCAGCGGCTTCTTTGTTGCCGAGCACAGGCTGTAGGGCACTCAGGCTTCGGTAGCTGCGGCACACGGGCTCAGTAGCTGTGGTTCCTGGGCCCGAGAGCACAGGTTCGATAGTTGTGGCGCATGGGCTCAGCTGCTTCACAGCATGTAGAATCTTCCCAGACCAAGGATCGAACCCGTGTTTCCTGCATTGGCAGGCGGATTGTTTACCACTGAGCCACCAAGGAAACCCTAAGCTAAGTGAGACCTCTTTCTTCCTGTGTTTGAAGATTTTTCCACCTCAGGGTGCCATCTTCTCTCACTACTCTGCATCCACAGAAGGCAAGGCTCTCTCCCCTTCCTGCTTAGTCTAGGGGGAGGTGCGCTGCGGCACGGCAGCTCCTGCATCTCCTCTGGAGCATGTTTGCCAGAGACCTGCTTTCACAAGCTGCTCGACCCTGTGCTGTTTCAGTATGCGTTCTGCTTGCTGGTGGTTGTCTGTAAGTCTTGCTGGTTTGGAGTTATGAAGGCTCCTGGGGGTAGAGAAGAGGCTTGGGGACTCCCTCTGTTCAGCTGCCAGAAACCCATTTCCCAACATGGGGTCTGGGCTCTTGCTGCTGCAGCTAATGGGAAAGGATGGCTGTGGATCTCACCATCTGTCAGCCAGCGGGAGGGAGGAGCAGGGACCCAGCTCATTCATGCTCCCTCTTTGTAAGAGCAAGAGCTGAGGAGTGGTCTGCATCACCTTCGCGGTTCACTCCCAAACCATTAGCCAGAGCTCAGGCAAGAGACACACCTGGCTTTAAGAAGGCTAGCACCTCTCTAATTTTGGAAGAAGAGGAGACTAGGTACTGGGGGACAGCAGGATTCTCCACCCACTCTCGCCCTCCAGCTGGTGTCTAATACAGTAGTATAAATATGCACATTTTTGCAAGGAAAAAAACAATAACAAAGTGATACACTTAGAGCAGCAGAACTTTAAAAATATAAAGATCAGCAACTTGTGGTGCCAGAGAGCAAGGAAGTGCTCAAAAATAAAAAAAGATGTCAGATCGAGGAACTAGCTTGAAAGAATACCCAGTGGCTAAAGCTGGGACAATCTGGGTGATGAAATCGGTAGTGTAGTATGGATTATAACCCAAAGCATAGAATATGCATGACATCTTTGCATAAATTAATGATTCAGCATATAGATTCTTGTTGTTTAGTCGCTAAGTCATGTCTGACTCTTTTGCAACTCCAAGGACTATAGCCCACCAGGCTTCTCTGTCCATGGGATTCCCCAGGCAAGAATATTGGAGTGGATTGCCATTTCCTTCTCCAGGGGACCTTCCCGACCCACTGATCAAAACTTCATCTCCTGCATTGCAGGCAGATTCTTTACAGCTGAGCCACAAGGGGAGCCTTTATATGGATAGGAGACGAAAGGCAAATGTCCCTTACAGAAGAATTCCAAATAATACAAGTAGACACTCCACCCTTAGTAGGTGGAGCTTAATTCTTGCCTCTTGTGGGCTGAACCTAGTGAATACAGAATGGAAAGGAGGGAAACAGCCATTTTACAGTGGACAAACCTGGCCAACACCACCTTAACCAAGTGATCAAGGTTAACATCCCCAGTGACGAGTCAGGGCAGTATCTTCTACTTCAACAGGATGTGATAGGAAGTCCTTCATCTCTTCAGGGCTCTTCCTAAAAGCTCATAACCCCACTCTGACCATGAGAAAAACACGTGGTTTGCGGATTGGGGGACATTCTGTAAAATATCTTTTACCAATACTCCTCAAAATAGCTAAGGTCATGATAAACAAGGAAAGAGAAACTATCACAGACCAGAGATGGTGAAGGAGACATGGTAACTAAGTGCAAGACAGGGTCCTGGTTTGGATCCTGGAACTAAACACTGTAAAAGCAGCTGAAATCCACATAGAGCCTAGAACCTAGTTAAAAATAATATACTGGGACTTCCCTGGAGGTCCAGTGGTTAAAACTTTGCCTTCCAATGCAGAGGTTGTGGGTTTGATTCCTGGTGGGGAAGCTAAGATCCCACATGCCTCATGGCCAGAAAACCAAGACAGAAAGTTGAAGCAACAGTGTAACAAATTCAATAAAGATTAAAAAAAAATCAAATATCAATGTCCATTTCTTTTCACAAAGTACAATTTTATGAAGTTTTAACAAAGTACTACTGTATTGTAAGACGCTAAAGTTAGGGGGAAGCGGTGGGGTATATGGAGACTCTATCTTTACAATGTTTCTATAAAATCTAAAATTATTTCAAACTAAAAAATCTATTACTATATATGTATAGGTACCTTTTGTTGTTGTTATTATTGAGTCACTAAGTTGTGTCTGACTCTTGAAATACATCCCCAAAGGATTTTGTACTTGTCTAGAAATTCCTCCTAAAACTAAGTTCTAAATTCACATCATTATAGGGAATCCTTTTAATTCAGATGGATCTTCAAAAAAACTCAATTAAGGGACTTCCCAGGCAGTCCAGTCTCTCGAGAAAGAGGAAATTCTTTTCTTCTGGGATCTCACAATTTAGTCGGGGCGAAAACTAACATATCTACTGCATAATCATGACATAGGTAGATAGCACCATTTAGGGAAGTGTAAGTGAACTGTGGTGTTGCAGAAGACTCTTGAGAGTCCCTTGGACTGCAAGGAGATCCAACCAGTCCATTCTGAAAGAGATCAGTCCTGGGATTTCTTTGGAAGGAATGATGCGAAAGCTGAAACTCCGGTACTTTGGCCACCTCATGCGAAGAGTGGACTCATTAGAAAAAATTCTGATGCTGGGAGGGTTTGGGAGCAGGAGGAGAAGGGGACAACAGAGATGGCTGGATGGCATCACTGACTCGATGGACGTGAGTCTGAGTGAACTCTGGGAGTTAGTGATGGACAGGGAGGCCTGGCATGCTGCGATTCATGGGGTCACAAAGAGTCGGACTGAGCAACTGAACTGAACTGAACTGAACTGAAGCTCTATGCGAACTCAGTGAAAAGACTTGCTTCTAGCTCCAAGAATCTGGGAAGACTTCATGGAGGAAGTGACATTTAAACTGGACTCTGAAAGATGAGTAGGATTTGAATAGGATTCGAAAAGGATTCTGGAGTCCTTCCGCCCTTGGCTCTAGTCCCCAGGATTAGCAGCTGTTCATATGTCTCTCCAGCAGAGGGCAGGCTGAGCAAAGATGGGCTGCTGCTGCTGCTGCGTCGCTTCAGTCGTGTCCGACTCTGTGCGACCCCATAGACGGCAGCCCACCAGACTCCCCCGTCCCTGGGATTCTCCAGGCAAGAACATTGGAGTGGGTTGCCATTTCCTTCTCCAATGCATGAAAGTGAAAAGTGAAAGTGAAGTAGCTCAGTCGTGTCCGACTCTGTGCGACCCCATAGACGGGAGCCCACCAGGCTCCCCCATCCCTGGGATTCTCCAGGCAAGAATACTGGAGTGGGTCGCCATTTCCTTCTCCAGTGCATGAAAGTGAAAAGTGAAAGTGAAGTCGCTCAGTCATGCCCGACTCTTAGCGACCCCATGGACTGCAGCCTACCAGGCTCCTCCGCCCATGATTTTCCAGGCAAGAGTACTGGAGTGGGGCGCCATTGCTAGAAAGTCCTATCTTTTAGTCAAGTCTCTCAGGGTGGTCTCAGCACTCCCTGAACTGACTGGATAGTTTTTCAGGCTTGCTAAAATTAGTGAGTCATCACTATACTTGTTTTGGAGTTATTAAACTCAAGTGTGTGCTCCACACTTACACCTTAGGCTTCGCCTGAAATTGATATATCGAGTTTGCATTTTCTATCAGTTTCCTGCGAGTCAGGGCAGTCAGAAGTCTGGAACCACCTAGCCTTGGGTGCTGATGATGTCCTTTCTAGAGAAGTAAGGCCAGGCAGATTTCAGTGGTCCAGGCTGGGCAAGGTGAAAGGAATGCTTCTCTAGGTTGCCGTGGAAGAGGTTCAGCTTTCCCCACCACCCCTTATTTTGTCCCTTCTCCATAAAGAATTGAAGATTGCTCTGGTGCTTGAACTTTCTGCTGTCTTAGGTCAAGTGGTTTACTAAGGAAACATTTCCACTTCTGTAAGGAGCTGTGGAAAGCAGAATAGGGAAGGAGAAGCTAGTGTCTGACTTCAGCTGAAGTCCCAACCTCAGTCTGATCCTGCGGCAAGCTCAGGAATATAACTGGTAGCCATCTTGGGGCAAAGGGACTCTTCCTTCCTATTCCCACACCCATCAGTCACTGGTTTCCATTGCCCCAGGGAACATAGTAAACTCACAGGCACTTCCAGCTTCTTGGTGCCTCTGGATGAGGTAGCTTCTGGAACACTTGTGTTACACTCTGCAGACTCTTGTTGGCAGGAACCCTTAGGAGTGAACACAGCAGCCAGGGGTTGACAGGGAGCTGGTGAGAGGGATCTGAGGGGGCCAGTGGCAGCACTTCTAGCATCTGCTACTCTCTGCAAGGCCCCTTTTGTTTATCAGGCTCCCCATGACAGAGGACTTTGTCCCCCCACCCCCTGCCGCCCCAGGGAGAGCCTCTGGGAAACCAATGAAGGTTTTAAGCCCTCCCTTCAGAGGCGTTTCCCAGGATCTCAGCACTGCCTTTGTTGCTCTCAGGAACGTAGATTTTCATTGCAGGGTTCTCTTCACCATCTCCGAATCCCTCCTTGCCCAGCTCCTTGAAACTTATCCTGCCAGAGTTCTCTACTCCCAGCAATTGTCACTTCAGAAACTCCCTGTTGGGCTTTCCTGGTGATAGGAATCTGCCTGCCAATGCAGGGGACATGGATTCCATGCCCAGTCTGGGAAGATCCCACAGCTACTGAGCCAGCACTCTAGAACCTGCGAATGGCGACTACTGAGCCCACTCGCTGAGACTACTGAAGCCCGCCTGCTTAGAGCCCATGCTCTGCAACATAAGAAGTCATCTCAAAGGAAGCCTGGGCACCGCAACTAGAGGATGCCCACACCCAGCAGCAGAGACCCAGTGTAAACAAACACAACTTTCTCAAAAAAGAAAAAAGCCCCGTGTGTGTATGAATGGCAGAGAATGCTCCAAGAGGCGTGCATTTTATCCCATTGACCCTCTGTTTCGCTGAAGAGTAAGTTCTTTGAAGGGCAGGGCTGGGTCCACGCAGCTCACTATGGAGTCTCCCCCTGTGGTTCATAGACATCCAGCGTCAGACTAACAGGAAGTGCTTGTAAAAATATTAACCCTCCTTCCCCTCCACATACAATGGAGAAGTCTGGGAATCTGTTTTGTTTTGTTTTGTTTTTTCACAAGTTGCCTATGTGACTGGTGCTCATTAAAGAATGAGAACCACTGCTGAGCATCCAAGGGCAGGCTGGGGTTCTCCACAGAATTTTCATAGGTGGCTGACGCCTTCAGTGGCTCAGATGGTAAAGAATCTGCCTGCGATGCAGGAGACCCGGGTTCAGTCCCTAGACTGGGAAGATCCCCTGGAGAAGGGCACGGCAACCCACTCTAGTATTCTTGCTGGGAGAATCCCACGGACAGAGGAGCCTGGCGGGCTATAGTCCACGGTGTCCCACAGAGTCAGACATGACTAAGCAACCAACACTCTTTCACTTTCACCACCGCACCCAGCATTCTGTCCCTTTCTCAAGCAGGTATAAAACAATAGCATTAACTACCTTATTTGTTTTGCCTGTTGCTTCTAGCCTCTCCCCATTCCCATTAGAACTAATAAGCTTCATGAGGGCAAAGATCTGCGTCTCCCTGAATGGGGTACTCCAGTGCCTGGACGGCAACGTCTGCAACTGCAGGTGTTCAGGGAATATTTGCTGCATGAATGAATGAAGCAGTTCTGTGGAGAGGCATCAGTGCAGCTGAAGACAAAGATTATTCTACTTTCTAATCTTCTTTCATCACAGACATTACGTTGGGAGTCCCCAAGGCCACCCTCAGGCTCAGTGATTCACTGGAAGGAACCAGAGGACTCAGAAAAGCTCTCATACTCAGAGTTATGGTTTATTATTCCAAAAGGGTACAGATTAAAGTCGGCAAAGGGGAAAAGAATCTGGGTTTAAGCCCAGGAGAAAGCGGGCTCAGTCTGCAGGTGTCCCCTCCTGCTGGAGTTACATGAGGATGAGAAACTGTTTGTGGCAACACATGCGAAGTATTGCCAAGACGGGGGCATAGCCAAGCCTTGCTTCCAGGGCTTTCACTGGGGGCCACTCAGGTAGGCATGCCGTGCCCAGTGGCTGGCCTTAGCTGCCCAGTCTTTAGCTCTCTGCCTCCTAGAGGTCAAACTGATACACATGGTTTCAGGGCCTTCAACAGGCAAAAACAAGTATTAGCCAAAAGTTACACTGTTGGCATTAAGTATCTGGACATACTGGTACTGTCTGGCCCAAGGTCTCTGGTCCTGAAAAAAAATTTTTTTTTTGGTCAAGCAGGATATTCCGAAGGCTCAAAGGTTATTTCCTAGGAGCCAAGTCAACGGCCAGTTCAGAAGAGAGGCCTTTCTTTGAAATGTGCAGGGTTTGAGCAACCCAGGCCTGCTGAGTTAACCTTTCTACACAGACATTAAAATCATGCCCTCAGCATGGACACAACTGAGGTTGTTCTGTAATTAAACTATTTGGTATTGATCTGACTTCTCCTTAGACACAATTGTACCTAATTAGCATATACTTGCATACTAATTCTGCCTCAGAGTTGGACTGAATGTTCATTTAACCAAGAGTTACCAAGGATTCACCATGTGCTAGGTACAGTTCCTCACTGGGAATGCAGGAATGACCAGAAGAGACCTTGTCTCTGTCTTCAAGGAGTTTAGCGTTTTAGGCCTATAAAGACAGTTTTTGGACTTTGGCATGTAAAGGATTATTCTGAAATGACCAATTTCAAAGGTAGGCAGGGAAAAGGGACCATGGAATAAATATAATAAAGATGTAAAAATAAAAAGATAAAGATGTGCATAAGAAAGTTACTACCAAACGGTCAGCTCTGCTCTTTGGAATTGCTACTGCAGATCTTGGGGATTCGCCTGTGGTTTGTCTGAGCCTGGAGATTTGCTAGAAGCAAGGCTGCCTTCTGAGATTAAGGACAGTCAGAGAATATCAATTTTGTGTTCATGTTTATTTATCACTTATACGCAGCTGGGACTGCAAGGAGATCCAACCAGTCCATTCTAAAGGAGATCAGTCCTGGGTGTTCTTTGGAAGGAATGATGCTAAAGCTGAAACTCCAATACTTTGGCCACCTCATGCAAAGAGTTGACTCATTGGAAAAGACTCTGATGCTGGGAGGGATTGGGGGCAGGAGGAGAAGGGGACGACAGAGGATGAGACGGCTGGATGGCATCACCAACTCGATGGACATGGGTTTGGGTGAACTCCGAGAGTTGGTGATGGACAGGGAGGCCTGGTGTGCTGCAATTCATGGGGTCACAAAGAGTTGGACCAGACTGAGCGACTGAACTGAACTGAACTGAATATGGCCGCTACTATGATAGACACTTTATTGGTGTTAACCCACTGCTACCCTGTGCCCTTATCTGCAGCCTCCCCCGCCCTATGCTCCTGATGCAGGCTGTGCATGCTAGGAGGGCAGCAGAAATCACTAGCTCTGCCCTGGAGCCCCTTCTGAACCCAGCACTTTCCTACTCTCAAATGTTCATCAGCTTAGCCCTCCCAATCCCAGACTCATGTCTTCCTTAGCCTCTCCCTAGCCAGCCCCTTTCCTTATATTCTTAGGAAGCCCTTTCTTATAGGAACATACTCCCTATATTGCACTTTCTACTAATGCTTGTGGCACTTGCTTTCACTGAAGCCTGGCTTTCTCCAGATATATTGATTCTCAGCTCAGGTAATCAATGAAGTAGTGACAGAATCAGTTTGCAGTCTGAGAAGCCAGTTAGGGCAGTAATGAGGATGGAAACAGGAGTTCAAGAAGAAACACCCAAGGGCAGAGCTGAAGGTCCCAGAGTCACATTTCACTGGATTAAGAAGAGGTGAGGATGGACCAAGGCAGTGACAGATGAAATGGCAGGAGCTTAAGGAAACCCAGAGCTGCCATTAGCCCATAGGGTGCTTTTGTGCAAATTTGACAAAAGTCCTCCTTCCCCCACCCAAATGCAACCATGTTGGGAGACAGAGTGTGGGGAATGAGCATGAGGTTCCAGCTTCTCTTCCCTCTTTGACCTGGGCACCTTTTAGTGCACCTGTGCATGAATGCACAGGGTAACCTTGGGAAACCCAGGTCAGAAGAGGCAGCCCTGACTCTTCTCCTCCCCAGATCAGCGGGCCAGCCCAAAGGCAGTTTGGCAAATTCTTCCACTCCAAACATCCCAGTCCAAGGGGCAGGGCAGACACAGCTGTGGAATTTGGGTGCCGTGGTTTTCAGAGGCTGGCGGCCATCTGGAAGGGCTCTATCAGGAAAGAAAGACCTTGGAACGTCATCCCAGGACTAGTAGGAGCAAGGAAGGAATATAATAAGGAAGGGGAATAATGCTGGAACCCTGTGACTGCTGGGCCCCAAAAGCAAGGGAGCCAGGCAAGCAGAGCTCCATGTCGTTACTTTTTGTCCTGGCCCTCACACCACCCTCCCTAAGACACCCAAGTTCCACATCAATACCAGCATCTCAGATTCTGTTTCTCTATATATTATTTCCATATCTCTCAGCTCAGCATCAGCTCGGTTTAGCCCCAGCAAATGCTTGTGGATTCAACATAGAGAACCATTCTTTCTGTGACCATCATTTTTATGATATTTATGCACCATGAAACAAACACTAAATACGTGATATGTATGTTGTGTTGTAGCAGAGAAATTACAAAAGCATCATGAAGTGACAGGGATGGAAGCAGTCTTAAACTTATTGAAATTCAACATCCTCTCTTTACAGAGAAGGAAATTGATATCTAACATAGAGAAGTGTCTTACTCAGAGCCCCCCAGTTGGTGAATGGCAGAGCTGGGATGAGGAGCTGAAAGAACAGTCGGATGGGGAGCAGACTTTGGGCCCAGTATGCAGGGGAAAGGCTTGCTAGTTGTTGAAGTCTCGGGCCTTGCTTTTGCTCCTGACCCATGTGGCAAAGCAGAAAGGGAAAACCTGAGAGTGAAATCACTGAAGAAGTGTAGGTTGGTCTCTGTTCCCAGTTCCTGGCACAGAGCTCTTAAAACCCTTATAATTTCCTGAGTTACAGGAGGGGACACAGAGCTCCTAAACCCTCGAAATTCCCCAAGTGATGGGACCATCTTTTGTTCTAATGAGGCAGCTCTGCTTGGGCTCCTGGATGGGGCCTGATCATTAGAAAGACCAAGTCATGAATAGAAGCATGGAACTTCCAGGCCCACCCCACCCCCATTCTCTGGAAAGGGGAATGGGACTGGACGGTGAGTCAAATCATTGATACTCCTAAATGATGTAACCTCCATAAAACCCCCAAAGTACAGGGTTAGTAGAGCTTCAGGGTTACTGCGCGCATTCCTATGATGGCACCTACTCCCTCAGCTGGGAGTAGAAGTCCCCACCTTGGAGACCCCCACACTTCACCCTGTGTATCTCTTCATATGGCTGCTCACTCATATCCCAGAGAGTATCCTTTGAAATAAAGCATCAGTAGTAGGTAGCCTGCTTTCCCAGCTCCTATGAGCCACTCTAGCAAATCATTAAACCCAAGGAAGGGATCGTGGGAAGTTTGTAGCCAAGTCGGACCGAGGTTGTGGGCAACCTGAGGAACCCACCTCTTGCAATTGACATCTGAAATGGGGGAGAAGAGGCAGCTTTGTGGGACTGAACCCTTAACCTGTGGAGTCTATGCCAAGACAAGGCAGTTAGTGTCAGGATGGCCTGGTTTGGAAAACCCATACATCTGGTGTCAGCAGTGTTGTGCGTTTGGGTTGAGAAAGAACAGAGCTTTTCCCCCATTCACTGAGCGTGCTCAGTACTGAACAGAAAACCTCTTGTTTTCATGAGGTGAATCTCAACAGGAAAGGGGGAAGCTGCTCTCTAATAAACTGGTGGTATACGTGGCAGGGTTTTCCCTAAAAAATGAAAAAGTCTCCCAGAATCTGAGCACAGACTTTCTACATTTTAAAATATTTCTTGAAGTGCCTATTTCCTTTGAAGTGCACCTGTATCGTGCTCAAACTGCAGGTAAAACCCTGACAATAGGGAACCCATTCTTCCTTTTCTCTGAGTTGAGAGGTCTGTAGTAGACTTGCCCAGCTCAGCATCTGTCAGTTTCTGTGGACCAGAGAAAAGCTGTGCTTCTTGGCAAGGGTTCTGTTCAAGCCCTGGGGGCTGAAGATTCTGAACTAGCCCTACTTGTTGCCAGGAGGTGCTCAGTCTGGTGGGGAGACCAAACTGGAGATCCTGTGATCCTGTTCAGGGAGGCTCAACCATCTCAACTCAGTCCAAACGGAGTGTCCCACCCCATGACCCCACTGCACTGAAATGGGCCGCTCACCCTTGCCGGGGAATGTCAGTTGGACTATCAGGCCTGCTCACTCCCCTCTAGTTTAGGACAAACTGAACAGAAAGAGCTGCTTTCTGGGGAACTGGAGCATGTTCCAACCTAGACGACCCAGGCAAAGGAGAAAGGACAGGCTCCTGTTCCCACCCTAGAACGCATAAGGCCTGTTCTTTTGTGCTTTGATTCTGGCTCAGAGTCATTCGTGAGGCCCATTCTAAGTCACTGCAGATGGCTTTCTTTTGGACACACTCCTCTAGCTCAGTATAGGCGCATTCTGGCTGCCCTGCAAATCGAATCACAGGACTCGAACGCTGCTCATGGCCCCTAGGGGCTGGAGTGCACAGCAGGCTCTCTGGGGAGCAGGGAGGGAGGAGAGTAGAGAGTAGGAAAAGGCATGCTTAGTATTGTGAAATAATTTTATATTTGGATAGTGTCAACTACAGATTAGTACTTGCCATGGGTACTTGCCATCTATCTCTACGAGGATCATTAATAACTCATGTGCTGCTGCAGCTGCTGACCTTCAACACTCCTGAAGGGAGTTCAAGGTGGAAAGCGGAAATGAAGTACTCTGTGCTCTGGAAAACTGGCAGAACAGGTCTTCAGGTAGTTAGATATTTTAAGGAGCCAATTTATGAGCCCAATTCTTGTATTTCCTTATATCTAGAAAAGCACTAAAATCCTTCAAGGTGATGAATGTTCCTCGTGACTAGCAGAAACTTCTGGAAACATGTCTGCTTGATTGCATGTATTCCCCCTTGACCAAAATCACATAGATACTGTCCTTCCCCTCCCTCTCTTTGGAGCAGTTTCGCAGAGCTATCTGAGGTACTGTCTCCCAGACTACAATCCTCATTTTGCCCCAAATAAAATTTAACTTGCAACTCTCACATTGTGTATTTTTTAAAGTTGACATGAACATCAGGTTAAAAGGCTTAAGAAAACCTCCCCTGAGGATTTCCCTATTGGTTAGGACTGTGCGCTTCCACTGCAGGGAGATGGGTTTGATCCCTGGTGGGGGAACTAAGATCCCACAAGTTGTGCAGTGCAAACAAACAAAACAAACAAAAAACAACAACCTCCTCTGCAGACACTGGGAGGTAAATTAATCTAGTGGGAAGAGGAAGGACTTCGGAGGCGTATCTGCCACCTAAGAGCAGTGTGATTTCAGGAAAATTACTTTGCATCTCTGATCTATAGTTCAGTTCAGTTCAGTCACTCAGTCGTGTCTGACTCTGAAATCCCATGGACTGCAGCACACCAGGCTTCCCTGTCCATCACCAGCTCCTGGAGCTTGCTCAAACTCATGTCCATCGAGTCGGTAATGCCATCCAACCATCTCATCCTCTGTCATCCTCTTCCCCTCCTGCCTTCAATCTTCCCCAGCATCAGGGTCTTTTTCAACGAATCAATTCTTTGCATCAGGTGGCCAAAGTATTGGAGTTTCAGCTTCAGCATCAGTCTTTCCAATGAATATTCAGGACCGATTTCCTTTAGGATGGACTGGTTGAATCTCCTTGCTGTCCAAGGGGCTCTCAAGAGTTTTCTCCAACCACAGTTCAAAAGCATCAATTCTTCGGCACTTAGCTTTCTTTATAGTCCAACTCTCACATCCATACATGACTACTGGAAAAACCATAGCTTTGACTAAACGGACCTTGGTTGGCAAAGTAATGTCTCTGCTTTTTAATATACCGTCTAGGTTGGTCATGGCTTTTTCATCCAAGGAGCAAGTGTCTTTTAATTTCATGGTTGCAGTCACCATCTGCAGTGATTCTGGAGCCCAAAAACTAAAGTCTCTCACTGTTTCCATTGTTTCCCCATCTATCTGCCATGAAGAGATGGGGCTGGATGCCATGATCTTAGTTATTTGAATGTTGAGTTTTAAACCAACTTTTTCACTCTTCTCTTTCACCCATATCAAGAGGCTCTTTAGTTCCTCTTTACTTTCTGCCATTGGAGTGGTATCATCTGCATATCGGAGGTCATTGATATTTCTGATGGCAATCTTGATTCCAGCTTGTGCTTCATCCAGCCCGGCAGTTCTCATGATGTACTCTGCATAGAAGTTAAATAAGCAGGGTGACAATATACAGCTTTGACTACTCCTTTCCCGATTTGGAACTAGTCTGATCTATAACATAGGAACAATTATACCTTCTATACAGTGCTCTACAAAAGGTTTGTCTTATTTGAAACTATGTATAGCCCAACAGCATCCATATACTTCAGTCAATTCCAGTTCTCTGGTGAGGCTGAGAGTAGTAGGTAGATGGGAAAGTATCTGGAGGCAGAAGAGGGCTTTGCTGGACATATGTTGTGGCGAGGTGATGTGAGCAGGAAGGATTGCTCACAGTCCTTCTGGAGCTGGAAGTTGAAGAGGAGAACAAGGCCCCATAGTGTCCTCTGAGATATGTCATTTTTGGTATGTTTGTCCTGTACAAAGGGAGATATGGATGAGAAGGAACCAGTAGGGAGAATAAGGATGGAGAAGGGGGGAGGAGCTGTGTTAGAGGAGAAGGAGGCGGGAAGGACAAGACCTAGATATCAGTGGATGAACAGCTTCCATCACATCCCCAGGGAAGCTGGTGACACAGTCAGTAATAAGATATTCATCAGGAGGATGGTGGAAGGCTGATGTGGAGGGCTAAACAAGACCCTTCTTCCTGTATGGGTGTTCATTTTCACCCTTCCTGGTTGGGATATTGCCAGTGAGATGAAGACCCCAGTTCCAGGGACTTTATCTGCAAGGTCACAATGTCTGGGAGTGTAGTTATCACAACAGTACATAACTCAGGTTTCCTCTGGTTAGAATTTATACAGTAACTCATTAAAGGCCAATCAAAGCTGAGTCTGTTACCCTGTGATCATATGAGTGGATTTGTGCTCCCTTCAGCAGGCAGAGGCCATAAAACCCCTTCTTTGGACACTCAACCCAGTTAGTATGCCCGGTTCAGGAGATCACACATGAACACAGGTGCCCAGCTGCCCCAACAGGATCCTGAGGTTCTAGGTCCTGCTGGGACTTCCTCCCCCTGGAGCTGCTTCCTCAAACTTTCACCCACTGGCTTCCAGACTCCAACATGCCTGAACCCTTCTTGATGTCTCTGGTCCTTGAAACAGGATTCTCTGCCCTTGCACCTGATCAGTCTTCTGGGGTTTTCCTACCTCTGCGGCTCCTGGTTCACCACAGAGTTGATCCTGCCAAGCAATTCCTGCCTTCATTATAGACTCAGGGCACATAGAACTTGGAAGTTAAGAAACCATTTTACCATATGATCCAGAGATCACACTCTTGGGCGTATATCTGGAGAAAACTGTAATCTGAAAAGAAACATGCACCCCAGTGTTCATAAGCAGCACTATTTATGATAGCCAAGACATGGAAGCAACCTAAGTGTCCACTGACAGATGAAGGAATAGAGAAAATGCGGTTTGCAAACACAATGGAATACTAATCAGCCATAAAAGAATGAAATAATCCCATTTTCAGCAACATAGATGGACCCAGAGATAATTAAAACATTATACTAAGCGAAGTAAGCCAAAGACAAAATCATATCATTTCCATGTGGAATCTTAAAAATGATACAAATGAACTTTCTTACAAAACAGAAATAAGCTCAGAGACATAGAAAACAAACATGGTTACCAAAGGTGGAAAGTGAGAGGGAAAAATTAGGAGTTTGAGATTAAAATATACACACAACTATAGATAAAATTGATAACAAGGACCAACTGCACAGCACAGGGAACTATACTCAATATCTTATAATAATCTATAATGAAAAAGAATCTAAAAAGAATATTATATATGTAAAATATATATACAAATTATGAAAGTTGCTCAGTTGTGTCCGACTCTTTGTGACCCCATGGACTCTTCCAGTTCTCCAGGTCAGAATACTGGAGTAGGAGTAGGTAGCCTTTCCCTTCTCCAGAGGATCTTCCCAACCCAGGGAATGAGCCCAGGTCTCCTGCATTGCAGGCGGATTCTTTACCAGTTGAGCCATATATATATATATATATAACTGAATCACTTGGCTGTACACTTGAATCTAGTATGACATTCCAAATCAACTATAGTTTAATAAAACATTTAAAAAAAAGAAACCATCTAAACATGAGTTCTCATTTATACTAAGAAACTAAGGCCCAGAGAAGGAAGCAGAAACTGGCAAACAGCAGAGTCAGGACCAGAGAACCCTATCTCCTGATGTCCACTTTCCCAGAGCCAATGTAGTGACCCTGAGATTGAGGGTCTCAAAAGGTTTCCAAACTGCCCACCCTGTTGGTGAGATCAGCTTCCCCCTGGATGTACGTAATGTGCTCATTTATGCCACCCCCTCCTAGACTGGAAGCCCCATGTTTGTTCACCATTGTGTCCCAAGCCCTAGGGGTACTGCCTGGCTCAGAGTAAGTATACCACCATTATTTCTTGACTCAATAAGCTGGTCAGTGTAGATATGGCCAAACCAATTTACTCAGCTCTCAAAGTGGTCATTTGGGCCTAGGAACTGGATGAGCTGAACCAGTGTCGTCAGAACAATGAACAGTGCTATGGTTTTGAGCATGAATGTGCTTTGGCCTCAGGAAGATCTGGGTTTGAATCGGAGCTCTGCCATCTACTGGCTGTACACCTCTTAACCTCAGTTCCCACACCCATAAAAAAGAAGTAGCAATGCGTACCTCAAAGGACTGTTGTGAGAGTTAAATGAATTATGTATTTCAAAGTACTCGGCTCAGTGTTTGACACATTCTGAGCCCTTAAAGCATGGAAACTTTTTATATTAGAGATGCTGCATGAGCAATGCCTACCCATACTGCCTTCTAGGAGCAACCGCTACTCATGAGCTCTGCTGCCCACGTGACCTTAACCTTGGACAGGGCTGATTGGACTGGGATAGGGTGTTAATAGGGGTTAACTTATTCAGTCCCCCTCTTCGGGGGACCTTCCAGGCAATTGCCATCCCATCTTGTAATGGATGCTCTTCCTTTGGCCACTGGAGGAACCAAGGCAACTTAGCTTTGGGTAGCCACTGGGAGAGGGGAGAGTGCCTCCATGCTGGGAGAAAAGGCTCTTCATCTCTGGATCAGGAGCAGCTCAGTGATGCTGCCTCAGGGCCCCAGTGAGCAATGCCATCAATGCATGAGGGTGTTGGCCCAGTGCAGAGTGGATCGGCCCTAAGTGTGTCTGCAGGGGTGACAACGGAGGTGGCAATGGCAGTAGAGTCTCATTCAACATTGGACGTGGAGGTTGTCGTTGAGGTCACCACATTTGTGAACAGACATGAGTTAGCTCTGAGGGGTACTGAGAGGACCTGGAGGTCCTATAATAGCAGCTGACAGGCAGGAGGCAAGCAAGAAAACACTCTTATGTTTTTTTATGGAACTCTAATGTTTTAACCTAGACCCACATGATCTGGGACCTGCATAACCAAAGGCCCCGCCCCAGGGTGGTGGGGATTTGAAGTGCAGAGGCCCTCACCCTCCTGCTCGGCCTCAGAAGCAGACGACTGCATCCCACAGCCTGTCTTCCCTGTACCATTTGCTCCCTCCACTCGACTCAGACATCTGGTCCCCACCCACTCCTTCATCACCACCCTCCCATCTCTCATCTCCTCCCGGGCCATGCAGTCTGTCTGCAGTGCCCTATCTCTGCCAAGGAGTCAAGGGCCGGCCCATCCATCCTCACACCTTCAGGTTCCCAGCAGTGTCCACCCTGTACCTCTGTGAGCTGGGCATGCCCTGGCTCCTGAGGCAGTTGATTCTGTTCTTGGTCAACTTTGGCTCTAACTTCTAACCTTGAACCTAAACCTGTCTCCTTAGAAGAGAAGCTAGGTCTGGGCTATGTCCTCTGGAGCTCTGTCAAGCGAGTTTGCTCTTTATTCTATGCAATGGACTTTTGCTCAGATGTGTGACATCAGAGTGATGTCCACTCTGCTTGGATCCCCCACATCCAGTTGCTTTTTGCCTTCGTCTCCCTCATCTGCCTTTCTCTCCATCGGTGCTTCCCCTTCCTTCCCCAGAGCCTCACCACCTCGTGCTGGTCCACACACCTCCTTTCTCCTCTTCCAAGTCTTCTTCCTCAGGGCCACAAGATGAATTTTTCCAAAACATCAACAAGCATACATTTCCCCGGTGACAGTGGCCTGGAACCTATAGGAAAAATCCTCCTCAATCTGGCATTCAAGGTCTCCTTTCCTCTGTCTCCAAGTTTGGACAATTGCTTTCTGACACAAAACCCTTCGTTGTTGTTTAGTTGCTAGTTGTGTGATCTTTTGTGATCCCGTGGACTATAAACCTCCAGGTCCCTCTGTCTATGGGATTTCCCATGCAAGAATACTGGAGTGGGCTGCCATTTCCTCTCCAGGGGATCTTCCCATCACAGGGACTGAACCCTCATCTCCTGCATTGGCAGGAGGATTCTTTACCACTGAGCCACCAGGGAAGCCAGCTGCAGGCAAACCAGTCAAATTCACTGTCATCAGAACATTCCATTAGCACTCTTGCCTCTGGGACCTGATCTATATACTATCTTTTCTCGTCTCCTTCTTTCTCTCCTGTATCATCTTTGGAGGCCTCCCTGACTGAGGCTGTGACAGGATCCCCTCCACACCCCAGAGAAACCCACAGTCCTCACCACTATGTGTCTCATATGTGATCTTATTTTTGATATGAGTCCCACTGAAGGTCCTCTGAGAAGTTTTATTCCCCCACCCCCTTCCTAGGTAGGCACTAAACACCTGAGTTTTGAGGGCAAAGATGAGATCAACCCTGCTGCCGAGATTCCCTGAGTCCTCTTCCACCCTCTTCACGCGTTCCTCCTTCTCTGTTTTTCCAGCAGGCTCTGAAGAGGACACAAGAGTCTCTGTGGGGTCTGACCACTGTCAGGTAGGATGAAACCACAGCTCCCCTGAGCCAATTAGGGAGGAGCATGCAGTGGATTATGATGTAACAATTGGTCACCAACCATGATTTACCAAGTTCCTCCAATCTTGGATCTGTACTTGAGTTCTACACATCTTAACAATGCATCCTAAAATTCCTCAAGAAAACATTTCCAGGACTGCTCAGAAGTGATCACTTTCCTTGGCTTTCAGGTTTCTTTTTGTTTTCTAATTGTTTAAAAAACCTGCCATATTGTAGGCACTCTTTCTGGACCACTGAATTTGTGTTTGTTTTCTCAACTTTGCCTGCTGTTTACAAGTCGTATAACTCATACATTCTCTAGTTATACATTTCTATAATGACTTTTCAGTCTGCCCTTTTCCGTTTCTGTATACATCCAAATATGACCCCATAGTTAGGAAACTTATGAAGCCACTAGAGAGTGGGGAAGCTGAGGGCACAGATTCCAAACACACAAACATAAGCTCACTCAACTCTCTGCTGTATCAGCTGTGTACTTAAACAATAACCTTTGTGAGCTTCAGTTTTCATCTGCAGGAGCATCAAGTATCCATTCCGTGTCTCGTGACAGTCAGATAATGTACACCTGATGTGCTTAGCCAGGCATGTTACACACACATACCAGATGTTGGCTACTGTTGCCAGAGATTCCCCAGTGAGGGCTTCAGCCCTGCAAGGTAGGTTATGAGGGGCCCAAGGAAGGCCTTTGATGGTGATGATAGTGAAGATAGAACTGTTAAAAGAGGCCACGGAGGCCCTTCTGACTCAAAATTAGAGCTAGAATCACACAGCCCAAAATTGGTAGAAAACTTACCACTCTTTAGAGCAGTCAAGGCATGAGCATCTTTTCTTTACCCACTGTGTTTCTTAGGGAAATCAGGTGATAATTCATTTAGTAATTTCTGAGAGTGGGGAGGGGCTTTGGGGACTATGGTAAGAATAGAGAAATGACCATTATCGTTTTGGGGATTGGGAATTCTCCATTCACCCTTCCTCTCCCCTTGGGACCTAGGGACTACACCCCGAAAGATCAATGGCTGAACGAGGAACTGATGGTCTTATGCTGAGCTAGCACCCCACAACCCTGAATGGAAGCTGAGCTGAAGAGCATGACGGAGGCCCAGAAGCCCCAGCAAGGGGCTGATTCAGTACCTATGAACCACATAGACAAAGATTACAATGACCATGACCCCCTCCCCTTGACCCTAGGGTTCCACTCTACCACACAGCTGCAAGGCCAAGGACCAGGAGGGCAGGAGAGGGGCAGGCCTGCTCCTGGAGGAGGCACCAAGGGAAGGCAGAGAGGGCTGGCCTTACCCGCTTAATTAGTCTCTCCCATACACCTATAAAGAAGGCAGTATTATCACTCCCATTTTGCAGGGAAGAAACTGAGGCACGGATGAAGCAAGCTGCCCCAGGTCACACAGGTATGAGGCAGAGCTGGAACTTGAAGCCTGGCGGGTTTGTTCCTGGTTTCCTTCTCATTTACATGCCAGTTGCTGACAGCCTCAATCATACCCACTTAGTCTCCTGACAGGGAAGCTTGGTGATTCCTTCCACTTGTGAGCACTGACATCAACCAGACAGGTGAGCTCATGGAGGGTGAGCTCTGCTAGGGACCTTTGGGGCAATGGTTTAAGGAGAGAGCAATGTAATTCTTCCACATTTTTCTTACAAGCTTGTACCTGTGAGTCCCAGCAATTGAACACAGTCAGTCAGTCAGTTCAGTCGCTCAGTCGTGTCCGACTCTTTGCGACCCCATGAACTGCAGCACGCCAGGCCTCCCTGTCCATCTCCAACTCCCGGAGTCCACCCAAACCCATGTCCATCAAGTCGATGATACCATCCAACCATCTCATCCTCTGTCGTCCCCTACTCCTCCTGTCCTTAATCTTTCCCAGCATCAGGGTCTTTTCAAAGGAGTCAGCTCTTTGCATCACGTGACCAAAGTATTGGAGTTTCACCTTCAACATCAGTCCTTCCAATGAACACCCAGGACTGATCTCCTTCAGAATGGACTGGTTGGATCTCCTTGCAGTCCAAGGGACTCTCAAGTCTTCTCCAACACCACAGTTCAAAAGCATCAATTCTTCGGTGCTCAGCTTTCTTCACAGTCCTACTCTCACATCCATACATGACCACTGGAAAAATCATAGCCTTGACTAGACAGACCTTTGTTGGCAAAGTAATGTCTCTGCTCTTTAATATGCTGTCTAGGTTGGTCATAACTTTCCTTCCAAGGAGCAAGCGTCTTTTAGTTTCATGGCTGCAATCACCATCTGCAGTGATTTTGGAGGCCCCAAAATAAAGTCAGCCACTGTTTCCACTGTTTCCCCATCTATATGCCATGAAGTAATGGGACCAGATGCCATGATCTTAGTTTTCTGAATGTTGAGCTTTAAGCCAACTTTTTCACTCTCCTCTTTCACTTTCATCAAGAGGCTCTTTAGTTCTTCTTTACTTTCTGCCATAAGGGTGGTGTCATCTGCAAATCTGAGGTTATTGATATTTCTCCCGACAGTCTTGATTCCAGCTTGTTGTTCTTCCAGCCCAGTGTTTCTCATGATGTACTCTGCACAGAACTTAAATAAGCAGGGTGACAATATACAGCCTGGACATACTCCTTTTCCTGTTTGGAATCAGTCTGTTGTTCCATGTCCAGTTCTAACTGTTGCTTCCTGACCTGCATATAGGTTTCTCAAGAGACAGGTCAGGTGATCTGGTATGCCCATCTCTCTCAGAATTTTCCACAGTTTATTGTGATTGACACAGTCAAAGGCTTTGGCATAGTCAATAAAGCAGAAATAGATGTTTTTCTGGAACTCCCTTACTTTTTTTGATGATCCAGCGGATGTTGGCAATTTGATTTCTGGTTCCTCTGCCTTTTCTAAAACCAGCTTGAACATCTGGAACTTCACAGTTCATGTATTGCTGACACCTGGCTTGGAGAATTTTGAGCATTACTTTACTAGCGTGTGAGATGAGTGCAATTGTGCAGTAGTTTCAGCATTCTTTGGCATTGCCTTTCTTTGGGATTGGGATGAAAACTGACCTTTTCCACACCTTTTCCTGGCCACTGCTGAGTTTTCCAAATTTGCTGGCATATTGAGTGCAGCACTTTCACAGCGGCATCTTTCAGGATTTGAAATAGCTCCACTGGAATTCCATCACTGCCACTAGCTTTGTTTGTAGTGATGCTTCCTAAGTCCCACTTGATTTCACATTTCAGGTTGTCTGGCTCTAGGTGAGTGATCACACCATTGTGGTTATCTGGGTGGTGAAGATCTTTTTTGTACAGTTCTTATGTGTATTCTTGCCACCTCTTCTTAATATCTTCTGCTTCTCTTAGGTCCCTACCATTTCTGTCCTTTATTGAGCCCATCTTTGCATGAAATGTTCCCTTGGTATCTCTAATTTTCTTGAAGAGATCTCTAGTCTTTCCCATTCTATTGTTTTCCTCTATTTCTTTGCATTGATCACTGAGGAAGGCTTTCTTATCTTTCCTTGCTGTTCTCTGGAACTCTACATTCAAATGGGTATATCTTTCCTTTTCCGAGCCACAGTCAGCTCCTGGTCTTGTTTTTGCTGACTGTATAGTGCTTCTCCATCTTTGGCTGTAAAGAATATAATCAATCTGATTTCAGTGTCGACCATCTGGTGATGTTCATGTGTAGAGTCTTCTCACACAACCAAGAGGTAAAAGGGGTGGACTTGTAACCTGGTCTGTAACCCTTGGATCAGCCTTGGACATCACTAAGATAACTAGGCATGTCAATTGCTCTATCTCCTTCTTGGTGAAACTAACAAGTCATAGCCTCTGCTGAAGGAACATCCCTCAACTGCCATTATCTGGTACCACTTGACCCTCATTCTTCCCCAGTTGGCCCTGAGAGGTCCCAAACCCAAAGGCCCCTGACTCATAGGCTGGTCAGGGACCTACAACATGGCTAAGAAATAATGAGTTGGGCCCAATTACATTCTCAACCTTGGGAATCTGACTCTAGAAATACAGAGACAGTGAAAGCTTGAGCCATGGGGATTGAAGCTGAAAGAATCTGGAGGTGGTTAAGGCTGTGATAGGTTGGGCAGAGAGACAATGACATTGCAGAAAAGCTGTAAGGTAGGAAAACATACAGTGGAGGGTGAGAATAAGCTGGTTGGAAGTGAAGCAGGCACAGACGAGCTGAGTCAGGCCAAGATGAAGGTGAAGCGTGAAAGCAGTTGACATTTGATCTTCCTGCATATAAGTATCATCTGGAGAGAATCTAACAAACACCAGTGTCTGTGCTTATTCCCAGGGAGTCTGCGTAATCAGTGTGGAGTGGGGGCCAGGCATTAGTAGATTAAAAATGTCCTCAGGCAGAGGCAGGTGGAACACCTCTAACCTGCCGGGAGGCTCTCCAGCCTCCAGAGTCTCCTGTTTTCGAAGCCCGGCTCCTGCTCTGCTGGAGGCCCCGTAGTTCAGGTTCCCCTGGGTCCTTTGGCAGATTCTTTTGGATATTCGGTCACTTACAGCTCCTGCCTTATTCCTTGCTAACAGAAGTTTGTACAAGTAACAGAGCAGCAATATAGTCAAGGAAGATGGGCCCAACCCCGGAGAATGAAGACAATTTGTCCAAGCCAAACAAGATAATCCCATCCCCTTCTCCCATCTTAGAGATGAGTATATGACTCAGTTCTGACCAATGACATGTTGGGGACAGGGGGCTTCTGGGAGAGGTTTTCTCCTTTAAGAGAGAGTGAGAGAGAAGCTGGAGAAAGCCCCCTCACCCTCTGTTGTACTGAAGAGTTGTGCTGCCTGATGTGACGACCAGAGCTTCTGGAGCTATCCTGTGACTATGAGGGGGAAAACCAAGAGAACTGCAGAAAATCTGACCAGAGCCCTGATGCGACTGCTGCCATTAACCAACCCAGGAGCCACCTTCCTCCAGGTTTCTTGTTACTTACTCTATGTTTATTGTGTGCCAGGTACCATCTTCAGCACTTTTCATGTGTAACTTAATGGGTGAAAACTGGCTTCAGTTCCTGCACAGGAACCTTCCCATACACCCCCTGTGACTTAACCCTGGCTTGTCCTGTGTCCCACACCCATTTGTCTTGGTTCTCCTTCCTGGAAGAGCCACAGAGGGCTGGTTTCAGGAGGCTTCCAGCTGATGCCCTTCTGGTCACATTCCACCAGGCTGGCTGACTGGCTCTCCTCTTACCCTTCCCTTCTACCTCCCTCACTCACCTCTTTACTCTTACTCCAATCCTTCCTTCTTCCCCTTTCCTCCATCCCTCCAATGACTGGATTTGAGAGGAAGAGAAATGGAGCCTCACGCCCCCTAAAACCAAAAATATCTGGAATGACTGTAGATCTTTAAAATCTGGATTTCTAGACAGTGGCAAGTCCTTAAATATTAGTAACTGGTCTCATCAGCCTAGCTGTAGCTCCAAGGTGGGCTTTCTTTTCATGCTATCCTGTCCCCTGACCCAAAAATAAGTCTAAGTGGTCCCCAAAGAAAGGGCAGTCTAGCCTCTTCCACGGCTCCAGCCAGGGATCCTCAGGATCTGCACGCAGGAAAGTGTATAGGCCCCTTTTCAGGCCCACCCCCGCATCTTCATAACTCTTCTTCCCGAGTCTGGAAGGTGGTTACCTTGGCTCAGATCCCGCGTTTCGAGCTCAAAAAACACCATAGGTATTAACAGTTACACAGACTTTATTTTTCACCCATTGAGCATAGGAAGGTCTGGGCAGGCAGAGGTGTCACCATCACCCCCTCGGTTCACAGACACAGACCGTGAGACTAGGCGGTGAGGGACAGGGGTCCTGTTGCTACCGCAGATCGCTAGGGGATTATCACAATGACACGTGTTCTTGGTTCTATTTACACCATGGAGTGTGGAGAGGGTACATTTCTTACACTAAAAATATATACTTTGGAATCTCTAAAACAAAAATATCTCTATCTCTACAGGAGACCTACTAGAAAGAAGAACATAGAAAACGAGGGAAATGTACCAGCACCTCAAGCCGTCCCCTTCCGTGGGAAGGTCGCTGTGCTCTCCACCTGACACCATGTGCTTGGGAGGGCAGCTGTATCTAACCAGTCGGACAGACAGACACAGATAAACAAGAGGGAGGCTTATCATCTTGGAGGAGTGAATATGGAGGAGAGGTGTGGGGAGAAGGATTTTGGCCTCTTTTGCAAAAGGAGTAATTGCACATCCAGTTTATTGCACGTGTGGAAAACCTGCAAGTTGAAATCGACTGCAAACCTGCTAAAAGAACCCGAGCTCTGCTGTTCCTGCTGGGCTTGGGAAAGGGCCGTGGGTGGGCTCTCTCTCCCGCTCAGAAATATTAGTGCCATCAGCTAGAAGAAAAATTCTATATTCTCCAATGCTGAAAGTGAGTTAGGTTTCAGAAAATGCTATTCCTTTTCTTTTCAGAAGGATCAGAAACCATTCCATTCCCTTTGAGCACAGAATCTCCTAAAAGAATTATGCCTGTAGTTGAATTGCTCCACTTTCTGATGTTTCCTATTGAAAAGATTCATGTGACACTCCTTTCCTCTTTCGATAGAGTTACTTCACACCTCTTTGGTTGTGAAAGTCAGCCTCCTTCCAATAAAGAAACTAAAGAAATGTGAATTGAGTCAACTACCCCATTCTCTATAATTAATACAAGACCCCAGGGGCACCAAGAATGATAAAGAGTAGGTTTGGTAGAAAAAATCCCTTCTATTTGGTTTTGGAATGTCTTTCTCTATTTACACTGAAATATGGATGAGCCTGAGGGCTTGAGAATTCATAGTCCCTCATCCTAAATAAGGCAAATAACCATCAAGTTCCTTTTTGGAGCAGCCCCAGAACTATCCAACCTCCCCCGCTTTCTTCCCAGCCCCCACTGGCGGGGGCTGTTAGGACCTCTGACCAAAAACTCCTTCCCTCCAAGAAGAACTTGAAAGACTGAGGAAAAGGCAGAAAGGAGGGAAAGAGAGCTTGAAAAAGCTAGGTCAGCAAAAAGGGGCAGAACTGAGATGATGTCTCACTTGGCCAGTTAGGACAGGCAGGAGCAAATTCTACCTTAGAAGGTCTGGCAGCTACGACCAAGAGACAGTCAAGAAGGCTGAGAATATCTGATGCATGTCAACTGTCCTGCCAGGATGTGGCTTGGGAACCTGAGAAGTCTAAGGAAAATGCAGTAACGAACTAGCAAAGAGTGCTTAAAAGTCCTCAGAGGAGGTGCTAACTCTCCTGCAAAGGCAGACATTTAGAGAAGCTAACAAAGTAGTATTAAGAACATACTGGAGAATATGTCTAATGATAGAATGAAAGCCATGGGCTCTTGGCTCAAGCCTTCTCCTATGCATCAGGGAAACCTGGACATGTTGAACATGGACGTTGAAATCATCAGAGAAGTTGCAGGGAGAATTACTGATTCCTTAATTAGAAGGAAAGTCTAGAATACAGAATAGCTAGAAAATAAAGTCAAACAGGGAAATGTCCTTTTTGGATGACCAAAAACCAGATTCCCCAAAGCAGAGACCTCTTAAAGGTCACAGATGTCAACCTAAGATGTTAACCAAACCTAAGACTTAGCTTACCAGATTTTGATCAAATATCTATGACTAATTTAAAAGCCAGTCCTATCCCAGACAAATAGAAAGAGCAACTATTTATAACCTGTTTTGGAAATGAATGGTTCTCTAGCTCTCTACCCCAAAGGCAAATTTAATATATGAACAAGGAGAGGGGACAGGAGCTGAATGCAGTAAAGACCAGCTCTCCTGATAGTCCCATCATCAGAAGTTTGAAATCAAAAACAGCTACAAAGAATTAGCCTGCATTTTATGTAAGCAACATTTTGGGCAATTTCACAACACATTTCTGCTGACCTTCACCTTCTCCCTAGACCAACCCTTCCTTAAGTCATAAATTAGGAAGTAACCCACCCACTTAGTAACGTCACTAGATGCCACTTTTTCTGCTTAGAACAAAGATTCCACTCACCATCACTTTCTTAATCCCTGGCCTCCATCCCTTCCTACTCTACAATACCAGCCTATCAGGACACTGACTGTCAACACTCAAACTACTCCTGAAATTTCCCCTCGTCAGAGAAGAGGTGGATTATTTCTCTGGCCCAAGCAAGCCTGGGCATGGGAATTACCTAACTACCTGCCTTGCTTTCTACCCCTAAATCAGTGTTTCCTTAATATTGAGCTTAAACACCTTTTTCTAAGACTAAGCTACGGCATTTGCCCTCAGGCAATTCTATCAGGCTAGAGAGAGAAGTCCTAGATGGGGGAAGGACCATATTCTCTTGATGTCCCCACAACTTAGATGCACGAGGCTGTTCAGTAGCAGCAACGAAATCTCCTAGATATACTCTTATTTGTCGGTAAGCACACATGAACACACATACACACACATATACACACGAGGCCTCTGTTTCACTATCACTCTCAGTTTCCTATCCTAAACACTGTCCCAACTTGACTCTGCCACCCATAGTCACCAGCCACAGACCTGAGCTGGGAAGCAGCCAGGACTGGGGCTGAGTGCCGGGTGGGATTTGGGAAAGATGAGAGAGGAAGAGTATGGAGTGGTTCCTGCCACTGAGATGCAGCACAAATGGAGCTAGCTGCTGTTTGAGGAAAACTTCACTGCCCCAAAAGACTGGCAGAGCCTCCCAAAGTAGGGAGCCCACAGGACAGGGCATCATGAGACATCAGTGTGTGCAGAAACAGATGTTCGGAGTGACACTGTCACCCAGTTCTCCTACATGGTGGAGACTTCCCTGCTAAATTCCCTGTAGCCATGCTGAGGCCAAGGGAACAGGAAGCAGTCACCACCTTCCCTATACAGAGGTGGCAGGAAAAGATGGGAGGGGCAAGATGGGGGAAGAGAGGAGGGATGTTCTCAGGGAACAGAGAAGAAAGGAGGCAAGTTCAAGGAAGCAGCCAGAGAGGGACAGGGAAAGGCAGCAAGAAAGCTTTTCCCAGTGATGGGTTGCCTTATGATTTTTCTAAACCAGGTAGGTAAACAGGTACAATGATTACATTTATCCTAAAATGATAAAATGTGAAGCTTTGGCTCTCAAAGATTTTAATGCCCATAGGGTTCAAAGAAGCATGCGTGATCCTGTCTGCACCATAGGAAAGGAAGCTGAGGCTGTCCCTGAAACAGCCTTGCAAATAGAAATTAGACAAGCAGGAACAATACCCATAATTCAAAGGGATATCACTTTAATATTTGAAAGCAGGGTGATGTTCAGCCAGTCGGCACTGGTATGGCCATACAAAATGCTTGTTTATAGCAGGCATCCTTTCTGAGTGGTTGTATCTATCCTGTACCAGTTGTCAAATATTTTGAAAATCATCTGTGTGTTAAAAATAATTGTGGCTCTAAGAGATAAGGAGATAGGAAAATGCAGGATTCCTTCAATATCAAAGTCCCTAGAGTAAGACTAGAATAGCATCAACATATTTTTGGAGTCTAAGGAATGTAAACTTCAATAAGATTATGTAGCAACTCTTCACCTAAGAAAGAGAGCACACTGAGGGGCCGTCCCTCTGCACAAATATTCTCCAGGATGGAAACTGATCAGATCCCCTGGGCACCAACATGCTTGTCAGTCACATTCTGTGCACAAAGGAAGGGAAAGTCTATACACAATGGAGCCCAAACCCTCAATGCAACAGAGAAGAGGAGACAAAAATTAGAAATATAGTCTTAAACTGAATACCAGAATTAATTTCACCACTTAAAGTTCATTTCCCCGTTGTGGCTTTTTACATCTGAAAGTCAAAACGTGTCAACGAAAAAAAAATCCAGAATGATCAAAGTGGTTTGGTCCATTGAGTTGATGATGGTTTGCGACTAAGGCAGCTAAGGAGACATTATGTAAGCACTTGGATCTCTCCAGGAATGGAATCAAAATATGTCCTCAGGAGACAGCAGCAAGACATGGATGTTTCCTCAACATGCCCAATAAAAAACCCCTTATCTCTTTTTCTACTCACAAACAACTATGGTCAAACTTTCGCCAGATATCCAGAAAGCAGACAGTACGACAAATCTTCAGGCTGGGAAGTCCTTCCTGATGTCTAAACTAATTCCTTCTGTGGCCACTAAAGCTCATTCTCTTACTCTATCAATGAACCAAGCGAAGCTGCTCATCCTCATTCATCATTTTCCCCTGAGCCTTTTCCCATCTGAGATAAGCAAGTCCAGTGTGTGTGTCCCTCTCGGCCCTTCCATCATCCAAGGTTCTCGCTGAGTTATGCAGGCTGCTGCTAGGGAGCGAGGAAGACGCACTGGGTCAGAGGCATCTTCTGGCTGTTGTGGTTGGCACTGCCAACGCTCAGGGTGCTGACCCTCCTAGGAGCAGACCTTCTGGCAGCCTCTGGGTCTGACCAGCATCCCCCAGAGGAGGCAACCAAACCAAGGCCCAGGGCTGCCCAGGAGCCTGCAGTCACTATGCAACCAGAGAGGCTTCCCTTTGCTCTCTGCTCTCCTCCCGCTCCCGCCGCTGTCCTTGAGCAAGAGGGACCTCCCTGAGGAAAATCCTCAGTGGCAGAATGGATATAGATGGCTCAGCAGGCCAGCCACCTGAAGAGGAAATGTTTGGCAAGTGGGAAGCTGGGTCTTCAATGGTGGCAGTTCTGAAGAGAAAGAGAAGGAAGAAGAGAAGTACCAGCAGGAGGTGGTCTTCGGTTTCCACGCTCAGGCCAGGCGATGCCCTCTGACGCACACCACCAATAACTGAATCTCGCATGGCTTGGCCAGGACCAAGGACAGGGCCAGGCTGGGGCTCGCTTCATCTCGGAGACCCCCGCCATCTTCTCTGTAACCAGAGCTTCCCTGTGGCACCTCACGGCCCACAGCCTCCAGCCCAGCAAAGACATTTAGTTGAAGAGACTGAACAAAAGTGTTACAATTAGACAAAAAGGGAACACATGATTCATTCCTGCTTTTAACACAATACTTTGAAGATGTCACCACAATTTGGATCTGGCTGTATTTTAAGTTCATTTACAAGTAGACTAGTTCTCAACTAAAAATAATCATGTGCGTTATACTTTCGACAGCTGCCTGGATTTTCCTCTGAAGGAAACAAGATTCTATATTTCACTCACATTCAGCACAGATTTATTTTAACCCATTCGATGAAGAAATAACCCACCACTACCACCCACTAGTGGCTGTGACTTTCCAGAGCAGCCTTATGAATGAGAGTTATTTACCCCCATTTCATGGCTGAATAAACCAACTGCCAGAAACAGTGGTCTGCCAGGTTACACATGACATTAATAGCTAGGCCAAGTCTCCTAACCTAGCCTACTGATTTTTTTTTTTTTTAAGCTAGAAAAATTGCCTTTAGTAAGACCTAAGATTTCACCTTCAATTATCTGATGACTTAGTGTTTGGACCAAATTATTTACGTAATTTGAGTACACAGCCTACCTCAATGTAGGCAAAAATGCCTCAAGTCTTTCCCTTTTCTTCATGAACCAGATTAAGATTGATCTATGCTACTGACAAATGATATTCAGAATTTGGTTTTCAAAATAAGAAAACAGTTACAATTTAATATTTCAAAATCTTTATGAGACAATAATTCTCATTATGGAACAAGTTAAATAGGTTACTTTGTATCAATATTATCAACAGTTTGTATGGCTGCAATCACCAGAGAGATGCTCTACCGATTTTGAAATGGGAAATAGAAAGAGGATAAAGGGAATGAAACAATAAAGCAAATTTACATTCCAAAATAATTCTATCCTAACTTTGGGCTTGTGTAAATGGGCAGCTCAAAACAATATATCTGCTCAAATAGCTGGAAAACATTTTTGCTTCTCTTAGGCTTGTAACAATTCTGTGAGGTTAGCGGCAGTCCTAGATGTGCTATTTAACAGATAAATTCAATTTTACACCTAAAATACAGTTTACTTTCAACACAATTTCTATTTTTAAAAGCCAGAAATAAATAAAAATCAGCAATTATAGTTCTCTTTACCTCTTTTCCTTTGTGTTTCCAGAATTTATACTGAGAGCTTTCCAGACCGTGGTTTTCGGCATTTCATCAGATATATTAATCTCGGAGGGGTCACATCTGAAATCAATGCTCAGGACAGTCAGTGTCAGCCATACAAATCAGTCATATACCTCGGTCTGTGACGCCCGCCACCCACCGGAAGGGAAAAGATGAAGTCTGAGGGGGCTCGCCTCACAGCTCTCACAGCACGAGGAACCAGATGGTGGGAATTCGAAAGGCAAGGTGGCCCGTGAGTCAGAGCTGAGGGCTGGGCTGGGGTGCTGGCCAGTGGCCAGCCCTGCCTGCAAGTTCTGCTCGCCTCTGACAGGCCCCTCTGGCAACACTGGTGGCAGCATCAGGGGCTACAACTGACTGAGCGCTCACTGCGTGCCAGGCATGGGGCTAAGCACTCTTTGTTCCTTTTCTCATTTACGTGGCCAGATCTTTTCCATTTGTAGTTTACACAGGTCCGTTACAATGTGGTATCTTAACGATTATAGCATCAGAGATGATTAACATCCTCACTCTGAATGTGCAGAAACCAAAGCTTGTAGGGTTAAGAGACCGTCCAAGGTCAAACGTGCATAAGTGGAAACTCAAGACCTTGAATCCTGTCCTTGGTCTCCTAGAAACCCCCATCCCCCCAATACTCTGAAGCTTTCCTCATGCCAGACTGTTTCCTTCTAAAAGGCCAAGAGAGGAGGCAACACCTGCTAGGAAAGGAACATGGCTCCCACTATACCACAGAGAATGCAAAGTCTCTGGCTCCTTGAATGGCAACTCACAGAAAGTTTATTAAGGACCAAAGATTCCATTTCTTTGTGGTCAGCGTCTTTTTTAAGTTGAATACTCCTAGTAACAGAGTAGAATGGTGGTTACCAGAGGCTGAGGGATGGGGGACAAGGGGAGATATTGATCAAAGGGTACAAACTTCCCATTAAAAGATGAGTAAGTTCTGAAGACTTAATATAGAGCATGGTGACTACAGTTAGTAATAAGAATGTATTGTATACTTGAAATTTGCTAAGAAAGTAGATCTCAGATGTTCTCTCCACCCACAAAAAAGAAACGGTACATATAGGAAGTGATGAATATACTGTCAATTTGATTAAAGTACTTCTTTTACTATATATATTTACGTATTACATATAATGTTGCATACCTTAAATATATATTACTTTCAGTTGTCATAAATAAATGAATAAAAGGCCAAAGAAAAGCTTTTCCTCTTCTCTCCCTCAGTATAAACCACAATCAATTCAATAAGTCGGCAGTAAATTATCCAGCATCTAGATGGCCCAGATCCCCTCTCTCTCCCTTTTCTGTTCCCTCTCTACCTCTGGGCTTCTTTCAGCTGTGTATTCCTCTCTCAAAGTGGAAACAAAATGCCAGGAATGAAAGCACAAATGGACCAATTTAGCATCCTGTGATTTGTGGTGAGCAGGCTACAAACAGGTTGAACAGACCAAAAGGCTAAGATCACTGGCAGAAGTAAGGAACTGGAGGAATCCTAGTTCAGTTTCCCCTTGGCTTCTAGAACTGCAGCTGCCGTGAGCCAAGCTGGAAGGGGATGTCCCTGCCCATCCCCTCAAGACTTGCCTAAGCGTGGGAACTTCGCGCCCACTAGGAGGACAAGCATAGCCTGTACCCTATTTGCCTTTGGAAGGTGGCAGAGATAGGCAGAAAGAGTCCTGGTTTGAGGAGAGCATGAACTCTGGAAGCAGGGTCCTCCCATGACTCCCATAACTGGCACAGTGCCTGACGCATGGCAGGCCCTCAGGAAACCATGAAAGGAAGTGTGTTTTCATAGTTTGCAACTGAGAGGCTGAATGTTTAGCTTTTTATACCAGCAGCTGCATTCATGCCCCAACCCCCACCACAAAGCCAGAATGTTTACAGAACCACCAAAAGAAGTCAACTCCTCCGTGTTTTGGGAGCTTTACCTGAAACTGTTGTTCTTTCCAGGACTACTTAGTAACTTCCTGCTCTCTAAGGGGAACTTGTCTCCCCCAATTTCTAACATTTTCTCAGCTTCCTGCAAGAAAAGGAGACATTATTTTATCTTGGATCAAGTGAAACCAGTAGTCTACACCAGCCCATTTTTCAATCCCTATAATTTCTACCTAATTTTCTCTCACATTTATTATAAGAGAATGTAGCTATGTTCGTTCATAGTTTTGACTCACCATAAAATGAGTGGCAATCTAATATCTGTACCTATTGAACAGTACTTAAAAAAAAAAAGAACCTGAATATGAGTAAACCTTTAGATACAACTACCGATTTACCGGAAAGAGGAGCCCAACAGGCTACAGTTGATGGCACTGCAAATGATTTAGCGACTGAAAAACAATACTGTTAACTACAGTCACAAGGCTGGATACTATAACCCTATAACTTACTCATCTCATTGACCTATCACAGCCCTACCCCTTAGCGTTCTGTGATGCCACCAGACTCCAGTCTGGAGATTTTTATCTCAGATCACTCCTAATTTCCACACTGGCAAGCCCTACAGAAATATTGGTGATGTGGAGGCCATTGCTCACTCTAGCCTTCCTTTCCTCTGCAACCAATGTGAAATCCCCCACAGAAACATGCCCTATGTGTTAGCCTGTGGACTTTTGGACTATCCTACTTTAGGCTTGTTGTTGTTGTTTTGTCACTAAGTTGTGTCTGATTCTTTTGCGACCCCATAGCCTGTAGCCCACCAGGCTCCTCTGTCCATGGGATTTCCCATGCAAGAATATTGGAGTGGGTTACCACTTCCTTCTCCAGAGGATCTTCCTGACCCAGGGATTGAATTTTTGGCTTATCCTTATATAGGATCATTGCACTGTATACCTTAAACTTACAACATATTATGGGTTAATTATATCTCGAAAAAATAACACAAGATTTTCAAAATTCAAGATTTGGGGGAAAAATTCCTCTAAAATGAATTTCAAAGTGCCTATTTCAGGCACTAACTGGATGTGGAAACTCTTTCAGGCTCATCCTTGGACTGGTATCTTCATTTTGCTGAACATCCATTCTTTGCACATATTATAAGCCACTGACAGAAGGCCCATTGTGTGGATGGCAGAAGCCAAGTGCTCAGGAAAGTGAGAAAGGCCAGAAAGTCCTATACAAGTCATCTCTATGAACCACAACACATCTGCAATTAAGTATGTAACAAACACTCTCAGAAAATAATAGATTTTGAATAATTATCAAATTAGACCTTTGGGAAAACATAAACTATTCAATCTGATAATAAAAGCAGATTCACATCCATATTCTAAGTGTAAACCTGGTAAGTAGGCTGTAGACAAACAGAGGGAAAAACAACTGGTTATCAAATTTGAAGATGAAGGACAGACATGAGCTGAGAATATCTTCAGAGTAATCTTCCCCGATCCTAAATATAACCCTTGGGATTCCAGACATGCTGACTTTCATGTGGCCCTTCCTATGTTCTGTAATTTGAGGCTGCCCCAAAGCGTGCAGCTGGTGCAAGAACTATGACCTCTTCCTCCTTGGCCTTCTTCTTGGCATCATCCAGCTTCTTCTTTTTGCTCTCAGGCATAAGATCATCCAACCAGCTCAGCTCCCGCTTAGAGAAACAGAGATCCATGACTTTCCTGACAAAGACCAAGGCCAAAACCTGAAGAAATATAAAGAAAATGAATTAAAGGGGCGTGTTCCCTTCTGGAGCAAAAAGCCACGTCTTATGTTCACAGCAGACTAAGACATGTCAGGCAGAATCAAACTCGACAATCATCATAGTTGCCTTTTATTGAGGCTCTCTATACCAGATACTATGTGTTTTATGCACAATATTTTATTTAACTATCATCATAACAACTCTAAACTTATTAATTCCCTACTTGAACTAATTTAATTTCTTCACTGAAAAGAGAAACCCTCATTGTCAGATTGCCCTAAGAGCTGTCTTCTCCTGCCTCGAGGCCAGTAGGAAGGGCTAGAGGGCAGGACAGGGGTGGCAAGCCTCTCTAGGAGATGGTTTTGGTGGGGCCAGTTATACCCAACCTGAGCAGGGCCACCACAGGGTCAGGGCACCCTGAAGGGCCATGTGGATTTCCTCTGGCCCTCTGCCTGTACATTTACTCGCAAAGCCTTGCTTTATGTCCGCTGCATGGATCTCGAGTGGTTTCTGCCTCTGGCCTCTGATGAGGTTTGACACTCATTTTATAAATGAGGAAACTGAGGCCCAGGGAGAGAAGGTAACTTGCCTAAAATATGACAGCTAATCAACTCAATAGAAATGACCAGAGTTCTCAAATACTTCTCCACTTTCTCCCCATAAGGGCCATTTCAGCCAAAGGAGAACCAATAACAACCCAGAATGCCCTGTGTGGACTGACTGCTATTCACCAGCTAAATCCAGTGACTGGATCAGAAATGGGGCAACTCTGGCTAACTGCATTCATTTCCCCTTAATTTCAACAACTATTTTCACAATAAATACAAAATTGAAAGTATCCCTTCCAGGATTTGCTGGGAATTTGCTATTTCTCTAACCAAACACTCAAGCCCTGAACACAGCACCCCAATGCAGAACCCTACATGTATTCTGACAAAACTGAGAATCCCATCAGGAAGATATATATCTAGGAGATTAGGGGAAAAGAACCCCAAAGTTTCCTCATCCTTGAATATTCTTCCAGTAAGACAGACTTCAAAAGTATGTAAATGAATACTCGATATTACCCTCATTGCCTTTTCCCTCCAGAGGTGCATCCTTTGGATAACTTTCAAACAGCCCACTGAATGCTCAGCATTCTCATGACATAGAGTAAGCCAGAGAGAGGAAGGCATCAAGGGGACAAGATGAAACAGTGAGGTGGTCGGGTGGCAGGTATTCCATCATCACCCTGGTTTTAGGAAACAGATTGTCACCTGTTGCACCACACAGTTCAGTTTTCCTGGTCTCCTTTCCAAAGCCCTTGCTTCAGTTTGAAAGGAGGCAGGGGTGTCCCAGTCATTTATCAGTACTAGACACCTCTTCCTCTCTCCCAGTGACTTGAAACAGTGCATTTTCATCACTATGGACACTTCTGATTGCAATGAATTCTAAACTGGAACCATACTGCTTTCAGATAATATGCAAATTATCACAAACATGAAGAGTCCTCTCTCCAAATCAGATTCATGAAAGACAGAGAAATATTAATAAATAGAAATACAGAGAGGCAGAAAGGCAGATGGATAGTCTTGAAAGAAAACATGGCAAACTACTACACACATGCATCCACACCCCAAGGTCCCCCACGTGCTTGGTCTGTGAAGACCAGCCAAACAAGCAGGAACTCACCATCAATGAAGGACTAGTATCCAGAATACAGAGAGCACTCCTGAAACTCAACAACACAAAAACAAACCGCCTTATCTCAAAATGGGCAGAGGACTTGAACAGACACTTCTCCAAAGAAGATATACCAACGGCCAATAAACACGTAAAAAGATGCTCAACATTACGTTATCACTGCAGACATTAAAACCAAATCAAAACCACAACGAGATACTAACTCACACCCATTAGGATGGATGTTCTCCAAAACACCCACCCTGACGCAACATGGACCAACCTTGAAGACATGCTAAGGGAAGCAAGCCAGTCACAAAAGGACAAATACTGTGATTCCACTCACATGAGGTCCTGAGAGGAGACAAATTCATAGAGACAGAAATTAGAATGGTGGTTGCCAGGGACTGAGGGGAGTTATTGGTTCACAGGTACAGAATTTCAAGTTTTGCAAGATGAAGAAGGTTCTGGAGAAAGATGGTGGTGATGGCTGCACAACAAGGTGAGTGTACTTAATGCCACTGAATTGTACAGTTACCATAGTGAAGATGCTAAGCCTTACATTACGTCTATTTTATCACTATTTTTAAAAATAAAGAACAATACCTTTTAACACTCACCATCATGGGAAAGACAATGGCAGCTGGAGACGCCTTGATGGCCCAGAGCAGCACGAGGCAGGTCAGCTGGATGAGGGTGAAAAGGTGCACCTTGCGCAGCGGCACGTGCCGGAGGTAGATGAAGTCCGGCTGGTGCTTCGCGGGCATCCCAAAGAGCTTCAGGCGATCAAAGAACTGGAAAAGGGGGGTCAGCACTTATCTTCCGGTGGTTTTCCTGGGGCTTGTTGGGCCCATTCATGTCTGGTATACCATAGGCTCTGAAAGGTAGCTAATACCATTTCTACCTGACAGAAGTAGAAACTGAGTCTCAAAGAGAACAGGTCATTTGGCCAAGGTTGGTAAGGGACAGCATCACATTTAAACCTCTCTCTTCTCATTTTCAGTTCAACTTTCTTCTATCCATACTGTAGCTCCTGAGAGAGCTCTTTCTTGGGGAATACTGAAAACAAAATAGGCCAATGGCATTCTTCTGCTTAAAAGCCCAAATCTATTTGTTCTTGGAGGAGTTTGGAGCTTTTCACGAACTATTTAAAGTAAAAAGATAAAATGAAACCTCACAACATTCTGGATATAGAAAATATCCTTATATTATAAAAAGGAAAACAGAGACTCTGAGAGATTAAATAACCTGCCCAAAGAACTCAGTGTTTAAAAGTGATTACTGGACATTCCAAAAAGACAAAGAGGAACCAGCCACCAATAGAAGTAGCTAAATTATCATTTTATCTATGATAAAATGAGCTAACACAAGTTAGCTCCTGATTTTCTCAATTCAAAGGACTCAGAGGAATGAGCTGATAGACGGGGAAAGACAATGTGTGACAAGAAGTAATACCTGCTTACCTGGGGCAGTTCCCTTGACTTCCCAATCTCTTCACCAATGTACCCCCAGTTACACCTCCCCCCACACACATTTTAGCCTGGCACCAAAACTAGTGGCATCCATGGCAACTCACTCCAGTATTCTTGTCTGGAAAATCCCATGGACAGAGGAGCCTGGAAGGCTATGGTCCACAGGATCACAAAGAGCAGGACACGACTGAAGCAACTTGACGTGCACATATGCATGTGTAGAAGCCCGTCTGGCTTCTGACCAACCTTCCAGATCTAAGTTTACTAGCATCTGACAAAATACCTAGTGTTTAACACATGTCTGATAACTGCCGAATGAAACTGACGAAGGACTGGAACCATGGCGCTGAGTCAGGCCACCCTGGAAGTCTCTGTGCCCTCATGCCAACACGACTGTATTTTGTCCAGTGTCCAAGGGAATGTCTAAAAGAGCTTAAGCAGCAAGACTAGGAAATAGTTCCTCAAGAACTGGCTTCTGGTTCCCTAGGGAAGCTGCTCTCCCTGGTCAGGAAGGTGAGCTCACAGAGGGAAGACGCTGCCTGGCTGAACCCCATAGTACCTGAATTCCTTGCAGGGAAGACACTCCCATGTAGAGGAAGACTCCATACAGGACCGGCATCGGGATAAACTGAAGATGAAAGGGCAAAGACCAGAAATTCAATGTGGTATCATAGCACACTCAAGATTATATAAACTGCCAAACCTCCAAGAAGGGAAGCAAACTCACAAAATCACTGCAGAAATGCTGCATTCGTTTCTGCTGTTTTTACATGATTAAGAAGCAGAAGTGAACACAGAAGCTGACAATGATACAAATCATTTTGTTCTGAAATGAAATGATTACATGTAAGTGTAATCTGGTCCTGGTTAAATCATAGGCCTCACATCTTCTCCCCATCTGGTTCTTCCTCCTCCAGGGAAATGGGCAGGCATGCACACACAGACACATGCACACACAGACACATGCACACACACACACTCACCCATCTCTTTTACAGAACTGAAATCTTTTAAATCTTTTGTAATCACATAATCATCTCCTCAGGGATTTGGTGTATTTTAATATAGGCTAAAAGCATTTGCTTTTTATTAATCAGAGACTTAAGGGCAGGGGTAGGGAGGTATCTTGTCAGATAAAGAATAATTTAGGGAGAAATGGCAACATGATTCTATTACACTTGAATAGACACGCACACTTCCCACATTATACCAATCTAGGTAATTTTCAGAGCAGCTTTGTGAGGTAATGAGGCCCATGGAATTAAGGCGAGGAAAATGTCACTGCAAAGACTACACTCAACTTGCTTTTATGCTGGGGCTAAAGAACATTTCTAAACATAATTCTTCTTTGAACTAGAAAATCCCCATTGGATTTTACATTGTTCTGGCTCTAGAGTGAGTAGACATCTCAGTTTGGTGCTAATCTTGTTAGAAGAACTACTGAATGATTTCCTAAGAGAATCCTCCTGAGACTGTTCTAGGAGCGCCAGGCAATGCCCACCACAATGACTCATGGTTACGTTCCAAAGAGCAGACACCTTTGGGCTCCTCCAGATGGCACCCAGATCAGAGGTGGGGGCATGGGGCATGAGGAGAAGGGGCAAGATCAAGTGAAAGGTAAGGGGGCAGGAGGAGGGTTCAGAATCCTGTCCCACCTCTGCCAATTTGCACCCTTAAGCAGCATCTGCACTGCAGGCTGAAGTGGCTGACGAGTCACTAAAAAGTGGGAGAAGGAGGCAAGGGAGATAAGTAAGTGCTCCACAATGGCTGGGGCTTGAACTTTCTTTTTTATCCTGTTTTTCCCACAGGCAGGCCTTTCACCCACAAAAACATTTATTCCTCATGTTCAAAGTAGCTTCTATCTTTCCAAAAATCCTATTTTCACCCCATGTCTCATACCAGTACTGCCCATTTCGCTCTTCTACTTCATCAGAAAAAACTTCTTGATAGAGTTGTCTGCCCACACTCTCTTTACTTCCTCATCACCTATACACGCTTCAGGTCCCCATCCCTAGGCTTCTACTGTATTGTTCCAATGAATCTACTCTTGGCAAGTCTCATTAGGCTTCCACGTTACTAAACCCAATGATCTTGGCTTGGTCCTCATTTTTCCAGACAGTTTCCAATCAATCATTGCCCTCGCTTGAATTCCCTGACATCATACGCTCCCGGTTCTCCCCTTCCCGCTCTGGCAGCCCCTCTGAGTCTCGGTTGCTGTCTCCTCCTCTACCCACCTTCTAAATACTGGACCTCCATGGACTCTGCTCTTCTCTCCACTCCTCCTTTTTTATAGCTACCCTTCCCCCGAGTGAGCTCATCTATGCCCCTGGCTTTCACTACCACCTATGTGTTGCTGACTCCCAACATTTATATTTTTAGTTTAGTAACAACCCCTAGCCTCTCCACTCAGATGCCTACCAGACATCTCACTCAAATCTGATCACAGCCCATCCCTTACAAAATCACTTCCTCCTTCATACAGTCTTCTCCGCCTTAAATGCCATCACTATGCACCCAGATGGTCAAGCCAAAAACCTAGCAGTCATTTTTATGTTTCTATTCTCCCATTCCATATCCAATCAACCAGCAAGACCTGATCTCCTCCAAGATATACAGAAGTTATGCCTTTTATGCATTCCTTACTACCAACTTCCTTATCCAACCACCATCCTCTCTCATCTGTAATAGACTCACCAGTCTCTCTACCTCTATTTTTCCTCAAACTTAAATACTTATTCTCTAGATATAAGCCAGAGAGATCTTTTTAAAAAAGACTAAATGGATAATGTCCCTCTACTGTTAAAACCCTTTGAAGGTCACCTTTACCAGCGTTAACAAGCCCTACATGCTCTGCCCTTGCCCTCTTCAATCTCATCTCGCAGTGCTTCTGCTTTACATCCCGGAGCCACACAGCCCTGGAAGCTCCTAGAACATGCACCATTATTCCCCACTTCAGGACTTGTCCAGACTGCTTTTCTCCTTTCCCCCATGTCCTCTCCCACCACTCATGGCAGGGCTGGCTCCATCTCATCTTAAACACCATTTCCTTAGAGGAGCCTCCTCTGACCACACTAACAAAACACATCCCTTTAATTCTCTATAAAACCATACAACACTGTATATTTCCTTTGATCACATATTACATTCTGTAACTACCCTGTTTATTTTCTTAACTAACTTCCTTAACTACATCTTATCTGTCTTGCTCCCCTCAGAATAAATTCCTCAGGGCAGGTATTTGTATGTGTTTCTATTTATCATACCACTGCATTCCCAGCACACATCAGGCACTTAATATTTACCTAGTGAGCGAATGAATGGTTGTACCTTTAATACAGCTGTCATGAAGACTGAGCAGCCCATCAGCACAAAGATCATAAGGCCTGTCACTCTCTGTTCTCGGATGCCCAAGAATTTGGGCTGTTCTCCAGGGGCAGAGCACTCAGATTCCAGTTTGAGGCTATTCACGTGTGTGATGGATAGGACAGTTGCGGCCACAAACCAGGGCAGGCCCATGATGGAGCAGACACCCAGCATGATGGCCACCATCAGCAGGTCCAGGTGGTAGCCACATCCTTTCTGTGGGGAAACAGAGTCTCCATCACCATCAGTGGGCTGGCTGTAGTGGGACATAGGACAGTGAGCTAAGAGTCTCAGGCCCAAAGCAGGAAGGATAAGGAAGGGGTCCAGGGATTCCAGAAGAGTCTTGCAGCCCCTCCTGGTTTGGAGGGAACAGAGAAGAAAGAGAAACCTTAGCGTGTCCTACACATGCCAATATCCAGTTTTTATCCAAGTGTCCCCAGATCTCACCCTGAGTATCACATATTCAAAGATACATCCTTTCTCGGCAGAGTAGCCAAAGACACATCTTGACCATTCTAGAGGGTCGACCCTATAGGAGTTGATGATAAAAAGGTTCCTATAAACACTCCCCATTCCTTGCCAAATATGGATGTTGCCTACACTAGGGAATGAAGGAATAGAGACGAGTCATGAAGCCTCTCACTAATCAATGTATTGGCACCAACCCTACCTCCTAGGATTCTTGGGCTCAAAGTTCAGTCTGGAAACCTCATTAATGGACACCAATGGGAGAACAGTTGTCTCCAGGAAACAGTGGTCCAAGCCCTAACCTGAACCTCAGGAAGATAATCCTGGACCAGAGCATGTGACCATATAGGGACGACCAAGAATTCTGCCCACCAACCTCCCCTATAGGTCTGAGAGGAGAGTAATCGATTCCAAGCTTCCTTCACATTGTACAAACATGCTCTACTCTAGTTTCATCTCCAAACCAATCTCTGTCATTAATGAAGGAGTCAGAAACCCCTGGAAACTCTCTATGAGCTCCTTCCATAACTGCTTTCACCCAGGTTCTACAGTTCCTGGTCTAAATGGGCTTTCCCTAAAATTTTTTAAAGATGTAATAGGTTGCCATTTTTATTATGCCATTATTCTAGGTCAGAAATTTTTCTTACCTTGAGTTTGTGTTCCTTCCTGTTAATGATGACGGCTGTGATCTGCTGGTCCATGAATATTAAGATAGTGCAGAGCAGTGCTGGGATAACTGCAGCAATCACAGTCCACCAGGGATTGGGGCCAATGGGACTAATAATCCACCCTCGGTCATCCCTTGTGGGCTAAAGGGGAAAAGCAAGGTTTTATTTTTGTATTTTAAGTTAACTGTAGTCATTAGGGCAAAACAGATCAAACTGAATCACAACAACCACATTTCTTTTTATTCTTGAATGAAAATTCTCAAAAAAAAAAAAAAAAAAAGGGCATGAAATACAGCAATTCCTTAGAAAATCTATGACCTTGTTCCAAATCCCCTTTGAAAGAGTCAGTCCTCAATTGTCAATTTCTTATGGAATATTCACTAATCCTTCACTTCCTTCCCTGGCTCTCCAAACTCCTGTGTACAGAAAAAGTGACTTTATCTCTGCATCGACCCAGATAAAAGATATTAACTAATAACAAAATCTGTTGTTTAAAGAAGAATTTAAAACTTTGAAAGACAATATAAATAACTTTGATTATCCTCCTCACTACTCTCCCCACCAGAAGCCATATCATGTATGTTTACAGCACAAATTAAGGCAACAGAGTCAGTTACGTGGAATCTAAGGGGCCTGGTCCAAGACACGCCTCCCATCAGCAATGCTGGGCGTCAGGCAGGTGGCCCGCGCCTCCCCCCTCCGAGTCGGGGGAGGGTCCCGCTGCGCCCCGCCGGGCGTCTGGCAGGTAGGGGGCCGTGTGCGTTCGGCCGCCCCCGTGGTGTGAGCCCTGGGGGAAGGGGGGGCTGTGTTGGGGCGCGACGCCCGGTAGGCTTCGGCTTCCCCAGCCCCGCAGCTGGCCCTAGAGACCTGAGAGAGGAGCCCAAAACACTGAATCTGGGGACTCGCATGATCTGGGATCCTCTTCAGTGACCCTGTAAGACCACTGTTCATAAATCTTACAAACTAACTGTTGCTGCTACTGCTAAGTCACTTCAGTCGTGTCCGACGCTGTGCAACCCCATAGACGGCAGCCCACCAGGCTCCCCGGTCCCTGGGATTCTCCAGGCAAGAATACTGGAGTGGGTTGCCATTTCCTTCTCCAATGCATGAAAGTGAAAATTGAAAGGGAAGTCGCTCAGTCGTGTCCAACTCTTCTAACTAAACTCTTCTAAATCTAAAAAAAAAAAAATGCCAGGGTACTCTGGGGAAGAAAAGTTCACTTTGATTGGCAAGTAGGGATGGAAGATAAAAAAAAGGCCAGGGATACAAACTGGCCCCAAACTCATGAACAAAGCAAATACTTTAATCCAAAGTATTTGGTTCCACATTGGTTATCATTCTAGGATTCAAAGACTCTTCAATAATGTCACCAAGTTCCAAATTATTAATAGGTTAGGTTCTGAAAGTTTATAGAATCTGTGTTTCCTTAGTAATAATGTTCTAAATGGTTGTTAAATTGCTAGGTCAACACAAAAACTTATTAATCCCTAACTGACATTAATCCATCAATAATAGTACTAGCCTTCAGACTGGGTCTTGGTCACTGGGGGTCATGTGGTGTAATAGGGAAGAGAAGAAAGAAGAAAATGTTCTCTCTGCTTCCTGAAAGGGAGGCCTGCCAATGAGCAGCACTGCCTTTGACATTCCCCCATTTTCTCTGACGTCTCTCCCGTCTTCCAGAGGCCTTCTTCCCACATGTCCCAGAAATGCAGTGCCTTCTGACTATCTGAAGCCTACCCATCAGGAAACCTTTCCAAGGACTGCTTAATGCTCCGAGATTACTTATTTTTACACAAAATCCATTCCTCCTGCATTGTCGACCTCAGCCAGCTATTAGAGAAAAAGCTGATTGCACTCATTCACACAGGGTGAGTATGATATATATTCTAGGAGGTATATACTTTTAAAGAGGATTTTTTTAATCCATCAATTTCTAACTGGGTGGAATTTCAGTTGAATTTAACAAAACGAAATAAAATTTTTTCAAGCAATACAGAAAAAGATATTTTTAACCAGGCCTGCTTCAGGGAGAGAGAAAGGGAAGACGAAAGCTGACTATGCCAGGTGTTTACAAGTTACCACGGGTCTGCGTTCCCGGCTTCCTCCTCCTCCCCAGCCTCCCCGCCATTCCCTCCTCTCCTGGCTCCTCTCCAGTCCCCAAGGACACCCAGGTTTCCTCTTCTCTCCACCCTGTGGGGATCTGTGGAACTGAGCTCAGCTATCTTCTCAGTTTCCTCAGTAGGTACCCCCAAACTGAAACAGATTCGAGTCCCCATGTTTAGATCATCTGTTTTACTTTTTGTATAGATTTTTGGATCAACAGTATTGATTATAGACAGATATACAAGCAATGAATTAGGGTTGAAGAGAGGTCACGATTACTCTGGTGGGAGCCCTAGAAGGAGGGTGAAGCTCTTCCACCGCCTCACCTCCTCATGGGGCAAGATACTTGAGGACCAGGACTGAGGCCTACAAAGAGCCTTTTCACCCTTCCTGATTTCCTAAGCCAGCTGATGCTCCATGAAGTGCTGTGAACCAGAACTTGTTCCAGAGACCCACATTCCCACAGTCTTTGGTATATGTTTATATAACTATAAATATTCCATTGTTTTATTTTTTAAATTATTTATTTGGCTGCACTGGATCTTATTAATAGCTGTGGCATGGAAATTCTTGGTTGAGCCATGTGGGATCTAGTTCCCTGACCAGGGATTGAACCCAGCCCCCTGAATTGGGAGTATGGAGTTCTAGCCACTGGACCACCAGGCAAGTTCCCACATTTCATTGTTATAAATCTTCACATTTTAAAGACAATAAATGGCATTAAGAAAATAAATAAGGCTTTTCATTCATTAAACAACATTAGGTTTTCTGACTTTTCTGATTTGAACTCAGTCAAGCCTGAAGAGTTTGCTTTTCTGCATGGTATGGTGTGAGCAGCACGACTCAGATTTAGAGGACCACAAAACACATGATTACGATAAGGAGAGGCCCCTGAAATAACTCGGGATCAGATTCTAGGAACTACATAATGGCACCAAGTACCCTAAGATCTGTTTACCTTGAACACACTGGGAACCTGAAGCTTGGGTGATGGGACTCCAATCAAAAAATCAATAATCACCATTGTGAAGATAGTGAGGAAAACAGCAAAGTCACTCACCATGGAGCGGACCTGGCAGGAAAAAGGATCGGAGATGTGTTACAGTGGATTAAACCCAACAGAAAAGACTCAGGTATTGTAAAATGCTTAAACATGCTCAGAAGAATGATTTAATTTTATTGGTCGATTAATACAAGCATATTTAAACAACAGGACTATGTTAACATGCCAAAATTAATACCACCAAAGTGTGGGTATCATTAGGGAGAATGAATCCTCTGACAAATTCTCCTGGGACCCACTCCAAACTCTGAGTTCTGTTTAGAGAATCTGGGCCCAGCATTTAGGGAATAGCTCTGAGAACTTGGGATAAGATTTCCTGGGACCAACAAGATCCAGGTGTACCCAGACCTTGCAGCAGCACCAACTCCTCTTTGCTCTCAGCCCCAGCATCAAATCCATACGAAGTCCTGTTGGCTCTGCTTTTAGCTCATGCCCACAGTCTGACCCCTTCTCACCACCCCATAGCTCCCAACCAGATCAGAGGCACCAGCAGCTCTTGTCTCTGTAGCTGCAGCAGACTCCTAACCCTGCCTCTCTGTCCTTATGTAAAGCTGCTGGAATGAGCATTCAAAACACAAGTCAGATCATGTCACACTTCTACCAAAACCCTGAAATGCCTCTTCATTTCACGGAGCTAAAAAGCCCAGAGACCTCCTTGGCCAGTGGGGCCCACACACATCTGATATCACTACTGCTCTGACCCAGGTCCTAATGCTCCCCAGCTCACTCTGCCTGTCCCAGCCACACAGCCCTCCTTGCTGTTTCTTACTCACGCCAGACTCTCCCACCTCAGGGCCTTTGCACTTGCTCATCCCTTTGCCTCAGCGGCTTTTCCTCCAGCTCCTCCTTTACAGCCACTCAAGCATCACAGTTCCCACTTAATCGTCTCTCACGGCCACCACCCTCCACCCTAGTACTCCCTGTGTGCCTTTCCTGCATTCCTTTTCTCGAAAGCCTCTCAGCACCATTCTGCCCCTAAGAGGACTGACTAACCGATTTTATAGTTTTGTAGCTTTAATAAAACACAGTCCCCCTCAGTGTCTAGTGCCCACTGTATGCCCACCTTAATCTGAGCTTCCAACAAGACTGAGCCAGATATAACATCTGGCCAGACATACATGGCCACATGTAACATCACTGATACCTTAACCTGGCTTTGCTTTCTTTTGAAACCTGAGGTTTCTAGCTCCCCTTCCCTGGTTTTTTTAGTTCTCCTCTGAATGTTACATAAATTCTCTGAACATGTAGCTGCCCTACCATGAAGCCCATCCTGGGGCCCAGGGTCCTTCTCTTCTCTGAACTCCTGTGGCACTTATATCCCAGGATGGCATCCATCTAATGACTGCTATCTCCTATGGGCCTGGTTGTTTCATGGGTTTTCCCTTCCTATTGATGACAGGGACACTCTTTCTCTCTCTCTCTCTCTCTTTCTCTCTCTCTCTCTCTCTCTCTCTCTCTCTCTATATATATATATATATATATATATATACACACACACACACACACAAATTAGAGGATAATTACTTCACAGCATTGGAAGGTTTCTGCCATACATCAACACAAATCAGCCATAGGTACACATGTCCCCTCCCTCTCAAACTCCCATCCCACCTCCCTCCCCATCCCACTCCTTTAGGCTGTCACAGAGCACCGGCTTTGAGTTCCCTGCATCACTCAGCAAACTTCTACTATCTATTTTACATACGGCAATGAGTATGTTTCAAGGCTATTCTCTCACATCATCCCACCTTCTCCTTCACCACTATGTTCAAAAGTCTGTTCTTCATGTCTGTGTTGCCTTTGCCGCCCTGCAAGTAGGAATAAAACTACCATATGAGAAGCTAAAGGAGAAAAGGAAAGATATACCCATTTGAATGCAGAGTTCCAAAGAATAGCAAGGAGAAATAAGAAAGCCTTCCCAAGTGAACAATGCAAAAAAAATAGAGGAAAATAATAGAATGAGAAAGACTAGAGATCTCAAGAAAATTAGAGATACCAAGGGAACATTTCATGCAAAGATGGACACAATAAAGGACAGAAATGTTATGGACTTAACAGAAACAGACAATATTAAGAAGAGGTGGCAACAATACACAGAAGAACTATACAAAAGAGATCTTAATGACCCAGATAACCATGATGGTGTGATAGAGCCAGACATCCTGGAGTGTAATATCAAGTGGGCCTTAGGAAGCATCACTACGAACAAAGCTAGTGGAGGTGATGGAATTCCAGCTGAGCTATTTTAAATCCTAAATGATGATGCTGTTAAAGTGTTGCACTCATTATGCCAGTAAATTTGAAAAACTCAGCAGTGGCCGCAGGACTAAAAAAGTGAGTTTTCATCCTAATCCCAAAGAAAGGCAATGCCAAAGAATGTTCAAACTACCGCACACTTGCACTCATCTCACATGCTAGCAAAGCAATGCTCAAAATTCTCCAAGCCAGGCTTCAACAGCACATGAACCATGAGCTTCCAGATGTTCAAGCTGGTTTTAGAAAAGGCAGAGGAACCAGAGATCAAATTGCCAACATCTGTAGGATCATTGAAAAAGCAAGAGAGTTCCAGAAAAATATCTACTTCTGCTTTATTGATTATGCCAAAGCTTTTGACTGTGTAGCTCACAACAAACTGTGGGAAACTCTTCAAGAGATGGGATTACCAGTCCACCTGACCTGCCTCCTGAGAAATCTGTATGCAGGTCAAGAAGCAACAGTTAGAACCAAACATGAACAACAGACTGGTTCCAAACTGGGAAAGGAGTACGTTAAGGCTGTATATTGTCACCCTGCTTATTTAACTTCTACGCAGAGTACATCATGCAAAATGCCAGGCTTGAAGAAGCATAACCTGGAATCAAGATTGCCGGGGGAAGTATCAGTAACCTCAGATATGCATATGACACCACCCTTATGGCAGAAAGTGAAGAAGAACTAAAGAGCCTGATTAAAGTGAAAGAGGTAAGTGAAAAAGCTGGCTTAAAATTCAACATTCAAAAAACAAAGACCATTGGCATCCAGTTGCAAATAGATGGGGCAACAATGGAAACAGTGAGAAACTTTATTTTGGAGGGGCTCCAAAATCACTGCAGATAGTGACTGCAGCCATAAAATTAAAAGATGCTTGTTCCTTGACAGAAAAAGCTATGACCAACCTAGACAGCATATTAAAAAGCTGAGATATTACTTTGCCAACAAAGGTCCTTCTAGTCAAAGCTATGGTTTTTCTAGTAGTCATGTATGGATGTGAGAGTTGGACTATAAAGATAGTTGAGCACTGAAGAATGGATACTCTTGAACTGTGGTATTGGAGAAGACTCTTTGAGAGTCCCTGGGACAGCAAGGAGATCCAACCAGTCCGTCCTAAAGTAAAATCAGTCCTGAATATTCACTGGAAGGACTGATGCTGAAGCTGAAATTCCAATACTTTGGCCACCTGATGCAAAGAACTGACTCATTGGAAAAGACTCTGATGCTGGGAAAGATTGAAGGCAGGAGGAGAAGAGGACAACAGAGGATGAGATGGTTGGATGGCATCACGGACTTGATGGACATGAGTTTGTGTCCATCAGGAGTTGATGAACAGGGAAGCCTGTCATGTTGCAATCTATGGGGTGGCGAAGAGTCTGACACTACTGAGCGACTGAGCTTAGCTGATGACCCAGCAATCCCGGGCATATACCCTGAGGAAACAATAATTGAAAAAGACATATGTACCCCAGTGTTCATTGCAGCACGATTTACAGTAGGTAGGACATGGAAGCAACCTAGACGTCCATCAACAGATGAGTACATAAGGAAGTTGTGGTACACATACACAATAGAATATTGCCCAGCTATAAACAGGAATGCATTTGAGTCAGTTCTAAACAGGTGGATGAACCTAGAGCTTATTGCAGAGTGAAATCGGAAAGAGAAAGAGAAATATCATGTATTAATGCATACCTATGGACTCCAGAAAGGTGGTACTGATGATCCTACTTGCAGGGCAGCAAAGGAGACACAGACATGTCTATTTTAAAATTATATAGTAACTTTCAGTTCAGTTCAGTTCAGTTCAGTCGCTCAGTCGTGTCCGACTCTGTGCGACCCCACGAATCGCAGCACGCCAGGCCTCCCTGTCCATCACCACCTCCTGGAGTTCACTCAGACTCAAGTCCATCGAGTCCGTGATGCCATCCAGCCATCTCATCCTCTGTCGTCCCCTTCTCCTCCTGCCCCCAATCCCTCCCAGTATCAGAGTCTTTTCCAATGAGTCAACTCTTCACATGAGGTGGCCAAAGTACTGGAGCTTCAGCTTTAGCATCATTCCTTCCAAAGAAATCCCAGGGCTGATCTCCTTCAGAATGGACTGGTTGGATCTCCTTGCAGTCCAAGAGACTCTCAGGAGTCTTCTCCAACACCACAGTTCAAAAGCATCAATTCTTTGGCGCTCAGCTTTCTTCACAGTCCAACTCTCACATCCATACGTGACCACAGGAAAAACCATAGCCTTGACTAGACGGACCTTAGTCAGCAAAGTAATGTCTCTGCTTTTGAATATACTATCTAGGTTGCTCATAACTTTCCTTCCAAGGAGTAAGCATCTTTTAATTTCATGGCTGCAGTCACCATCTGCAGTGATTTTGAAGCCCCCCAAAATAAAGTTTGACACTGTTTCCACTGTTTCCCCATCTATTTCCCATGAAGTGATGGGACCAGATGCCATGATCTTCGTTTTCTGAACGTTGAGCTTTAAGCCAACTTTTTCACTCTCCTCTTTCACTTTCATCAAGAGGCTTTTTAGCTCCTCTTCACTTTCTGCCATAAGGATTGTGTCATCTGCATATCTGAGGTTATTGATATTTCTCCTGGCAGTCTTGATTCCAGCTTGTGTTTCTTCCAGTCCAGCGTTTCTCATCATGTACTCTGCATATAAGTTAAATAAGCAGGGTGACAATATACAGCCTTGACGTACTCTTTTTCCTATTTGGAACCAGTCTGTTGTTCCATGTCCAGTTCTAACTGTTGCTTCCAGACCTGCATACAGATTTCTCAAGGGGCAGGTCAGGTGGTCTGGTATTCCCATCTGTTTCAGAATTTTCCACAGTTTATTGTGATCCACACAGTCAAAGTCTTTGGCATAGTCAAGAAAGCAGAAATAGATGTTTTTCTGGAACTCTCTTGCTTTTTCCATGATCCAGCGGATGTTGGCAATTTGATCTCTGGTTCCTCTGCCTTTTCTAAAACCAGCTTGAACATCAGGGAGTTCACAGTTCACATATTGCTGAAGCCTGGCTTGGAGAATTTTGAGCATTACTTTACTAGCATGTGAGATGAGTGCAATTGCGCAGTAGTTTGAGCATTCTTTGGCATTGCCTTTCTTTGGAATTGGAATGAAAATTGACCTTTTCCAATCCTGTGGCCACTGCTGAGTTTTCCAAATTTGCTGGCATATTGAGTGCAGCACTTGAACAGCATCATCTTCCAGGATTTGAAATAGCTCAACTGGAATTCCATCACCTCCACTAGCTTTGTTCGTAGTGATGCTTTCTAAGGCCCGCTTGACTTCACATTCCAAGATGTCTAGCTCTAGATTAGTGATCGCATCATCATGATTATCTGGGTCATGAAGATCTTTTCTGTATAGTTCTTCTGTGTATTCTTGCCACCTCTTCTTAATATTGTCTGCTTCTGTTAGGTCCATACCATTTCTGTCCTTTATCGAGCCCATCTTTGCATGAAATGTTCCCTTGGTATCTCTAATTTTCTTGAAGAGATCTCTAGTAACTTTACTGAGATATAATTCACATGTTTTACAGTTTATTATTTTTTAATCGAAGTATACTTGATTTACAGTGTTTCGGGTGTACAAAAAAGTGATTCAATTTCATATATATATTATTCTTCAGGTTCTTTTCCATTATACGTTAATTACAAGACACTGAGTAGAGTTCCCTGTGCTATACAGCAGGTCCTTGTTTATCTATTTTATATATAGTAGTGTGTGTATCTGTTACAGAGACAACATTTTAAGCTTCTTTTGCATCCCCTATTTCACTTAAGCCAGGCTTAAGTAGCAAGTAGTCAGTACACAACTGCCACCTGTTCATTTTATGTCCAGACCGGAAACAACAACTTATTTAGAAATTATTTATTTAGACAACTTATTTAGAAACAACAACTTATTTAGAACTGCAGCCTCCACCTGCCCTCCATGCAGCTTCCCTTAACCACTGTGTAGACTGACTGTCATCTAAGAATGTGTTGTTGTCTTGATTGTATACACAGAAAATGTCTTATCAACTGATACCGCCACTCATTCACACATCCTGCTTTGCGTATCTGACTGATAAAAGCCTCACACACAGAAAAACCACCATTTCCTCCTGATCTTAGCTCCTACTCAAAGCAAAGATACCTTTAATCCCTCTATGCTTGGCCTCTAATTCCACCCCGCCCAAACCAGTCATGAAACAACAATGCCGTCTGCATCAGGGAGAGGCAGTTGAGGCTTCAAACCATCATGCAAACCAAGTCAGGAGTGTTTTGGCTGCTGCAGTCAATGTGCCCAGTGATTCCACAAGCTATTACTCATCATCCCCAAGAGGAGACTCTGGGGTCCCCTACATATCCCAGGCAATCATCCCAATGTACTGTCTTCAGGTGCCAGTTCCAGCTACTGCTTGCGACATACCCCAGCACTCTGGAAATGAGACGTAATTGAACACGACGACCCCCTTAAACTCACCGGACACTTTTCAATCAAAAATTCTTAGGTCTTAACCCCTCAGCCTACACCACACATCTGTGAAAGAGGCTGTTGGACACAGGAAGAAGAGAAGGCCGCGGCCTCCAGCATCAGGTCTTTGGAGCTCTGCACCTGTCAGTGTACTCACAAGCAGCATGGAGGCCGAGAACGGGTTCTGTGAGACTAGAAGTCTAACACAAAAGAAATGCAAGAGTGTGCTACCTACTCTGGTCGGGAAATAGCGACTCGTCTTGAACGTCTTCAAGGTGCTGGAAAGGATGAAGGTGGTGAAGAAGAGAATGCAGGACCAAAAGAGCACGTCAGGAGTATAGGGTCCGTGGTGGCCGCAGGCGGAGCCTGCGAACTCTCCGTGCATCTCCTGGCACTCCTGGAGGAATAGACAATCTGGGTGATGAAAGGCAGGCATGAGGGAGGAAACAGCGGCTGTCTCCTGACTGTCACTGTCATCCCAGGGTTGCTGGGACATGCAGGCTGCCTGTAGCCTCCACCTGCCCTCCGTGCAGCTGCGGGCTCTTGTTTGCATTTTGGGTGACTGCTTATGGTCCTAACTAAGACACTTTTGTAAATGAAATCAGAACTGTCCTGAGCAAACACGAGGTTCTGGGATGGCCCCAGCTATTGCACTGTTTTTATTACAGAGGACTTCCAAACTTGAATGTTCTTCGAGCCCCCACAAAACCTGGATCTGTCCCCTGATCCTCCCTGATTTCATTCCCACACATCCTCATTGTAGGGTCACTGGGCAGGACATGTGTGGGAAAGAGGTACGAGGTCATCTTCCTTTCCCTTTGTGTACAAGAGAATTCTGAAGGGAAAGGAAAGTCAGTTAAGAATTGTGTTCTAAAAAAACAAAACCAAAAAGCTTTATTTCTATCAACGCCAGAGTTTACTGAAGGGCTCCCCACTTCTACCTAGAAGGACCCCGTAAGCCCAGTGGTCAGAAGGCTGAGCTGCCTGGCAGCGCCCAGACTTACACTAACAGTCAGGTTGGCCCAGTGGACTTCTGCTGTCACGATGTTATGGTCCTTCCAGTACTGTAAAGTGTGATTGTTCGGATTCTCTGGGAGGGTACACCTGCAGCTGAGGGGAAAAGAAGAAACATTCCTGAGAGAAGTAGCCAAGTATTCAAGCAAATGTTCTGAGCCATGACAGGGCCGAAGGCATTGCCAAAGCCCATGCTATTTCTCCTTTGCCCGCTTCAGATCCTTGAGGTTGGTCCTATTCATTGAGACCCAACTATACCCTGATTTTTCAGTCAGTTGTTAATAAAATTGGGCTCATATCAGCATGTGGGTCTTCAGATACTGTGCTGACAAGTTAGGCATCTGATGTGGTAATTCCCTTGCTTAGTTTCTATCTCTTGGGCTCTTCCTACAAAATTCATTCTACATAGCAAGGAGGACCAGATACCCCATTCAGCTCCCAATAGCCTCCCCAAGTCTAAATATTTTGTACCTTAAACCCCTATCACATTCTTGCTCTAAAATCAGAGCCTCCTGGAATCATGATGGAACCACAACATTCTCCCTGGTAATATCCACTCTCCTGGTCATTCCCTGGCTCCCCGGCCTCATCTTGCATCCAAACCAGAGCAGACCAGACCTGTCCCACTGGCCACCATGTTGCTTCCCAGTCCCAGCATGCTTCATGCCTGTACTGGCTCCCAGTATACTCAACTGACTTGGCCGTTCCCAGCAACTTGGTTTCACCTCTGATTCTGCCAAGCATGCCTTCTAAGGATGTAGTGTAACAGGATTCAAATTCAAAAAGATCTCAATAGGTAATAACAATAGAAGGAAATCAACAAAACAAAGACAGAGAAAGCCATAAAGTACTATATTTACGTATTAAAAATATCAGTTCCAAACTTGGAAACAACAGAAATGTTCCTCAGAGGGTGAATGTATGTGCAGTAGCACCTCTAGACAATTGACTGTTACTCAGTGCTAAAATGAAACGAGCCACCAAGCCACAAGAAGACAAAGAAGACATTTAAGCGCATAGTATGAAGTGAATAAAGCCAATCCGAAAAGCCTACGTGCTGTATGATTGCAACTACATGACACAGCAGGAAAGGCAAAACTATGGAGTAAGAAGATCAGTGGTTGCCAGAGGTTGGGGTGAGGGGGCGGGATGAACAGGCAGGGCACAGAGGGTTCTTAGGGCAGAGAAACTATTCAGTAGGATGCTGTAACAGCAGATATGTCACTATACGTGTGTCGAAACCCACAGAATATACGATTCCAAGAGTGAACCCTAATGTAAACTCCGGATTATGGGTGATCATGATGTGTCATTGACTGCAACAAACATGTCACTCTGGTGATAGATGCTGATAGTGGGGGAGACTACACGGTGGGGGCCAGGAGGTATACGAGAACTGTCTGTACTTTGTGCTCAATTCTGCTGTTATCCTAAAATTTGCTCTCAAAAAATTAACTCTACTTAAAAAATCAGTTACACACCTATTACCATAAAATCACTTAAAGAACTGGGGAGTTCTAGCTTCATAAATGGAGAAGGCAATGGCAACCCACTCCAGTACTCTTGCCTGGAAAATCTCATGGACGGAGGAGCCCGGAAGGCTGCAGTCCACAGGATCACTGAGGTTCAGGCACAACTGAGCGACTTTACTTTCAGTTTTCACTTTCATGCATTGGAGAAGGAAATGGCAACCCACTCCAGTGCTCTTGCCTGGAGAATCCCAGGGACAGGGTAGCCTGGTGGGCTGCTGTCTATGGGGTCGCACAGAGTTGGACACGACTGAAGTGACTTAGCAGTAGCAGCTTTATAAAGGGCTTCCCTTGGTGGTTCAGATGTAAAGAATCTGCCTGCAATATGAATCAACAGTGGAATGCAACTGAAATGTTAAAAAAAATACCATCTTGGCGCTTCCCTGGTGACTCAGTGGTAAAGAATTGCCTGCCAATGTAGGAGACACCGGTTCAGTCCCTCATCCAGGAAGATCCCACACACCAAGGCGCCACTAAGCCTGTGCACCACAACTATCGACCCTGTGCTCTAGAGCCCAGGAACCACTACCAAGCCTGTGTGCCGCAACTACTGACGCCCGCTCGGACCGGAGCCTCTGCTCCACCAGGGAAGCCGCCACAACGGGAAGCCTGCACACCACATCCCGAGTGACCCCAGGCCTTCTCAACTGGAGAAAGCCCGAGCGGCAACGAAGACCCAGACAGCCAAAAAGAAACAAAATTAGTTTTTAAAGAAAATACTGTCTTGAGCTTTGTTAACAAAGAATTTCAGTATCCAAGGCCAAAGCCTACACAGTCCAGAGCTGGTCACTTGTGTCTGTCTTCTCCCACTTGGACATAAACTCATGAGGGTAGAACTTTTGTCTGTCATGTTCACTGCTATGTTTCCAGGCTCTAAACAGTGCTGGGCACATAGTAGGTGCTCAGTGAATATTTGTTAAATGAATAAATGAATGATTAAAAAAGGTCAAAGAATGAACCTTCTTCCAACACCAATCAGAAATCCACTAGGTTTCAAAGATTATATTCCCTGACGGTGATTACTTCGTAATAAAATAATTTTAAATTCTAATACATATTTAAGGAGTTATTTTTAAAGTGTGAATAAGGGATAGTAGAATCTAGAAAAGCGTATTGAGGCTGGCTGGCAGGCATCTCCACACAGTGTGCCTTCTGCTCAGGCAGTTTCAGACTGATATTGTTCACTTCACAACCAGACCTTCCACATCAGAATGGTACAACCAGAACGGAGGGAACTTGATGTACAAAGCTAAAGGATAGGGAGAATTCTCTTTAGTCATAATTCAGAGAACACGATTCCCAAGAAGAAATGTTTACAGGACCAGACTCTCCTAGAAGGATGAAGACACAGTGCAACTGTCTTTTTTTCAACTTAGCCAAACTATATTGAATAAGTGAAAAAAAAAGTTGAAATCTAGGTAAGTAAGTAGATTTTGTGTGTGTGTGTGTTCGTTCTAGAAAGTCATGTAGGTCTTCAGAGAATCACTCCACTTTTTCTTCAGCATTATTGTTTGGTGCATAGGCTTGGATCACTATCATGCTGAATGGCCTGCCCTGGAAATGAACCAAGATCATTCTGTCATTTTTGAGTCTGCACCCAAGTATTGCATTTCATACTCTTCCACTGACTATGAGGGCTACTCCATTTCTTCTAAGGGATTCTCACCCACAGTAGTAGATACAATGGTCATCTGAATCAATTCACTCATTCCTGCCCATTTTAGCTCACTGATTCTAAGACAGTGATGTTCACTCTTGCCATCTCCTGCTTAACCACACATCCAATTTGCCTTGATTCATGGACCTAATATTCCAGGTCCCTATACAATATTGTTCTTTATAGCATCAGACTTTACTTTCACCATCAGACATATCCACAACTGAGTGTTGTTTTTGCTTTGGCCCAGCTGCATCATTCTATCTGGAGTTATTAGCAAATGCCATCTACTCTTCTCCAGTAGCATATTGGACACCTTCTGACCTGGGGGGGCTCATTTTCCAGTGTCATATCTTTTTGCCTTTTCATACTGCTCATGGGGTTCTCATGGCAATAATACTGGAGTGTCCTTTTTCATCATAGGGGATTGGAATACAAAAGGAGAAAGTCAAGAGATACCTGGAGTTACAGGCAAGTTTGGCCTTGGAGTACAAAATGAAACAGGGTGAAGGCTAACAGAGCTATGTCAAGAGAACACACTGGACATAGCAAACACCCTCTTTCCAACAACATAGAGGTGACTCAACACACGGACATCACCAGATGGTCAATAATGAAATCAGAATGATTATATTCCTTGCAGTGTAAGATGGAGAAGCTCTATACAGTCAGTAAAAACAAGACCTGGAGCTGAATGTGGCTCAGATCATTAGTTTCTTATTGTAAAATTCAGTCTTATATTGAATAAAGTAGGGAAAAATACAAGGCCATTCAGGTATGATCTGAATCAAATCCCTTATGATTATACAGTTGAGGTGATAAATAGATTGAAGGGATTAGATCTGGTAGACAGAGTGCCTGAAGAACCAAGGACAGAGGTTTTTAACACTGTACAGGAGGCAGTGACCAAAACCATCCTAAAGAGGAATGCAAAAAGGCAAAGTGGTTGTGTGAGGAGGCTTTACAAATAGCTGAGGAAAGAAGAGAAGGAAAAAGCAAGGGAGAAAGGGAACGATATATCCAACTGAATGCAGAATTCCAGAGAATAGCAAGGAGAGATAAGGAGACTTCTTAAGCAGTACAAAAAAAAAAAGAGGAAAATAATAGAGTGGAAAGACTAGAGATCTCTTCAAGAAAACTGGAGATATCAAGGGAATATTTCATGCAAGGATGTGCACAATAATGGACAGAAAAAGTAAGGACCTAACAGAAGCAAAAGAGATTAAGAAGAGGTAGCAAGAAAACACAGAACCATATTAAAAAAAGGTCTTAATGACCAGGATAACAATGATGGTGTGGGCACTCACGCAGAACCAGACATCCTGGAGTGTGAAGTCAAGTGGGCCTTAGGAAGTATTACTACAAAGAAAGCTAGTAGAGTGATGAAACTCCAGTTGAGTTATTTCAAATCCTAAAAGATGATGCTGTGAAAGTACTACACTCAATATGTCAGGAAATTTGGAAAACCCAGCAGTGGCCACAGGACTGGAAAAGGTCAGTTTTAATCCCAGTCCCAAAGAAGGGCAGTGCCAAAGAAAGTGTCCAGCCCTCATTTTGCAAGTTAGTAAAGTTATGCTCAAAAATCCTTCAAGTTAGGCTTCAACAGTACATGAACTGAGAAAAGCTGGGTTTAGAAAAGGCAGAGGAACCAGAGATCAAACTGCCAACGTTTACTGAATCGTGGAGAAAGCAAAGAAATTCCAAAAAAGCATTTACTTGCTTCACTGACTATGTGAAAGCCCTTGACTATGTGGATCATGACAAACTGCGGAAAATTCTTAAAGAGATGGGAACAGCAGACCACCTTACCTGTCTCCTAAGTAAACTGTGAGTCAAGAAGCAACAGTTAGAACCTTACATGGAACAACTAACTGGTTCCCAGTTGGGAAAGGAGTACATCAAAGCTGTATGTGACCCTGCTTATTTAACTTCTATGCAGAGCACATCATGCGAAATTCTGGGCTGGATGAATCATAAGCTGGAATCAAGACTGCCAGGAGAAATATTAACAACTTCATATATGCATATGATACCACTCTAATGGCAAAAGGTGAAGAGGAACTAAAGAGCTTCTTGATGAACGTGGAAAGTTGGCTTTAAACTCAACATTAAAAAATGAAGATCCAGCCCCACCATTTCATGGCAAATAGGGAAAAAGTGGAAGCAGTGACAGACTTTATTTTCTTGGGTTCCAAGATCACTGCAGATGGTGACTGCAGCCATGAAATTAAAAAATGCTTGCTCCTTGGAGGAAAGCTATAACAAACCTAGACAGTATATTAAAAAGCAAAGACACCATTTTGCTGACAAAGGTCCGTATAGTCAAAGTTATGGTTTTTCCAGTAGTCATATACAGACATGAGAGTTGGACCTTAAAGAAGACTGAGCACTGAAGAATTGATGCTTTAAATTGTGGTGCTGGAGAAGACTCTTAAGAGTCCCTTGGACAGTAAGGAGATGAAACCAGTCAATCCTAAAGGAAATCAGTCCTGAATATTCATTAGAAGGACTGATGCTGATACTGAAGCTCCAATATTTTGGCCATTTGATGCGAAGAGCTGACTCATTGGAAAAGACCCTGATCTTCAGAAAGACTGAAGGCAGGAGGAGAAGGTGCAACAGAGGATGAGATTGTTAGGTAGCGTCACTGCCTCAGTGGACATGAATTTGAGCAAATTCTGGGAGATAGTGGAGGACATGGGAGCCTGGCATGCTGCAGTCCATGGTGCTGCAAAGAGTTGGACACAATTTGGCAACTGAACAACAAAGTAGATTTCTAGACCTTTTGGATACAGAGTAAGAGACCTATGGATCTATAAGGAATTATTAATATTTTCTACCTAATGATTCCTAAGAGTAGCCTATATATACTCACAGAGAATGTGATATGGTCCAAAGCCTCACAAGTTTTTGCAAAAAGAAGTTCTTCCCAACTACTAACTTGAATTCTCCTTGCTACACTTGCAGTCTATTTTTGTCTCAGTGCCTGGACCCAGAAGACATACTCTGGAAAGCATTTCTCAAGTCCTCTCTGATTCTTACTCTTAATCTATCTTCCCCATCATTGTCTTAAAAAAATTTTATGTGGGTAATTTTAAAAATCTTTGTTGAATTTATTACAATATTCTTCTCGTTTATGTTTTGGATTTTTGGCTGTGAGGCATGTGGGATCTTAGCTCCCTGGCCAGGGATTGAACCCACACCCTGCGCTTTGGAAGGTGGAGTTTTTACCAATGGTCCACCAGGGAAGTTCCCCCATCATCACTTTTGACTGTTCTCCTCTGGCAGACCCCCAGGTCTCCACATTCATGTCCAAGCTCTGTTTCCCAGAGGGCCAACACACTTCCTTAACAGAAGCTACAAGTCCCGCATGGCATGCTACCTCAGCCATTATCCTCAGGCCCTTCACTTTAGTTTTTTAAAAATAAAAGAAGCAGAAGCATACTCACTAATACAGGCTAAGGTGGTCCAGCTGGCTGTGCATGTGGATGGGGTAGGTCTCTGCCAGGTGAATCAGCTTCTCTATTGCTTCATAGATGAAAATAATGCAAATCAGGGAGGCAAACGCTTCTTCAGTGAAGCGAGTAATGTAGCAGACAAGGGAACTGGCATCAGTTGCCACAAGGACAATGCACAGGAAGGCAGTCCACAGTCCAATGCAAGCTCGCAGGGAGAGGTATGAAAGAGCGTAGTCTCTGAAACAAGACCGAAGTTCATCCAAAGTCAGCGTATGGCGTTGCATTCTGACCCACTGCATTACAGGCAAGGGGCAGAAGTGTGCTTAATTCATCTGCTATTGTCAGTTCCAGTACTGCAAGCTAATTTGTCCCTGATTCTGACTGCACTTTACTCCTGAAGGCTGTCTTGGGACCATTGCGACAAAGATTTGCTTTACAGGTAGTATTTCCCACAGCAAGGACAGGGACAGTGGAGGAGGAGCAAACTGTCCACTGCCCACTTCTGCCATTCCTGCCCGATGTAGTTAAGATCCTCTCCTGACAGTTGAGGAGGAAGAGCTGGTCCTTGCTCCACGTGCTCCTACTTCTAATACACAATGAAAGAAAGATTTACTGGAAAATGAGGGCGTTGCTGACTCCCCACCAACAATCAGAATATAAAGGGGGAGTATTAACTCAAATTAAAAATTGACTGGAACAGACTTAGAGATATCAAAAACAAACTTATGGCTACCTAAGGGGAATCACGAAGAGGGAGAAATAAATCAGGAGTTTGGGATGCACATACACACATTACTATATATACAGATAACAGATAACCAACAAGGACCTACTGTATAGCACAGGGAGCTCTACTCAATATGCCATGAGAACCTATATAACAAAAGAACCTGAAAAAGAATGAGTATAGGTCTATGCATAACTGAATCTCTTTGCTTACAACTGAAACTAACACAATATTGTAATTCAGCTACACTCCAATTTAAAATTTTTAAAAGTCCACACAATTAAAAAATTAAATTTTTTACAAGAAAAATTGACTGGAAATGGAAATTGAGTTTTCATTAGGAAACTTTCATTAGGAGTTTAGATTAGCTAGGGAAAGTGCTTTTAAAGATAAAAAGTCAAAAAAGTCAAAAGTTGAGGGACATTAATAAAGCTCTCAGGGCCAGGAGATCTGCTATTTTAGGTATGGTCCTACCTGGGGGCAGGGTGACAGACCACAGGACGCTTTTGCCTGCTGACACTCTAGTAGGACCCTAACATTCAAACCTAATAGCAAAATCCAGATAGGGTTTTCAGAAAACCAAATATCTTACTTGCAGAATTTGAACAAAATCTTTTCAAACACAAGCACTGGCCCAGTACTTCCCAGGATGGTAAGAGCCTGGCCGGCAAACAAGGAATAGGCGATCCCAGTCATGGAGGCTCCAAACAAGGATTCAATCGCACTCTACAGAGGGGAAAAAATCATCAGAGTCCACGGCCCATCTGAAATGAGTGACACAGGGTTATATACATTCTTAACTTAGCTCTCCAATGCACCTGACAAGCCACTTGTTTGTATTTTGTCTCAGCAAGAGCGATATGTACATAGCCTAATCCTCTTGTAAATGGATACTGCTTCAATAATTTAGGTCCCCAAATCTATCTACATATGACTCCTTAACAAGTCTACTATGCACAACTCAATTCATTATTTATAAATATACATAGAAAGCACAATGATACCATTCACATTATGGGTTGTCATACAGAGTCACCTTAAATCTTATTTTCAGATGACATCAATATATAATTTTCTATCCCTGGGGCAATGGGGAATACAACAGGGCAATCGGCTACCTAAACTGATATGCAGGCAGAAAAGGGTCTGTTCTAAAGGGAGAGTGGTATGGCTCATTGGCGTGAAGTCAGAAGACTATGTAATTCAGCAGGAAGAAACCAATCTCTTCAGTCCACGTCCAGGGAATTTTCCTCCCAGTAGACTTGGCTGCCTTCATAATATTTTTACTCTCATTTGGGACCATTAGAAGTGGCAAAAGTTCTTACTATGCGCCCCTCGGTGGCTTCTCCAAGCAATCCCCCAAAGGTGATGACAGGCGACATGCAGGCACAGTACAGGAACAGAAAGGAGGCCAAACACTGTAAGCTGAGGGCATCCCGGTAGTCACTCCAGTACCAGGGGGCCTTCCGCTTGATGTCCAGCACCAAGCCCCCAAAAAGCCTGCAGAAACACGGCAGACAGGTGTCTAATGCAGTCCCTCTCCCACTAAAGCAAGTCAACAGAGCACATTCAAAAGCACTTCCAATGCGCTCTGTATGGAGGTTAAAAATTGGCTTCAGTTTGACCCCAAGCACAAGAGATTTCTCTGGGGCCAGCATGGATTCTGGCCATGTTCCAACATGGATTCTATTTACAATCAAAGGCATGAATTTGAATGATTATCCCAAGCATAAAAATAATTAATTTGCTATGCATAACACCCATTCAATAAAAAGTTCCCAAAATTTAACATGAAATGAAGTATTAGCTTCAAACTTCAAATTCTGAGCTGTTAGGAAGCAATGAACAAAACTATCATGGTATTAAATCTGTTAGTTTTATTATCTGTTTTCTAGATGAAAAGCCCCTATCCAAAATCACTGCCAATGGTGACTGCAGCCATGAAATTAAAAGATGCTTACTCCTTGGAAGGAAAGTTATGACCAACCTAGACAGCATATTCAAAAGCAGAGACATTACTTTGCCAACAAAGGTCCATCTAGTCAAGGCTATGGTTTTTCCAGTAGTCATGTATGGATGTGAGAGTTGGACTGTGAAGAAAGCTGAGTGCCAAAGAACTGATGCTTTTGAACTGTGGTGTTGGAGAATACTCTTGAGAGTCCCTTGGACTGCAAGCAGATCCAACCAGTCCATTCTAAAGATCAGTCCTGGGTGTTCTTTGGAAGGACTGATGTTGAAGCTGAAACTCCAGTACTTTGGCCACCTCATGCGAAGAGTTGACTCATTGGAAAAGACTCTGATGCTGGGAGGGATTGGGGGCTGGAGGAGAAGGGGATGACAGAGGATGAGACAGCTGGATGGCATCACCGACTTGATGGACGTGAGTCTGAGTGAACTCCGGGAGTTGGTGATGGACAGGGAGGCCTGGCATGCTGCAGTTCATAGGGTCGCAGAGAGTCGGACACGACTGAGCGACTGAACTGAACTGAACTGACATGTATATTCTTACTCTGAACTACCCACCTTACTCAAGAAATCAGCATAATCATTCATGCAGTTGCCAAGTAGTAACAGATACTTCATGCCAAGCACTGTGCCAGGTGTTGGAGATGCAACAGTAGCAAGGCAAACACAGCCCTTTCTCTCTAGGGTGAACAGTCTGGCACAGGGGACAGACAGTGTTGTGAGGGTGCCATGACCACAAAGAACAGGGAGGGCGTTTCATCTGGCACTCAAGAATGGACCAGGAGTACCAGATGAGGCAGAGGGGCTGGTGTGGACAACGCCTAGAGGTGAGAGCACTTGGCCCGTTCAAGGTGCTGAAAGAGTTATGACTGGATAAGGCAATGTGAGGGGTAATATCAATAGACATGGCTAGAGATGTTGGACAAGCTAAGTCACAAAGGACCTTATACAAAAGAATCAGGAATTTATCCCAACAGTGTGTCAAGCAGTGAAGGACTTTAAACAGGGAAGCAGCATAAGTAAGCAGGCATTCTGAAAGGATCACTCCGGTGAGAGTGTCATGAATGGAACATGGGGTAAGGCTGAAGGCTGTGGGTTGGAAAGAGAATTGGGTGCCAGTTAGGAGGCAGAATCAACAGAACTTGGTGGCAGGACTTCAAGATCCCTCTCCGCTTCCCAAGGACGAGAAAGATCAAGAGTGAGATGTCCTTCACCAAGAAGGAGGAGTATGTCCAGACAGGGGCAATTTTTAAAGAGTGGAGTCATTGAAGAGAGTCATTCAGCATTCTACAGGGCAAATTACCTACTTCTACACATGAATGGCACAGAAAAAAAAAAAAAAGAGGAGGAGGCCTGTTATAGAACGGGAACATAATAATGCAATGCAAACCTCCACTGGATCCTGTGTCAAATAAACTTTAAAAGGATGTTGCCAAGACAATCACAGAAAGGTCAATACGGACTAAGCATGAGACAATGTAAACAACTGTTGTTAATTTTATTAGATTTCATAACGGAATGATAGCTGTTTTTTAAAATGTCCTTATCAAACAGAGATACCTGCTCAAGTAGTTACAGGTGACATGACATGTAACTGGTGATTTGGCTTAAAATAATCTAGAAAACATAAAAATAAAACAAGTAGTGAAGAAACAGACGAAACAAGATTGGCAAAATGTTGGTAACTATTGATGGGCACATGGGGGTTCATTACAGTGTCCTCTCTTCTTGTTTATGTTTGAAATGTTCTATACTGAAAACTAAAACACACCAATCTACTCTCTCATGAAAGGAGGCTTAGCTAGCTCTTTCTTTCTCTGTGCTCAGGAGCCTAGAGGTGTCCTATGAGGCCTGGGATTTGTATGCCAGAGGAGAAGGCCGAGCCAGCTCTCCTCCTCCATTCAAAAGCTCGCTCTCTGTGGGATGAACTGAGAGAGTAGTTTTGACATATACATATTACCGTGTGTAAAACAGACAGCTAGTGGGAAGCTCCTGTATGGCACAGGGAGCTTAGTTTGGTGCCCTGTGATGACCTAGAAGGGTAGAACAGTAGTTGGGGTTGGGGGAGACTCAAGAGGGAGGGAATACATGTATACATGTAGCTGATTCATAGTTGTATAACAGAAACTAACACAACATTGTAAAGCAATTACACTCCAATTTAAAGCAAAATAAAAGCTCCCTCTTTCATCTAGCCAGGTCAAATGCGTATGCAGATGGACACAGGGCACACACTCTTTTATCTGATCCACTTGCTCTTCTGGTTTGCAGGGCACAGTTGGAACTTACTCTTCCTCAACCTACAGCAGTAACATCACAGTCTGGGCCTGGGTTTAGAGGAGAGAGGCAAAGTCAGCCTTGTGACCTGCTTTGGTTTTAGCCTGTCTGGCAGGCCTCGCTGAGGTAAGGAGCTATCTACAGGGTCTAACCTAGAGCATGGGAGTTCCACCTCAGGGTTTGGGACCCAGGTTACAGTTTGTAATAAAATGTCACTTGGTCTTGCTTTCCCCTCTGAGGAGATAGCCCCTCAAGGACCTTATGAGCAGCCACAATTAATCCGGGGCAACAAGATTTTCCAGGTCCTTAGCCAACATAGCATTACCTCCCAAACACCAATGACCTTCCTCTGAGGGGTATTATTCTAGGAAAATAGCCTTCTGCAGCAGTGAGCCTCACCCTACAATGCTGCCATGATTGGTCCTCCTGGATGCGCGAGGCTCATTATTCAGGAGGCGTGTCTATGAGTAACAGGCAAAAGATTTATGTGAAATGGATTTATAAGAAGCCATAGAAAGGAAGGACATCTGTCTGCCTAGCAGTGATTGAAAGGGGAGAGAAAAGATCTGAGGCTCCTACTGATGGTATAACATAAATTAACAAAATGATTTCAAATCCTGTTTTGGAATCTGTCTCATTCCCCACTCATACAGACCCTAATCGAGTCATCTGGCACAGACAATAATCAGACATGGATGCTTTCCTCCACATATTTGAGACTTCCTTTCCCTTTCAATACTATCCTTGATGTTCAAGTTTGGGGCAGCAGGAGGCACACAGGGCCACAAACTTACACTTGAAGCCAGAAAGGACTTACCTGTGGGGAGGGCCACTAGGCTCTAGAGCACTAATTAGGAAGCCCTCTGGGGAGGGTTTTAGGGACAGGCCAGCCATCCAATTGTCTGCTGTGCCTGGAAAGAAACCTATTTCAAGTGGGGCTGGGATCATCGAGATAGTAACTCCCAATTCTTTTCTTCATCAACCCTTCACCAAAGTGGCTTCTCCAATGAGGTACACCAATCTACTTGGGAAAACCCCTCAGCAGAGCATCCTCTGTGCTGTGAAGCTTCTGGCCTAGGAACTCTAGTCAGACTTTGCTCTTCACTCTACATGGGAATGCCTCAGAGTCACGACCTATCGTCAACATCAGGGAGGCCCAAGGCACTGTCTCAGCCCTGGCTTGGGAGGTCAGATCACACACAACTCAGACTGTTCTCAACTCTGCCTTCTCTCCGACCTTCTTAGAGCCTATACTACCATATCTTCAGGACCTCTCCATCCAACTAGGATGGCATCCCCAGGTTGTGCACCACCTCAAAGAAACACAGCTAAAGGCACAAATAATACGGAGTCCAGCTTAACATAGTTTTAGTCTGTGAAGTCCAGGAAGGCCCAGAAAACTCTAGGGTGTCCATCTGCAGAGGAAGGTTCATATTCACCCCTACATACTTTGAGACTGGGAAAGGAACCAGAGTTGGCATGAACTGTGAGCTGTGATCCCCAATACGAGCTGAAAAAGCTACAAGAAGAAAGTCGTTGTCTTGAGGTCTTTCCCTAAGGGCTCTGAGGGAAACTTCTGGAGCTCAGGAAGAGGCCCATCAAATAGAGTGAGGCTCTGAGTCTAGATGACCCTTGCTTCCAGCTCTGTCAATTCCAGCAGTTCCTCACTCGGCATTTCGGAAGAATATCCTCAACCCCATTTGAACTTGTGAGTAAAGGTACTGGGGGCTGGTGATTAAGTGTGTGATGGTCCTGGCTATATGGGTTTTACTTTGGGGATGTCAGGCACCATTTCCCAGATTCTGTATCAGGTCTAGATATAGATCCAATGTAATGGGCTCCCAAACCCCCATGTGGAATTGACTGTAAGTGACCCTCCTCTAAAAAAGCATGAGACCCTAGTTTATTCTCTTTTTGAAACCAAAAGAAAGCTGAGCTCTCATCTCTGCAAAGATCATATGTTTGAAGGAAAATTGTTGGCCTCATTTCTACTACTTTCAAACTCTCAGTCCTGAGTTGTGAACACCCTTTGTATTCAAAAGGATAAATCACAGCTTTGAAATTCTATCAAATCCATACCCAAGACTCTTCCCCTTAAAAAAGCACCACCTCCTTTAAGATAGTCTCAATTCTGGAAACTATTCTAAAGACAAATGTATCCTTTGAAATGCTTCTCAATACCAGGACTCCTCTGCCACAACTCAGACCTCTTCCATCTTTAAAGAAAATACGAACTTTACTTCTGGAACTTGATCCCTCTTTTCAGTGACCCCTTCCATCAAAGGGCTCCTCCTTTCCTCCAGTAATCCCTCCCAGAGCCCAGTTATCCTTCCACCCTTGAATACATTCCACCAGGCAGAATGAATTCTCCCTATCAACACTGCTAATTAAATGCTATTCTGTCGGCTTCTCAGTTTCCTCTCCTGTCTGTCCCTGAATTTTCGAGAGTGGAAAAATTAACACTCTCTGCAATTCAAAAAAACAAACAAATGTTGGGTTTCCGTTGGATAGAGTACTGAAGATAAAGAAATAAGGAAAGCAACTTCAAGGAAGGAAGGAAAAAATAGGCGGAAGCACCGGAGTAGACATTAAAGCTCCTTCCCGTCATCTGAGTCCTGTGCTGAGAGTCTCTGCCCAGCAGACCCTCTTAGACACAAGCACAACTTACAGTGCCAGAACCATAATCCCAACCTTCTCCCACAACGTGGGGGACACCTCTGGATGCCCCTCCAACCGCAAATCTCATTCTCTTTTACTACCTTCCTACCTGGAATATAAAACATCCCAGCTTGGGGACCCTCTTTCCTCATCTACCAGAGAACCTCCTCATTGGACATCTGTCCTTAAAATCTGGGCCCAGAAGAGTAAGTTGTCTATTCTCAGACACACCTAAAATAGTACTTATTTCCCTACCCCAAGGGGTTTCTTAACTTAAAATAACCATTTAATATTTATCCATGTCTTAACTTAAAATAACCATTTAATATTTATCCATGCCGTGTCCACTCGTGCTAAAGAACAGTCATCATTCTAATAGTCATTCGTCAGGTAATAATTGTGTACCCACTCTATGCAGGGCACTGAACTGGGTATTAGGAATATAATGGGGTCCCCGCCTTTAGGGAACAAACCCTTCTGGCAGGAAAGACATCAAATCAAGAAATAATAATAAAACATGACCAGGGCTATAACAGGGGACTGGGCTAAGGGTAGTAGCTGAGCAGGGGACAGGGCTCTAAGCTGTGATACCACACAGCACGAATAACCTAACCTCCTCTAAAGAGTGTCTTAGAAGACTCCAAAGGGACACCTAAGCTGAATCAAAGGACAAGAAGCAGTTAGCCTGGAAACGAAGAGGCGGAGGAATGTTCAAATAGGGGAGAACAATGTGTGGGAAGGATAGGAGGTGAGACAGAACATGGTAGGTGGTTTGAGAAACTTGAATGAGTGATACTGTATTTGATAGAATTGTAATATTTATTGTCAGTGGTCCCATTTGAAAAGTCATTCCCAGCCAATAAAGATACTATAGAGAGGAAGGCTGAAAGCAAAGATGACTCATTTCTTTATACAGCTTCTGTCCAGTAAGCAGTATTAGCTGTGAAATATTCCAGAACTTACCGCCCGGTGCGCTGAAGCTCTGGCCCGCTGTGGCCCCCATGTGGCTCCGGTTCTATGTGGCAAATGTTTCCATTTGGAACTCCAGGCATTTTCCTTTTCTCCTTTTAACAGAGGACAACACAATTAGCAAAGTCAACCACCTATTCTGTCTTTCCTGCTATGGCAGAGGTAGGCGGGGTAGAAGCGTGGGAGATGGCGGGGATCAGGATAGCATCCAAAAGCAGCCCCCCAAATACCCAGGTGTTTCTTATAGCTTTCAGATGCATTTACTGATTAGGGACAGTTTATTGACTTTCCTGAAAAATACAAAAGACAACAAATAATTTCTCTTCCTCTCCATTGGTACCTGACTCCTCTGTCTTGTCCAGAAACAGAAACATGAAGGCTTTGGCATCAGATATGACCTAAGTTCAAGTTGCAAATCTGTCTATGTGTAATCATTACCTTAAAACCTTGAAGATAGTATTTTTATTCCTCATTTGTTAAATAAAGAATAACAACACCTACTTGGAGATGTTGCTGAGAGATTTAATTAACATAAGCAAAGCACCTGGCCCAGGGACCAGTGTACAGTAGAAGTTTTTTTCCATCTTTAACCTCTCAAGCACTCTCTATGCACCGAGCTCTTTTCATTTAATGGCTTCCTTCTTAATAGACTCCCAAGAAATGCCCCCTCCTCTCCTCTCTGCCATTTCACACCAATCCTCCAAAAGTTGGCTTAAAATTCATCCCAGGGTAATCCTGGCCAATTGATGTTACTACATATTCATATTGTATTACCCTTCTGACATTCTAGGCACCCTGCAATAGAACCACATCTCGGTTTATTTAGCATACACCAACATGGTCTTTGCTGTGTCCACGGTGGGCTCTCAGTAAGTGACACTAGGCCACCACTGGCTCATGTGCATACATTACCTGGGAAGGGACATTTTTGGGCGGCTCAATTCGAATGGAGGGGTCCCACTCCCCTGGAGGAAGCACCGTCACCTGGTCTAGGAACTCATCAATCCCTGCCAGGAGGTCATCTCGCTCTTTTGCCTTATAAGCCACATCATGAAAAATCTAAGAGAAGAAAAAATCCTCAGGAAAGCTGAAAGTCACTTGACTTAAACAATAACCAATGGATATGGTAAAAGATGGATAAAACCTCTTGGTTTTTATCTTTGTCTAGGGGCTCTGAAATGTAGCTAAGTTTAGCACTTAAACAAGTACAGGGATAAAAGAGTTTTAAAAATGAATCTAAAGATGAGTCAAATAAACTAAATATATGTCTATTAGTGTAGAAAGAGATAAGACATGACTCTAAAGTTTTGTAATTCTGTTATCTCCTCAAAGAATGGAACAAAAGCCAAGATGCGTAAGAAATTTTCCTGATCATGATGGGTAGAAAAACTGCATGGAATTACTAATAAAGGTCCTCCCTGAAATATGCCTTCCAACCAAAGACGGCGGATAAAACACAGCCCCATCTCCCTTTGCCTCTTAGACATATGCCTGTTCAAGGCCCTACTTTGCAGCTTACCTGAGCAGCACAGTCCTCACCAGGGATGCAGCAGGGGCAGCGGAAATGGCTAGTAACCCTAGTACATTCACATGACAATGCCCAAGAGCATCCCCCCGACAACTGGTCTCATTTACGTGAAATGGGAGTGAGGTTTCTTTATGTAAATAGCTTGGATACACTTCATTAACTATCTTCCCTAGAAAGTTAAGTCAGCCTTAATATCTTTCCTACTTGGTATCCTACTTGGCAATAGTTTTCCCAGAAAAAGATTTCTCTGCATCCTTGATTATTCTAAAAAGGAGAGATGACAGAGGAAGAAAAATCCAAGAGGCCTTGGTCCTCAAAAACATGACCTGCATTGCTTCCCAGCAATAATTGTTTTACCCCCAACAACTAGCACAATGCCTGGCACAGAGTAAACACTCAATAAATATTCATGAGATGAACACATGAAAAGTAGAAGTGGTGTGCATACCTCATCTGTCATGATGGTGGCCATGGATCTGCCAATCTCATGATACTGCTGACCTTTCCCTACTGGACCCAGCAAGATAAACAAGAACCTGGCAACACACAAAAAGGATGAAATTATGTGAGCAAAAGGAAATTATACAAGGAAATACAAGGAAATTTCTTCTCTAAACAACATAACATTTCTCTTTTCTATCAAACAGAATTTATCATAGTAACTTCAAAAAAAGGAAGCAAACTAATGTTGGAGCAATCTGAGTAGCCTTGACCTAATAGCTCTACTGTAGTCATTAGAAGCTATCTGTACGACTCCATTCAATAATGTGGTTATAATTCTCAGGGTTTCCATAGACACAATTCCTTGCTCTAGAAAGGATGTTTTTTCAAAACATGGCATTGTAGTGCAAATTCAAGATTCTCTGAACCTCATTCATTGCTCTAATAAGACAATGATGGAGAGAGGAGAAGGAGGAGGCCATTGAAATGATCAAGCCCTGCAGAGGAGTCTGAATTGTGGCCCGGACATCTAAATATTCCATAATTAATGGGACTCTGAATCACCTGAATCACCACCTTCAAAGTGCATGAATAGGCTTTGGAACAAATGTGGACATATTTGCAAACCATACAAGTCCTGCCAGAACTATGGAAAGAGACATCGATACCTTTACTTAGAATGTCTCCTTGGGATAAAGCTCTGCAGAACGGGGAGATCAAGACAGTCTCCCTATCCCAAGTAAGTGGTCCTTGCTATGTCTTTGGAATACTCTTTGAGTCTCAATTTCCCACGTCATAGAAACTGCACAGTCACAGCCTTTAAAGTCTTACAGTTCTTCTGCACAGAGGTTAATCAAATATACCCCAGTTTTCTGAGATCATTGCTGAATTTTAACAGCAATCCCCAAATTAATTAATCCTACATTTTGGCATTAGCTGGTTTCTTCCACTGCTGCTGCTGCTGCTAAATCGCTTCAGTCGTGTCCGACTCTGTGCGACCGATCCCATAGATGGCAGCCCACCAGGCTCCCCCGTCCATGGGACTCTCCAGGCAAGAACGCTGGAGTGGGGTGCCATTGCCGTCTCCGGGTTTCTTCCACTAGAGCTCATATAGACCTGTGCATTAGACTGTGCTTTGTGGTCCTCATCTTTACCTTGTTGGGATGGGCACTTCTGTCAGGCCTGAGAGAAGGACAGCCGGAGATAGCCTCACAAAGGCGACAATGGGGCGGTCCAGAGAGTCCACCTCTCCAACCAGGACATTCGAGGCCTCCGCCCCAGTGGGAATTTTCTTCATAAAATGAAGGTCCACCTGAAAATTTAAAAGCACCCCGACAGTGTGGGAGCCATCACCTCACACGTCCATCACCCTCCTCACAACTTACATTCATGCATCATTTTATGATTTAACATACTTTTCTCACAGTACTTCACTTAATCCTTATAATAACTCTCTATGGTGGATAAGATTGGCCAATCAGACTCATTCTTTATTTAAAAAAATGAAGCCACCAAGACCTAGAGAGATGAAGTTGACTTGCCCATGACAACAGAGCTTCTAAAAGAGAGAATTTAAATCTAGAGTTCTGATTTGAATTCCATTACGCCATGCATCCTCAAAGTAAATGTTTTTGAAACTCCAGGTCAAATTGTTTCCATTTTTAAATACCTGAATGCTTTGCCTGAGGTTTCGGAGGGCCTCATGAGCTGAGAAGTGACATAATACTATCTGCGTTTTGGAAAGACAGTGTCAGGGAAAGACCAGAGCAAGAAAAGGCTGGCAGCTGGGAGATCAAGGATTGAGCCAAGAGCTGCAGGGGGACCCGGATACTGTGGGAGAGGCCTCAGACACCAAAGTCACAGTCACCAAGAAGAGTTTAACCACAAAGTAGTTGTGAGATAGTAGCAAAAATATTGTTTTCACAAAACCCTTGGAGGTAAATAAATAAGAATAATTGAAAAATAAAACCTTGGAGGTAAGAAGGTGCTCCTAGAGAGCAGGTATCAGAAAATAATTCTGAAACAGCAGGAGGTGTGCATCAGGGTGGTTTATCAGTGGCTAGTGGGTTTCAGCAGGTTGAATCTGGGGGAAAAACTGATGAGTCAGCCCTCTCTGGGACAGAGAAGGAGGAAGACATGAGCAGATGGGCCTCCTTTTCTGCAGAAGGGGCTCTGGTCCTGGAGAAAGGATACTGAAATGCCAAAGCTTACCCAGCTTCCAGCAACAGGACTCTGGGCTCCACAAGAGATATGCTTAGGCCTGTGAGCCAACTTCCACATCTCTGCTCACCTTGCTTAAATCCACTGGACTGTGTTCACAATTCACTCCATTCTTTACTTCAAGACTTGTGGTTGGAATGGACTGAGGAGACACAGTTTGACCTATTTGGAGAAAATCAAACAGAATTCTCTGAGTCTTGCCCTTTCCCTCTTTGACGCACCTCATCCATTGTCAGCTGGTCATGGCTCTCGGCTACAAAGCCCACAGAGAGAAGAGGTTCAAGTGACTAGGAAGTGAGGACCCACACATACCTGTCTCCTTACCTACCAGCTAGCAGTAAAGGGGGCACAGAGATCTTACTATCCCTGAGCCCTCTTCCTGCACCATTTGTGATGTTTTTTTCTTGCTTTATTAAAGGTGGTAATCCTCAACCAGGAGTGCACACCATAAATTCCTATGGAGAACTTTTCAAATACATGGGTCCCCAGGCATATCTCCTATACATTGTGTTTCGGTAAATGTGGGGACAAGGAGACCCCCAGCCTGGCCACAGAAACGGAAAGCATTCAGCAGCTGAAATTCATCAGATGTTTACAACCCACCACACACCTGGCTCAGGGCTTTACGCAGATTAACTTATTGAAGCCTCACAACAGACTGATGGAGTAGATCTTATCATTATCGTTACTCTACAAAGTGTGCTTAAAGAGGTTTGGGAGGTTGTCCAAGATCTTTGCAAGAGGTGAAGCCAGAATCTCAAGCCTGGAAATCTGACTCAAGAGTCTACACTACTGAATTTTGCCTCCCTAATCTAAGACATTTGTTTACTTCTAAAAAGCTCCAGTTGACCTTCGCTGGAGCCAAAGTATCCCCAGTGTGGATATATCCCTGTCTCGCTGATCCTGCTGACTCCACCAGCTATCTTGCTGTATCTCACTGTGTACACTCTTCATTGAGCCCAGGGTAGGCAAGGTGCGAGCAGGGAAACTGGAAGAAAACTCAAGGAGTCATAGGAACTGCAAACACATTTCTTCTCTCCTGAATGGCACAGCAGCCATAGCAATGGACATGCTATATTCTCTCCTCTCGTGGTTGACCCAGCAGACACAGCCTGAACGCAGCCTCACCACCATAATGCAGCCATAACGTAGCCCCCCAGCAGCACAGCCAACTCTCTCTCTCTCTGGCGTGCCAAGTGAAGCTTATATATGCTTACAGAACAAAAGTAGACTGCAGGCAAGCGAGTATCTCGGAACGTGCATCTGCAGTGCTATATGTGATCTCAACTGATATAGAATCATTATTATAAAACGTGGGGAGAGAATGAGAGGGCATGGGGTGGGAGAGCCTGATCAGGCCATCTTGGCTAATTTGATCTTTTCCTACACTCCCCAAGTCGCATCAGCTCTGAGGCCATTCTGGGGCACAAACCTTTCCCCTGAGGTCCACTGAAATGTATCTGAGGCATACATCCTTAGTGCCACAAGAGATGATGGTCGCCAGTCCCAGCCACCCATCTTGCCGATCCTCAAAAAGGACTGTGTCAAAGTGAGCATGAAAGCATATTAGAGAAATGCTGTTCCTACCCTCTAGTAACTCAGCATCTCCAACTAGTGCCTAAATGTCTTATTAATCTAAAAAAAAGCAGTTACTCCTAATAATCTTACCATGTTTATCCATTGAATGTGGGTCAGACTGCTTCTTGCCAACCTCAGCAAAGGAGCGAACAATGGGGATGAGATTGTTTCTCTTCTTTTCATTCTGATGATGATGCTTTTTGAGAAGGGCTTCCCGGACTTTAACCCTCATGCTGTCATTCAGGTCACTGAACAGCTCCTGCTGGTCCAGGATCAGGTCTGGAAGGCAGGTGCTAACATGAACACTCAAACTGATGGTCAATGATTCCAAAGAAGGCAAGGTCAGGTGAGGTAAGGGACACAGAGTAGGGGGAGGCAGCTCTACCAGGATCACTGAGGTTAGTCTCTGTATCAGTGCCTGAAAGAGCTAACTGCTGATAGCAGCTGTGACACATTACACATTATTCATGTAACAAATCATTACTTTTATAAATGGAAACTATTGAGCACTTAACATGTGCCAGGAACTACATTCTGAACTTATTACATAATGATCTAATCTGATCCTTATAAAACCTCTGAAAAGTAAGTGGTATTATAACAATTTTTACAGATCAGGAAACTGAGGGCCCAAAATTACAAAATCCCCATGATCTCACATCTAGTGAGTTTCAGAGATGGGATTCAAATCCCAAACTGTCTGACTCAAATGTCCACATGATTGCCATTCTGTTCTATCATTTGCCAAAGTTCCCCTAGGTTCTCTTCCTCTGAGATTTTAACATTGCTGTGATTGTCAAGAGAAACTATAACTGTAGAAGGTAGAATCCATAAAAATAATTAATTTGTTCTTGATTAAGCCCTGCAGACAATTAATACCAAGCATCAATCTTGACCTGCCAAGTCCAGCAGAACTGAGGGGGAAAAAATCCCAACACCCCCTACTGCAAGGCAGCTGGCACAGAAGTTAACAGCATGTGTTCCGGAGCTAAACGTCCACACCTGTCCCACCCACTTCTACCACTTTGTTTGATAAACCTCTCTGTACCTCAGTTTCCTCATCTGTAACATGAAGCAAGTATGATCCTTAGAAGATTGTTGTGAAAAATTAATAAGATATATAAAGTGCTGATTCACTACAAGTGAGACCATTTACCTACCCTTATCACTAACTGAATACCTCAGGTCCCTAATGTGAAGAACCATAGCCATTTTACTTAAACCCTACATATCCAGCCCCCTGCCACCACCTCTCCCAAACTTCAACCTGTTCTCAACTCCAGCTCCATCCATGACTATCCAAGTGTTAGAAGCAATAAATAAAAGAAAATCTATTTCAAATACTCAAGCCAAAGATCCAAGCTTTTCTCTCTTTAACTTTTAGATTGATTGGTTCCTTGTCTCACAATATAAACATGCTTCAGGATACTTCATCTTGGGGAAGAAAAAACAGAAGAAGAACATCCCTCCCACGTCTCCCTTTATTTGTTGCCTTCCCTTTCTCACACATGCACTTGTCCTCTCTTTCCTCTCAAAAGAAACATTTCTCACCTGCTGCAACATGGCTGCCTCAATGAAACTGCTTTTGATAAAATCATCAACAACCTTCCAGTTGCTAAATCTGGTGGATGCTTCCAGTTCTTACTTCATCCAGCTCTCTGCAGCATCTGACACTGATGAACTCAACTCCTCTCTTCTTTTGTTGTGGGTTGAATGGCGCCCCTTCTAAAGATGCTGTGTACTATATACTAACTCCCCAGAACCCATGAGTACTATCTCATTTGTAAAGAGAGTCTTCACAGATGTAACTAAGGTGCTAACACAAGATCCCATCAGTAAGACCTCTCCCCAGGTCCCCATGCGATCCCAGACAGGCAGAATTACTTGGATACTTGTAATGAAGAAAAGCTGGAAGAAACTTAAAAATCTGTCCAACCAAACAGAGCCAAGCCAAGGAAAAGCCTCATGTGCACCCAGGTGTTTCTCAAACTCCATTCCCCAAACACAATACCTTACACTTCCTGTACTAGGAAACTCCATCAGATATCTCCCCTTCACATCATGCTGAAGAAGTGGGGAGTCCTTTGGCTCAATTTCATACATGTTTTTCCTAGTTGCCATATTGAAAAAAATCTTTCTTTCACTTGAACCCGCTTTTCTCTGCAGAGCTCCCAGTCATACTTATTACCAAACCAGAGCTTGGTTGTTGCACTTATTTTAATTGCCCTATGGCTATTTCCCTTACTGGGGCTTCCCTGATGATTCAGACGGTAAAGAATCTGCCTGCGAAGCAGGAGACGTGGGTTCAGTCCCTGGGTTGGGAAGATCCTCTGGAGAAGGAAATGGGAACCCACTCCAGTATTCTTGCCTGGAGAATTGCATGTACACAGGAGCGTGGCGGGCTACAGTCCATGGGGTTGTAGAGTTGGACACAACTGAGAGAATAACACACACACACATTTTCCCCACTAGAAGGTGAGCTCCTTGAGGGTAGAAACTGTATCGTATCCTGTGCCTAGTACATAATCAAGCATAGATAGAAAATAATGTTTGCTAAACAAACAGGCAAATGGAAAACCACACTCCATGTCATTTGCATCCCAGAACAAGCCTATGGAATAGGCAGGGAAGAAATCCATCCCAGAGCTGAAGGTGCTGAGGTCAGGAAGGTAAGTGACTTGCCCAAGCACAAATAGCCACTTTCTTCTTTCTTTCCTCCACACCACACCACAAACGATCCTCTGCTTTCTCTCCCCTAACGTTACCTGAGATTTCTTCTATGCTATTTGCACGCATATCCAGAAGGACCGTCCCATTAATAAGACAGCTTCTTAACTCAAAGAGGCTGTGCAGTGAAAGGGTTGCCACATAAGGCTTGCTCCATCGTTCTCCCCCATCCTCAACATCTTCTTCAAACTTCAGCCACCTGAAAGCATGACAAAGAGATGCCAAAAACAGAAAATAAAGAATTTTCAGGAGAGGGTTTTTAATGTAGATCACAAAGAAAGGTACCTGAATAATCACACTGAACCTTGTAATCTAATCTATATGTTCAGCATGCAATGGCAAGTGAAATAAGCAGGTTACAAACCACTGCAAAATTGAGTATAGCTTGATTCCATTTTTATTAAAGGAAAATCTTAAAATACAACACACACATATATAAGACACCAAATATATTCATTATCCCTGGGGTATTAATTTTTATTTTCTTTTTGCTTATCCTTATTTTCTCATTTTGTATAGTGAGCATGCATTACTTGTGCAACTAAAAAAACAGATCTAATCTATCTCATTTGGATACACTGACAAATCACATTAATAAAATGATCATATTTTTCTTTGTTAAGAAGTCTGTGTGACCTTCAGAAGTTTGCAAAGACAGGATGTTAAGGCTAATTGCCTTCTTGCTTGGTATGAGGTTAATTGGTTTGTTTAATCCTCTCTACTCATTGAACACATCTATGGATACAGCAGGTATCCAGAAAGAGCTGTTTCAATGAGACCTTGAGCCATGCTTTGCTGGTTATCCACCTCATTTTCTTCCCTGAGGCTCAGGCATGCTGGCTTTGTATCACCCAGAAGGCTCACTTGTCAGTTACTAGAGGAACCCTAGACATGGGCTTGGTTCATCTGAGAGTTATTCTTGGGTTTGAGCCTTAGACAAGCGTACTCACTCTCTAATCAAGGGAAGCCTACCGTCAGGCTGGATATTATCCCAGAGGTCTCTATGAAGTTGGATTGTCCCATAGGATATCTCAAAAATTAGGGAATCTCCAGTGAATTAAACCTCAAATGATTGGGATTTCCCTGATGGTCCAGAGGCTAAGACTTTATGCTCCTAATGAAGGTAACCTGGGTTTGAGCCCTGTTTGGGGAACTAGTTCCTATGTGCTGCAACTAAAAGCTCCCATGGTGCAACTAAGACCTGGCAAAGTCAAATAAATTAAAGAATTAAAAAAAAAAAATGATGCTATGGCTCACCCATAGAAAAAGGCTATGTCTGCTGGGCTAGGTCTAGGCCAAGGTGGCCCCCTCAGGCATCTTCCAAGTCAGACACACAATATTAAGAGCCCAGGAACAAGTGAGAGAGGATCCCCTGTTCCACGTTTCTGTCACCAATCCCCAGCTCGAGGTCAACTGGAACAGGTGTTAGTTACCCCCGACATGACAAAGAGGCCAGCATCAAGACTTTCCATGCAAGAGCCTAGAACATCAGTGCCCATGTCAGTCATCACGTCTCCCGTGAAGAAATAAAAGGCAGGCAGACCTGTCACTCATGGAAAGGTACACATTTGCCTGCCCCAGCAAACCTTGGCCCAGGCTATTCAGGGCCTCACCTGGCTGTCTCCTTCCACTCAGCGTCTTCTCCCTCTTTCAGACAGATCTCATCCAGCTCCGTGAAGAGGTCATGAGGCACATGTTCTTCATCCTCCTCAGTGCCAAGAATGAACTGCACACGCTGAGATGGTGTGTCTGGAAAAGCAGCCACAGAGAAAGGTCTGCTCCCAACCTCCACTTAGGACAGAAATAGCATCCTGCCACACTCAGTGCACCTGGGGGGCTTCCAGCTTGTGAAACATATAAAGACAATCCTGAATTCAGATCAAAAAGATTTCTTTACTCCCAGAATTAAAAAAAAACAAAACTATTGTTTCCCTGACAGCTAGTTGGTAAAGAATCCGCCTGCAATACAGGAGACCTTAGTTCAATTTCTGAGTTGAGAAGATCCACGGGAGAAAGGATAGGCTACCCACTCCAGTTTTCTTGGGCTTCCCTGGTGGCTCAGCTGGTAAAGAATCCACCTGCAATGCAGGAGACCTGGGTTCGATCTCTGGGTTGGGAAGATCCCCTGCAGAAGGGAAAGGCTACCCACTCCAGTATTCTGGCCTGGACAGTTCCATGGACTGTATAGTCCATGGGGTTGCAAAGAGTCAGACACGACTCAGCAACTTCCACTTTCATTCTTTGGAAGCAGTTTCATGAAAAGAAAAAAATTAAGTAAGACCACTTGAAGAAAACCCATAAGAAACTAGAAATCTGATTAATTTGATCAAAAGGAATAGCTAATTCTCCAGCAAATTATTTCACCTTCTATGGTACTGATTTGGGGGGCCTGGACAGTGAAGTTTTCAGGCAGATACTTTTGATTCTCAGAGGCATTTCTTCTTCTTTGAAGCAAGCTGGAAAGCCTAGAGAATAAAAACTACTACCTGCTGGATGTCCATCCCACATGCCCTCAGTCTCAGGGGGACTCCCAGCTGTGGACGCCCACCCGCCTGCCCTCCTGAGGTGTTACCGTGGGCCAGGGCCTCTGCGCCTTCCTCCCCCTGGCTGGCTCCCTTGCCCCGCGTTCGTCTCCGGTGCTTCTGACCGTGCGTTCGGTGGTGCCGATGGCTCTGCCGGCCCAGTGGCATCCGGACCCCCACGTACAGGGTCCTATGGCCTGAAAAGAAGCAGAAGGTCTGAAGAGTGAACTCCTTTAAGAAAAGGAGGCTAGTGTATTTAAGAGGAAGAAGAAAAAGTCACAACTCTGTAATGACAAAACTTCAAAGACCTCCAGGACTGAATCTGTAGAGATGGGCAAGTTGAAGATCTCCATCCTGTTTGTGGCTGCAAACTTCACAGGAGGGTTGTGAAGATCAAAGAAAATTATGTGTGTGAACATGATTTGCAAACTATAGGGACAAAAACAAAAGCTAGTAGTTGCCACTACAAGACAATTTGAGCAATTGATAAAACGTGATATGGTCACACCAGGACACCTACACCAAGTCTTGGCACAGAGGCCACTTGGGAAAGTGGTTAAGTGCTCAAGTCAACCTGCCTGGGTCCAAAACTTGATTTCACCATTCACTTGCCATGTGACCCTGAACAAATTATCTAATCTCTCTGTGACTATCTTTCACAAGGAATATTGTAGCTTATTCTTTAAACTCAGAGAATTTTTGTGAACAGTAAATAAGATAATGTATGTAAAATGCTTAACACAATGCCTGGAATCAATTTTAGCAGCCAGTACGTTCTAGGATCAGTTTCCATTTTATTTTTCTGCACTGTAGAATACACCATCTAGAATAGCAGTGAGAGGCTAGTTACAAATTATAAGGGGTATAAGGCTGGGAGCATAAAGAAGAGATATTACATATTTTTCAAGAATACAAGATAATAAGTGATCCCATGGCAGTCCTTTCCAGTCCCTCCTTTCTGCTCTCTCATCCCACCCATAAACCTTATTTTGTTTTGTTCCTGACTTCCAGGCCTGTCTTACCTCCACCTGATTTCCCTGGCCTTCCTGCCCAGCCTGGGGCCCAGAATCAGCAACTCTAAGGATGCTACACTGACACACAGAGCTGTGACCTTGCCCTGTTTCTGCCCAGTTTCTGCTGCTTAACTCTTGATCTCAGGCTGCCTCTGCACATCTCCACCACAGGAGCTTTTGTCACTATCTTCACATCCACAAGCTTCCCCACACTTCCTCCCTCTGAGCAGGTGACCTCACTTCATGCGGTACTGAAAAGACAGGTTCTGTCCTGTGAACTCCCACCTTCTCAGCCTGGCTCACTTTCCTCCCCCAGGTCCCCCTCTACAGGCTAATGAGTATCATCTCCCATCCTGCTGGGTCTCACTCTATCAGTTATCCTCAGTGTCTCCTTTCCATCCATCCCTTCCCTGGGCTTCTCAAGTCTCTCTTACCTAATAAAGAAATGTTCCTGCCACCATATGATCCAACAATTCTACTCCTGGATGCTATGCTATGCTAAGTCACTTCAGTCGTGTCCAACTCTGTGCGACCCCATAGACGGCAGCCCACCAGGCTCCCCCATCCCTGGGATTCTCCAGGCAAGAACACTGGAGTGGGTTGCCATTTCCTTCTCCAGTGCATGAAAGTGAAAAGTGAAAGTGAAGTCGCTCAGTCGTGTCCAACTCCTTGCAACCCCATGGACTGAAGCCTACCAGGCTCCTCCGTCCATGGGGTTTTCCAGGCAAGCGTACTGGAGTGGGTATATATATTAAAAAAAAAAAAAACCCACAAAACATTCATTTGAAAAGAAACATGTGTCCTGACGTTCATAACAGCATTATTTACAATTACCAAGGTATGGAAGCAACCTAAGTGTCCATCATATGATGAATGGATAAAGAAGACGTGGTGTATATACATACAGTGGAATACTACTCAGCCATAAGAGAGAATGGCATTTTGCCATCTGCAGCAACATGGATGAACTTGGAAAGCATTATGCAAAGTGAAATGAGTCAGACAGAGAAAGACAAATACTGTACAATACTTCTATGTGGAGTCTAAAAAATACAACAAACTAGTGAATAAAACAGCAAAAGAAGCAGGCTCGCAGATATAAAGAACAAACTAGTAGTTACCAGTGGGGGTGGCGGGAGGGAAGCAGTATAGGAGTAGGGGGAAAAGCGGTTATTATGGGATTATATGAAACCATGTGTGGGAAAGTTTTGAAAACTGTAAAGCATTATAGAATTTAAAGATTCTTTCATTCAATAAAAATAAAGTTTTAAAATAAAAATAAATTTAAAAAAGAAATGTTCCCAGTGAAGAGCTACTCTTCCAAGTTCCTCCATCAGGTCACATTCAAGAAGAGCTATTGCTCTAGCTCCCTTTCCTTACCATCTCCATAGCCTCTGCACGTGGCTGCTCGCCACTGATTGCCTTCATTAGGGACACTGAAGTCCACTAAACCACTAAGTCTATCATATTATGTCTCTCTCAATCCAATTCAAAAGACTTCCTAGAGAGCCCACCAGGCTGCAGCCATCATCTCAGTCCCTAAGGACTTCCTCCCCTTGGTGGTCCGGGCCCCCCAGCACCTGGGCCACTGCCTCCCTGGCTCACTTGCACTCCTCTGACTGCTTCTCCAGCCCTTCCACAATCCATCAAAGGAAGGTTCTCCAGGTTTCTGCCCCTTTCTTCTCTCTTTTTAGTGATATTTACTTTCACGATTTCAAAGTTTCTGTCTACAAATGACCCCCAAATGTTTATCTCTGGAAAGTCAACATGTTCCAAAGCAAACTCACTGTCCTCAATCTCAAATCAGGCTCATACTCATGTCTTATATTTTTCTGTCCATGGCATCACCATTCTCTCAACTTTCCAGGCTGGAAACCTCAGTGTTACCTTGTATTTCCACCTTGCCCCTCAGCGCTCCATCCTACAGATTATGGTCATACACAGATTAGATCAAGTCTTTTCTCCTCCCATTTTGAGGACAGCAGGGGCCTCCTTCCTGTCTCCCCTACCAATTCAGTCCTACAAACAAGCCCTCCTGAAGCACTGCCCTGATCCTGGCTCACTCCTACAATCAGGACCCTTCATGCTCTAGCACGCAGGGGGCCCAGCCTCCTTTCTAGTCTTTTCTTTCTCTAGAACAAATTATACATTCAGTAGGGAAAGAAAGGGAAAGCTCTCTAAAAGAACCGAGTGATCAGCTCAAGAGAAATCAAAATGGAAATCCCACACATGCCCACACTGAATAAATGTTCTTGGGGAAAAAGTCTAGAGATGTATACCTTCTGCATCTACCCCAACAACAGAACAGCCTGGTTTTGACCCTGTCTCCTTCTCATGGCCTCAGCTGATGCTCCCACCCTCACCTCACACTGGTCTCCACCTAAACCAAACTGCTATGCTAAAAATATGCCAATGCTTTCCAGACACTGACTTGGCTCACTCCTTCAAGACTCACTGCAAATTCACCTTCCTTCTTGGTATTTTTGCTGATCCCTTTGATCAGATGTGCTGCCTCCTTCCTGTAAATTCCCAAAGTCCTTGGCTAGCATCCCCTTATGCACTTATTTTGTGCACTGCATTAAAGTTAGGTATTTATCAGTTTTTCTCCCACTACTCATCTGCAAGCTCCTCTAAGTCCCAGGGTAGGGCCTCCCTGGTGGCTCAGAGGTAAAAATTCTGCCTACCAATGCAGGGGACATGGCTTTAATCCCTGGGTCAGGAAGATCTCGCATGCCTCAGAGCAACTAGATCCATGTGCCTCAACTACTGAGCCCATGCTCAAGAGCCCAGGAACTGCAACGACTGAAGCCTGTGCCTATGCTCTGCAACAAGAGAAGCCACTGCAATGAGAAGCCTGCACACAGCAGCTAGAGAGTAGCCCTAGTCGCCACTACCAGAGAAAAGCCCACACAGCACCGCCAAAAAGCAATCAACCAACCAATAAAAAAGTCCCACATTATGGGGGTCCCAGGCTTCCCCAGCGGTACTGTGGTAAAGAACATGCCTGCCAGTGCAAGAGACATAAGAGACATAGGTTCAGTCCCTGGGTCAGGAAGATCCCCTGGAGGAGGGCAGGGCAACCCACTCCAGTACTCTTGCCTGGAGAATCCCATGGACAGAGGAGCCTGGCAGGCTACAGCCCATAAGGTCACAAAGAGGTGGACACAACTGAGCAACTTAGCATGCAGAAAGAGCAGAGAGAGGGAGAAAGGACCGGAGGAAATATCTGAAGAGATAATAGCTGAAAACTTCCCTGAATGGGAAAGAAAAAGTCAACCAAGTCCAGGAAGCGCCGAGAAGAGTCCCTGAGACACATAGTAATAAAACTGACAAAAATTTAAAACAAAGATAAAATATTAAAAGCAACAAGGGAAAAATGACAAATAACATATGAGGGAACTCTCATAAGGCTATGAGCTGATTTCTCAACAGAAACTCTACAAGCCAGAAGGGAATGGCACAATGTATTTAAAGTGATTAACAGCCAAGAATACTCTACCCAGCAAGACTCTCATTCAGATTTGATGGAGAAATCAAGAGCTTTTCAGACAAGCAAAGTGAAGAGAATTCAGCACCACCAAACCAGCTTTACGACATACGCTAAAGGAGCTTCTCTAGGCAAGAAACACAAGAGAAAGAAAAGACCTACAGAAAATAAACCCAAAACAATTAAGAAATTGGTAATAGGATCACACATTAATAATTACCTTAAATGTTAATGGATTAAATGCACCAACCAAAAGACATAAACTGACTGGGTGGATGAAAACATGTCCATGCATGCACTTTCACTTACCACATCACGCTGCTTAACCCCTCAAATCGTATGCAATTATTTTATATTGTTAGGTTAATCATGTTTCCATTATGACTTGCAATGATAAATATCTTTTATCTGACTATTTATTGTAAAAACTGTTAAACATCTTTTACTATTATGTATTATGTAACTATTATTCACTTATACTGTTTTATCATGACTAGTCAACAGAAAATTATAGAATTCTATATCACTAATACTACCATTTAAAAGAAAAACCTGCAATCACTTTTTAAAATCCAGATGCATATCAGAATTCTCTTGGAATTTTTTGAAGAATACAAATACCCAGGTATTGCTTTTTTTCTCCAAAGCTCCAGATGTGTTTCTAATGAGCAGCCATGTTTAAAAACAACCGGACTCCAATGTTCATCGCAGCACTGTTTACAATAGCTAGGATATGGAAGCAATCTAGATGTCCATCGGCAGACGAACGGATAAGAAAGCTGTGGTACATATACACGATGGAATATTACTCAGCTATTAAAAAGAATGTACCTGAATCAGTTCTAATGAGGTGGATGAAACTGGAACCTATTGTACACAGTGAAGTGAGCCAGAAAGAAAAATACCAATACAGTATACTACCACATATATATGGAATTTTCAAAGATGGTAATGATGACCCTATATGTGAGACAGCAAAAGAGACACAGATATGAAGAACAGACTTTTGGACTCTGGGAGAAGGCGAGGGTAGGATGATTTGAGAGAATAGTATTGAAACATGTACATTACCATATGTGAAAGAGATCACCAGTCCAAGTTCAATGCATGAAACAGGGCGCTCAAACCCAGTGCACTGGGACCACCCTAAGGATGGGATGTGGAGGGAGGTGGAGGGGAGTTCAGGATGGGGGAAACATGTACACCCATGGCTGATTCATGTCCATGTATGGCAAAAACCACCACAATATTGTAAAGTAATTAGCCTCCAATTAAAATAAATTAATTAATTTTTAAAAAGAAGAAAAAACCACCACTGGACTATGATTATCTTTCATTTTTGTCTAGATTGTTTTACTTTTTCTACTTCATATTCATTCAGTGTCCCCACTTCATTTAGTTTGTTTTCCAATTTCTCCATCTCTTCTTTTTTTTTAATGTTCTCTCTCAAGCCTTTGTCAAATGTAATAGAAAATCTTTTGTACATATACATATATAGTATGTATAATATATATATTTTAGAAAACTTGGGAATTTTTCCCTAGCTAAAAAATTAATGGGGACTTCCCTGGTGGATCAGTGGCTAAGACTGCACTCCCAATGCACGGGGCCTGGGTTTGATCCCTGATCAGGGAACTAGATTTCATATGCTGCAGCTAAGACCCAGTGCAGCCAAATATATAAACATTAAAGAAAGAAAAAAAAATTTATGACATTTTGATTCCACTCGTTTGACTCAGTATGAATAGAATGCTAGATTTCTAACTTATATTCACTCAAAACTTTGATATAGTTCCAAGTATTTTGGCATCTAGTATCACTGCTAAAAAGTCTAGAAAATTTATTGTATTAGTGATCTTTTTAAAAAAATTTGAATGAAGCTTGAAACTGCTAATCCAATTCTGAGAATATAAAGAAATACTATGTTGTTAAAAAATAGGAAAGTAACATGTGACACAGTATTAACTAAAGTATAGATTTTGTTCAAATTTCAAAAAAATTTATGCTAGTGTCCATTATTTGTTTTCATAACTTATTCAAGACTCCACATCATATTTGATTGTATTGAGCAGCTTCAGCAGCATGCAACAAATTCTGGTAAATTCTCTTTTCATTTTTATTCTATTACAAATATTTGCTATTTCCTTGTTATGGCTCCTTCGATACACTCATCGTTTAAAAGTAGACAAATAATTTCCAAATACATGGTATTTTAAGAGAATCTTTGACGTTAATTTCTCGTTTTGATATTAGCTTCCCTTTCAAATGCTTTCCTCTCTGCGATCACCCTCTATGTTTTCCAGTCTCCTAACTGCATTGAGCCTTTCAGTGACTAGCCAAAGATCTCTGGTAAAAGTCACGCTGCACTTGGAAACATGTGGGTTATTTTCCTTTTTTTTTTTTCTGCTTTTCCAACATAAACATTTTATTGAAAAAAATACTAAGTAATTTACAAATTCCTCTGTTCCTCTCTGACATGAGAGGAATAGTACATCTCCACTTGCCAAGAATGGTGACACCAACATAGCAACTGAAACCATCTGTAAACAAGGCTTGTGGTTGTTTTCCCTTCTCCAACTGACAATAGAGAACTTGCCATAAGGGCACAGGTATTAGTAAAAGCATACAAGCTGGAGAGTGAACAATGGCTCCTACTTATCCGTTTTCCTTGAGATACCATTGGCATGAGTTTCACTGCTGGAAGTTCCCTGTGGCCTGACTTTGGCCAGGGCGCAGGAATCACCATTGGCTGGGGGCAGACACCTGCAGTGACCTGCTATCTCATGTTAAGATACTATTTTCAAATATCTTTTGATATTCATCTCTAACATACTTCCACAGTGATAAGAGAACAGACTCTGTATTATTTCATTACCTTTATGCCATGAAACTGTTGCACTTGGTTTTATGTCCCTGGATATGTTCCAGTAGTCTCTCCTAGTTTATAGTCTATGGGAATTTGAATAGAATTTGTACCCTACTGTTGTGTGGAAATTGTATAAATCTTAATTACGTTGGATTGGTTCACAGTGCTTTTCAGGTCTACTCTCTCCTTCTACTTCTCTGTATCTTGATTCTATTAACTTTTGAGAGTTTGATATTGAAACTCCAACTAAAAATCTTAATTTATCTACTAAAAAAATAATTATAATATATAGTAGAACTATAGGTAACCTTGTTCTATATTTTCTAAGTCTACTATAAATGTGTTATCATATTTTAATAATTTAAAAATTTTTAAAGAGAAGCAAATAAAAAAAAAGTCCCAGATCAGACCTTCTTCCTTTCAGAATTCCTTATATAACAAAACACAGTATCTGAAAAGGGCCACAAAAGGAACATGCAACCAAAGTGAATGTGCTTAGAGTGGATGAAATACCCACCAGGGCATGAGATGATTGAGAAGGTCCTAATTAACCTAGGGATGGAAAGCTCAATCCAGGAAGAGTTCCTATATAAGGGACTTTTGCAAAGAGTTACTAAGGAAGACTTTTCCTTCTCTAAGAAGTATTTTTGATCCAATGAGTTCCCATATATATTAGCCAACCACAGCACGTGCTTTTGAAAACACCAGAGAGACAGGCAAAAAAGAAAACAAAACCCAGCAGAGGTCAGAGCTAAGAACAACCAAATGGCTACCAGAAAACCAGACATCAGTTTCTAGGCTGGAGACTCAGAAACAGGGGACTCATATATTCTGAGTGAAATCAGAAAAGATGACAAACAAATGGACACTGGGAAACGAATGCAGCACCAACAAAATCCAGTCCGTCTAATGGGATTCTGCAGCCCAGGGACTTTACCAAACCTAAACTAATCCTGTAGTCACTTCACTGGCCTCTCAACTGCTCTCCTACCCACACAGTCTTCATCCCCCTCATCTACGTACTTACTCACCCAAATTCTGCCTTTTTCCCAGTCTTCCAGTTATTGTCAAACCTCCTCTCTCGGGACTGTGTGCAAATACAAGTATTCATTTAATAAAACTTACTAGGAGATGTAATTGTAGAGTTTACTTTTTAAATAAGTATGTACACACAGAGAGCATTAGTGAACTGGAACTGAATCTTGCAGAGCATGATAGGAATCACAGAGCGAGCCTACCCTGCAGACGGAGTCTGGACTTTCGGAAGCTGAATGCATTCTGAGCACGCTGGAGCATGGAGCATGCGCACAGAACACAGAACGCCTTAGCACACACTGATGGGTGCCGGATTTCCTGGGCTTCAGGTTGAGTCAAAGTCAATTATGGCAGGGAAAGTATAACATGTGGAGCATTTGCAAGCCACCCCTTTTCCCCCTCAACTTATAACTAAGGCCAAATGGCTCTTACCTCTTTTAAAAACTTATTAGAAGGTACCAAACTTACTCTAGGATTCATTAGTCCAGTAGCTAATCAGGAATAATGATCTGCCAGAAAAGATGGAAAAAGCCATTCCTCTAAATAAAGCCACTGCCCCGTGTTCCTCTGGGACTGGGAGAGTCCCCTAAAGAAATCATGCACTATTGCTCTTTTTGAGTTCCTCTTTGGAAATTTGTCCTAATGTTTGCTTTTGACTCATATATATATATACATACATACATATATATGTATAAAGCAAAGGCTTCCCAGGACGCACAGTGGTAAAAAAAAAAAAAAAAAAAAAATCTGCCTGCCAATGCAGGAGACACAAGAGACATGAGTTCTATCCCTGGGTCAGGAAGATCCCCTGGAGGAAGAAATGGCAACCCACTCCAGTATTCTTTTCAGGAATAGTCCATGGACAGAGGAGTCTGGGGGGCTACAGTCCCTAGGGTCATGAAGAGCTGGACACAACTGAGCACACACACAATATAATGGTTTAGTGCATCTGCTCCTGCTGATGGATTAATTTATGTAAAAAAAAAGAAAACCACCCTCACATTTACAGAAGTCTCTAACAATGTCCAGAGATTACATCTCAGAAGTAGTTCTGAACATGGTTTATGTCAGGTGGTGTCAAGGGGGTAGAACAAAGGGGAAGGAAGACCCAGAGATTTATCTGCAGCCACAGAACCTTGCAGCATGGCACACGTTGAGAACGAGAATACTATTAGAACAGTCTACTTGTCTTCCATCAGAGTGGAACTGATTTCATTCCATGTCTTCTAGAGACAGCACCTGCCTGAGCACAGCCTCGCTGAGCTGGGATGCCCTGGGAGCCCACAGCATGGTCAGTCCTACAAGCACATCACAACTCCCTCTTCTCCTCTCCAGAGCTACTCAAGAACCGTATCAGGCCTGAGGAGTGGGCACTATTTGTCCTCCATTTGCCTGTAGTGCTTTTTACTTAAGTGCCAACGTAAGTAAGATTCTAGTTTTCAAAACAGGCTGTGTGTAAACGACTGTTTCCTTGTACACTACCCCCAGCAATGCCATCGTCACACATGGCCTTCTTTTACAGGAAAATGTGGAGACTGCGCAAGGAAAAGACGATGTCATCTTGAGAAGATGCTCCTACTGCCAGCTACTCAGCTGATCTCTGATGGAACTCAGTCCTTGGGACCCAAGAGAGCTGGTCCAAGCTAATTATTCTACTCCCAAGTAGAGAAGAGTGTTCATAAATGCTTAACTTCTGGCTGAGGGCAAAGGTCTAGTGGGCTCAGACAACTGAACTAAAAGTAACAGTACTCCCAACTACAGTGAGAGGATAGAGAGGTAATAGGATTAACAAGGCAGAGGAAGGGGTGGGGCAATGCATAAAAATGTTCACATGATGGAGCAAGATTTTGAGGTCGGGTGGTTAACTCTGGGTAGGCCTTCCTCTGCAGGTAGTATGATACAGTGGAAAGAGCAGAATTCCATCCCAGTCTTAACTGCTTAGACCCTGAGAAGTTTCCCCACCATGTAAAATAGGGATGATACCTACCTGCCTTGATTGCTGTGAAGATTAAAAAGACAAAGAAGTGCCTAATCAAATGCTTATCACACAAGGGGTATTCAACAAACGTTCACCTCCCACCTCCACACCCTTCTTTCTTGCTCTTTCTTCCAACTGCTGAAAGCCACACTGGCTCCTCTTCCATCTGGTCAAAATAACTTGGGAAGCTTGATCTTGATACATCCAAACACCATTGACCTCCACTGAGCCACCCACATAAATTCTCATGGTAACAGACCCAGAGGCTGAGTCAGCCTCTACAGCTTTGACTCTCCCAACCAAAGGACAAGTTTTCTCTGGGGATTGTACAACTTTGATGAAAAAAAAAAAAAAAAAAACAGCACGGGAACAAGCAGTACAGAGAGAACATTTCACATGCTGTCTCAGTCATTAGAAAGTTGCTGTGTCATAGCCTTCAACGTTGCAGGAGATGCTATAGAGATTTCACAAAGGCTTTTGAGCCAAATGTGGGTTCGTGTTAAAGTTATCGTGGACATAAGCCTTTTTTTAATAAAACTGAGTGCGAAGAGTTGACTCATTGGAAAAGACTTTGATGCAGGGAGGGATTGGGGGCAGGAGGAGAAGGGATGACAGAGGATGAGATGGCTGGATGGCATCACTGACTCGATGGACATGAATCTGAGTGAACTCTGGGAGTTGGTGATGGACAGGGAGGCCTGGCGTGCCTTGACTCATGGGGTCGCAAAGAGCTGGACACGACTGAGCGACTGAACTGAACTGAACTGAACTGGGCATCACCAGCATTATCAGGACACTAGGCTCTGTGGGAAAAAGGAAAGCAGAAGGACAGCACATGATGGTCATGTGGGGAGTTGTGGGAGGGGAGGGGAGAAGAGCCTTGACAGAGAGACAGATGCACAGAGCAGGTCAATTAAAACGCCTCTTCCTTCCCTTCCACTTCGGTGGATTTTTATACAGCTCTGTGCTGTGGGCCCTCAGCAAATATGCCACAGGTGTGTGTGTGTTTTCCCTTTTCTTGTTTAGATGAAAACACCAGATAAAAAGGGGTATTAAGGGGGAAAGCAAACACTGCAAATGGGATAAAAATAAAGTTTTATGTTTAAGTTTTTAAAACTATTTGTATTTTATTTCTTTTGTATAGATTTGTGTTTGTATCTGTAATTTTTGCTTAATGATTCTAAGCAATCATCAAGAATCGATAAGCTGATCTGAGTGCTTCGCATTCTCAAGGAATAAGGTCATTTATTAATACTTACATTGGACTTTACTCAAAGCACTGTCTCACTAGCTGTCTACTAGATTCTAACAGTAAGACAGGTAGTATTATGTCTACTTTTGTTTAAGAGATGAGGAGATTGAGGCTAAGGGAAATTAAGAGATTTTCCCCCAAGGTCTCACAGCTGGTGAGCCAGAGTTAGGACTCCAGCCCAGGTCTCCTGAGAGCAAAGCTGCTCCTCGGCACAGGCTGCCTCTCACTGATTTCCCTCGGCACATGTAACAGCAGGGCTTACCTTCCAACTCTTCCTTCTCATAGTGGATGTTGAGAATTGTGCTGGTCCCACCCTGATCCACCACAGCTTCTTCATCTGGTCTCTGTTGAAACATAAATTAGTAGCCACAGTAACACTCATACATTCATTCAAACTTTCATTCAAGTACTGTGTGTTTGCCTTATCCTTTACGCAACACGGAAGGGGAAAACCCAGTGGTTTACAGATATTTTCCATTTGAACCTCACAATAACTCTGAGATGCAAACATGGCAGCCATTCTTTCTCATTTCATAAATAAACAGCCTGAGTCTCAGAAAACTTTAAGCAATTATTGCCCAAGGTCAGAAACATGGTAAAAGGCAAAAGTAGAATTGAGCCGAGGTCTTGTAACTATGGATCCCATGTCTTTCCCACCTCCATACTCCACCCATAAGTCTGGACAATGTACTGGAATTTTGAAAGTGGTGTCAACCACATTGCCTCATTTGGTATAAGCTGGTCTCTTTGAGGGGATTCCCTGGTGGTCCACTGGTTAGGACTCTGTACTCTCACTGCCAAGGACCCAGGTTCAATCCCTGGATGGGGAACTAATATCCCACAAGCTGCATGGCATGGCCAAAAAGAAAGTGTTGGTCTCCTTGACCTCTCTGCAGCATGAAGCCTACTTACCACTCTGTCCTTGAAATACTCCATCCTGCTCCTCTGCCCCATTCTAAGGTTCATCTCCTTCCTCCAACCATAATTCCCGAGGATGAACACTCTACCTTTTGTTTCCCATGCTTGAGTCTTGCAATTTCAACAGTGTACTGAAGCTATGAGGCTCAGTATTTGACAAGCCACTGGGATGCCATGCCTCAAGATCCATGTGTCCAAAACCCAATGAATCTTCCTTCCAGACTGATATCCTGTGCTCATTTACTTACTCCTACCCATGGCTCCATGGCTCCACGATTTCTTAGCCCATGTTTGAAATTTCAAACTTATTCATCCATTCCATGTGTTGAGTGCCCGTCGTATACCTTCCAGGAAGCAGCTCCCTTTTCTTGTCAAGTCCTCCTTTGCAGTTCTCTCAGGTTCCCTCTCCACTCTCAGCCTCTCTGTCGCCCACCCTCCTGCCCTTTCAGTCAGAGTGGACATTGTTTTCAGTTCTGGAATCACACTCATATTCTTCCCTCAGCCCAGAACTATCGCCCTCTCCCTGCTGTGCCCGCCTCCAGCAGCAGCAGCTAACACTTATTCATCATCCCAATCTCAGCCTAAAAGTGCTTCCTTAGAAGCCTTTCCTGACTACCCTCCATTTATATGCCCCCAAAGTACGCTGTATTTCTCCTTAGAAATGAAATCTCTCTGCTCCTAGGGAGGGACCATATCTGTCTTCCTCATCATGGTTTCCCCAACACTCGATGGATTTTTCGCATAGGAGGTGCTCAGTAAATTTTTCTTTAAAGAATAAATGTAACGGCATCTACATCTTATCAAGACCCTCACCAGATCCGGAATTATTTCAAAAAAGATCTTAGCTAATTTCCCTGCCAATCAATTTCTTCTACCAAACCTGCAACTCCAGCCAGGCTCTCTGACCCCATGGACAGCACACACATTCCCACCGTCACGTCTTTGCTCACACTGTCTGGTCATCTAACAGTGTCTTCCCCAGCTCTCTAGCACACCAAATCCTCACCATCCTTCCATCCTGCTCAACGTTCCAGCTTTAGGTTCAATTTTACTATTTTCTAGTTATCATCTATGTCCCCTATGCTTTAAAAAATAAAAAGAAAGGTGGAGAAAACTATTTGATTTGCTAACTTTTAGCTAAGAAAGGGTGTTGGAACAAAAATATCTGCTTATACTTAAAAACATATAAAGGAAGAACAAGCCATAAGGGATATTTTTAAGTAGTTACCTACAGAGGAGGGAGGCAATGGGGTAGATGATAAGGATAGAAAGACTAAACTTCTTCGAAGATGACTTATATTGAAAACTTCAAAACAAAACTAATTTATTAAAAAAAATTTAAAAAATTTTTCCAGAAAATGAAAACAAATGCCAAATTGATGGCATAACTATTCTAAAAGAAATTATTCCAAATAAATTTAAAACATAATAAACTGACCGAACATCCTTAGTGACATATACCCTAAGGACAAAAAGGATTTGAAAAGATCTGAAACTGCTTTTTAGCTGTCGTATTGTTGGTTACAGTGTTGGTGTTATTTTTCAGAGACTGTTCTGTACTGTGAAATACAGCAAATGATTATATGAACTTACCCTGGCACTCTCAGTGTGTCTGAGACCTGGGGTTCTCAGCAGGGGTGAAAGGAGATACAATTGTAAGGCAGAAGTTAAGTAAAAACTATATAGTCCTGAATTTGAATTGGAAGTATCAACAAGAATATATATATATTTATAACTTTAAATATTTTACAATTTATAAATTTATATTTCCTAGCTCTGTCCAGACAAAATGTCTAGAAAAAATTATCAGTCGGTAGCAAGAAGTATCATTAGCACCTAGACTGTGGTATCTTAAAATATCATTTTCTGCTAAAAGACACTCAAAGACAACTAGGTTTATGTCAAAAGGACTCAGGTCCAACTTAGAGAGGGCCCTTACTAACACAGGACAATCTGAGCATCAGTAAAGGTGATAACTGTAACAGATTGAAAATATCAAATATATTTGAATCCATGAGTTCACCATGTCACTTTAAAAATTAGTTAACTGGTCAACATTGGAGGATAATACTAGCAAGTGAAAAAATGAAGTGAAAGTGTTAGTCACTCATTCGTGTCTGACTCTTTGCAATACCATGGACTGTAGCCTGCCAGGCTTCTCTGTCCAAGAGACTCTCTAAGCAAGAATAATGGAATGGGTTGCCGTTCCCTCCTCCAGGGAATCTTCCCAACCCAGGGATCCAACCTGGGTCTCCTGCACTGCAGGCAGACTCTTTTATCATCTGAACCACCAGGGAAGCGCAATACTAGTGAGTGAAAGTCGCTCAGTTGTGTCCAACTCTTTGAGACCCCATGGACTATGCAGTCCATGGAATTCTCCAGGTCAGAATACTGGAGAGGATAGCTGTTTCCTTCTCCGAGGGATCTTCCCAACCTAGGGACTGAACCCAGGTCTCCTGCATTGCAGGCAGATTCTTTACCAGCTGAGCCATGAGGGAAGCCCCAATACTAGCAAACCAATTCATTATTTTGCAAACTGGTGAAAATTCATCCTGGCCTTCCTATATAAATTGTACCTTACAGTGATACCATAGAGTAGATGAGAGAAGTTTCCTATTATAGAAAAGACTAAATGAAAAAATAATGTTAGCATTAGGACATTGCCATTTTACAATCCCTAATGGACTGCATTGATTTTCAAGGCCACTAACACCACAAAAAGAGAAACAACCAGACACTATGCCTCCTAATGGGAGACCTTATCACCACCCATGAGGTAATCTTACCAAATAAATTGTCCCTGAATCTGATCAAGACTCTACGCCCAAAAACCAATTTCCCGAAAACACAAAGAAACACAGTTCCATGGAAAAACAACACCACAGGAATATAATCAGCAAAATCCAGACTGTGGGAAAATCTAAAGCTATAGGATAAATCCTCTCCCCACCATCTTTTTTAAAATAAATAATTGCAAGAAGACAAAGAGACAGAGACAGAGGAACCTAAAACCAATAGGTCAAAAGAGACAACAAACCAATCACAATGTGTGGACTTAATTGATTCTTGATTTAAACAAACTAACGAAAATAATTTTTTAGTTATTGATAAAATAATTTTTAAGGATATGACATTTGAGACAACTGGAAGTTTTTCTTTCATGATATTCAAGAAATTGTTATATTCTCTTTAGGTGGTACTATGCTTATTTTTTAAAGAATATTTACCTTTTGGGACTTCCCTGGTGGTTCAGACGGTAAAGAATCTGCCTACAGTGCAAGAGACCTGGGTTCCATCCTGGGTCGGGAAGATCTCCTGGAGAAGGAAATGGCAACCCACTCCAATATTCTTGCCTGGAGAATCCCAGGGATGGGGGAGCCTAGCAGACTGTAGTCCATACAGTTCACAGGGTCGCAAAGAATTATTTTTGCAAATTGTTATTTTCTTTTTTAGGTGGCACTATGGTTATTTTTTTAAAGCATCTTAGTACTCTTTTAGTACTCATACTGAAATATTTACCAATAAAATTGAACAATTACAGATATGTAAAATAAGTTAACTTAGAAACACTATTTTTCTCACATTTTATAAAATAATGTTATTCACAAGCCTCAATACATCTTTAACATCAATGTCTTCCTCAATACCATAGACGCTTTGAGTCAATTTTCCAGAGCATGTCAGCTTCATTTCCACCTAAGTGGTAAAGGCGCTCATAAAAAGTCAAGTCCTTTCTGAAGAATAACTTCATGGTGGAAAAAACTCATCTTTATTTTAGACTTACTTATTATTTGTGACTTTCCTGATAGCAGGAGCCATATTTTCATCTTTTTATTCTCCCAGAGCCTAACACAGTAGTTTACCACTGTAAGTAGCCTGCACTCCTGTAAGTTCCAAGAGGGTAGGTACTGTGTCTTTTGTTGACCACCATGTACCTAGCACCTAGTACCATGTCCAGTATGTGGTAAGTATCCAATACATTTTTAAAATTTATTTTTAATTGGAGGATACTTGCTGTACAATGTTGTGCTGGTTGCTGCCATACAGCATGAATCAGCTGTAAGCATACATACATCCCCTCTCTCTTGAACCTCCCTCCCACCTCCCCACCCCATTCCATCCCTCTAAGTTGTCATAAAGTACCAGGTTGGGCTCCGTGTATTATACAGCAACTTCTCATTAGCCATCTACTTTACATACGGTAATGTATATGTTTCATTGCTCTTCTCTCAATTCGTCCCACCCTCTCTCTCCTGCCCCCACTGTGTTCACAAGTCTGTTCTCCATGTCTGCATCTCTATTCCTGCCCTGCAAATAGGCTCATCAGTACTATTTTTCTAGATTGCATAATATGTGTTAATTGTACAATATTCATCTTTCTCTTTCTGACTTACTTCACTGTGTATAACAGGCTTTAGGTTTATCCACTAGAACTGACTCAAGTGGGTTTACGGCTAAGTAATATTCCGCTGTATATATGTACCACAACTTCTTTATCTATTGATCTGTCAATGGACATCTAAGTGGCTTCCATGTCCTAACTATTGTAAATAGTGCTGCAATGAACACTGGGGTACATGTGTCTTTTTAATTACAGTATCCAATATATTTTGATGAATGAATATTTGTTAGTTTTCCAAACTTTCTCATGTTTCCTCATAAAACCTCACACATGTGTATACCTATATACATATACATGAATAATTTTTCATGTTGGCTTCCCCACAGTTTTGTAATATCCAGAGGACAGGGGCAACTGATTATAATGCTTAATACTGTCCACGGACATCTGACACAGCACAGAACACAGAATCTAGAAAAAGCGGGGAGGGAGGGGTGGTTGATTTCTTGACTCTGAGACTATAAAAGCAAACTGTATAGAGCCAGGTCAGTCAGCTGAAAAACTCAGGTTGAAAATCAAGTTGCTTGTTACTTTAATTTAGCTTGGTTAATTACAGTCTAATGTCACTGAATAAATGTTCACGCACCTTCTGTGTCTTACTAAAGAAAACAGAACTACTGTCAAACACCATCAGCCAAGCACTGTTGAGATCTATTGCTCACAGAAAAAGATTCCTTTCAAAATATTACTGCTCACTGACAATGCCCTTGGTCACCCAAGAGCTCTAACAAAGATGTACAATGACATGTTGCTTTCATGCCTGCTAACAATACAATACCCATTCTGTAGCCCATGGATCAAGGAGTCATTTCAATTCTCAAGTCATATTATTTAAGAATACATTTCATAATGTATGTAGTGCCTGTGGAGAGTGATTTCTCTGTTGGGTACGGGCAAAGAAAATTGAAAATCTTCTGGAACAGAGTCACCATCCTAAATGCCATTAAGAACATTCATGATTCGTGGGAAGAGGTCAAAATATCAATATGAACAGGAGTTTGGAGGAAGTTAATCCCAACCCTCATGGATGAAGCCTTGAGGGGTTCAAGACTTCAGAGGAGGAAGTAACTGCGGATGTGGTAGAAATAGCAAGAAAACTAGAATCAGAAGTGGAGCCTGAAGATGGGACTGGATTGCTAGAACCACACAGTGAAAATTGAACAGATAAGGAGTTGCTTCTTATGAATTAGCAAAGAAAGTGGCTTCTTGAGATGGAATCTACTAGATGGGATCTTCATAAGAAGCAACTCCTTATCTGGGAAGATGCTGTTGAAATGATAACAAAGAATTCAGAATATTACATAAACTTAGTTGATAAAGCAGTAGCAGGGCTTGAGGGGACGGGCTCCAATTTTGAAAGAAGTTCTACTGTGGGTAAAATGCTATCAAACTGCATTGCATGCTACAGAGAAATTGTTCCTGGAAGGAAGAATCAATGGATGTGGCAAACTTCACTGTTGTCTTATTTTAAGTAACTGCAACAGTCATCCCAACCTTCAGCAACCACTGCCCTGATCCATAACCAGCCATCCACATCAAGGCAAGACTCTCTGCCAGCAAAAACATTACAACTTGCTAAAGGCTCAGATGATAGATAACATTTTTCAGCAATAAAGTATTTTTTAATTAAGTATGTACATTTTTTAGATATAATGCTATTGCACACTTAATAGATTACAGGAGAGGATAAACATAGCTTTTATATGCGCTGAGAAACCAGAAAATCTGTGCGACTTGCTTTACAGTAGTCACTTTATTGTGGTGGTCTGGAATTGAACCAGCAGTATCTCCAAGCTATGCCCATATTCTGATACGGTGGTCATGTCATTAAAAAAAGGAAAAAGGTCCTTAATCTTTAGTAATACATACTTAAGTTTTTACTGATGAAATGATACAGTGTCTGGGATTTGGAGACTGGGTAGAGACATAGATGAAATAAGACAGGCTGTCTGTTCATTGTTGAAGCCAGGTCATGGGATACACGATGATTCATTTTTCAATTCTCTCTACTTTGGAATATCCTTAAAATGCTGGATAAATTTCAAACATATTAAGCTTTCCTTAAAATCATAAAACATGAAAATAAAAGAACCTTGAGTCTCAGTTGTCCGTGCTTATTGTGGATTCCTCACCATGTGATTAGTATGGACCTCTGATACTGTCCTTATTTATGGTAGCGAGGATTTCTTAACCATGAATTTCCAGGATTCCTATGAATGGGCTTCAGAGGATTATATGCGAGTGTGCATTTTTCTTAGGAGAGATTCCATAGCTTTCATCAGATTCTCAAGGGTACTTGTGACTCAGAAAATATTAGCATCATGAGAACCACATGGTATAAGTTTAGGAGAAAAAGGAAAGGAGGACAGGAGGGAAAGAAGGGTGAACTGGAGAAACAACCCAGTTTCTGTACCTCTTCCTGACTCATGACCATGACTCACAATATAAATGTGAACTGATGTGGGTGCCTAACCGAAGGATTCAGTAAGATAAAAAGAACTAAGAGGGTTAAATACACATTAAAACACTGAAATTGCAAGGCACGCTGTGAGAAAGAAAGCATTGTTATGAGCCTTGAAAAATGAATGAATTACAGCTGAGTAGCAGACCAGCTTCTCACTTACAGTTAATGGACAAATTAAAAGGCAGAGGCGGGGCTGTCTTACATAATGGCCCCAGATCCTTGAAGCAACCACAAAGGCTGCAGCAGGCAGTGGGGCCCACCTTGAGCCCTCTCCCTGACCCCTCCCTGTGGCTCCACTCTGGTCCTGAGAGGTGGCAGTCCTGCCAAACTCAGCTCTGCTTCCTCTCCTGCAGTCAGCCTCAGAGCCTTTCACCTCCAAAGACCCCTTTCCTCTTTTATCTAATGTTTTCAGATAACAGCCTCCTACCCCACCCACCCAATAAGAGTCAAGTGTTGATTGAGTTCTGATACACAACCATTTTTAAATTAAACACAGAAGTGACTTTTAGGGTTTCTTATCAGTAAGCTGAGTTTCTATAATTAATATTAGGAACAAATATTTACAGAACACTGACTGTATATCTAGCATTATGCTTTACATATATCATCTCAACCCTCACAACAGTCCTAAATAAATCAAGGCTAAGTAAGATCTCACAAGGGCTGAGGCAGGAGGAACTCCAACTCAAGTTTCTCTGTATTAACATTATATACTATAACATATTAACATCATACACTAACACCGCCAAAAGCAAAGAACCTGGTCATTTGAGAGAGCAGGTCACCTAATCATGGATTAACGTCCACAGTGAAAACAGCTCAAGACTGTCACATTGTCACCTTCTTAAACCCTTGTACTTCACACTGCCTTTACTGACCAGAGTTCAAATATAGTTCTCCATCTCTTCACTCTCGACTTCCTTTTTATCCAGAAAGCTCATGAATTCTGACCCCTTGTAGACACCATCACTGAATCTGACCCAGAGATCCTCAACTCTCTAATGCCCTCAATCTGACGTCCTCACTGGATGAAGACAATGGATAGTAAGAAAAGGGGGTTCCACGAGGTTGTATGCAGCTGTTCTGGTCCTCGTCTCAGGGGCCATGAGCTCCTGAGCACCCACGAGTTTCCTAGTCTGACTCTTCAGCAGGCTGCTAAGGGCCTAAAATTGCAAAGTGACTCTGGTTTCTCAGTGATTTTTCTTTTTTATTGAACCCCACTTGGAATCACTCCTGTTCAGTACAATTTACTAGTAAGCACATTGCAGTTTGCAGAATAATGGCTCCCAAAGGATTTGCACATCTTAATCCCTGGAACCTAAGAATACGTTGCTTTATACAGCAATAGGGAATTAAGGTTGCAGATGGAAGCAGGGTCGCTAATCAGTGGATCTTAAAATAAGGACGTTATCTGGATTATCCATGGGTTCAATGTAATCACAAGGATCCCTAAAAATGGAAGAAGGAGGTAGGAGAGTTGAGCCAGAGAATGAAGTTTGATGACAAAAGCAGGGACTGAGAGATGCTGTGCTGCTGGTTTTGGCTGCTGAGAGAGGGAACTGTGAGCTAAGGCATGCGGGCAGCCTCACAGAGCTGAAGTTAAAGGGACAGATTCTCCCACAGAGCCTCCAGAAAGAAACACAGCCTCGCCAACACTGATCTTAGCCTAGTGAGACTCATGATGGAAATCTGAAGTATAGAACTGTAAGATACTCAGTTTGTGTTGTTTTAAGCCAATAAATGTGTGATGGTTTGTTAGGGCAGAAATAGACACTAATACACACATCATGGCTTCCTAACTAGCAAGATCAGAGTAAACCTGTTACTACTTTATGGGAAACAACCAACCTCTCCATTATCTCGGATTTGTTGCTGTTACCTAGCAGCAGATTTAGAATAAACATGTTGCTTTTCTGTGTTCTGATTACCATTGTGATAGGCTTAATTGAGAGCCCTGTCCACCCTGCCAAGGCAAACCATGAGCAAAGACAATTATCTACAAGTTCAGAAGGAAGTAAATTTGCAATCTGAATTGTATCCCCAGCCTACCTCAATTCTCTGCTTGGCAGGAAAGCCCACACCTCTCCTACTGAAGTTCCCCAGTAGAGCTGATAGCACCAGGTAAAGAGAATGCTCATGTGTCCCTCAATTCCCACACAGGAAAGGAACACCTAGTGTGAGGTGGGAGAGGCTGGAGGCGTGCAGACTGTATGCACACTGCAAGGCAGTGAGAGGAGAAGCTGCTATGGTGGATACTTCTGTTCAATACATACTGACTGCGTCCCATGAACTGACCATGGCACTCAGAAGTCACCAGCTTTCTACAGAGACATGCATGCATTCACTCAGTAGACATGCACCAACGCGGGCCAGGGCCAGCAGGCACTAGCATCCAGGAGTTTTTCCAGGTCCACTTTAAACATGAAGTGTGCCTCTCTTCCCATCCACCAAGTTTCCCAATTATCACCCATTCACCAGGATTTGTTATTCTGAAGATTTCTACACATTTCCCAGTCTGAGTTGGTCTGATTCACATAAAAGCCTTTGTAATTGCCCTAATGCACTTGCACCTCCCTTTACCATTTGTGCCCTCTCTGAGCCTCCCTGAGGTTTCCAGCACCACCTGGCTCAAGTGCTGACAGTTTCAACCTCTGTAGCCTTCTCTTCCAGAAATTCTGCTCAATTCTGAAAATGCTGATCAGGAGAATTTGAAGCTACAGACGTCCCTTGTTCCAGTCCAAACTAAAGGTTCTCCCTCAAGCTTTCTGATCTTCCACTCTTATCCTGCCCTTTAAGAACCCACCACCTTCAGAGATCTCATTAAAATTCAATAATGCAGGCCTTCGTTAACTCATTCTAAATTCCAACAGCCACCTAGCTGTCCCCCATCATCCCAGCTCTTCCCACTCTAATATATCCTTTGTACTCCTTGCCACACATATATTCCCAAACATGTTGAAGTGCTCACTCTGAACCAGGCACCAGTCTAGGTGCCAGAGGCACAAGTTATGGTCATGTAGACCAAGGGCACATTCTTTGGAGAGGGTCAGCTCTGCCACTTATTAGAAGTCACTTAACTTCTTGGTTTCCTCATTTGGAAAATAAGGATAAGAAGGGCATGTAAATCTTATGGTTATTGAAAGACTGAGGCAATGCCTGGAAAGCACTAGGCACAGTACCTGGCACATGGCACACATTCCTGCAAGTTAACTTACAGAAACAGCAAACAAGGAGCTGGCAGGTCATCAGCAGAGACGAACATGTAGAGTTCACAAGTAAGGGGTGGAAGAAGTAATATGACTTCGTGAGTGTTGTGAGCAGAAAAGGCTAAGTGAAATTCCGATAGTGATACAGTGCTCATGCGTGCTCAGGCATGCCAACTCTTTGTGATCCCATGGACTGTAGCCCACCAGGGTCCTCTGGCCATGGGATTCTCCAGGAAAGAATACTGGAGTGGGTTGCCATGCCCTCCTCCCGAGGATCTTCCTGACCCAGGGTCAAACCCAAGTCTTCTGCATCTCCTGCATTACAGGCAGATTCCTTACCCACTGAGCCACCTGAGAAGCCCACTGAGCCACGTGGGAAGCCCACTGATACAGAGCCAGACCTTAAAGATTAAAACGGAATATTCTAGGTAGATAGGAGGGGGAATGTTTTCCAGCTAGAACACCTGAGCAAAGACAATAGCAGAAATGGGAGACTTTTAAACAGGGAACATGATAAAGCAATGGTCATCTCAGACTCTGGGCTAATACTGACAAGACCATGAGCTCCTTAAGGAGAGGCACACTGGCTGTGGATACAGGAAAGTCATTCACTCACTCAGAACATCAACTTTATTCCAGGCACTGTGTAGACAAAAAGATTTTCTCCCAGCCCATCCCGTCATAATGCTTCTATTTAAAAAGATAATAAACAAGACCATATCACATAAGTCATATATGCTATTAAGAAAGTAAAGCAGAATCAGGGGCTTCCCTGGTGGTCCAGTGGTTAAGACTCCACACTCCCAATGCAGGAGTCATGGGTTCCAATCCCTGGTCAGGAAATTAAGATCCCATATGCTGCATGGTGTGACAAAAATAAACGAATAAAAACTAAAGCAGATCATATGAAAGAGAGTAACTGTGAGTGGAGACCAAGGACAGCTACTCTGAGGAGGTGACATCTGAGTTGAGTCACGAGAGGACTTGGGTAGAAGAAAATCCACAGGAACAACAAGAACAAAGCTCTTGTAGAATGAGGAGCTGGTTGTGCTGGAGAAACAGAAAGAGAGCCAAGGCAGGAGTGCATGGTGAGAGAGTTGGAAAGGCTATCAGGGAGGGTGGGCAAGGCCCTGGTCATAATGAAACTTGGGAGGCCATAATAAGATGTTCGGATTTTATTCTAAAATGCACTGGGAAGCCACTGAAGGGTTTCAAGCTAGGTTATGACATCATCTGATTTGTGTTTTTAAAAGCTCTCTCTAGCTGCCACAGGACAAGTAGACTGTAGAAGGAGAAGCAGGAGAGAAAGCAGAGGGAACTGTCAGGGGTCAGCACAGTAGTCCAAACCAGAGGAAACAGCCTAGGCACATGGTATGTAGATGTGATGCCTGGAATCTCTGTTTACATCAAGTACACAACCAGCTCACTTTGCAAGGTCCATCTCCCCTTCACACAGCCTTCATACAGGAGGTTTTGTTGGTAATTTTCAATTGATTGGCTTGTCTCCCCCAAATTACCCCCATTTCCTTTCTTCTTTCTATCCTCATTTCTTTCCCCCCCTGTATCTTATCTCAAGTACCCATTTGCCCATCACCTGACTCAGCCTTTACAAGGTCTTGCTGTTCCCATCCTGTTTTTGTCTCTCTCCTCACCCCACCATCCCCGAGTTTCATGAACTAGATGTAAAAGATATAATTACTTTCTGTCCTACCCCAGAAGCACTCAGGAATTATCAGTTTCACAGAGCACCAACAGAAGCCTGGGGGTTATTATGATCCTGACAATACAACTGGAACACACTCTGCATATTAAGGACACTGTCTCCCCACATTCGTTCCAGCCTGTTCTCCCCACTGCAGCCAGAAAATCTTTCAGGAGGAGAATCTGATCATAATCTCACTGGCTCTCATTCTCTCTCTGGCTCCTCTCTCTCCTTCTCTCTGTATGCTATGACCCTGGAGTACATCTCACACCATTCACCTCTTTGCTCCCTGTGGCTCCAGCCACTCTGGCCTTCTTTCAGATCTTTGAACCCGATGGGCCCCCTCTGCTGTTCTCTTTGTCTCCAAAGCCCTTTGATCTCCTTCTTCCCTCAGTTGACACTTATTCTTTAGATCTTTGCCCAAATTTTCTTCCTTAGCAAAATCTCTGATCTGAGACCAAAGCTGGAACCACTGTGATACACATTCACAGCACCACATCTCTTTCTTTCTAAGCACTCATCACAGTTTATAATAATACATTTATTTGTGTGACTGTTTGATTAAAATGATTATACACACACACACTAAATGGGAAACTCCAGCAGGGCAACAATATTGCCTATTTTTGCCCATCACTGATTCACAAACATAAGCTGAATATTCTTCGTAGACCTTAGGAGAATTAGATATGGAAGGATTTCCCAAAATCACAGATGTTGTTCCTTTTTTGATGGAGCAAGCAAAAGGAATTATGGGTCATCTAGTAGCAAACTACTGCCAGAAGAGGAGTGAGTCAGTGATACCCATTTTGCTACAAACTCAGAAAAGAGTTCTCTCTGTCTCTTTACAAAAACCATCCTGACATCAATGTGGCCCTTGTTTCAAGACCTGTCATCCTTCTGAGTAGGTCCATCATTCTCTTCACAGCCCTCCACTTCATATCTGACCTCCCTTCAATATCTCTTTGCAGAGCAATAAGCATATTGGTCACCTGATGGGCACAGGAAAGAGGGGAGTGAGAATTCAATGAGTTATCTCTCCTATACTGGTTTAACAAAGCCCCTTCCCAAACAGCTGCTCATTTAGTTCTCAAAACCACCCTGTGAAGGAAGCAAAGCAGGTATTCTTATCCCTATTTTACTAGATAGGGAAATGTGATTCAAAGAGGCAAGTGACTTACTCAAGGTCACAAAGCCCATGTGAGGCAGATGCAGATTTGAACCTACAGTGTCTGACACCCAGCCCAGTGCTTTACCTTACATTAGCCACCCCAACAGTTAGCAGTTTCTTAAACCTGTTTCTTCGTTTCTTTAAGTAAACACCTGTTCCTGACCCCTGGGCACTTTTCCAGCCGCTGTCCACTTCGCTATCCAGAACTTGTCAGCCCGTCTGTGCCACGGAATGAAGGGAGTTTTATGCACACGAACAAGGCTGAGCGTTTGGTCCGAGCCTCCAGTCTTTTCCAGCTCTTCCTCTGAGCCAGTAAGGAACCAGAAAGCTCCATTAATAAAACACAAAGAGGAGACCTGCCCCGCCAGAGCAAGGTCCCTGCTATCCTTTCTCCCACGTTCCAGCAGGACGCGGCAAGGCCAGAAGCCAGCCTCTTTCCCAGCAAGGAGGACCTGAGCAGAACAGAGGTCACCGGCCGCGGGCCGTCAGGGCTCCTCAGCTGGCCACGCAAAGGATGCGGCTCCCGGTTTGGCCCAAGGTCACCCTCTCGCAGCCCGGGCCCGATCCCCGACCGCCCGGAGCGCCCCCTGGTGTCGCGGGCTGGCCTCCCCTCGCCCTCAGGGAGCGGCCTGCGAAGCCCCGGCTCGGGGGCAGAGAAAGGAGGGTGGGCAGAGGATGAGGAGGCTGAGCCCCTGGGAGGGGCGGGAGGCGGGGCCCTACCTGATAGCTGAGGACGCCATCCGGATCGTTACTCCCGGCCGGCATGGCGGAGCCCAACTAGGTCTCGCCCGCGGGGTCCAAGCCGAACGTCAGCAGGCCACGCACTCCGGTCGGGTTTGAGCAGATCGCCCGAGCGGCGACCCCTACCCCGGTGCCAACGGTCAACCATCAACCGCCGCCGCCTCCATAGCCACCGGCCGCGAGGCTTCGCCGCAGCCAATCAGCGCGCGGCCTGTACGGCCAATCAGGGCGCGGAGCACGGGAGGACGCTGTCCGGCGGTACCCTGGGCTACCAGGAGGTGGAGGAGGGAGCCGGGGGAGCCAATCGCTCCCGGGCCTGGTTGCCGTGGAAACCGCCTCCCTCCCTTCAAGGGCCTCTGGGCTTGAAGGTCCTCCCAAATGCTTGCTAGAAATTGAAGATCTCGTGGTTCTATTTGAGGATGCACCTGACCCTTGAAAACTGAGAAAGTGTCAGGTTTGCCTATCATGATTTTATTCCTTGGTCATAATTATTTTTGAATTCTGGGGAACTATCCCTTGAACTTGCAGAAGGAAGTAGCAGAATGAGAGGGAAGGGCCTTCTCAAATTACTGGCTAATCCTGGAGCTAGTGGCCAGATTAAACAGTATCAAAGAGAAGCAGGCAGGCAGTAATCCAATCCCCTCCACAGGTTGACTACGAATACAGGTCTTCTCCCTGGGCCTCAGGTTGGCAGTGAAAAGCAGGAGGTTGAGCTAAGGAAGATGGTTGAAACAACTCCACAAAAATGCTTCCAACTTTTCTGAGAAATAATCTAGGGCAAATTATTTAACAAAAGAATAACTGCTGATTTAAGGCAAAGTTAGAAACCCATGAGTAACACATTCAATTTGATTTGGGTTTAAAACAAGAGAGACTGGCCATAATCCAACCAACCCTCTGTCCCAAGAGGAGGAAAGGGGTCTTTTACTTTATGTCCACTATCACATCAGACGGTAGGAGAGTCCACATTATTAAAAGAAAAAGAGCAGGTGCAAATCATTCTCAGCCTCCGGAGAAACTACACTTGGGGAGCGTAGCCTGGCTGGTGCACATTAAATGTTCAACCTCTGCATACCATTGCTTGCACTGGCTCTGAAATTTGAACCAAGTTTGTGCTTCCATGTCCCTGAGGCAGAACCATATTTCCAGTCTTCAATTTAAGGTCTTGGGCCCACTTCTGAGTCTTAGTGTTCATTTCCCCAGTCCCTGTTGACCTCTTCACTAATTCTGTCCCTTGAATCTGTAATTCACCCCCATTTTTCCCCATCAAAACTTTAATCATACTTCAAAGTCAACCTCAAAGGCCACCTCTTCCAAGAAACTTTATTCTCCTCTCCTCAATACCCCTAAGAGATGTCATCACTCCCCTTTGAGTCTTCATAGCACTTCATACCTTCTTCATAGCAGTTACCATGCTATGGTCAAGTACTTTAATTAAATGTTAATTTTAGCTTACTGTAACACTGTCATTTTTTGAAGGCAATAATTATTTTTCTTATACCCTTCTGTACAAAGCCTCAAAGAATGCTGGGCACATAGAACATAATTATAAATATGTAAGTTATATAAATATATATAAATAAATATAACTTATAAATATATAAGTGACTATATGTACTTTTAATTCAGTCTAACAAAAAACATATTAAACACAAAGTACAAGCCCAAATGGCACTGAAGATGCAGCAAAACCTAAAATAAAATATGTATCTCCAGAGGGCTTATGGTCTAATCAGGGGAACAGGATATATGTTAATATGATGGCAAGATAACAGAATATAAAACAAGAGCCATATGAGGACTATAGACAACAAAGGTTATAAAAATTTAGAAGAGAAAATGTTAATATGATGACAAGATAATAGAACATAAAACAAGAGCCATATAAGTTATATAGATAACAAAGATTATAAATATCTCCAAGAGAAAATAATTTTTTTTTACTTGGAACATGACACAGAGGACATTGGTTTGGGTTAAACCCAAAAACAGTCAAGCCAAAGTAAGGAGAGCAAGCATCTTAGTTCTTAGGGAATGAGACCCATTCAGGATAGCCACAATTTGGACCAAAGCAGAAAGGTATGGAGAAGAGCAGTAGGAAATAAAAATTGTGGTAAAGAAAAAATGACCAAGTTATAGAGAAACAGCTAATCAGTTCAGACTCTTTTTTTTTCTCCTATGATAGAAAATATGATACTGTTGAAAATTTTAAAGAGTTTGTCCACACACTAGGACCTGGGTTTAGTGGTGTAAATGCCCTATGTCATTTAATATTCCTAACCCTTCATAGTTTATCCATTTCACTGGTAAGAAGACTGAGGCTGAGAAGTTTAGCAACTTTCTCAAGGTTAAGTAGATAATAGGCTGGGATATGGTTACCTCTTGAGCCTTGCAATCTAGTGGAGAAACAGCAAACAAGTAAAAATGAACACAATTACAGATTATGAGAGCTGCAGTGAAGTAAACTGCAAGGTTATGTGATAGAGTATTGGCCAGGGGGTGGAGAGAGCCACTGTAGATGGGACGGTCAGGGAGGGCTTTTCTGAGGAGGTGAGGAGAGTCTCATTTGATGAGTCAAGGATGGTTCTGTCTGAGCTTAGAGTCCCTGGCCACTATATGACACTGTCCTACGTAAGTGGTACCACTGGTGAAATCTGCCACTGGGGGCAAGGGGGGTTAGAGGGGGGAAGCTGAGGCAGGGGGTCATTTAGGCTGACTGGCAACATGGCAGTTCTGGAGGGGCCAGGGACGGTGACCAGATGTGCCCTCCATTTGCCACTCCCTAAAGAGCCAGCTCCCGTGGTGCTTTCATGAGAGTGGGCGCGAGCTGTCAGGGCACAGAGAAGAAGCAGGAGGAAGAGGGTTACTGCTAGGAGCTCTGCAAGTCTGATTTGACTCCAGTTCAGATGTAGAAAAAGTCAGAGCCTCTGGCTCTTGACTCCAGGGTCAAGAGCCCCATCTTCTGGTCTGTCGTGCAAATTACAAAAGGAATTGGCTGCAGAGGCGGCTGCAAGACTGCCCTGAGGCAGCCGTCTGTCTGCAGAGACAGGCTGTCCCCTCCCAGGCCTGTCTTGTGTCCTCCTTCCCAAAGAAGGCGAGCTCGCTGGCTCCAGGCTCCAGGCACTAGGCTGCCGGCACCTTCAGCTCTCTACACAGCTTGGAAAGGAGCAAATATGCCGCTCTCAGCCTGGCCAGCAAAGAGGCGTGGAAGGAGCTGGAAGGAGGAAGATATTCAGCCAAGGACACCACCTCACACTGATTATTCTTCTAAAGAAAGTGGGGGTTATGGGGGAGTGGGGGGCGGTGGCACGGAGAACCCAGCAAAACAGAACTCAGAAACATCTGAGGCCTGCACAGAATTCTTGGAGGAGGAGACATAAAATAGACAGGAAAATGAAAATATGGGTGGAGACAGAGACCACACACACACACACACACACACCTCACAGGGAAGCACGGAGGCTTGCAACAACTCTGTGAGGTACGTGCTATCTCCTCCATCATTTTACAGATGAGAACACTGAAGACTGAGGCTTAGAGATGTAAGCTACCCCAGTTCACACAGCAAGCACAGTCTATAAATGGAGACCCTGAGTCTGAGCTCAGAAGTAGCTCATTACAGAGTATACACACTTAACCACTCACTGCCTCCCATGGGGCTGCCTGGACTTCAGTCCTTCCCTAACTTTAGAAGCTCCACCCTCCCTTTGTGACTTCCGAATGTGGCTATTTTCCCATCTTTGTCTCTAGATCCTTCCTTTCTCTAATACTAGTGTTCTTAAACTTTGGTGGGAAGAGGTTAGGTCTTGAGCCTCTGGGGACATGATAAAATCTGTGGGACTCTCTTTTCAGGTAAGTAAACAGAGAGCCAAATTTTGCATCTCATTGTAAGGATGTGTTCACAGCCTGCCCAGGGAAGCACGAAGCACCTTACCTGTATTATTTTTAAATATTGTCTGGAAAACATTGAGATTCTCTTATTGAGAGACAAAAAGGCACGAAACACAAGTAACAAAAGGTCTGAGGAAATGTCCTCACATAACTGCAACCAATTTTTCCATCAAAAACATCTTAATTTCTCCATCTATGTACCATGTTTCTTGCCCAGTTTAAACTGTCAAAAGAGCTGCCAGGGCAGAGGTTTTGGTCTTTACTTGCCATTAGGTAGTACCCAATCCCAGCCGCATCTTATACCTGATTTGGTTTCTCCACATTCCTCTTAATTACACGTCAAAAACCAAGGAAAGGTTGGAGGGAAAGAGGTCGGGATTCGAGGAAAGACTTAATTAGGGCTTGTTGTGCGGCTGGCCGTCTGGGAGCATTTCCTGTGAAGGGAGCGGGAGCCGGAGAAAGACACTATTCTTGTCAAGCTGGAAAGGTCATGCAGGTGCGTGATGTGCAGTCAGCTCTTGCCAAGTCACAGCACATCTAGAGAGACTACAGAATACAGTTTTCTTTGTTCACAGCAGGCTGCCAGCCTGGGACACTATACATCATACAGAAAAACAACAAAATGCTACACAAACCGAGTCTTGCCTGCAAAAATCACTCTCCCTCCATTCGTCACCATCAACATCGTCCATAGAAATCGCCTATACCGGGGAATTCCCTGGTGGGTTCAGTGGTTAGGACTTGGCATGTTTACAACCACGGACCTGGGGTTCAATCCCTGGATGGAGAACTAAGATCACGCTAGCTGTGCGGCATGGCCAAAACGGCTTTTAAAAAGAGGACTGGACTTCCTTGGTGGTACCGTGGCTAAGAATCCGCCTGCCAGCACAGGGGACGCAAGTTTGATCCCTGGTCCAGGAAGATTCCACATGCCGTGGGGCAGCTAAGCCCGGGCACCCCAACTACTGAGTCAGCGCTCTAGAGCCCGAGTGCCACAGCCACTGAAGGCCGAGCGCTTGGAGTCTGTGCTCCACAACAGGAAAAGGCACAGCAGTGGGGCGCCTGAGCGCCACAACAGAGAAGCTCCTGCTAGCGATAACTGGAGAAAGCCCACACAAAGCAGGAAGGTGCAGAACCACTAAAATGAAATACACATTATATATCTAAAAAGAGGACTCCCCTGGTGGTCCAATGGATAAGAATCTGCCTGCCAATGCAGGGGACACAGGTTCAATCCCTGGTTCAGGAAGATCCCACACGCCTCAGGGCAACTAAGCCCAGGCGAACTGCTGAAACCCTAGCCAAAATGAGAAGCCCGCACACCACGACTATGGAATAGCCCCAACTCGCAGCAAAAGCCCGAGCGCCAAAAATAAATAAATATGAAATAAAATGATAGGTGAAAGAAAAGGAATTGCCTATACTGAACTAATTTACACCTTGCTCCAGACTCAGTAAGGCTCTGGTAGACAGAACCCATTCAAACTGGCAAAAACCTCCTTCTCCTTTCTCTGGGATCACAACTGAGATATTTGGACAAAGGCAGAAGGAAAAGACAGCTGCTGCTGCTGCTGCTGCTAAGTCGTTTCAGTCGTGTCCGACTCTGTGCAGCCCCATAGACGGCAGCCCACCAGGCTCCCCCATCCCTGGGATTCTCCAGGCAAGAACACTGGAGTGGGTTGCCATTTCCTTCTCCAATGCATGAAAGTGAAAAGTGAAAGGGAAGTCGCTCAGTTGTGTCTGACTTCTAGTGACCCCATGGACTGCAGCCCACCGGGCTCCTCCATCCATGGGATTTTCCAGGCAAGAGTACTGGAGTCGGTTGCCATTGCTTTCTCCAAAGGAAAGGACGAATAGAGGGAGTAGAACAAAACAGAAACAGATTAGATTAGAAACAGAAACAGATTAGAACAAAACAGAAAAGTAAGCTTTGAAGAAAGAAGCTTTGGGACTTTCGGATCCACATAGGAAGTCATTCAGGAATTCAGGAGAAGTAGGTGTTAACCAAGGACTACTTGCCAAGTCCTTGCTATCAGATTTGAACACATTTGTATTCATTAAATGCATTTATCTTATCCGTTTCTAACCAAACCTCGCCCTGCTTAGAAACCAAGTGTGTTTACAGTGGTTTTACTCCCTGTCTTATCTTCTTGGGGATAAGATCTCTTGAGCCTGTAGAGAAGTTCTTATTTCGCTTTTAACCAGTAGGCCTGGGATATCCTTAAGGTTGCTGCAGATTCAGTGCTTCACATCTGTATAATTCTATATACTCAACGTTTTTATCACGTTACCTCATTTCTCTCAAATGGGACTGTAAATATACACAGAATATTTCACAGACTAGAAAGCTGAAATAAGCCTGGAACAGGGACTTGCCCAAGCCAGTTAATGACAGAGCTCAGTAAAGAACTACTCATGCTTTTCATGGTTTGTGTGGATTCCTAGAAATACAATTCCATGCAGCCCTTTCCTGCATAAAATTGAATTGGCTTCAATTGAACAGTAAATTGTGAATCTCCTTTAGAAACGACATGAACTCCCCATAGCAGAAACCAAGGGCTTCTCCTCTATTACCCTTTTACCATCCGATTACAGTTGCATATAATTTCTACTTTGGAAAGCTTGTCAGTAATACCCATTCATTAGTTTACTGAACAAACTTTCATGAAGTTCTGAAAATAACTATTACTGCTTATCTCTAGAAACACATTATCTGACACAGATATAAATTCAATCCAAGATACTCTTACTCCCACTAAAACACCACTTGGGGCCCTTTATTTTGCAGTTAATTTTTTTTTTTTAAGTGGGAGACCCATTCAGACTTCTGGGCTGGGGCAAAAGGGAATAGACATAGAATCTGAATGTATCTCAGGAATTTATCTTTTTCCACCTCTAACCTTTTGCCAAATTGAAATGACCACCCTCCTTTTTTAAAGAAGGTAGAGTTTCTCTGGTCCTTTCTTATAAAATACAAGAAAGAGTATTTGCTAGATCTACCAAGAACAGCTAGGACTGTGAGATGGGCAGTCAATGAATAGCAGAGAAAAAAATTCAGCCCTGAAGCAGATATAGAAGCACACAGCTTTGTTTGGGGTAGGCAAAATGAACAAGGGTCATTACAATTTGATTTCAACTTATATATCTGTTGAGATTTCTCTAGAACTTCTTGCCCCTGTCCTCTAAGAATTGTTGGAAGGGACTTAAAAGGCCTATATTCCAACACCATATACAAAAATAAACTCAAAATAGATAAAAGACTTAAGTGTAAGACTGGATACTATTAAACTCCTAGAGGAAAACATAGAACACTCATTGACATAAACCACAGCAATATTTTTTTGATCTCCTAGAGTAATGAAAATAAAAGCAAAAATAAATAGGACCTAATTAAACGTAAAAGCTTTTGCATGACAAAAAAAAACCTTGTTTTGCTTTTGCATAAACAAAACAAAAAGACAACCTTACAGAATGGGAGAAAATATTTACAAACAATGTGACCAACAAGTCACCATCTGCAGTGATTTGGGAGCTCAAGAAAATAAAATCTGTCACTATTTCTATTGTTTCCCCATCTATTTGCCATGAAGTGATGGGACTGGATGCCATAATCTTAGTTTTCTGAATGTTGAGTTTTAAGCCAACTTTTTCACTCTCCTCTTTCACTTTCATCAAGAGGCTCTTGAGTTCTTCTTCATTTTCTGCCATAAGGGTGGTGTCATCTGCATATAGAAGTTATTGATATTTATCCTGGCAATCTTGATTCCAGCTTGTGCTTCATCCAGCCTAGCATTTCGCCTGATACACTCTGCATGTAAGTTAAATAAGCAGGGTGACAATATACAAGACAAATAAGCAGGAGCCTTGATGTACTCCTTTTCCTATTTGGAACCAGTCTGTTGTTCCATGTCCAGTTCTAACTGTTGCTTCTTGTCCTGCATACAGATTTCTCAGGAGGCAGGTAATGGGGCCTGGTATTTCCATCTCTTGAAGAATTTTCCACAGTTTTCTGTGATCCACACAGTCAAAATCTTTGGCATAGTCAATAAAACAGAAATAGACTTTTTTCTGGAACTCTCTTGCTTTTTTAATGATCCAACGGATGTTGGCAATTTGATTTCTGGTTCAGATCTCTGTTCTCTGCCTTTTCTAAATCTAGCTTGAACATCTAGAATTTCATGGTTCACATACTATTGAAGCCTGGCTTGAAGAATTTTGAGCATTACTTTGCTAGCATGTGAGATGAGTGCAAGTGTGCAATAGTCTGAGCATTCTTTGGCATTGCCTTTCTTTGGGATTGGAATGAAAACTGACTTTTTCCAGTCCTGAGGCCACTGCTGGCATATTGAGTGCAGCACTTTCACAGCATCATCTTTTAGGGTTTGAAATAGTTCAGTTAGAATTCTATCACCTCCACTAGCTTTGTTCATAGTGGTGCTTCCTAAGGCCCACTTGACTTCACATTCCAGGATATCTGGCTCTAGGTGAGTGATCACACCATCGTGGTTATCTGGGTCATTAAGATCTTTTTTGTATAGTTCTTCTGTGTATTGTTGCCACCTCTTCTTAATATCTTCTGCTTCTGTTAGGTCCATACCACTTCTGTCCTTTATTGTGCCCATCTTTGCATGAAATGTTTTGTTGGTATCTCTAATTTTCTTGAAGAGATCTCTAGTCTTTCCCATTCTGTTGTTTTCCTCTATTTGCACTGATCACTGAGGAGGCTCTTATCTCTCCTTGCTATGTTTTGGAACTCTGCATTCAAATGGGTATATCTTTCCTTTTCTCCTTTGCCTTGAACTTCTCTTCTTTTCTCAGCTATTTGTAAGGCCTCCTCAGACAACCATTTGCCTTTTTGCATTTCTTTTTCTTGGGGATGGTCTTGATCCCTCTCTCTTGTACAATGTCACGAACCTTCATCCATAGTTCTTCAGGCATTCTATCAGATCTAATCCCTTGAATCTATTTGTCACTTCCACTGTATAATCGTAAGGGATTTGATTTAAGTCATAACTGAATGGTCTAGTGGTTTCCCCTACTTTCTTCAAGTTCAGTCTGAATTTGGCGATAAGGAGTTCATGATCTGAGCCACAGTCAGCTCCCGGTCTTGTTTTTGCTGACTGTATAGAGTTTCTGGCTGCAAAGAATATAATCAATCCGATTTCGGTATTGACCATCTGATGATGTCCATGTGTAGAGTCTGCTCTTGTATTGTTGGAAGAGGGTGTTTGCTATGACCAGTGCATTCTCTTGGCAAAATTCCATTAGCCTTTGCCCTGCTTCACTTTGTACTCCAAAGCCAAATTTGCCTGTTACTCCAGGCATCTCTTGACTTCCTACATTTGCATTCCAGTCCCCTATAGTGAAAAGGACCTCTATTTTGGGATTTAAGAAGGGTATCTAGAAGGTCTTATAGTTCTTCATAGAACAGTTCAACTTCAGCTTCTTCAGCATTACTTGTCAGGGCATAGACTAGGATGACTGTGACATTGTATGGTTTGCCTTGGAAATGAACAGACTTTTCTTCAAAGAAGACAGGCCAACAGGTATATGAAAAGATGCTCAATATTGCTAATTATTGGAGAAATGCAAATCAAGGCTACAATGAGGTATCAGCTCACACCGGTCAGAATGGCCATCATCTAGAATTCTATGAAGGGCTTCCCTGGTAGTCCAGTGGTTAAGAATCTGCCTTGCAATTCAAGGGACACCAGTTCAACTCCTGGTCTGGGAAGATCCCACATGCCATGAAGCAACTAAGCCTGGGCTTCACAACTGAGACCCAGCACAGCCAAATAAATAATTGCTTTTTTTAAAAAAAGACACCAGAAATGTGTCTTGGTACAAGATTACCATGCAAAAATCAATAGCTTTCCTATAACATTAAGCACAGCTGATTAGGTAACAGAATGAGAGAATAGATGCCCGTTACAGTAATAAGTAGAGATGAAAAAACAGCAGACAAGTAACATGCAAGAACGACATGAACACTGCTACTGACTGGCATGAAAGAAGTCTGGGGTAAACGGAAAGGCACGTCTGCATCTTGCAGAGAAAACTCAATTTTATTAATCCTCCTTTTTATTCATCTGTAAGTTTTAGGATATCATAATAAAACTACCAACAAGGTTTATCTCTTTAATGGGAAAACAAAAATATCCAGGAAAATTCTGGAGGAAAAAAAAACTGGGTCACAATTACATCCGTTCCTCACATCTTAACCTGTTCTGGAAGGGAAAATGTCTGGACATTACTCCTTCCCTGAAGAATGGCTGTGAACAAGCCCCAAAGTGGCTCCCTCGACAGGGACTCAACTATACAAGCTTCTCCAGACCCAGCCTCATTGTGGTGTGGCAGAGCCCCAGCTTCCGGGAACCCACACCTGCAGCCACAAACCCAAGCAGCCTTGGGTCTTTAAGCAGAAAGACGTGAACACTGTGTTCCCGGAGTATCACCCCCGAGTGGGAGGCACTTCAGTACCCTGGGAGCTGGCAGGCCTTCCTTGCCTTCCGCAGGCTTTCCGACGTGTCCGAGAGATGCTGTTACAGATTAAATTATGCCCCCCACCCCTAGAGCAACAAAAAGCTATGTTGAAGTCCTAAGCCCTATTACCACAGAAAGTGATTCATTTGGAAATAGATGGTCACTCCAGGTGTAATTGATTAAGATGAGGCTACCCTGGAGTAGCTCTGAGGTGGCTAGGTCATGTCCAACTCTTTTGCAACCACACAGACTCTAGCCCACCAGGCTCCTCTGTCCATGAGATTTCCCAGGCAAGAATACTGGGGTGGGTTGCCATTTCCTTCTCCAGGAGACCTTCCCGACCCAGGGATCAAACCTGTGTCTCCTGCACTGGAGGCGGATTCTTTACCACTGAGCCACCAGGAAAGTGCTACTGGAGACGCGCACATGGCTAAGTCGCTTCAGTCGTGTCTGACTCTGTGCAACCCTACAGACTGTAGCCCGCCACGCTCCTCTGTCCAGGGACTTCTCCAGGCAAGACTACTGGAGTGGGTTGCTATGCCCTCCTCCAGGGGATCTTCCCAACCCAGGGATCGAACCCACATCTCTTACGTCTCCTCTATCAGCAGACAGGTTCTTCCCACGAGAATCACCTGGGAAGCCCACACTGGAGTAGAGCAGGCACCTAACCCAATGTGACTGGTGTCCTTATGAAGTGACAGCCAGGACTCCCCCGACAATCCAGGGGTTAAGCCTTTGCCTTCCATTGCAGTGGGTGCAGCTTCAATTCCTGCTCCAGGAGCTAAGTTCCCACATGCCTGGTGGCCAAAACACCAAAACATAAAACAGAAGCAATATGGTAACAGATTTATTAAAGACTTTAAAAAAATAAAGTGATAACCGTGTAAAGACACAGAAGGACACAGGGAGAACTCCATGTGAGGATGGAGGATTGGAGTGATGTGTCTCTGGTCCAGGGAATGTCAAAGAAGGATGATAAGCCACCAGAAGCTAAGAAGAGGCAAGGAAGGGTCCCCTACAGGTTTTAGAGGGAGCATGGCCCTGCAGATTTCTCCAGAACCATAAGACAATAAATTTCTGTTTTAAGCCACTCAGTGTATGGTACTTTGTCATAGCAGCAGTAGGAAACAGATACAGACATCTAGGATTAGAATCAGCACTCTACACTCCTAGGGCAGGAGGCTGTGTGCCAGCTGGAAGGGGCCAGGTAGAAAAACCAAGAGTTTTAAACAGGAAATTCTGATTGGTCCACCCAGGAGGGCAAGGATGATGCCTTCTCAGGGCAAGACATTGCTCCAGCACCCTTCCTCATGCCTCCGATTTTGCCCTGAGGACCGGCTGGCCTGGGCTGGTTCCTCATTAACTTTGGCCCCCTTTGCAACAAGCTGGCTGCTGAGCCTGGATCAACACCAGTGACCACAGGGATGCTGGGGAGAGAGAGGAGCCTCAGAGAGCCCCAGGCTAAGCTTCTGAATCTGCTCTGGCAGGATCTAGAGCACTAAATTTTGGGGACGAGCTGGGGCGTATTTGCAGTCCAAATGTGGGGCCACCCCGGTCACACAGATGCCCCTCCCTCTACCTGTGCCTCCCTCCACTTGCCCACTTGGCAATCCTCTACTCATTCTTTGCAAACCAGGTCACCTCACCTTCTCCTCCAGCAGGTAAGTTAATCACTCCTTCCTTTGTGCCATCCTGGACCTCCTCCACACATTGCTCTATTACACTACAGCCCATTCTAGAAGGTTCGTTCAATGGACCGTGACCTAAGGACTGAGTCTTTCATCTCTGACTCCCTAGGGCCCAACACTCCAGCCCACACCAGCGACGTTTTACAGCTTCCACGGAGCCTCCATGTGCATTAACCATCCCAACTGTGGACCAAATGTTAGAACATTACTGCTTATTCCAGGGCAAAATCTCCCTCCTGGGATAATTTGATTAGTAGCTGGTGATCGCTCCCATTAAACAAAGAGCTCCCTGAAAGAGAAACGCTAGTTCTTTGCCCTCCGATGGTCCTAACCCCAATCACACAAAAGTCACCTTCAGTAAATGCAGCTTCAGCTTTTGCTGCCCCCGCTTCCTCCTCTCAGGGAAGCACTCTGATAACCCCATTACATCCGTCTGGCGCTTTCTGACCTGAGCATCTCCAGGGAACCAGGCAGTCCAATTTGTTTAATGCTATGTGATCTGCTGCACTCACACCACATTTTATGATCTAATTCGATTTATTACAGACATTATGACATGGCTCTGTTTCTCTGAAAAACAGGTTACCTCTTGCACTAGTTACTTAACCATTAGCTGTCTCCTAGCCGACAAGAGTAGGGACTTTTACATCTCTCTTTCTAGTAATGGATAATAGTGCCTCCCGGAATAAGAATCAAAAACCTTAATAATATTCATAGCCTCTGACTCAGCAATTCCACTTTGAGCAGGTAACCCTAGGAAAATGGCCAAAGATTTGCACAAAGGAAGGTTACAGGGGCACTCTTTATATTCAGCAGGGAAGACCTCACTAGGGAATTTGGTACAATTTCTCCAAAGCAAACATGGGGGACACAGTTGGCCACAGAGCCTCAACAGGCCTGGACCTAAGTTTGTAATGACGTGGAGAAATGGCGACCTCTCCAACTCACTAAGCACTAACAGGTCCTGAGGCACGCCATACCCCGGGGGCCTGGGAGATAAGCCAGACTGCAACAGCCCCTTGTCTCTCTAGTCCCGGGGAGGTCTCCAAAGCAGAAGCCTTCCAGTTCCCTGGTCTTCCAGCTATCTCCAAGTCCTATCTGGGAAATTGTCTGGTTCAAAGGGTAGCTCACGAGATAAAGCCTAGAGAGTGGTCCATCCCTCACAATCCAATAAATGCCCCCTCACCCTCACCCATCACCCTACAAGTTACCACTCAGCTTTGCTCCTCTGCTCTTTGGAGACTCAAAAGTGTCATCTCCTAAGTTGTTCTTTGAAGTTCCTCTCTGCCAGGCTTGTGTTTAAACAAACACACACAGCCGTTTTACTGCTCCCCTGTGGCAGTGAATTAATTCAGTGTGGCTTATTGGTCAGATTCTTTGGGTTGCAAGTAACAAAAACACACTCAAAGAATTTTCAACCAGGGCTTCCTTGGGGCTCAGCAGTAAAGAATCCACCTGCCGATGCAGGAGACACGGATTCAGTCCCTGATTCGGGAGGATCCCACATCCAGCAGAGCAACTAAGCCCGTGTGCCACAACTATTGAGCCTGTGCTCTGGAGCCTGGGAGCCGCAACTACTGAGCTCACAAGCTGCAACCACTGAAGCCCAAGCACCCTAGGGCCCGAGCTCCACAGCAAGAGACGCCACTGCAATGAGAGGCCCAGGCAGTGCAGCTGGAGAGCAGCCTCAGCTCTCCACAACTAGAGATCCATCTGCGCAGCAGCCAAGACTCAGCACAGCCAAAAAGAAATAAGTAACATTATTTTTTTAAATAAATTTTTCAACCAAAACAAGAAGGAAGGAAAGTAGGAAGGAAGGAAGAGAGGGATGGAGGGAAAGAAAGCAAAGGAAAAACAGAGAAGAAAAGGGGGAAACAAGAACGTGGAAGGGAGAAATCTAGGAATAGATTGTTTCCTCCGTGCTTTATTTTCACCGCCTGCTTTCCGAGTGTTGGCTTCATGCCCAGTTTGCCTGTCCATCCTCGTGTAACAGCAAAAATGGCCACTAGCTGCTCTGAACTTACATCAACTTCCCAACTAATGATTCCATCAGTGATCATGTGGGGTGGGGGATGAGAAGTGTGGGCCTGGGGCAGCCCATCTCTTTTTTGCTGGTTCCAGGAAATATATCAGGGAAGGCTCTGGGTAGCCTGGCTTGGGTAATGTGCTAAACCCTAAACCGATGACAGCGGCCAGAGGATCTCTGCACATGGGTATGACATACATATACATAAATGAGCACATCATTGGTCCACCCTTGGTGCTGGGGAGTGAGGTAGGTCTCGTCCGAACTCCATGGGACTGAGAATCAAAGGTGGTTCCCTGAGGACATGCTAGACAAAGAAGAAAGCCGGTCCTTTCCGCTTGACGGGCCCTGTCGCGATCACCATCTGTCCCCGTCCACAGTCAGGCTCCCCAGTCTCCCCTGCATTTGGTCAGGAGTCAGCCTCAGACTGACACGTGCATGTTCAGCAGGTAGCCCCAGTCCAAGGTGGTCGTCAGGTTCCTCCATGCTGCTCCCAACGTCAGATCTGGGTCTACTCTTAGACCCAGCAACAGCTGCTATGGGGGAGATTCTTAGAGTTTGCCCTAGTCTGGCTTCACCCACAGTGAAGTCCTTCGACCTGCCTCTAGGAGCGATCACTGAGACAGGCTCTGGACAGAAGCAGGAGCTCCATGGCTGCCCAGGTGGCCTTGCAACTTGTGCCCTGCTCAACCTTAGCTTGCCAAGTCGTGCCCTGACACAGGTCTGCATCTACCCGGAGGAAGGGGGCCCTGCTCACAACTCAGCAGGCTCTTTACAGGCTAACAACTGCGTGCTCAGACGGTAAAGAATCTGCCTGCAATACAGGAAACCCAGGTTCGATCCCTGGTTTGGGAAGATCCCTTGGAGAAGGAAATAGCAACCCACTCCAGTATCCTTGCCTGGAGAATCCCATGGATAGAGGAGCCTGGCGGACTACAGTGTATGGGGTCAGAAAGAGTCAGACCCGATTGAAGCGACTAACACCTGCTGCAGCTCATGGACAGATAAGGGGAGACAGACTGCCCCAAGGCTGATCCAGGGAGAATTTCAAGGCTTGGACTTTAGACCCAGGACACCTGGCTTGAGTAACAGAACGACTGTCTTACGCAGTGTTTTATTGTTTCTGGATGTGACGCAGCTGGAGTTAGAGGCAGCCAACCTGCAATTCCGCAGTCCTCCTTGCCAGCACACTTCCTTCTCCCCACAGCTGCCAACATCACCAAATGCTGGGAACTAACACAGGAAGACATGGGAGCAGCAACCAGCCACCTGAATGTGTCCTTTTCTCATTTCTATCCCTTGCACTGTTTTCAGCTGCTCAGGGACCAAACCAAAATGAAAGAAATTTGAGCAGGAGCCAAGCAGTCATTCTTGCCCAGCCTTGAAACCCAGACAAAACACCAGTTCACCCAAGCCCACCAACTAGCGGTGAGGCTCCCGCGCAAAGGCTGAAAACGACTCAGCAAAGCTTTAAGAGGAGTTAAAGCCATTTGTATGTGTGTGTTAAGTCCCTTCAGCCATGTCTGCCTCTTTGCGACCCCATGGACTGTAGCCTTCCAGGCTCCTCTGTCCATGGGATTCTCCAGGCAAGAATACTGGAGTGGGTTGCCATGCCCTCCTCCAGGGGAGTTTCCCGACCCAGGGATGGAACCTGCATTTCTTATGTCTCCTGCACTGGCAGACAGGTCCTTTACCTCTAGCGCCACCTGAGAAGCCCATCAGGAAAGTCATTTATTAATATTATATGCTGAGTATGAATGATTTACATACTTTATTTCATCAAACTCCACAACAAACCCACTCCAATATCTTCTTTTCCAAAGGAGAAAACCGAGGGACTTCCCTGGCAGTCCAGTGTTTAGGACTCCGTGCTTCCACCGCAAGGGGCACAGGTTCGATCCCTGGTTGGGGAACTAAGATCCCACAAGCAGTATGTCATGGCCAGGAAAAAAAGAGAGAGAGAGAAAACCGAGGTTGAACAATTTGCCCATGATTACAGACCAGCAGCCAACTGAGGGACCCTCTGCCATTACTCTCCAAGCCTCTTTTTTGATTATGGGGAGTTCCATCAGGGCCTCCCAGGCCATAGGGTAGAACGTGCCATCCCCATAGCATCTGGCTGTGGGGTAACCACGTGAAGAATGGATGAGGCGTCCAGAACATTCCCTGGGCTCCTACTCTCCAGTCCCAAAGGCAAGAAGTGCATGAGCCCCAGCTCCAGCGTTTTCCTCCTCTGTGAGGTCTCAGAGGGGCAGCAGGCTAAGGGTCCCATTCAGACATGAATTTCTCAACCATGGGAGTTAAAAGACGAGGATCAGATTGGCTCTGACGTTCTCTGATTCCCCAGGTAGGATTGTTTTCACTGTTGCTTTCCAGGTTCTGTAGAAAATTCTACTTTTTCTACACTCAAAGCAAAATCTGAATGCCCTTAAGAGGAGGTATGGGTCCCTTTGGACTGGTTCCCCCCATACTTTGCCTTTGCCTCCAGAACAGTCCACTGAGCTGTCTCACATAACAGATGCCAGGATGGGAAGGACCCCGTGAGCAATATAAGCTCTAGCTCAACAGTGCCAGTGGTGGCCCGGGGTCTGTCGTCCAAATTCTGCTCCACCCTGTCACCGAGAGCTTTGTTCTCAGGCTTTTGAGGGGGTGTCTTATTCTTTCAAAGGAATGAAAGCTGTCTTGGAGGGTCCCAGCAAACACCTTTCTTTGTCCATCACTGGCAAGGAAATCACCATATTGAACTTAAACTAATGGCCAAGGGGTGAAAAATGCCAGGAGGTCAAATACCCTGACCACTATAGCCTTCAAATTTAGTACCTGTGGGCTCCTCAGGGTACTGAAGCCAGGGCAGGATAACACTTTACGGAGCCCATCAGGGTTCTAAAAGTGTGTCTAGGGAGCTCCGGTGGGGCTTCTCCTCCTTCTATTCTTGAGACATCCTTGTTTGTACCTGCTAAGTCACTCTGTGGTTCAGCAAGCCTGGAACGGTTTTCCATAAACCTCCTGTAACAGCTGAACCCAGGATGTTTCAAGCCTTGATAATGAACTTCTGTGTGTGTATCATCATCTGCTCGGTCATGTCCACCCATGGAGCCAGCCAGGCTCCTCAGTCCGTGGGACTCCCCAGGCAAGAATACTGGAGTGAGTTGCCATTTTCTCCTCGAGGGCATCTTCCCGACCCAGAATTTACTGCTTCTCCAGAGCCTCCTACATTGGCAGGCAGAGTCTTTACCACCAAGTCACCTGGAAAGCTGATAATTAATAAGCAGAGCCAATATCCTTTCAAAGTCTGAGCTCACCCCTTGTTAGGACACTAGAATGCTGTCCCATCTTACTGCAGTCTGGAGGAACGCACTTCAATCAAGGCACACGCTCAGGTCTGTCTTTTCCTGGTAGTGTCAGATATAAAGGAGTGCATTCAGGCTCCTCGAAGGTCCTGCTGAAAAAATTATGTGATGTAAATAAACTAGATAATCTACATCCCCATTCATCTTTTCCATGGAGTACAACAAGGGATCAGAGATGTTCTGGGGCATCCCTTCAAATTGATAAAATGCTATGAGTAAGTAAGAATGTTGGTTTTTTCCTCACTAGCTATAGGCGTTTCTTAGTAGCACTCCTCACCAAACACCACCATCTTCCTGTCTGGCAGTAGGTCCCACATGTGAGAAAACATTTATACATTCCCACTGTGCGGGACTGTTTTTTTCCCCACTGTTCCGTTGCAGGTGGGGTGGGGTTGTAGACTTTGCTGATAATCAGCAACTCTTTAAAGAACTATAAATCCATGATTTCAAACAGTAAAATCTATTTTAATCTGCTCTCAGCAAATATAACACACATTCCATTCAGGGAGAAAGAAAAGATGATTGTATTCGTTTAGGGCTTCCCCTTCAGTCTCTGCTGATGGCTGAGTGTTTAGAAATCCCTGAGATCAAAGCCCTCCAGATGTATCTGTAGATTCAGATAAAACAAACCCAGGAGAGGGCAGAGGAGCAGCACTTGGCAGGGTGTGGCCTCTGCCCACTCTGCCCTCCGCACCTGGAGGGAAGGCCCACTCTGTACTTACGAGCTGCCGCTGCAAAGTGCCAACATTTTTTAAAGGTTACTCCGACAGTTGCTGATGGACAGGGAGGCCTGGTATGCTGCGGTTCATGGGGTCTCAAAGAGTCGGACATGACTGAGCAACTGAATTTTTGATTCAATCAAACAGAGCCAAGATTCAATCCCAGGTCTCACTCCAAAACTGTTTCCACTTTGCAAAAATCCTATGCTGTTGATATTCTATCTACTTAGAAAACCCAAGAGAGTCCACTGGAAATCTATCAGAACCACAGAGATAGCTCAATAAGTTGATTGCTTTTAAAATAACTTTAACCTCTTCAGATAATATAATGAAAAAGTTACTATTTATGGTACTTGCTAAAATCAGGATGACTCCTTCTCTATGCTACGTTTCTAAAAAGAATCAAAAGAAACTAGTAAGAGTGTCTGCTCCTGGGAGGAAAACTAGGTAACCAGGAATAGGAGTAGTTTACTATACTTGTGAACTTTTGATCGTTGTGCCAATAGGTAATATGCATGTTACCTACAGAAAATAAATAAGTTTCCATGTGAATTAAGAAGCAGCGAGGCAAAACCTTCAGGACACTAAGAGGACATTAAAAAAATCAGAACATTAAGAAATACATTGAGTTATTCTATCACTTCTTCTTTACTTTCTATATAAAACAATATTAAACAATATTCCAGCGCTATCTGATAGATTTCAACCCTTTCTAATGACATCTACTGTTTCTTCAAATGTCTTAGAAGATAGGAACCTCCTCTGTTTCTTTAGGGGTAAATAATAGATGAAGAAACAATGGAAACAGTGAGAGACTTTATTTTCTTGGGCTCCAAAATCACTGCAGATGGTGACTGCAGCCATGAAATTAAAAGATGCTTGCTCCTTGGAAGAAAAGCTATGACCAGTCATAGCTTTAACATGTTCTGACAGCATATTAAAAAGCAGAGACATTACTTTGCCAACAAAGGTCCATCTAGTCAAAGCTATGGTTTTTCCAGTGGTCATATATGGATGTGAGAGTTGGACTATAAAAAAAGCTGAGCACCAAAAAACTGATGTTTTTGAACTGTGGTGTTGGAGAAGACTCTTGAGAGTTCCTTGGACTACAAGGAGATCCAACCAGTCCATCCTAAAGGAGATCAGTCCTGGGTGCTCATTGGAAGGACTGATGCTGAAGCTGAAACTCCAATGCTTTGGCCACCTGATGCAAAGAGCTGACTCATTTGAAAAGACCCTGATGCTGGGAAAGATTGAAGGCAGGAGGAGAAAGGGACGATAGAGGATGAGATGGTTAGATGGCATCACCGACTCAATGGACATGGGTTTGGGTGGACTCTGGGAGTTGGTGATGGACAGGGAGACCTGGCATGCTGTAGTTCATGGGGTCACAAAGAGTCAGACACGACTGAGCGACTGAACTGAACTGAACTGATGTGTATGATTATATTTACGTAGAAAAAAATAGAATATATTATACCAAGTGAATAACAGTGGTTATCTCTAGGTGTCAAATTATGGGTAGTTTATTTTCTTGTGATTTTCTGTGCTTTTTATAAATAGGATATTTAGCAATTATAAAAACAATAAATAAACATTACTCACCCTCTCACTCTTCTAACCCTCCTCCTTTTTCTTGTTCCCTCTTCTATTCTCTTCAGGTTCTTTGTCCAGACCCCAGAGCAGCGCCATGCTGAGCCATACTGGAGCCTGAGGAGAAAGGAAATTGGCTTTAATGCAAGCACACTCTTCAGTGATACTTTTTAAATTTAATTCTTCATTTGTTTCATTTTCAGTTGAGACTGCCATGTTTAATAATTTCTCTTGGTCAAGTGATGATCTTAAATACATTTTAATTAACTTATGCTGAAGTAAAATTAGCATCACCGACTCAACAGACATGTGTTTGAGTAAGCCACAGGAGTCGGTGATGGACAGGGAAGCCTAGCGTGCTGCAGTCCATGGGATCGCAAAGAGTCAGACACGACTGAGCGACTGAACTAAACTGAAGTAAAATCATAGCAATGTATAAATAAAATAATATTGTGAGTTTTAATATACTTTTCATTCTTTTTAATATTTTTTCATTAATAAGCATTTTTAAAATACACACAAGTGTGGATAGGGAATTATGTAGCAGCCCAGTGGTTAAGACTCGGCGCTCTCACTGCTGAGGACCCAGGTTTGATCCCTGGTCAGGGAACTAAGATCTCACAAGCCTAATGGAAAACCAATAAAATTAATTTAAAAAAAAAAAACAAAAAACCCCATGGATATAGAGTGCGCACATTTTTTCTTTTACCTCAGGCTCCAACATCGCTCAGGCTCAGGCTCCAAGCACTACTCTTTATTTTAAATTGTTCCTATTTTGTTCACCATAGATATTTTCTGATTAATTTTGATTCTTTTTTCACTTAAAAATATTCGTTTATTTATTTGTTTTGACTGCACTGGGTCTCAGGTGCAGCACGTGGGATCTTCCATCTCTGTTGAGGAATAAGAAGCCTTTAGCTGCAGCATGTGGGATCTAGTTCCCTGACCTGGGATCAAACCCAGGCCCCATGCATTGGGAGGACTGAGTCTTAGCCACTTCACCACCAGGTAAGTCCCTTGATTTTTTAAATACTACATTATATATACCAAGAGAACGCACTGGTCATAGCAAAACCCTCTTCCAACAACACAAGAGATGCCTCTACACATGGACATCACCAGATGGTCAACATGAAAATCAGATTGATTCTATTCTTTGCAGCCGAAGATGGAGAAGCTCTATACAGTCAGCAAAAACAAGTCTGGGATCTGACTGTGGTTCAAATCATGAGCTCCTTATTGCAAAATTCAGACTGAAATTGAAGAAAGTAGGGGAAACCTCTAGACCATTCAGATATGACCTAAGTCAAATCCCTTGAGATTATACAGTGGGAGTGACAAATAGATTAAAGGAATTAGATCTGATAGACAGAGCGCCTGAGTAACTATGGATGGAGGTTCATAACATTGTACAGGAGACAGTGACCAAAACCATGCCAAAGAAAAAGAAATGCAAGAAGTCAAAATGGTTGTCTGAAGAGGGCTTACAAATAGCTGAGAAAACAAGAGAAGCAAAGGGTAAAGAAGAAAGGAAATGATAAACCTATTTGAATGCAGAGTTCCAAAGAACAGGAAGGAGAGATAAGAAAGCCTTCTTAAGTGAACAATGCAAAGAAACAGGAAAACAGGAATGGGAAAGACTAGAGATCTCGTCAAGAAAATTAGAGACATCAAGGGAACATTTCCTACAAAGATGGGCACAATAGTGAAAGTGAAGTCGCTCAGTCGTGTCCGACTCTTTGTGACCCATGGACTGTAGCCCACCAAGCTCCTCCATCCACGGGATTCTCCAGGCAAGAGTACTGGAGTGGGTTGCCATTTCCTTCTCCAGGGGATCTTCCCAACCCAGGGATCGAAACCAGGTCTCCCACATTGCAGGCAGACGCTTTAACCTCTGCACCACCAGGGAAGCCCTTAAATACAAGAATACAGTCTCTCAGAAAACCTCCTATAGAGACACAGAACTTCAGATCCAAGTACTAACATCAAAGATTTCAAAGGAGGAAAGGAAGCCAGGTTGAAAGAAGAAGGGGGAGGAGGCGGGAGAGGGGGGCAAAAGGGGTGGCCTTACAGACATTTCCTGCCACCTACAGATACCCAGGCGTTATGGGACTTTTCCCTGGGCCTCCAGAGAAGGGAGGACTGGAACTCGGCCCTATCAGAAATCAGACCAGACCAGAACCAGAATTCGAGTTCTCTGCCAAGAGGAGGTGATCAGTCTCCAATCCTCAGTTCAGGCTGAGGGCCCTTCAACCAGATTCCTGCGTCCAGGACCGGGGGACTAGAAAGACAGGGAAGGATAGGAAGGGTTAAGGAGAGGAAAGAGGAAAGGGGTCCGCCTTCCTGCAACAAATGGCGACTCTGGTGGGACTTTTCTTCGCTGAGACTGACATCCTGACCACTCGGGGTACTCAGGGGCCAGCTTGCCTGCCAATGGACCAGACCTAGCGGCCGCAACTGGGATCCTTTTGTCCCTGGTCTCCTCCTGACGCAGACAACTGGCCAGAGTGCCCCGACCGGTAAGGAACAAGAGACTTTATTGACCTCTCTCCCCTTCCCTCTCTTTCCTTCGGACACGACTGAAGCAACTTAGCAGCAGCAGCAGCATCTATTTCACACACAGTATTGTAAACTTCTGTTACTCTCTCCATACATCTCCCCTTCTCCCTCCTCTCTTCCTTCCATGTCCATAGGTCTGTTCTCTATGTCTGTTTCTCCATTGCTGATGGTTTCTCTTCAGATCCAGGGGAAAGACATTCAGGGGAATGAGATGAAAAAGAGGAAGGTGAAATAGAAAGAGAAAAGAGATAAATGGATGTAAACAGAAGAATCAAACTATCCCATTTTCATGTCAGTTATCTACTCTACCTGCACAACCACCTCTAAGGCACCATTAATCTTTACAGATAAGAAACGGAGACAGAAGTTCAAGGGACTGTTGGGTTCCTTCCACGGGGGTATCTGCAGAGGGTGGGGGATGGGTATAGGCTGCCCTCCCTCCTGACCTCCCGAGCAGTTTCCTGACAGCTTCTCCACAGTCTTTCCCTCCCAGATGGCGGCAGCACATCCTCCTTGTGAGCAAGTCTCCCTCATTCTGCCCCACCCAGAAGTGGGCGTTCCCTCACCAGGGACCACGTGTGCAAGAGACTAGCTAGGGGCCAAGGCTGAAGTCAATAGCCTCCAGAGCTGTTCTTGTCTGCCGGCTTCCCGTCAATGTGCACCACACCATGCTTCCTGCCTTGCTGGGGGGAACCCCCTGAAGCACACTGTTGTGAAAAGCGAAACTTCAGAATACCCCAAAACAGAATCTAAATTGGCCAAAGAATAAGAATACGAGGGGAAAAAAAGAGAGACAGAGAAGATATTCACAGGGCTTGTTGAGGCGTGGGAAATCCAGGCCTGTCTTGCAGAAGAGCTCAATGATGGGACGTTTCCCTCATGAGCAGGCAGAGATGATTTCTGGAGAGGAGTGACGGAAATGACTCTTTCACTGTCTACTTTTCTCTGGTGCTTGAATTTTTTTTTTAACCAGGTGGCTCTATAACATTTGCAATTACAGAAGACTATTTTAAAGTGGCCTGCCATGCATCACCATCCTGTGCGGCTCCCCTTCCTGTGAGAAGAAAACAGCTCAGTCAGGGCATGACACATTAGGGGTGGGGGCACACATCCGGTCTGCTACATATGCCTCCAAATTATGCAGCTCGTTGTTCTGAGGACTCAGAGTCACGTTTAAAATCAGAGTCAGCTAAAGTAAAACTGGAAGAGAAATTTGCTTCTGGAATGTGGAGCGCACAGCACAGACCGACACGGCTTCCCTGGGCAGCACCCTCTCAGGGACTCTGGGATGGGTTTAGTGGTCATGACTGTCCTGGGGAAGAACTGGGGCGGTGAGTCCAGTCCAGCCCATCACCCTCAGGTCAGGGTGGGTCCTGAAAAAGCCTCAACCTCCGAGGGTTACAGAGCAGAGTCAGAGGAAGAGTGGAGCAAAGACCACAGGGTCAGACCCGCACAGGAGTGTCGAGCATCCAGAAAGAGAGAAATGAGGGGCAGCATCCCACAGTCTTCAACAGGAAATGTCCTTATTCTGAGAAAGGTAGCTGTGGAACCAGGCAAGTGACAGCGGTGGCAGCTGAAGCAGTGAGGTTACAATGAACCCTGAGGGTCTGTAAAGGAAACAAAACAGATGATCAAGGCAAACGCTATATAAAGTCTCTTTAGAAATTTAAACCCCAGCGGGTGTGCATACTCAGTCATGTCTGACTCTTTGCGACCCCATGAAGTGTAGCCCGCCAGGCTCCTCTGTCCATGGGGTTATTATCCCAGCAAGAATACTGGAGTGGGTTGTCATTTCCTCCTCCAGGGGATCTTCCTGACCCAGGGATCGAACTCACGTCTCCCGCACTGAGATGATGGATTCTTCACCAATGAGACACCTGGGAAGTCCCTTTAAACCCCAGAGTCTCTAATGTGAAAGAAGGGAATGGAGGGCAGGGGAATCACTCAGCCACTTGGTTGGTGTTAAGGGAGGAGACAGGTGAGCAGGCCAAGACTGAGTGGACACCTCCCTTTTCTACTTCTTTAGGAACATCCATCCTTCACCCACTTCCTGATCTAGTGTAGGGGCGCAAGGTCTTCTCCCTGCTCCACTGGCCTCCTCTCTCCAGAATCCATCACTGGAGAAGCTCTGACCTCCCTCTGAATAGTTGAGTTCTACTGTGGGGTTCCAGACTAGAGAACAAGGTTACTTCTCTCATCCAGCTGTTAATCCCCAGTGGCTTCCCCTGCTCTTCCAGGTTCATGTCACAACTGCCTTCTTTTCAGATCTGCCCACCCACACTCCTGCCCCCGGCCCCGGGTCTTACGGACTTAGAAATACAAATTCATTTAAGCATCAAGACAAAAGAAAAACAGAATTGGTGGTTGAATTTTCTGCCATAGAACGTTTCCAAATTATCGGCTATTTGGAGTGGTCCTTTTCTATTACTGAGACAAGGCCCAAAAGATTACATCACAGAATCCTGGTGAGCAGCCTGAGGGTGGGGGTGGTAGTGAGTCAGAGAGTGGGTTTAGGGACTGAACTTACTTATTTGGATTTTAATTCCAGCTCTGACACTACTCGCTCAGTGATTCTCAAAGTTGAGAATGCACCAGAATTACCTGGAGGGCTTATAAAGATACAAATTACTGGGTCCCATCCCCCAAGTTTCGTATTATTTAGGTCCGAGGTGGGACCTGACAATCTATATTTCTAACAGTTTATCAGATGATGCTGAAGCCGCTGGTCTACTTTGAGCCTCACTCTCCAGCAGTGTGGTCAGCCGCCTTCCGTGTATATTCCGGACAATAATCGTAGTTATTTGCTGGGGCTAGTGTTTACCTGAGACCCGGCACATGAAGACCTTAGCATTGTTCGTGGCACGCAGCAAATTCCCTGCTCTTATTGTTGGATGAAGGGGAGGAATCATTTGGTCAAAACCACTCCTCCCGATGAGAAGCAAACCTGGGACGGAGCCCCTGGGTGCCTCTCTGTCCGGCGGCGTTTCTCTGCTCCGGAGCCTCTTACTCCAGACTCAGCGCTGCGGCCACATGGCCACTGAGCCCGCGCGCCGCACGCGGCGGTTCCAAGCACACGCCGGCGACTCCCGCCTGTCGTCTTTGTGGTGGCCAGGACCCTCCAATCTTTATCGACGCCGAGAGCCTGGCCGCGGAGACTGGCCCCCTGAACTTGCTGAGATCTGGAGAAGCCGGAGCAGCCGGGCTCCCAGCCGCGGCGGCGGGGGCGGGGTGCATGGGCCCGGGACGTCCCCGCAGCAAGCCGGCGTTCCGGGGCGCCGAGCAATGCTGGGGAGCTCAGCCCCCGGCACCTGACCCGGAGGGGCGGGGAGGACGCGCCCCAGCGGCCGGGCAGGGCCCGCTTCGGCCCCGCCCTCCAGGACGTCCCGTCGGGAAACCGGTGAGCTGCACGGCCGCGCGGCTGCGGCTCCGCCTGGGCACCACAGGTAAGCGGCAGAAGCAGCCCGCCACCCTTCTCTGGACTTAGAACCCAGAGCCCTCCCGCTTCCTGGGACTTCCTGCCGGTCGAGCTCGCTTCTCCCAAGCCCTTGTCCCCCATCCACCTCCCTCCTCCGCCGATCTCTTCCTCCTCCTCCTCCTCCTCTTCCTCGCCACCCCCGACAGTGACACGAAGGGGCAGGGCCTGGCTGGGCCATGTGTCGTGGTGGCCTCTAGCCCCTCCCTCGGTAGCACTCCCTAAAGGTTAAGCGCTCCTTGAAGGTTGAAAGAAAAGCTGGGGTCTCGGTCCTGGAGGGGCGGGGTGGGAGAGGTGCGAGCTGCACTGCCTCCGGGGCTCTGCAGCCTCTGCCCGTCACGCATGCCTTGGCACCCCTTCTGTGCCCCCCATCGCCCCGCGCTGGGCCAGCCCCTGTGCTCAGCTGCAGAAAACCTTGCAGAGAGGTTCTCTCCTGCCCGGGCGGCGCGGCTCCCAAGCAGAAGCGGTGAGCCGGCGAGAGAAGCCTCCCTGGTGAGGGCAGGGTCTCAGACATCCTCCCTGTGGAGACTTGGGCCTTTAAGGGGCAGGAACTGTGTGCTCAGCAGTGTTGGGAGGGAGTCTGATGGGTGTTCATGACTGTGACTGTCACTGACTTCCTGATTTCCTGTCACTTGTTCCAAACCCTAGGCCAACCGAAAGGAGAAATAAGTTTGTTACTTGCCCCCAGAGCCTGTCATCCCAGACACTGACCTCTGCAGAGGTTAGGATAGGGCTCGTCTGTATGTATGGGGATGGTGAGGTGTCAGTTTGCCAGCACAGCATAAAACAGACCCCTCTATTAGCCAGTCACCCCATTGCAACATCCACAGGAGCGTTCTAACACTGCGCTCTCAGTGCACTGCCAGACCTGCAAATGCAGTTTGCAGACACTGCAGGAGGTTAACAACTCTGGACACACCAAAGAACCTGGGGCTTGTGCTCATTTTGCCAGAGATATGTGTACACTGCCCACGCCCCATTCTCTCGGTGAATGAGCTGTGTCTCTGCCCATTACGGGAAGAGTGAAAAGGATGAGACAGGCAAATGCACGTGATCAATAGTGCAAGCTAAGGTGAGGGGTTTGAAATTTACTTTAGTTCAGGTTATCCAGCAGAAGCCAGTATCACTGCAGGTACTTCCTGACCTCCTGTTCCTTAGCAGCGCCATTCACTTTAGGCACCCAGAGGTAACAAAACAACTTTCAAGGGCACCAGAGCAGTTAGCAGAGCAGGCAGTGGGAAGGTAGTCTAGAGCTGGTGGAACCACGAAGAATCCCAGGCTGCCTGGAAAGCCCTCATCCTTGGTAATCACTGCCTATAGTTAGCAGAACAGCTGACTCCTACCCACATGGAAGAACTCAGGCCTGAAAAGGGAAGCCCTGGGGCATGTCAAAAACTGTCTGAGATCAGAAACATCTCAGCACCAAATTCAGCTGGGAGAAACCTGAACAGGAGATACAACCTTGGGCTTAGCCCATATAGCCATTGCCTAGAACAGAAATCAGGAATCAAAGGGACAACTAGCCCTAGGGCCAAGGCAGTGGGTATAATGGAGGCGGAGAGCTGGCTCAGCTCTGTCACTAAATTAGCTGTCTGACCTTGGCCAAAGCACATAAACACTCCCTGGGTGGGGAACAAATGAGAAGGTGTATATGAAAATGCTTTGTCAAAGCTCCAAGCACCAGCCAAGTGCAAGGCAGCATGGTGCTATGTTTAAGATAGTGGGCTTGGGAGAGATGTGGGCTTGGGAGAAAATTCTGCCTCTGCCATTTCATAGCTGTGTGTGTCCTTGGTCAGGTTACTAAACCTCCGTGGGCTTCAGTTTCCTTATAGGTAAAATGGAAAAGGACAACTGTGTCTTGCTTTGGTATGGTAAGCAGTGATATTTAAAAAAGGCTCTGGTATTGTCCTGCACCTCCTCTGGCTTCATGGACATGTTCTGACATCTCCAGCCTTAGAATTGAAGCTGAGGTCCAAAGTGGGTTTCTTTGTCCTGGGCGGACCCAGTGGCTGTGCCAAAGATTTGGGCGAACTCAGCTCATCGTACAGCCCTCTGCCCCTCTCTGGGAAAGCCCAACATACCCTTACTCATTTGATGGGAATGAGAGTGAGGGTTTGAATAAATGAGAGGTCAAGTGCAGGGCAGTGCCTGTCTCTGTGTCAAGCTCAAAGCTGTAATTGTGCTGTGTACAAGGCTTGCCCAGTGAACAAGGATGGCCTCAGTCTGGGGAGAAGAAGGACTGTTACAAGACTCTTTTGTGGCACCTGAGAGCCCTGGGAGGTCAGGTTATTCTCTGGTCTCCTGTGCAGCGTGGTCCTCAGCCCTGGGTAGAGATTTGAAGAAAGGAAGAAACCCTATCCTCACCCTCAGCTCTGTGGATAGAAGAAGACAAAGAACAGACAGATCAGGGCGTGGAATTAACAACCAGGTACCTCAGGATGGAGGGACACTGCAGCGATAGGAAGGTTAGGGGAACTAGTTGGGGAAAGCATACTAGAGGCAGAAGATTGCTGCTAAGTCACTTCAGTCGTGTCCGACTCTGTGCAACCCCATAGACGGCAGCCTACCAGGCTCCCCCATCCCTGGGATTCTCCAGGCAAGAACACTGGAGTGGGTTGCCATTTCCTTCTCCAGTGCATGAAAGTGAAAAGTGAAAGTGAAGTCGCTCAGTCGTGTCCGACTCTTCGCGACTGCAGCCTACCAGGCTCCTCTGCCCATGGGATTTTCCAGGCAAGAGTACTGGAGTGGGGTGCCATTGCCTTCTCCGAGGCAGAAGATTAGGGACCAGGATTTAAAGATTTGAGAAGATGAAAGAAAAGGGAACCTAGGCAGCCCAATGTCTAGACCTGTTAGTTCTCCCTCCTTTATAAAATCTAGTGGGGGTCCTGCGTGAAGAAACATGGGCCGTGAAACTTGGAAAAAAATATGCCCGATACTCATGGCAGTAAGATGCACTGTAGTCTGAGAAGGCTTCTTGGAGGAGGGGAGTTTCAGGTAAGAATTCGAGAAAAGAAACATAATTTGCTTTCAGTTCAGTTCAGTCACTCAGTCATGTCCGACTCTTTGCGACCCCATGGACTGCAGCACACCAGGCTTCCCTGTCCATCACCAACTTCCCGAGCTTACTCAAACTCAACTCATGAGTTGAGCTTACTCAACTCATGTTGGTGATGCCATCCAACCATCTCATCCTCTGTTGTCCCCTTCTTCTCTTGCCTTCAATCTTCCCCAGCATCAGGGTCTTTTCCAGTGAGTCAATTCTTGGCATCAGGTGGCCAAAGTACTGGAATTTCAGCTATAGCATCAGTCCTTCCAATGAGTATTCAGGACTGATTTCCTTTAGGATTGACTGGTTGGATCTCCTTGCTGTCCAAGAGACTCTCAAGAGTCTTCTCCAACACCACAGTTCAAAAGCGTCAATTCTTTGGTGCTCAGCTTTCTTTATGGTCCAACTCTCACATCCATACATGACTACTAGGAAAAAAACCATAGCTTTGACTAGACGGATCTTTGTTGGCAAAGTAGTCTCTGCTTTTTAATATGCGGTCTAGGTTGAAAATGGCTTTTCTTCCAAGAAGCAAGTGTCTTTGGATTTCATGGCTGCAGTCACCATCTGCAGTGATTTTGGAGCCCAAGAAAATAGTTTCTCACTGTTTCCATTGTTTCCCCATCTATTTGCCATGAAGTGATGAGACCAGGTGCAATGATCTTAGTTTTCTGAATGTTGAGCTTTAAGCCAACTTTTTCACTCTCCTCTTTCACTTTTATCAAGAGGCTCTTTAGTTCTTCTTCAATTTCTGCCATGAGAGTGGTGTCATCTGCATATCGAGGTTATTTCTCTCAGCAGTCTTGATTCCAGCTTCTGTTTTATCCAACCATACATTTTGCATGATGTACTCTGCATATAAGTTAAATAAACAGGGTGACAATATACAACCTTGATGTACTCCTTTCCCAATTTGGAAGCAGTCTGCTGTTCCATGTTTGGTTCTAACTGTTGCTTCCTGACCTGCATACAGATTTCTCAGGAGGCGGGTCAGGTGATCTGGTATTCCCATCTCTTGAAGAATTTTCCACAGTTTGTTGTGATCTACACAGTCAAAGGCTTCAGCGTAGTCAATAAAGCAGAAGTAGGTGTTTTTCTGGAACTCTCTTGCTTTTTCGATGATCCAGTGGATGTCGGCTATTTGATCTGCTTAGCAAGAGCATAAGGAAAATGCTTTGAAGAGGAAGAGGTACCCAATGAGCGTGAGGAGCAAACAGGAAGCAGACTGCCAAGGCCATGTTTCTGCTACAGTCAAATGGCGCGAAAGGAATATGAATATGGCCCTTCTAGATTGTGAAAGGGAGACAGAGGCCTGAGGCAGAGGAAGCTGGCAAGCAGCTTCTGCTGATCCTCCAGATGCTGGGTCATAAGAGCACAGTCTCGGAGAATGGTGTTAAAAGGGCAGAGGAAGAGGAGGATCCAGGAGGCAGAGAATGAATCAGCAGGACTCGGGAGCATGCATGGAGTGAACCTGACGTTGAAACCCATTTAGAAACTCCATGCCTGGGAGAAGAGTAGGGGCAAGAGTAGTTTCCAGGGTTTCAACGCTACTGGTCGCAATGGGGAAATTGGGAAGGCTGACCAGCTTAGGGGGCAGGCCACAGACTCTTGAGTTCAGGGTGTGGCACGTCGAGTATCCAGTGGCCCTGGGTAGAAGTCTTACAGCCGGGAGCCCGCTGTACACCGAAGAGAGAAGGGAAAGTTCTGTCCTCACCCATCACCTGCCCCTCAATCTGAAGATGAGCGCAAACCTTCAGGAATACCCCTTCTGTAAATACCCCCATCCATCCCTCTCCCCCTGCCAGGTGATGGATGATAAGACTCAGTTCAAGTTTTTTTTTCTCTCCCGCCCCTGACCCTGGCTTTCTCTCAAACCCAACCTAATTGTCACCAGGTTTCCTAAATGATTAGGGAATCCCAGCCCATGCCCACCTAAGGTTCTTCTTCATCCCTAGGTTCTGAAGACTCTCAAGGCTCAGTTTGAAATGGTTACATATCCCTGCCCGACCTGGCAGGACCTGGAGATCCTTTAGTGACAAAAACCTGTGAGCTGGTGAACTTCCTGCTTGGTCACGCATTATTTTGATTTTTCAGTAACTTAACAAACTTGGACTAGATCAAGAAACATTTGCTGAGCACCTGCTATGAGCCAAGTCTATTCTAGGTACATAGCGTGAGTCAAGTTCAATTGGGTTCTTTTCAACGGAAAAATCTGTTTGGGCAACTAAAGCTTAAAATGTTATGCAAACAAAAGATGAACCTAGATCAGCCCAGGAGAAAACTCGATAGACTTGCTACTGAAATAATTTTCAGTGAGTCTTTCTGGGAAAATAAAGCCACATACTGCAGCTCTAGTGTTGAAAGGGAAAGCTGAGGTGTTCTGAAGGTGTAATTATGGGGAAAAGTGAAAACCTATCAGCATTCTGTAATCAAAAAGGTCAGCGGTGGAAGGAGGGGTTTGGAGGAGATAATTTGCTACTTTGTTCACAGCATGAGAACACAGGAAGTGAAGTGCAGTGGGTTGGTTTTGATAACTGAGAAAGTGCTGCCCCGGAGGAAAAAAAGGGAGAATCATTTGCCCCAAACAGCCTCTTGGCCCCCTCCCCACAACCAGCAGCTTGAAATGGACCTGTGCGCTCCCCACCGTGGTGTTAGCTCCGTCTCACGCCTGCTCCTGGTGAGAGTGGCGACAGTCATCACTTTTCAAGAAACCTGTAATTGAGTGACAGCCTGATGAACTTGAGCAAACATCCCTGTTGGTGGTGTTACCACTGCTAACTTCCTGGCTGCCACGTCTCTAGGAGGTGAGCAGCTCCCTAGACAAACAGAAAGAAACTTTGTTATTATAAATAGGCTACCTGGCCAGCAAGGGCCTGTTCCGGGTAGCTGACCCTGGTTCTCGTTAAAGCCAAACCTTGACCTGGAAGCTACTTTCGTGGCATCTTTAAAGCATTTGTGGTCCTAGGTGAGAACTGGAGGCGGGCAAGCCTGGGGAAGGTGGTGGGAGGAGAGGGGAGGGGATGGGGGGATGGGTAGAGGTTGGAAGTGCGGTGTCTATGAGTGAAATAGGGAGTTTCTGGAAAATAGTCCTGCTCCAGGTTCAGGAGACCCCAACCTAGTCCCCAAACTCCCCAGGTGACCTCCAAGGGGAAGGTAAAATGGTGGGAAAAGAGCAGTGCCTGGGAGTTGAGAGATGGGCACCTGCTCCCAGAAGCCATGAGCTTGTGACACAAGAGAAGTCACCTAATCAAACGGGCCTCGCTGTCAAATAAGAGTACTGGGCTCAGACGGACCTAGTCTAAGTGGCTCACTTGTGGGTAGCAACAGACTATCGTGTAACCCACATGCACAAACGCATTCAAAACATCATTCAGTGAAGCCAGGGCTCAGCTTTGTGTCTTTAAATGGGTCATGTTAGCCCTATTGATCTCATCTCATTTAACAAGAGTTTTTGGAGTACCTGCTGCATGCAAACTTTGTGCTAGAACTTTGCAAGAGACAAAAAGCTGAAGACAACTTGCTCTCTCTGGTCCAGTTCACAAAGGTGTGAGAGAGGAGAGACTGTGAGAAGATCAAAGTAGAAGTATAAACAGTTTGCTAAGGGGGTGAGGGGCTTCCCCGGTGGCACTAGTGGTAAAGAACCCACCTGCCAATGCAGGAGACCTGAGAGACATGGGTTCATAAGATGTGAGACATAAGATAATCGGTTCGATCCCTGGGTCGGGAAGATCCCCTGGAGGAGGGCACGGGCACCTCACTCCAGTATTCTTGCCTGGAGAATTCCATGGGCAGAGGAGCCTGCAGTCCATGGGGTCGCACAGAGTCAGACCTGTGGAGCGACTTAGCACGCACACAAGGGGGTGAAACTAGAGATATAAATTCTGCAAGAGACCTAGGAAGGTTTCTTGGAGGAAACTAGGATGTAAAATGGAGGAATTAGACTGTATCACTGGCTTTTTGACTGGACCTGGGGAAGGTGGTGGAAGGAGAGGGGAGGGGATGGGGGGATGGGTAGAGGTTGGAAGGGGGGCATTTTACAAGAAAACTTAGTATCCTCTTATATGTGACAGGGTATCTCAAAAGTCTCAGGAAAGCTTTGTTGTGTGGGATCTTAGTTCTCCAACCAGGGATTGAACCCTGGCCACAGTAGTGAAAGCGCTGAGTCCTAACCTTTAGGAAAATTTTACAGTTTAATCGCCTAAGAGGTATGAATTCTACAAACTAACAAAAAACATCATTTGAAAATATGATTCCTTTCACCTATGTGAATTTTGAATAACAACTTTTCATTTTAATTTTGTATCAGGAAATGTTTATCATCTTCAATGGATGGAGACAGACATTAAAATAATAATTTTTTATTCAAAATTCATAGAAACGAGGTGAAAGAAATTTAAACTTTCAAATGATGTTCTTTGTAAGCCTGTGGCATTTATACTTCCAAAGTTATTAAAGCATAAGATTGTACTAGGACTTTTGGTACACTTACTCTATATATGTATGTGTAATAACCAAAATGAAATTTTAACAAAACAATACTTACCCATATTACCTGTGATGTAATTGTTTTTTTTTTTTTGCTCTAGTCTAGTCTGATCTTTTAAATAATTTTTTTTCCATGCTGATTTGCAACACTTTAAATGTATTTCACAGTCCTGTAATGAGTTGCAATCAACAGTTTGATAGACATTGGACTGGGTGAAGCCTCAGTTCCCTTATACCAGTGTATACCAATTTGTATTCTGATTGGTGAGGCCAGGAAAACAGGTCCAATTTGTTCAGTCTAAAAATGTTCCCAGAATAAGAGGATTTCTGGTATCATCTCAGTACTGAAATCAAGATGGTCTGATGTTTTGCAATCCCAACGGTGGCTGGAGGAAAAAGAGCTGGGAATGAAAGTTTAGCAGCAGCAGGAGGGCATGAGTGGTTGAGGGCCTTGGGCATAGTCGCTGGTGGACCTCTTGGCCAGTCAGAAGCTGGACCATGTGAAGCCCTGCTCTTGACAAAGGACTGTGTGCAACAGGGCCTCTTTCTCCCCCAAGTCTGGTGACCTCCCCAACCTTGCCAGCCACACTTCTGGTAATCGTCTCCTACGTAGAGAGCAGGAATCCTTAAAGCCAAAGTCTTCTGACTTACACTGGATTTTGTGTCCCTTCGAAGAGACTTCTTCCCATCGCCTGCATGCCAAGCAAACAAACCAGAGTCCCTTACTGCCAAGCCTAATCACAGGTGTCTTGTTTCATTTCAGGATGTGGTTAGTACCTTGAGGAACTGCAAGCACCAGAGAGAAAGCCTTAGACAGCCAGGCTGGATTGAGAGAGCAGATGCCTGGGAAGAGCTCAGTTTAACCCCAAGTCTCTCTTCAGGAGGGAACAAAGGAACAAAGGTGAATCAAACTGTGATGCCAAGACGAGGGAGTTGGAGTGACCTGGGTGATTCTGAGTGAGTCAGTCAGGGAGGCCTTCCTGGAGGAGGTGAGTCTTAAGCACTTGGCAGCATCTGATAACTAAATTTTGTAGGCATATGTTGTTTTTTTGTGCTTTACTTCATCTTGCTTCACAGATACAGCATTTTTTACAAATCGAAGGTTTGTGGCAACCCTATATCCAGCAAATCTATCTCTGAAATGTTCCCGGAAATGTTATTTTTTCATTAAAGTATGTACTTTTTTTTTTTTTTTTTTTTTTACATAATGCTATTGCACACTTAGTAGACTACAGTATGGTATAAACATAACTTTTATATGTTCTGGGAAACCAAAATATTGTGTGACCCACTTTCTTGCCATGGTCTGGAACTGACTGCACAGTAACTCCTTATGCCTGTACCATGCCTTTGTTTCTAACTGTGCTCCCTCTTTCTTGTTGGAGCGGAAGGTAGACAAAGTGTCAGGGGAGATGCCACATTCAGATGGTTCAACCCTGTTGTAGCAAACACTTCCCCATCCTGCGGTGCTCGGTCTGTGCTTAGCTGGGGCAGTTGCAGAATTGATGAGATGTCAAGTTCAGGCATCAACCAGCCTAGCAACCCCTAGACAGGACACCACCTCTACATTAAATCTCCATTTCCTCCTTGAAGCCTTCTTCAAGTCAGCGGGGTACTCTCCTTGTCTTACACAGTTCAAATTGTATTACTTTTTGAATAATGTTGTCAGGGTTCAAAGTGCAGAAGGGTATTTAGAAATAGATTTTTTTCCTGCTCCTATTCCCTCCTGGGACCGGTGCTCCCTGAACCCAGTGCCACCAGTTCTTGGTAGCACTCCAACTAGATTTTAAAATCTGGTGGGGAAAGAGGTGGTCTCACACCTCTCTGTGTCCCTCTGTGTCCCAGCTAGGATGAACTGTCCCGCCTCATCACCCAAGGAAGTTCCCCTCGCACCACACCCTCCCTCCTCATCCGCACTGCTGCTATTTTGGGTCAGACGCCCCTAGTTCCTCTTAACTGGTCATCCAGCTGCCAGTCAGGTGCATCTCCTAGACACCCTCCACCAGCTGTCACACTACTCTTCTTGTAATGTTGGGCTCCCACTAATCTTTACTGCTTCCCATACCTCGGGTCAAGGGCAAACTCTTTGCTTTCATGCCTTGGTTTCAAGCCACCTCTCCAGACCACCTGCTACGCCCATCAGGCTTCATACTCCCACCAAACCAAATTCCTTGGAGTTCTGTGATGGATCATGCTGTCTCCTGCATCTAGGGCTTTCTATGTATTGTTCCCTCTGCCTGAAATGTGCTCACGTCACCAACCAACTCCTACTTGTGTGTTGGGGCTCAGCCCAAGTTTCTCTCCAGAGGGACTTAACGAACATCACCCTCCCCAACTCAGTGAGTTGACTGCATCCTTTCTCCCTCTGACCCCGAGGATGCCTCTCTCAGGCTGGGTGCCTCTCGGCTTAAAATTTGACTCCCCCAATTGACTGTACTCTCCTTGAATGCTGGGCTCTCTACATAGGAGATGATTACCAGAAGTGTGGCTGGCAAGGTCGGGGAGGTCACCAGACTTGGGGGAGAAACAGCCCCTATTGCACACAGTCCTTTGTCAAGAGCAGGGCTTCATATGGTCCTCCCCACAGTGTACCTTGCTCACCTTCTGGCTGGCCACCATCTGGCAGAGTACCTGGCATAAAGCAGGAATTGACTCAATACTGGCAGGATCAATGAATCTCCTCTGTCTCCCAGACAATACCTAATATAAAATAGATGCTCGAAAAGATTTAATCTTATTCGATTTTTGGTGCTGCTGCTGAATCCTTTTTTTTTTTTTTTTTTTTGCAAAAAGCACTCAACATGTTTATATACAGCAGGCACTTAAAATGTTTCTCTATACAGTAGATACTCAACATATTTGTGAGAAGTAGGTGCTTAGGTATATTTGCTGTATACAGTAGGCACTCAGCACATGCTTGCTATGTATATGGTAGGCATTCAGTATGTGTCTCTATACAGGCAGAAATTCAATGTGCTTGCTACACACAAAGGTGCTTGCTTCATGCTTGCTGTTTACAGTAGGTGCACAATTTCAGCTTCCTGTGCACAGCAGATACTTAGTGTCTGTTTGCTATGTGCATGAATCTGAGGTTTTAAAAGAGAACATCTCCCCCCTTTACCAGAGTGACCCCTGTTCCCACTTGACATCATGACGGCCACATGTGCCCCAAGTGGACCCAAGTGACTCCAAACACCGGGCTTCTCCACAGGCAGCAGCTCGTGTGTTTACCACAGCTCAGTTGAAGTTCCTTGTAAGTGAGACGGAGTAATGAGTGTGGCTTTGGCTAAAGACCAGTTGCCTGAGGATAATTGCTGGGAAACTGAGCAGCAATTTATTAACAACAACCATCGAAATAATTGAGGGCTTGGTCTGTGCCAGACACTAGGCTGAGTATTTTATATACATTATTTCTGACTTAATCCTCACACCCCCTGTGGGTTAGGTATTAGTTACTCCCACTTTATAGATGAGGAAGTTGAGGCTTAGAGAGATTAAGTCATGTGCTGAGGGGCACACAGCTACTACTGATAAAAACTAACACTTTTCGAGCATTGACTGGGTGCAGAGACTGCTAAGCTTTTCCAGGAATTATTTTATTGAACTTAATCCTTACAACAAACAACTCTAGGAGGTAGGTGCTATTACTGTTAGAAGCTGCAGATCTAGAATTTGTGCGCAGGTCTGTTGCCACCAGCATCTAGTGCTTACCCCATGAGCCTTATACTTGCAGAACTGTCTACAGAAGTTTTGCAAACACTCTTCCTCTGAGCCTGGTACCACATACATGAGGGTAGATGCTCGGGGCCATGGTCCTGCCTGGAACGGGCTGTCATTAGGATCTTTAGATTTAAAAATTGTTTTTAATTTTTTTATTAAATGTGAGTAGATACAGAAAATATTGATAAAATATGCATAGGGTATAAAGAATAGCAGTGCTGCCAGCAACCACCATTCACTTTTTTTAAAAAAAGCTTATTTTAAGTCCCCCCATGTGCCTTTATACCCATGTCTTCCCTCCCTCTTCAGAAACTTCTGCTTTTTTTTTTTCACTCAACTTTGCATCTGTGTTGTGGCATGTAGGGACGGTACACTCTTTGTCACGGTTGTGCAGTCCATGTGCTGTGGATATTTCACACTGTTTGTTCATTATAATGCCAGTAGACATTTGGATTATTTCTAATTTTTGCCTTTTTTGTGGGTACTACTAGAAATGTTCTTGTGCACGCCTTTGGGCATATGTTTATCTGAGATATAAAACCAGGAGAGGACTTGCAGGGGTCATAGAGTGTGAACATTTTAAATTTTTCTAGAAAAAGACAGATTGTTTCAAAAAGTGGTTACATTGATTAGATTTCTTCATGTAGCGTTTCAATGTTCCAGTTTTTCTAGGTCCATGAATGTCAGAATCTTAGGGCAGAAGAGAAACAGGGTCTATTTTCCTTATTATCTGGATGGAGACAGTTTAGGTGCAGACAAGTAATGTGATTGGACTAAGGTGATGTCACCATTCAGCAGCAGAGCCTGGACAAGAACCCGCAAATCCCCTGACTCCCTTCCTCCACCTGCCTTGGCTCATTTCTCTCTCTCATCCCCCCTTCTCAGGCCAAGGCCCCAGGGTGTGGCCACCACGACACCTCGAGCTGTTTCCAGGGCCAGGCGCAGCAGTCGGAGCTGACTCAGACGGGGTCCCTGTCCGTTCCAGAGGATGAGGCTGCTCCGCAGACGCCACATGGCCATGCGCCTGGTCATGGTGGGCAGCGCCTTCGTGCTCTTTCTCTTCATCCTGCAGAGGGACGTAAGCGGCAGGGAGCAGGCCACAGAGAAGCCATGGCTGAGGTCCTTGGTGAGCCAGAAGGACCACGTCCTGGACCTCATGCTGGGGGCCGTGCACAACCTCAGGGACTCGATGCCCAAGTTCCAGATCAGGGCTCCGGAGCCCCAGCAGACACTGGCCTCCACCAACCAGTCCTGCCTCCCAGGTTTCTACACCCCAGCTGAGCTGAAGCCATTCTGGGAACGGCCGCCACAGGACCCCAATGGCCCTGGGGCAGATGGGAAAGCATTTCAGAAGAAAGAGTGGACGCCCCAGGAGACCCAGGAGAAGGAAGAGGGCTATAAGAAGCACTGCTTCAATGCCTTTGCCAGTGACCGTATCTCCCTGCAGAGGGCCCTGGGGCCGGACACCCGACCCCCTGAGTAAGTAGCATTGCATCCCGGGGTGAGGCCAGGATTCTGCCAAAGGCGTGGCTGGTATGTCCACAGCCAGTGTAAAGGGCTGACACGGATTTTATTTTATATCAGTATTTATTATTTATTTATTTATTTATTTGGCTGCGTCGGGTCTTTGTTGCGGCGCTCCAGCTCAGCAGTTGTGGCATACAGGCTTGGTTGCCCCAAGGCATGTGGGATCTTAGTTCCCCAACCAGGGATCAAACCTGCATCCCCTGCATTGGAAGGTAAATTCTTAACCACTGGACCACCAGGGATGCCCCTGACAGGGATTTTAGAATGGGGGCAAGGGTTTCCTCTAAGCCTTCATTTCTCTTCCTGAGCCACTGTCGTTATCCCAGGGGTTGGGATTCAAGGGCATCATGGTCAGGCCAGAGTCTCAGGGAGACCTGTGAGAGTGAAAAACAACTGTGAAGGTAACAGGATCCAGAAAAAGGAACTCCTGACGGGGACCACAGCAGGCCAAGGGGTGACTAGGAGTGCCTGACTGCAGCCCACAGACTCGGGGGCTTTGCCCTCTGCCAAGAGGCTGGAAACTACAGGACTCTGCCGCCGATCTGCTAACAAAGGACATTTCCCGAAAGCGGCCCTGGTGGTCAGGATTACTGCTCACCTCCTGGTTTCTTTCAGTGAAGACTCGTAGGGCCATGAACTCATTCCAACCAATTATTTGAACCTGTTTGTACTTTCAGTCCTGGGCAGTGAACCAGCTCTTAGATCTTTGAGCTGAAGCCCCTTCAGTCTATGTTCTTACTGGCCTCCCATCAAAGGTTTTGTGTCTTTCTCGTCTAGACGTTGTCATTCCCAACTCAAGAGGAATACCGTTTGGGGCCTTTTCTCACATGGCAGTTAGGGACTTCCCCAGTGGCTCAGCCACAAAGGATCTGCCTGCAACGCAAGAGATGCAGGAAGCCTGGGTTCCATCCGTGGGTCAGGAAGATCTGCTGGAGCAGGAAATGGAAACGCACTCCAGTATTCTTCCCTGGAGAATCCCATCGACAGAGGTGGGCTGCAGTCCACGGGGTCTCAATGACTAGGGTGCGACTGAGCATTCATCCCCACACACGGCAGTTTGCATTCTCAGGTTCATGATTCTTTAGGGCTGTGAACCCGGAGTTCCTCAGACTTGGACCAAGTATTAGAGGCCTAGAACGTGGAGCCACCCTGAGTTACCAGGACTCCTCACAGGGAAGGGCAGTGGGCCTGAGGCCAGCCAGTGGAGGAACTCTGGGAGTCTTCTCTGGAGGGCCCCTGAGAAATCTCTCTGACCAGTAGAGGGAGTTTAAAAAGGGCCTTTAGAGACTTCCCTGGCAGTCTAGTGGCTGAGATTCCCCACTCCCAATGTAGGGGGACCGGGTTCAATCCCTGGTCAGGGAACTAGATCCCATATTCTGCAACTAAGATTAAAGATCCTGTATGTTGCACCTTAGACCCAGTGCAGCCAAATAAATAAATAAGTACTATTTTAAAAGGAAGAAAGAATGATTTAGGCCGCACAGTTCCTTGAGATCCAGCACTGACACATTCCCACCCCCACCTGAGATGGTGTGTCGGGGAGGGAGGCAGTGCCGCCTAGTGCCCCAGAGTGGTTGGAGTGCATGAGGATAGAGAGAAGTCCCAGGAAAGTGTTTGTGATAATAGTATTGGATTACAGGGAATGCATGAGGAAATGGGTTCCAGTGGAACCGTTCATTGTAAAGAGTAAAGCCTTTCTTTCCCTCTCACTGAATATGGAATTTGTAGTCACTTTTTCCAGATGTCAGAGTTGCCCTTTGTTACTTTTCCTCTGGGACCTCAGATGTGGGAAGTAGGCTTTGGGTTTTTTTGGGGGGGACCGTCTGTTTTTTGCCATGCTGGGTCTTAGCCGCTATACACAGGATCTTTGATCTTAGTTGTGGCATGAAGGATATCTCAGTTATGGCGTGCAAACTCGTAGCTGCAGCATGTGCAATCTAGTTCCCCGACAAGGGATCGAGCCCAAGCCCCCTGCGCTGGGAGTGCAGAGTCTCAGCCACCGGACCACCAGGGAAGTCCTGAGAGACAGGTTTTGGAGTGGGTTGCTTAGCGCCTGTGCGGAGGCTTAGAGTAGGTGGCAAATAGTGGATAAGCTGGGAAAAGCATGCCACTATTCCCAGCTCCAAAGGGGAATGTAGGTTGGGATTTTCGAGGAGCAGAGAATGCTTATAGGAATCTGTGGACAGAGCCCTCCCCGCCCCCGGAACTACCAGGCACCCGGAGAACTGTATCTGCACTGTCGTCCTTGCAGGTGTGTCGACCAGAAGTTCCGGCGCTGCCCCCCGCTGCCTGCCACCAGCGTCATCATTGTGTTCCACAATGAGGCCTGGTCCACACTGCTGCGGACGGTGTACAGCGTCCTGCACACCACCCCTGCCATCCTGCTGAAGGAGATCATTCTGGTAGATGATGCCAGCACGGACGGTGAGGCTAGGAGGCCCCTGAGGAGGGGCCTGGGGTCTCCCCTGGTACTCTGGGAAAGAGGGCCTACTGGTGCTCCCAAGGGAGCAGACACTGCCTTGTGGCCTGTGATCCCAGCTCATCATAAAGGTCAGGAGGAGGAAGAAGGCAGGTGGGTGCTAGGGAGTGGGTAGGCCACATTCCTGAACCTGATTTGCATTTGACCCCTAAAGTTCCAAAAGCTTAGCTGTTCTGGCCTCAAGGCTTCCCTTAGAGCTGCCAAGCCCAACCCCAATTCAGAAATGCAGACGGTGGGGACGGGCCCTCCCCTCTGTTTCCCACCTACTGGACCGTTCTTTCGCTCTTGAAGACTCCATCTCAGAAGCCTTCGTTGTAGTTGGTAATAGGCAAGTGAGTTTGCTCACCAAACTTCCACAGTTCAAAGCATTTTCACAAATATCTGCTGAGTTATTTGTGCCTGGTGCTGCCTCAAGCGTAGGAGATGACATGACAAATGACAAATTAGACAGATCTCGTCCTGAGTAGGCTAACAGCCCTCATAGTCAGATGACTGCTTACAGCACCAGCCGTGGTGGTGTGACCTGGAACACAGCCTAGCGGGCATGAGAGGACATGGACTTGAGAGCCCAACACCCAGGAACTCAAATCCTAGCTCTGACTTTTCCTAGCTCTGTGACCTTGGGCAAGATACTTAGCCTCTCTGAACTTCCATCCTCACATTGTTTTTGTTTTTTCAAATATTTATTTATTTGCCTGTGCCAGCTCTTAGTTGAGGCGTGCAGATCTTTAGTTGCAGCATGTGGGATCTAGTTCCTGATCAGGGATCACACCTAGGACCCCTGCATTTGGAGTGTGGAGTCTTAACCACCGGACCACTGTGGAAGTCCTTCAGTCCCTTCTTCTAAAAATGAAGATAATTGACTCCCTTGCAAGGTGGACAAGGGATCAGAGATAGATGGTAAATGAGATCGTTCGTGTGCTGTGGAGTACTTAGTTTCCAGTAAGAGCTCCATATACATTCAGTTCAGTTCAGTTCAGTCCAGTCACTCAGTAGTGTCTGACTCTGTGACCCCATGAATCACAGCACACCAGGCCTCCCTGTCCATCACCATCTCCCGGAGTTCACTCAAACTCACGTCCATCGAGTCGTTGATGCCTTCCAGCCATCTCATCCTCTGTCATCCCCTTCTCCTCCTGCCCCCAATCCCTCCCAGCATCAGAGTCTTCTCCAATGAGTCAACTCTTCGCATGAGGTGGCCAAAGTACTGGAATTTCAGCTTTGGCATCATTCCTTCCAAAGAACACCCAGGACTGATCTCCTTTAGAATGGACTGGTTGGATCTCCTTGCAATCCAAGGGACTCTCAAAAGTCTTCTCCAACACCACAGTTCAAAAGCATCAATTCCTTGGCGCTCAGCTTTCTTCACAGTCCAACTCTCACATCCATCCATGACCACTGGAAAAACCATAGCCTTGACTAGATGGACCTTTGTTGGCAAAGTAATGTCTCTGGTTTTGAATATGCTATCTAGGTTGGTCATAACTTTCCTTCCAAAGAGTAAATGTCTTTTAATTTCATGGCTACAGTCACCATCTGCAGTGATTTTGGAGCCCCCCAAAACAAAGTCTGACACTGTTTCCACTGTTTCCCCATCTATTTCCCATGAAGTGATGGGACCAGATGCCATGATCTTCGTTTTCTGAATGTTGAGCTTTAAGCCAACTTTTTCACTCTCCTCTTTCACTTTCATCAAGAGGCTTTTTATTTCCTCTTCACTTTCTGCCATAAGGATGGTGTCATCTGAATATCTGAGGTTATTGACATTTCTCCCAGCAATCTTGATTCCAGCTTGTGCTTCTTCCAGCCCAGCGTTTCTCATGATGTACTCTGTATAGAAGTTAAATAAGCAGGGTGCCAATATACAGCCTTGATGGACTCCTTTTCCTGTTTGAAACCAGTCTGTTGTTCCATGTCCAGTTCTAACTGTTGCTTCCTGACCTGCATACAGGTTTCTCAAGAGGCAGGTCAGGTGGTCTGGTGTTCCCATCTCTTTCAGAATTTTCCAGTTTACTGTGATCCACACAGTCAAAGGCTTTGGCATAGTCAATAAAGCAGAAATAGATGTTTTTCTGGAAGTCTCTTGCTTTTTAGATGATCCAGCAGATGTTGGCAATTTGATGTCTGGTTCCTCTGCCTTTTCTAAAACCAGCTTGAACCTCTGGAAGTTCATGGTTCACATACTGCTGAAGCCTGGCTTGGAGAATTTTGAGCTCATTTTATTCTTTGTATGGGAGCAGTGCACTGTGGGAGATGTTATTTCTGTGTGGCCTCACTGAGATGTCCACATTGGATTAGAGCTTCACCTGAAAGCCCAAGTGTCCAGGGAGAGAAGAGATGTTTCAGGGCAGCCCCAGAAGAGAAAACAGCATCAGCCGAGCTCGAGAGACATTGGTATTTGTGCTGTAGGAAATGACGCTAAAAAGATGTTGAATGAAACCCTTGCATGCATGCTAAGTCGCTTCAGTCGTGTCCAACTCTGTGCGACCTCATGGACTGTGGCCTGCCAGGCTTCTCTGTCCATGGGATTCTCCAGGCAAGAATACTGGAGTGGGTTGCCATGCCCTCCTCCAGGGGATCTTCCCAACGCAGGGATTGAACCTGTGTCTCTTATGTCTCTGGCATTGGCACTTTATCACTAGTGCCTCCTGGGAAGCCTGAATGAAATCCACACCGTGCTAAAAGTATTTATTTGGGGGGAAGAAAATGAATCATTGAAGGTGCTTAAGCTGGAGAGTGACCTCGTCTCAGAAAGCTGGCAGCTTTGGGGAGGGTGATTGTCAGGAAGAGAAGCAGAGGACCTGAGTGCAGAGAGGAAGTCCTTACAGTCCCTCAAGCGTGGGATGCCGGGGCCAGAACTAGAGAGGCACTGTGGGACCCCTGCAGCAGTAGCCTGGGGTCCTCTAGGAGCCGCGCCTCCCTCCCAGGTGGCAAGTGGGGCCTGGGCTCTCCCAGTTTGGCTGCCCGTGCCCGTGCCCCCTTATCGAGGGCAGGAACCTTAGGCTTTCCTCCGGCAGCCCGGCTGCTGATGCACCCTTTCCTTCCCCGAGCCCCCTCCTTCGCCCCGGGAAAGAGGACTAGAGCCAGGGGGACAGCGGGAGGAGGCACTGAGTATGGCTCTGCGAGCCCATTTCCTCTGGAGGCTCCCACTTTCCTGGGAAGGGCCGACAAGTATCAGAGATGCGTGAGAGGGTCTGGTGGACAGGGAGCAGAGAGATGAGCTTGTGGAAAGGGAGGGGCAGAGAGTCTGGCAGAGAGGGTTGGAACTTGGGAGTGGCCTCTGGGGAATCTTAGGAGCAGTCGAATTGTTGTAAGGAATGGGAACCAGTGTATCCGTTGCCCTTCAGCTCAAACTGCTGTCTTGTAACCCTTATTCCCATGACCCTGAGTTGGCCCATCCCTCAGAAGTTTCTCGCCTTAAATCACATGTGGTGGAGTTTTCTAAACTATCTCAGCTTGTCACTCAGAATTGTTTAAGTAAAAGGCACACTGCCCAGCTGGGTGACTCCTTGGACCAGGCCAGCCAACGACATAGTACCAGGCTGGCATGGGCAGTTTCAAAGAGGCAGAGTGGCCTGTGCCTATTAGGGTGGCTTGGCAGTAGCTACTCCAAACAGCCTGCCCCTCTCAGGCCACCAGACATATTCCCATTCCTTCTGGTGGCCTCTGCCTTCTTGCCCTGGACTGTCTCATAGAGTCGAGTCCAGCATCTCAGAATCACCTGTCTGAAAAACCAGAACCAGCCGTTCTTATTTTCTTGGGTCCTGGCCTCCTTTGACAGTCTGTTAAAAGCTATGCCCTTCTCTCTAGAGGGCTTCCCAGGTGGCTCAGCAGGTAAGGAATCTTCCTGCCATGCAAGAGTCACAGGGGACGCAGGTTTGGTCCCTGGGTTGGGAAAATCCTCTGGAGGAGGTCATGGCAACCAACTCCAGTATTCTTGCCTGGTAAATCCCATGAACAGTGGAGCCTGAAGGGCTGCAGTCCATGGGGTCCCAAAGAGTCAGACACGACCGAAGCGACTAAGGACGCAGGCACTCCCTAGAATAGCGCACAGCTGCCACAAGGGTGCACACACCCACATTTGTGCATGTGATTCAGGGAGTTTGTGGACCCCAGGATAAACCACCCTACCTTGAAGGCTTCGAGACTTTAGAGAGACTTTCAGCAAAGAAAGAAAAATATCCTCAGATCCACGGTAACCTCTGCAGCCATAGCGGGATAAAGTTCGCCACACAGCTGACCGGTTGATCAGATTAACTGGCTCTCATTACACACACGAGGGCTGTGTCTGTGCTGAAATTCAATGTCCAGGCTCTCTGTCCTCCTGTCCAGCTTCCCAGCAGCATGGTTTGAGCACAAGTGTACAGGCATTTGATATGGGGGGGGGCAGGTATCAGAAAGAGGTCTGGAGCCAGGCCGAAGACCTGGCTCAGTCCTACCTCACAGTCCTTTCCCAGGCACAGGCTTCCCTCCTGCATGGCCAGGTCAGCACCTGAGGCCCACCCTTGATCTGGCATGTTTCACGAGCTCCCAAAAACTGGCCTTTCCAAGCCTGTCAATCCACCGTGCTCCCAACAGGGCCTCCCTTGTCCAAAGCCCTGCTCTGCCCCAGGTAGGGAGGCTGAGGCAGGGAACTTATGCTGCCCTCATGTGGGAATTCACTAAATAAGGGGGAGGAATTCAGATGCTTAGCAGGGACCCAGAGAGCTGAGCAGAAATAAGAGCAGGATGACTGCAGAGATGTGAGCGAGGAGGCAGAAACAGCACTGGTGCGAACTGAGTTTACAGAGGTGAACAGAGCTGAATCACAAGACCTTTGCAAGCAGTAGTCAGTGTTTGGATTTTTAGGGGGTGTGTGGTAAAATATACATAAAATTTACCATCTTCGCCATTTTTAAGTGTGCCATTCAGCGGCATTAAATACATTGTCATTGTTGTAAAACCATCGCCAGAACTCTTTCATCTTCCCAAACTGAAACTCTGCGCCCATTAAACAATAACTCCCTATTCCCAGCACCCCAGCCCTTGGCAACCCGCATTCCACTTTCGGTCTAGGAATTTGACTACTCTCGATATCTTGTATAAGTGGAATCATGCAGTTTGTGACCTCTGGTGCCTGGCTTATTTCACTAAGCATAACATCTAAGCATAACATCTTCAAGGTTCATCCATGTTGTGATGTATCAGAATTTGCTTCCTTTTTAAGACTGGAAAAGGGCATGACAGATCCACTCCGGCATTCTTGCCTGGAGAATCCTATGGACAGAGGAGCCTGGTGGGCTACAGTCCATGGGGTCTCAAAGAGTCAGACCCGACTAAAGTGGCTGAGCACGCGCAGAGCACACACGCATGTCATTGTTAGCATCGTTCACATTTTTTATTCATTCATTCACCCACGGAGATTTGGATTGTTGCCACATTTTTGGCTATTGTGAATAATAGCCAAAATATTGCTATCCACATGGGTGTACCAATATTTGTTTGAGTTCCTGATCTCTGTTATTTTATTAAATACCCAGAAATGGAATTGCTGTATCATATGGTAGTTCTTGGTTTAATTTTTTGAGGAGCTATCATACTGTTTAGACTTTTTTTTTTTAATTTTTGGTGGCACCTGAAGCATGTGGGACCTTAGTTCCCCGACCAGGGGTTGAACCCATGACCCCTGCATTGGGAGATGGAGTCTCAACCACTGGACCACCAGGGAAGTCCCTGGGATGTTTTTTTTTTTATGGCTGTGCTTTTCTCTGCTTGTGGGGCGTAGGAGGCCGCACTCTGGCTGTGGTGCACAGGCTTCTCACTGCCGTGGATCCTCCTGCTGCGGAGCACAGGCTCTAGGGCCTCAGGCTCCAGTAGCTGCAGGCTCATGGCTCAGTAGTTGCAGTTCCCAGGGTCTAAAGCACAGGCTCAGTAGTTGTGGCCCATGGGCTGAGTTGCTTCAAGGCATATGGGATCTTCCAGGATCAGGGATCGAACCTGCCTCTCCTGCATTAGCAGATGGTTTCTTTACCACTGAATCACCAGTGAAGTCTTGGATTCACTCTTTTAAGTGAAATTTTAAACCATCATAGTGACGTGATCTGAGTTGTAGTTTTAAGAGAGAATTCACTGTGGGTACTGTGTCAAGAGGAGACTGGGGGCATTTCCCTGGTGGTCCAGTGGTTAAGACTATGTGCTTCCACTGCCGGAGGCATAGGTTCAACCCCTGACTGGGGAACTAAGATACCACATGCCTCGCAGCATGGCCAAAAAATAAATGAAAACAAAGACTGATGCCAAAAAAAAAAAAAAAAATCCTTAATGAACAAAAAAATCAAAATTGAAAAAAACAAGAAAGAGTAGATTGGGAAGGGGAGTGGTATAGAATAGAGGTCAGGAGATAAGACATTATTGCGGAGGTGCAATGGGAATGGAAAACTGGCCTTACTTGCTGATGGACTGATTGTGGGGAGTGGGAAGAGGGGGAGCGTTTAGCACAATTCCTAGGTTAGAGCAGCTGTTGGGATAATGGTACACAGGGGAGGCTGGGAGGGCAGGTGGGGAAGAAATCTGGGGTTCCACTTCAGGTGTGTTAGGTTTGTGGGGGGTTTTGTTTTGTTTAATTTATTTGGCCATGAGGCATGCAGTATCTTCCCCAACCAGGGATCAAACCTGTGCGCCCTTCAGTGGAAGCGCGGAGTCGTAACCGCTGGACTGCCAGAGAAACCCAGTTTTGTGGTTTGCTCGACATCCAAGTGAAGATTTAAGGCCAGGAAAAAAGGCCCAGGGGTATCTGCATATAGATGGTATTCTGCACATGGGATTGAGTAAGACGGGTGTAGGGGAGGTCACAGGAGTCTTGTAGACTTTGATTGTGAGGAATGAACCTAAATGAGGAGGCTCTCACCTAGGGAACATAAGACTAGATGGGCCCATCTGTGTCTCCATGCTCAGCTCTGCTGCACTCCGGTCTGGGGTGTCTGTCCAGTGGGTCCAACAAGGGGCATTACTCAGGGGTGTTGTCTCATCCCCTTCAGAGAGCCTGAGGCTCAAGCCCCGAGTTCCCAGGTCCCGCCTAGCTGCCAGGATTGGAGAGAAGGGCTGGGAGAAGGGCTCTGTAGAGGTCAGGTGCCCCTGACATTCACAGCTCAGTGCGTGGCGGGCCCTGACCACAACACCCACTTCCTCTGATGTTCTGTCTCCTGGTTCTCTCCATCACCATGAACTCCTGTGAGCACAGTTCTGTTCTCAGGGGAAACGGCAGCCACGCTGAGAAGGCAAGGCTCCTGTGCAGAGTTCCTCCCACCTCCCTGTTAGAGCCCACGCTGGGGCCTGTGCTTGGAGGATGAGCCTAGGAGCCCTGAGCAGGCAGGACCCAGACCTGGCCCCGCCCTGCCCGGGACAGTGGCTGGCACCTGGCAGTGTGTTCACAGGTATACCCGAAGTGAGTGCTGGGCTGAAGCTGCCAAATGAGGCTAATTTTGACTCATAAACCCCAGGGACAACGCTTCCTATTTCGTAGCATTTTAATCTTCACGTGGGTGCTCAGTCACTCAGTCATGTCGGACTCTTGGTGACCCCGTGGACTGTAGCCCAGCAGGCTTCTCTGCCCATGGGGATTCTCCGGGCACGAATACCGGAGTGAGTTGTCATTTCCTTCTCCAGGGGAGCTTCCCAACCCAGGGGTCAAACCTGCGTCTCCTGGGGCTCCTGCGTTGGCAGGCGAATTCTTTACCACTGAGCTCCATGGGAAGCTCTATAATCTTCACAGAGAAGATTAATTAGGAAAGTCAGACATGGAAGCATCTAATCCCATGACTGGCAAGTAGTAGGTGCTCCAGTATTTGGACACAGAGTGTGTGTGTGTGTGTGTGTGTCTGTGTGTGTGTGAGTATTTCAAAGTAGAGAGAGGGACTTCCCAGGTGGTCCAGTGGTTAAGACTTCATGCTTCCACTACTGAGGACCCTCGTTCAGTCCCTGGTCAGAGAACCAAGATCCCGCATGCCACATGGCACGGCCAAAACTAAGAAGCAGAGAGGGAGAGATCAATTGCCCCTGCACAAAAACAGCCCCCAGCTTGTATGATATGACGGTGGGAGCAAGGCCTAAGCACTGGGCTGACCCCACACCCCTCAAGAGAGAAAGGACGCAGTCAGCCTTCACTGCTGCCCCACACCACCACGTCTGAAACCACAGGCCTTCCATCCTGCACAGTGGGGAACAGAGCAGCTGCACAGGTAAGCCAAGACAGCGGTTAGTGAATCATCACTACGATTTGGACTGTGTTCCCAGATGGATCGCTTCAGAATAGGGCTATTTTTTAAAAACTGTGTATGTATTTTAAATCTTGAGTGAGTGTATTTTATTTTGTTTTTTATTATTTGTTTCTTTGGCTGCCTGGGGTCTTAGTTGTGGCACACAAGATTGATCTTCTTGCAGCGTGTGGGGTCTAGTTCCCTGCCCAGGAGTTGAACCTGGGCTCCCTGCATTGGGAGTGCAGAGTCTTAGCCACTGGACCACCAAGGAAGTCCCTAGGGCTATTTTTAATGCTCTGAGGGTTTCTGATTGATTAACAAGGGTCCTGAAGTGAGCCCCCTCTCAGAATGAACTGGAGATCTCATCAGATACCCCGCCCTTCAAAGAGCTTTCCACACCCCCTCTCCAATTCGGGCGTTGGCCCCTCCTGCAGTCTCCCCCAGCCCTGCGCCACCTCTGGCGGTCCTTTCATCACCTACCCTGCAGTTGCCCGCTCCCTGGGCAGACAGGCTCACTGCTGTGCCTGACTATGCAGGCCCTGGGTACCTGGCTTTTAAATTTAATTTAAAAGCTGTTCTGCATCATTTCATCTTCCTAAAGAATTCCACGTGCAGAGGAGGTAATAAAGAGGATTAGAGGAAGACTTCTTGCTGCTGCCCCAGAAGCCAGAAATGAACGCTTGTGCACGCTCCACTTGTCAGACGTGCTCTGAAGAGCCTGGGAGACAGAGACTCAGACACAGAGAAATGACTGCCAAACCCTGAGTGTGGAAAGGAGGGGAGGCCTGAGACACAGCTCTGAAAATCAGGAGCTGAGAGGGAGCTGAGGCCAAGAGAGGCATCTGAGAGCCATCATCAGAAGTTTATACTTGATTTGAAACCAAAGAAACACAGCTGTGAGGTCCTGTCTCCGACATCAGAGAAGTCGCCCCGGTATACAGACACAGGGTGGGCACTGCGGAGCCAGTGGAGTGTCCTGGCAAGGTGGCCATGTGCTGTGGGCACCTCCTCCACCCTCCGACCCCCACCTTGGGCTTCGGTGAAGTTGCTCAGCACAGTAGGTGTGAGAGAGGATTAGAATGCAGGCCTGCTGGAGGCCTGATAGTGCCCGGACCTGGTGTCCACGGAAGATTACGTATGCCTCCCTTGTAGCTCAGTTAGTAAAGAATCTGCCTGCAGTGCAGGAGACCCGGTTCAATTTCTGGGTCGGGAAGATCCCCCGGAGGAGAGCATGGCAACCCACTCCAGTATTCTTGCCTGGAGAATCCCATGGACAGAGGAGCCTGGCAGGCTGCAGTCCATGGGGTTGCAAGAGTGGGACACGACTTAGCGACTAAACCACCACCAAGTCGCTTCTGTTGTGTCCGATTCTGTGCGACCCTATGGACTGTAGCCTGCCAGGCTCCTCTGTCCATGGGATTCTCCAGGCAAGAATACTGGAGTGGGTTGCCATGCTCTCTGCCAGGGGGTCTTCCTGACCCAGGGATCGAACCCACGTCTCTTACATCTCCTGCATTGGCAGGCGAGTTCTCTACCGCTCGTGCCACCTGGGAAGTGCAATGGGGAATTAGGTTTGTGGCAAAGTGTTGAGCGGGTGGCAATGACCCTGTGCCTTCCAGAGTACTTGAAGGAGCCCCTGGAGCAGTACGTGAAGCAGCTGCAGGTGGTGCAGGTGGTGCGGCAGCAGGAGAGGAAGGGGCTGATCACCGCCCGGCTGCTGGGAGCCAGCGTGGCCCAGGCGGAGGTGCTCACCTTCCTGGATGCCCACTGTGAGTAAAGGGGGCCGGCCCGGCTTTTCCCCCCTTCCCTCCCTGGCAGAAGGAAAAGCTGGGACCCCTGCATCACCCAGGCCCCTACCTGCTCTGCTGTCCCAGGAGCAAAGCAGGCTTGGGACCGCCCCCAGATTCTTCTACCCTTTTCTCACCCCATTCCCTAGGATGGTTATCAGGAGGCATGCACAGCCCTAAAACCGCTAAAACTAAACTGTGGGTGACCCCACAGTTGCTGGGAGTATGTTCTAGAGCCCAGACACTCCTCTTCTTGCTCCCCTGATCTGTACCTCATTCTGAGCTCAGCCCCTCGGACAGGCTCCTATTACCTTTGGATGCTGTTCGGTGTGGCCCTTTCCACATGGAAAGGAAGGCCTGCTTTTTGCCCCCAAACAACACACTTCCCTTGCTATTGTCAGGGGGGAAAAAAGTGTTCCCTGAAGGCAGTGATATTCTGAGAAGCTGTAGACTTGGAGTCAGAAGACCTGGATTTGTGTTCTGACCCTGCCACTAACAGCCTCAGTCTTCTCCTTTATCAAGTGGGATAAGGATGCCAGCCATCCTCACCAATAAAATCATCACTCCAGGGGCCAAAAAATCTCTGCAGTTCATCAGAAATCCCCAGGGGGTGATTATTCTGCAGCTAGAGCTGAAGCATGAGGTGCAGAGACCCCAGGGAGAGGGGCACCCCCGCATGAGACCCTCACTTGGGTGGGGAGAGTCAACTGAGTGGCTAGCCTGCAGACCCTGAAGACAGCCCTATACGGCCTCCCTGTGCCTTTGGAGCCTCCATGTTACTCCCCTGATACCTCTGTTCTCCCCTCCAAAGCCATTTCCACCTCTCTGGGAGGAGGGGCAGGGGTAGCCGGGTCCTGGGAGATCTCTGTCTGCTCTCTGTGGCTGTGGAGCATGCACGTGTTTTCCTGCCTACCACTGGGGAGCAGGCACTTGTCCTCCTGGGGCTCCCCAATGGCTGGGGGGTGCAGGCTGGCCAGGGGGCAGCACCGTGACTGCTGTCTCCTGGCCCTGGCCTGCAGGTGAGTGCTTCCATGGCTGGCTGGAGCCCCTCCTGGCGCGCATCGCTGAGGACGAGACAGTGGTGGTGAGCCCAAACATCGTCACCATTGACCTGAACACTTTTGAGTTCTCCAAGCCCGTCCAGAGGGGCCGAGTCCAGAGTCGGGGCAACTTTGACTGGAGCCTGACCTTTGGCTGGGAGGTTTTACCGGCACGAGAGAAGCAGAGGCGCAAGGATGAGACCTACCCCATCAAGTAAGTACCATAGCCTTGTGGGCCCCCACCCTGGCCTCTGCAGTCACAAGGACCTGGGCCATCTCAGGTCAGCATTTATTAGGTGTTGTGTGAAGAGCTTAGCATATTTAATCATCATCCCCTTGAGGTAGGTACTATGATTAGCCTGTTTTGCAGATGAGAACAGAGGCTCCTGGTAGTTAACAGTTGGCCCCAGACTATACCACCCTGGAAACTGGGGTAGCAACAATGCCCATCCCACCAGTTCGGCCACAAGCCTGTCCCCCCACCATGGTGCTGTCCTGCCTAGTACCATAACAGTTGGCTCTCACTCTCCATCTTCCTTGTGCCAGGCCCTGGCTTCAGGGCTTTCTGTACTTTGTCTGGTTATTTCTTCCCTACAGGTAGAAAGGACATGACTGCTGCTCGCAGAGAGAGAGTGGGGAGAGACCATTGTAAAACAGCCGTTATAATAAGAGGGGGTGATGTGTGCAGCCAAGTGGCCATCTTTGAAAAGACTGAGAATGTCTTAAAGGAGGATAGACGAATGTCCTGCAATTGGCAGTGTGTTGCAGTTGTCCTGAACTCTTTCAGGAAAGGGCCAGATAGCAGATATTTTAGGCTTTGCCAGGCTAGGCTTCCCAGGTGGCGCAGTGGGAAAGAATCTGCCTGCTGGTGCAGGAGACGCAAGAAAGGCAGGTTCAGTCCCCTGGGGGAGGGAATGGCAACCCGCTCCAGTATTCTTGCCTGGAGAATCCCACGGAGAGAGGAGCCTGGCGGGCCACAGTCCGTGGGGTTGCAGAGTTGAGCACAACTGAGTACCCACACACATACATACATGCAGCTACAAAAAAGAATCTTTTCAAAAACTGTTCTATGCCAGAACCTTAGAAAGTCAGGCCAGCTTTGACCCACAGGCCACAGTCTGCCAGCCCCTGAGCTAGAAGGCAGGTGCTTGAAAGTTTATCCATTGTTTGATGCCCAGCTGGGTTTACCTTCTCCCAACACACCCACCCTGCTCCTCCCTCTCGGACTGCCTGTGGGTGCTGTTAGAGACCACAGACGTCTCAACCAGACTGCGTTGAGGAGTGACTTTTAGAGTATCCATTGCTTCTGGATTATCTGTACCACAGTTTTTCTATACTGTCCAGGAAACTGAAGGGTCAACCAAACATATACCAGGGGTGGTGGGAAGCAGACTTTGGGGATATAGTGAGCAGGGTTGGGAGGGAAGGCTTTCTCCCCTTCCACGTCCCTAGATCCTAAGAAATGCTGCCCAGAGCCTCAGTAGAGAGGCTGCAGAAAGGAATCCCATGGATCTGGAACAGCCAGCTGCTCTGTCTCCTTTGGAAAGAAGAGAAGCAGCAGCAGAAGGGGCAGAAAGGAAAGGAGAAGACAGGAGAGAGAAAACAAATTGGAACTCCCTATTGAGTCTTTGCTTGATTCATAGATGTCTTTTGTTTGGGATGCACAGCAACAAAGCCCCCTCCCCCTAAGCTAGGGGCTAGGCACACAGTGGCACAGTCAGGGACAGGGCACCAGGCCCCCACCCATCACTGACGTCCCCTGCTCCGGTGTCCAAGGACCATACAGCTGGAAGACAAAGCTCCAGTATTTGAGGAGTGAGTCTGCTCCCTGGTCCAAATGGCCTGGTGGTGTGCTTGCTTGCCTCAGGCACTTTGCCTGGTACCCACCAGGAGACCTGCAGGCAGCACCCTCCCTTCCTCCACTCCCAAAGTTAACAAGAGACTAAGAGGAGAGGGGAGGACGCAGGGGAGCTCAGGAAGCAGGCCCTGGCAAATACAGAAAGTTTTCTCTGAAAATACAGAGAGTTTTCAGAGGTTGCCAATTGGTTGTGGGTCTGTAGTGACATTCCCTCTGTAGTTTATCCTCAGAGATAATTTGTCAGTGGCTTCTTAGTCAGGGGGACCTCCCAAAACCAAGAGACAGGGACTTCCCTGGTGATCCAGTGGTTAAGATTCGGAGCTCCCAATGCAGGGACCTGGGTTTGATCCCTGGTCAGGGAACTAGCTCCCATATGCCACACTAAAGATCCTGAGTGCTGCAAATAAGACCTGGTGCAGCCTAAATAAGTAAACAAATATTAAAAAGAAAAAAGCCAAGAGACAGGCTTAGGTCCAAGAGACCCTCAAGAAGCAGCCAGTTAGTTCCAAAATGCTCATCTAGAGTCCCAGGACTCTCTGAGCCTTCCTTGGCCTTCCTTAGGCTGGCTTAGAACCCCTAGGAGAAGCCAACTGCTACTGCTGCTGCTAAGTCGCTTCAGTCGTGTCTGACTCTGTGCGACCCCATAGTCAGCAGCCCACCAGGCTCCCCCGTCCCTGGGATTCTCCAGGCAAGAAAACTGGAGTGGGTTGCCATTGCCTTCTCCAATGCATGAAAGTGAAAAGTGAAAGTGAAGTCGCTCCATCGTGTCCGACTCTTAGCAACCCCATGGACTGCGGCCCACCAGGTTCCTTCGTCCATGGGATTTTCCAGGCAGGAGTACTGGAGTGGGGTGCCATTGCCAAAGCCAGGGACAAAAAGCCTGCCTGAGCTTGAGAGTTTCCCAACCAAAATTCCTTCCAGAAGGTGGCTACATGAGCCAACCTCAGGGCAATGAGAACAGTGGTAGGGTAACACCAACTTCAGGCTCCTGTGTGGTTGCCTTGACTAGTCAGCCAGTGAATACTGATTGAGGCCCTGCTGTGTCTGAAACACTTGACTGGTCCTGGGCTTACAGAGGTTTCTGCTTGTCTGTGCCACATGGAGCTGCCCACTGAGGGCTGCAAAGCCCCATCCAAGCCAGCCTGGCCTGGCGCAGAGACAAACAGTGAGTGATAGGTGTGCACTCCTGTCTCCCCAGCTCCCACCCCTGCCTTCAACCCTTAGCTCAGCCCCTGTCGTGAGCAGCGTGCTATCTAAGTTCTTGATGTTTCGTCAGTTTATCTACATGTGGGTCCATGCCTCCCTGCCTTTGTCCGAAAGCCAGAATCTTTTTGTAATCTCCGAATGCTCCCTTTAGTCCAAATTGAGTTTAATTTCACCTCACTTCCTACCCTGTTTCCAGGAGCACCTATGTCCAAAACCATTTTCACAGAGCTTCTGATGACTGAGTATCTACTGTGCTTTATGAACTTTGCTGCCAAAAAGCAAAAGATGGTGACTTTTGTCTCAGCTACTACCCTGTCTCTCTACTGACCTGTCTCTTTACTCTGTATGACTAATACGTAGGACAACCCCAGATAGCCTGTGTGTAATATATCCAGTTGGATGAGTAAATAAGTGCCTTTTATTATTATTTATTTACTTACTTACTGTTGGCTGTGCTGGGTCTTCATTGTTGTGTGCAGGCTTCTCATTTGTGGTGTCTTGTCTTATTGCAAACAACGGGCTCTAGGTACGCTAGCTCACTGAGGCCTATAGAATCTTCCTAGACCAGGGATCGAACCCATGTCCCCTACATTGCAAGGCAGATTCTTAACCACTGGACCACCAGGGAAGTCCATGAGTACCTTTCAGAAGACAGTCATGATCTTTACATCTCTCTTGGACCCAGTCCTAGAAGGCAAAGAATAAAAGCTCAATAAACATTTGCTAAGTGAATGAGTTAGTGGCTGCACATCCCAGACAAGAAGGAAGGAGGAGGGAGGGAGTCTTAGGAGCATCTGTGGTGAGTCCGCCCCTTTCCATGCTGGGCTCCAGTCCCCCTTCCCCCCAGAAAATGCACATGCTTTTCCCTCTGTCTCTCCAGATCCCCGACGTTTGCTGGTGGCCTCTTCTCCATCTCCAAGGCCTACTTTGAGCACATCGGTACCTATGATAATCAGATGGAGATCTGGGGAGGGGAGAACGTGGAAATGTCCTTCCGGGTGAGAGCGAAGAGGGCTTCGTGGGGGAACCACAACGTCCCGGGGCATGGATGGCCCGAGACCCTGTCTCTTAGGCAGCAGCAGGGTCAGCATATCTGGAGCTGAGCTTAGAAGGCTGGCTCTTCCCCGTCATGGCTCCACCTTCCCTCTGCCCCCACACCCCCTGGTTCATGGCAGTAGGGCCATGGGACTCAGATTGGACATATGGGAAGAGATGACTGGGCAGAACCCCTCAGAGGGAAGGAATAGTTGGGTAACAGGGACTGGACATCTGGGGATCCGTGACATCTTTCATGATGTCTGTGGGAACAGAATTAGGGTGAAGGTAAGACAGATCAGTAAGCAGTCACTATCCTTTTTCTGGAAAAACCAGGCTCCACTTTCCAGGTCAGAGGACACATGCCTTGGTAGCCTTTGGAGTTACCCTCCCCTATGGTCAGCATGCTCTTCATAACTGTAAGAGAAGATGATGGCCCAAATTCTGGTGGACCCCAGAACTCTGAGAGATTCCAGGAATAAAGCAAATCAGGATTAGGTTAGCAAGAAAGGCTTCCTTGTGGTGAAATCGACACAAATCTCCGACCAGGGGAAAGTAATTAACAAGGAAATGAGCTTGCTTATGAAGTCATTTGGATGGCATCGTCGATTCAATGGACATGAGTTTGAGCAAACTATGGGAGATAGTGAAGGACAG